>NW_028270150.1:46196948-46872639 GCF_037043375.1 Chiloscyllium plagiosum | reverse complement strand
TTGAAGTCTAACTCTTAAAAATGTCAAGTGGTTTGGTTAAAAATCTGGGCTCGAGATTTAAAAAAAATTGTTAGATTAAGATGGTTCGAGAGCTGGAACATCGCAGAATCGCCCCTACATTAGGGGAAGGTAATGATATCAACTTAATGTTATTTGTTATTGGATTTGTTTGTCAGTGACTGGGTGAAACCTGAAGATGAGCAGATTAATCACCTGGAAGTGATTAAATCAGCAGTCTGGCTCTCCCGTGTTACTAGCGAATAATCCACCAGAACTGCTTCAATCTCGTGCCGTTTTCATAAGGATTCAATACTGGGCTAAAGCACATCAAAACTATTTAGATGAGTGTTATTTATTAGAAATAATGGAAGGGATACAAAGTGATTTTTTTTTCATCAATACTCAAGCCTGTTTGCTCATGTTCTTTCTCTTCCAAAATTGAATAATTATTTCAAGGAGCCCATTAAATAATCAGGGACGATTCCATCTGAAAGAAGGGCTCTTACTCTAAGGAAGTTGATACTGGTTACACTGTGGAAGGCCTCTCTGTCCCTTTTGTCTGAGGATATATGGAATGATAGTACGATTTAGGGGAGCAGAAATTGTCCTCGAACAGACAATGGGTGCAATTATTGAAGCGCTGGTGTAAATATCCACAGATCCTGGCGTCCGATTTGGGTCATTTTAGATCGTTTGTCTAATGGGTTGTTCTGCTATGCAGACGAGGCGAAGCAAAACAACCGCGTCGGCCCCCCAGGAAGATAAATTCAATGTTTCGGTTTCCACGGGAGCCCGGAATTGTGACGGTCAGATAACTAATCCTAACAGAAAAGAAATTTGCTGCTTTAAAATAGCAGAACATTCCGTTTGGAAAATTAAACTGAGAGACCGATCTGATTTAGTCAGTCTATACTCGTCGGTGTTGCACACCGAGCACTATTTCTGCATTTTATTTTCTAGATCCCCAGAGCAGCTCGTTATACAGAAATAGGCATCGTTACAGCCTGTTTAGTTTTAAAGGAAATAGCAGCAAAATGGGAAGCTTATAAAATTCACTGTAAATTGAATCAGACGAAGATCCAAGACAGTGGCCACGTGTAAGCCCAGGTACCGTAGTCTCTGCAAATAACCTGAAAGGATAGCCGTTTTCCTTGTGGGTGGATGTCCAGGAGCCTGACTCCTAAGGGTTGGGTAAGCCATGCAAGTGGAATGCCCCCACTTGGAGTCCCTGGTTGGGGAGGTAGCTTCGTTCCTGTCTTCTGGTTTACTGCATTTTGCTGAATCCACTGCAACTCAATTGCAATTTCAGATTGCAAAATATTTCCAGAACCTTGCTTAAAAAAAAAACAGAGCTGAAAATGTGTTGCTGGAAAAGCGCAGCAGGTCAGGCAGCATCCAAGGAACAGGAGAATCGACGTTTCGGGCATGAGGCTTATGCCTGAAACGTCGATTCTCCTGCTCCTTGGATGCTGCCTGACCTGCTGCGCTTTTCCAGCAACACATGTTCAGCTCTGATCTCCAGCATCTGCAGTCCCCACTTTCCCTTAAGAATAGTCGGGCTGATACTTTTTACTTACGTGTATACTGGCTTTAGAAGAGGCGGTTTGCTGATATTTACATGCAAACTAAAGGAGAAGTGATGAGGAAGACCTCTACCTATATTTATGGAAAACAATTCTCTTCGCTCATGAAGCTTTGTTCTGTTTCCCTTCAAACATGAGTAGAATAATAGAGTAATGCAACACCGGAGGAGCCCCTTGATCATGTCAATCTTTGACAAGTTTTGAATTTTTTAAAATGAGAAACTGCCATTGCTGGTTAAACCAACATTTATTGTCCTTCCCTAATTGCCCTTGAGAAGATAATGGTGTGCTGCTTTCTTGAACTGCTGCAGTCCACGTGCTATAGCTCTCCAAAGAGTCCTAGAGTTTGGACCCAGCAAGAGTGAAGCAACAGTGATATAGTTCCAAGACACATGGTATAGACTCGGAGGGGACTTTACTTGCGGTAGTGCTCCTATGCATCTTTGCCCTTGTCCTTCCTGGCAATAGATGTCACAAATTTTGAAGGTGCCTTTTGGAGAGCTTTGATGATTTACCAAAATGTATTCTTGTCGATGGTACACAGTGCTGCCACTGTGCATCTGTGATGGAGGGAATGAATGTTGAAGCTGATGGGTGAGGTATAAATAGAGTCGGCAGTTTTACCATGGATTGGGTTGAGCTACTTCAGTATGATGAGAACCACACTTATCCAGGCAAGAGGAAAGTATTTTGTTACACTGTTGATTGATGCTGTATATCTCGTAGACAAATTGCGGGGAAACAGGATGAGACTCACTGCAGAATTCCTACCCAATGACCTAGATCTCCCCTTAATCTTCTAAACTCCAATGAATGCAATCCCAGGATCCTCAGCCATTCCGCGTATGTTAGACCTACCATTCCAGGGATCATCCATGTGAATCTCTGCTGGACACGCTCCAGTGCCAGTATGTCCTTCCTGAGGTGTGGGGACCAAAACTGGACACAGTACTCCAAATGGGGCCTAACCAGAGCTTTATAAAATCTCAGTAGCACAATGGTGCTTTTATATTCCAACCCTCTGGAGGTCAATGTCAATCTCCAATATGTGCACAGTGATGGATTCAGCAATGGAAATGCTGTTGAATGTAAGGAGTAATGGTTAGATTTTTCTGTGTTGGAAATGGTCATTACTTGGCAATTGTGTGGCATGAAAGTTACTTGCTACTTAATATTGCAAGTATGATTATTACCTAATTCTTGTTGCATGTAGGCAGAGACTTCATTATCTGAAGTATGTATAATACATTATTGCCACTTTTTGGGATTTGGATTTAAAATAAGGGCAGATGGATTTTGGTCAATTCTGTGAAAGTACTTTAAACATATAGTTCAGAATGTAATTTGGACAGTGACTGAAATACATCTTTTCTAAGAAGGCATTTAATGACAGTCAACTGGCTGGGGAAACCTCTGCAATGTTAATGGATACAATATTTGTACATTGAGTTTGTGACTGATCAGCCAATCCTTTTAAACAATTAGTTTTGGCCTCCGATCAGATGGTTCAAATTTCAGTTCAGAAGAACTCAGTTCTATTCAGAGAAGAGCAGTTTTTCTCCAAGAAGAAAGATTACATTTTTAGTTCAGTTCAGTTAAGGGGAAATTGGTCACCACGGCGGAATTGGTTTCTAGCCAATGGAGCTGCCACAAGCCAGGAAAGTCTGGATAGAAATTAATAATTGTTAGAACTGAAAAGGTTTAGGTACCAAACTTATAGGAGGTTCATGTGAGCAGACTTGGAAAGAAATGGGGGAACATCAGTTAAGTAAAGATTTAAATAACAACAGTGATAGCATTGAGTCTCTGCAACAAATGGTATTGGTAAACAAGTTGGAACTTTATTTTGATGTTTAAATTCTTTTTAATTGACCTCTCTGTATAATGTTATAGGTCAGACCAACCCCCCCCCCCCCTCAAAATTTATTAAGAAAATAGCCTCGATCCAATTTTCTTCTTGTTTTCAAAGGGAATTGTAAGGGGCTGTGTTCCTGATCCAATTCGATTGATCACCTAGCAGACTTGAAGCAAAACACACTTTATTCTTACACTATAGTTAAAATACAAACAAAAGAAGGAAGAAATGGAATAACTTAGCTCTATTGGAAAACTTAACAGAATAGTAGATTATTTCATTATAAACAATAACTGTTCCAATATATTAATATCCCGTAAAGGCATGTTCAACAAAATAGATTATCTTATATGCAATTCTCCAGAAAAGAACGTCAAGAGAAAACTTTGAGAGAGAGATAGAGAACTTAAATGCTTTGCTGTAGAAAGGAGACCTCTATAGCAACTTCCAAACCCCAACAGGTCCTGAAAGCTAAATGAAAGTCTTGGTTCTGTGGGAGCTTGACCCCACCCTGTCATGCTGCTTCTATTGTTCCAATTTTAAAAATATCTAAGGCCTCACAAGTTGTCTACATTATTGGCTTGGGAAAGACTACTTGGTGCCTCTGTCTCAACATCTGTTCACAAAAGAGGACAAAATACACCTCTTAAAAGCCATAGTTTTGTCACAATGAAGCTTTGTCTTTTTTTGTAAAAAAAATTCTGTTGTTAAAGAATATCTGCAGCCTGTGTAACTATGTTTCAATAATAAGCCATTAATCAACTGTAAAAGGTATGATCTATTAAATGAGATTTTAATTTGGGATCTATAATATCCAGTTTTAATACTGCCTGGTTTCATAATAGGAGTCAGAAACAATATTAAATATTACACAATTATTTAGAAACAGCTCAACTTCTGTCCTGAAGGTGGAGGGAAGATCATTAGTGAAGAAGTTGAAGATTATTAGGTCTAAGATACTATGTCAAGGGACTCAATTAATGTCCTGGGACTTAAATTATTGGCTTCACATAACTATGGTCCTTTCTGCTAAGTCTGATTCTAATATGAGGTGACTCTTTCCTTGATTTCCATTGGCCTGTGTGTTGCTTTGGCTCCTTGATTCCACACTCAATCAAATGCTAGCTTGATGCCAAGGATAGTCACTCTCACCTTACTCTTGAGGTCTGCACTAGTCCATGTTGGATCGAAGCTACAATGAGGTCAGGTCTCATGTGGCTGTGGTAGAACCTAAGCTGAGCATCAATGTGCAGGTTGTTGGTAAGTAAGTATCATCATTCCCAACACCTTTCATCATTTTGTTGTGGATTGAAAGTGAACAGTTGACAGTAATTTTCCACATTGCCATATAAATGCCAGCGTTTCAATGTACTGGAACATCTTGGTTAATGACACAGCTGGTTCTGCAGCACAAAATGTCAGTACTATTTCTGAGATGTTGTCAGGGCACCTAGCCCCTCTATTCAGTTCCTTCAGCTGTTACTCAGATCAGGTGGCATGAATCAAATTGGATGAATATTGGTATCTGTGATGCTGTTGATCTCAGGAGGAGGTCAAGACGGATCATTCATTTTGTACTTGTGGCTGAAGATGCTTATGCCTTGTCTTCTCTCAGATGTGTTGGGCTTCCACATCGTTAAGGATTTATGTGGACTTTACAAGGTAATCAATAAGTCTCATCAATAAGCCTCTTTCTTTGCCCAGATTCCCATAATCTTTTCCATCGGGTATTTCACATACACCACACAATATGTAAACAATATCCAATAATGTTCAATTAAGATGAATTAGGGTTAGCATGAAACATTTACATGAAATGGACAATTATGTTAGCACTTTCCTTCACTGCAAAGTTGATCTTACTCCAAAATCAGATCTTATTCTGATTTTGGAATAGTGTTTGGTATACTCTGGTTTCTAACACTTGAATTTGACATCATTTGGGATATAACTCAAGGACAAGTTTACAAAATGCTAAAACTTCTTTGATCTTTCATTAACTTAATAGTGGTTTGTTGAAATATTTTGCGAAAATGGGCATAAGACAAAAGCTCTCTACTGATTTCTAGAAGATGACAATCTGCAGTGTAGCCCTGGTGCTGACAGTCATGAATCATGCTCTGTGAATACTAGTCATAAATCAGCCCACTAAAGCACTATCGCAGCAAAACAACTATGGCGCACATACACAGTTGAATTTTAATAATTACAAACTTTAATTTTTCAATTTCTACTAAAAGATGTTCAACTCAAAGGTGTTATCATTGATTTACTGTGTTGTATGAACAGTAAGTAATAATTAGAAGTTGTCTTTAAATCATTATCAGTTATTTTACTAACTTATGTTATTATTGGCAAAATCAATGATCTTAGTGCAATCAGATATGGCTTGATTTGTAGTTCTCAGCTGAATACTGATTAGCCATATATTTGATACATGGATAGAGGTCAATGGAGGAAGTATGAAACTACATATGACTTCCAGCTGCCTGGCCACAAAAAGTTTGAAAACTTCGATTTTATCGAGGAGACACTTACTAAAAAAAAATGAGATAGGTTCCCTTATGAAGTATTAGAAATGTTATATTAGATTGGAATCTGATATTCATGGTTTACTGTATGAAACCCTAGAATGCATTTTCAGAAAGGTTTAAAGACTGAGAAGTAAGGATTAATTGAGTTAGAGACGTAAAAGGTGAATTACAAAATGCTACCATATAATTTCAGGTTAATAGATGAATTACTGTTCCACAGAAGCATCATAATACAATAAATCAAAAATAATGCCTCCAGATAATTACAATTCATGTTTATAGGACACTTGATTCACTTTGGTTGTATATAAATGACATTATAGTTCTTAATTATTAATATGCATATTTATAAAACTCTAAGATCCCAACCTGTGTATGTAGAAAATTTCAAGGCAATACCAACAATTTTAAAGTATTTACTGAAAATTTAAAAAAATGGCATCACTAAGGAGAATGAGAACCATGGTGGTCAACATTCTTAGAAATTTGTTGCATTTTCCTATTCAGCCCACTTTCTTCAAAAAAATGACCCTACTAATTGACTTTGTAGATTGAACTATTTAAATTTGCAAAGTGCTTTCAATGTAATATCTATAATTCAGTAATTGCTACCCTTTTTCACAAAGAGCTTTGTTTAAGCAATAACATAAATAGTGTATATGTAGTAGTATAACTGTTTAGATCATGGGACTCAAAGATAGAAGAATGTGCAAAAGTGACGAGAGATTTTTGAATCTCAAAAGTAGCTTAACAATGGCTTAAGCAATCTGGCAGATATCTGTTTGATATTTTTGGTGTGCAGTTTTAATTATTAAAAGAAAGTCTGATTTTTCTTTATTAGTTTGTAATCAATGTTAAAGAGTCTGAGTTATATTTCTGCTTAGCTTTAAAGCTTTAAAGTTGCTCAAAAATGGTAATGTAGCTGAGATCTGCCTGTGGTGAGTAACAGTCTAAGTTTACCTGGAGGAGGCTACCTCTTCTGTTATGTTCATTTAAAAATGTGCTCAAGGTTCCTTACTGTCTAAATATTGGTGATGCGGGGGAAGCAGAATTGATTGCTCTTCCTTGGTTGCCTCAAGGACATTAGGTCTTAATGTCTGAGATCTATCATATAGTGCAGAACTGGATTCACTGGTAGGCCAGTCCAGATAGAAATGGAACATTTCCTTTCCTGCATTACTTATCTTTTTTATTATGATTTGAGCCATTTATAATCTTGGTAAATGGGCATGAACTACTGAATTTACTGAATTCAATGCTACAACCTATGGTGATAGAATAGATTGGGTTAGGTTAGATTCCTACAGTATGGAAACAGGCCCTTTGGGCCAGCAAGTCCACACCAACCTTCCGAAGAATAACCCACCTAGACCCACTCCCCTACCCTATATTTACCCCGAGTAATGCACCTAACACAATGGGCAATTTAGTATGGCCACGTCACCTGACCTGCACATCTTTGGACTGTGGGAGGAAACCAGAGCACCCAGAGGAAACCTACGCAGACACGGGGAGTATGTGCAAACTCCACACAGACGTCGCCCGAGGTAGAACTCTCAAGCTCTGGATTGTTAGTCTATTAATATATCATAACTATTATAAACTGAAGCAGAACTTATTTTAATACATGAGTTTGAAAAACTTACTGCCGTTCTTCTCAGTACCTTTGACATTTTCTGGTCAAGAGCAGAGGTTTGCGGTGTCTGGACGCACTTATGGAGAAGGATCTCGTCTGGCTGTCTAAAAATGATCCTGGCTTGAAGAATCAGATTTGCAGTTAAATGACATAAACAGGGAGGCACTGGCTGTGAATAGACACCATATGTATCAATCTGAGATCATCGTTATAAGTTAATTGCAGTTTAAGAGTGAAAACAGTGCTGGCATAAGACCAGAATGTTCATGGCAGAGCGTGATAGATGCTATAGAACGACTTGGGGTTTGTTCTGGCAGAATGTACTATGAGGACATAATCTGCAATGCGTGCTGTAGCACGGAATAGGTTTATTGTCAGCAAAACATTGAAATTAGATTCTAAATCACTTTTCAATAGCATAAATTTATTATAGCTCATGCATATTTGCACGTTTCTCCTCATTGTACAGATGAGTAACATTTTTGTTAGGTTTCAATGTGGAGTTGAAGTGTGATCATTTTTAATATTTTCCCTTTGTGTATTTGGATTTCCTGTGGGCGAAATGGTGACTATTGTTTAGCTGCTCTCCCAGTTTGCCCCTCTAAGACCACATGTCAGTTCCTTCCTCTGGGGAAGTGCTCTAAGTAGTCCTTAAGATCAATTAGAGGGTAATGACTGTTGATGTTGTACTAAGTAACATCTGCTTAACCTCACTACTTTTCATCTCAACAGCAAAAGGTCATCTCATGATCAGAAAAGGAGCAGAAAATCACTATTATTTTTTCCATTTTATATACCTGTTCAAAATTGGTCTTTTGTGATGTCTTTGTATGGTTTAATTCTAGAGGATGGTTTAGAATAAAAAGACACTCATAAAAACTTGTATTAAAATGTCCGAATTAAGGAAGGGGTGGAGTTGCTAATTGGAAAGAGTCTTGTAGAAGTTCTGAATGAGTGGAAAAACCATGGGGCTGGATCAGAGAAAGCTCAGTATTAGAAGATGTTCACTCACATACTATTGGCTCAGTACACTGTTGGGGAAGGTTTATTTTATAAGTCAGAACAGCTGCATATTTCTTGTTTACTGCAGTCTCATTAAGCAGAAAGCTTCTGCATGTGAAGTTTTATTTAGCAACTGAGAGACTTGATATCCATCTCCTAACTATTGCACCAACATCTGGCATGCTGGAACTTCAGCTACAATCATTGACTGCTTTTCAACCTTTCAATGTCAGTTGTAAATGCAGAAATCAGATTTTTTTTTTAATGGATCAGTCAAGCTTCCATAGTTGTGAAGTCAAGACAGAACACTGCATAGCTAAAAGCCTTTCATATTTGAATAGCTAGCTAATATAGATAGAATGGATTTCCTGATGGCTTCTCAAAGTCTATAAGTGGTGTCTGCTTTATCCTTCCTAACTGAATGGTCTCCCTAAATGTTTCCTTGTAACAAAACAAAATGAAGTCGTGTCAATGTTTGTTTCTGGGTGAATTTGGCTAATTACTTGCTGTGCTGGATCAGTTGATGACCATGGAACTATAAGCACTGTGCATACTGATCAAATGGCTACCTGTGTAGATAGAAATTGTAACAATGTACGCAACACCTCCATTATTCCTACCTGTTCCCATAATTCACCTGAAACTGAGGACTTTCTCAAAAACCTATGTGAGAGATTGAGGTTTTTGAAGACTCATTTTATGACCATCTCAGGTTGATTGCCAAACATTGATATTGGAATCGAAGCTCTAATGGAATGTAGAACGTCAGTCAAAGCATTTATGAGAATCCTAGAAGATCAGGCAAAAGTGCTCTGGTCAGAAATGGTGTCATTTTCCATGAATGTTGCTTAATCTTGTCACATAGTGATGCAACAGAACATTGTAGCAAGTTGTGAACTCCTCAGCAGATGACTCAAGTTGTTCCTTAGTCATTCTCAAATAGCTTCATTTGTTTGCTGTACAATTGCTTGAGCTGGCCATTAGACAGAGAGTTGCTATTTCTCCAAGTGTACCTTTCTGTTTTGTTCTTCACCAATTACTTCATACTGGGACTGTCCTACCATATATGCATCTGGATATATTGGCATTATAGGAATGAGTGATGTCAAATGCTCATTTAAAGCAGCCTGTTGGATTCTGACAGAATAATTTGTATATTGGATTGTTGGTTGTAAGACATCCCTGTGAAGAAAGGAATGCATAAATAAATAATATCCCATGAACGATACTAGCCATGAGTTCAGAACCTGCAAACACCTCCCACCATGTTGTCCAAATTTCAGCATCTACAGTGCTCACCTATCACTAATCTCTGGTTGCAATATTAGCTACCTTATTTTTTCCTATCTGCTTTTTTCAGATGCCAAAAATGTGTGAGGGGAAGAAAAGAGAGAGATTTGTGTGGTCTAGTGGCCTGGACCAACAGCCTCTTTATGTCAGTATGCTGATGTCACTTCACCCACTTTGTGCTTTTGTTTGTCACATTTCTTAGGCTACATTTTGTTGGCTGCAAAGTGAAATGATTCGGTATAACCTGAGTATGTATGTGCATTTGGAGAGTGCATTAATGGTTTCAAAAGTACAAAGTTTCAAAATTACAAATTTGCTAAAGTGTGCTTTGAAGTAGTTAACATCACCAAATAAATTCAAGTTTTTTTTTTAACTTTGATGTTGTGCGAGAAATAAATCACAATGCTGTCATACACTGTAAGACACACTGTTAATTTATGCAAACTGTGAGCAGACTTACTTTGGCAATTTGAAATAAACCAAGACAATAATCCTTCTTCTGCTCCGAGGTCTGGAACACATATGATGCAAGATTCATTTTACTTATCACATATATCTGGATTTCTTGACAGTCACTTTGATGGCAGGGTACCCTTCCATTTCAAAAACATCCACCCTTCTTTGGAACTTGTTACCAGAGCACCTTCAATGCTGCGTTTTGGAATGGTGCAGTTCTGTCTGTGCTTTGATTTGGCATTTTATACCCCTCACAATGAGTTCCATTTTAGGAGCTACTATTGCCAAATTGCCTACTGTCACAGTCAACCTTCCAACAACCTAAAATTAACCCACCTTGCAGTAGTCAATGACAAGAACTCAGTAGAGGTAGATTCAGTGCATACAGAGCAGGGGTTCATGTACTGTTCCTACCAAGTGAGTGAGTTGCCATAATCTTACCAAACCATAGGGCTGCTCTGTCATTAGAGAGAGACAACTGGTGGTGATTTGACCTGAGGGCCACCACACCTCAGGTGAGGTTGAGGTGGAGAGTCCTTCAGGGTAACCTCAGACACTGAGGATTGAACCCACTCTGCTGGCATTACAATGTTTCGCAAATCAACTGACCAGCCAAATGAGCTAAGCTGACTTCCTTCTAGCACGAAATCAGCCTGCTTGAAAATTCTAAATACTAAGAAGCTATTCTTTAAAATGGTATTTGGTGTGTGACTTCTCTATTTTTAAATGTTCTAATTTATTTCTGGTTCGGTTCAGGTTTCACAGTGTACTTCTCTGCATTCAGCATGAATTTTCTCCAAGATCTTAAAAGTAAGATTATGTGTGCTTCTATAGATTTTGTTTCTTGAATTACATATCACAATTTGGGTATGACAGGTTTGCAAAGAGATCCCAATCAGGCACTGTGCAGCCTATGGAAATCTCACTAGCAGCAATGGTGATTCTAGTGGCAATGCCAGAACCCCACCCACATCATCCATTCATTCCCCTCACTGGCATCTGCTTAAATGGACCTGATGACCCAATTCCAAACAACTTGCTATGAAGGTGGCATCCATCACTGATGGATCCATCAGCTGGATGCATTTCCAGTTGTGGCCACTCAGAATTGATGGCACTACTGGAACTGAAGGGTTGATGTACCTCCAATGGTCAGTAATTCCTGAAGGTGGGATATTGGGCCTTAAATGGACGAAAGCCTCAACAGCAACACATCAGCTTCTTGGCTTGATCTAGAATCCAGGGTAAGATTCTCCCCATCTTGTAGCACATTATTGAAGCCACAGTTACCACAACAAAAATCCAGCTTTATAGGCATACATTCCCCAAGAGCTATTGAAAAATTTGATTTCAGTTTTTAAAATCAACTGTGGTAAAAACACAAATGACTTGCTGATGCCATTTAGGTCAGAAACCCTTCTGTTCTTATCCAGTCAGACTTGTGTTACTCCATTCCTGCAACAATGTGGTTGACTCCTAACTCCCCTCTGAAGTGATCTACCAAATTAATTGTAACAAATTGCTACCAGTAGTTTGAAGAAGTTGCCCAGCATGGCCATATCAGGGCAACTAGGGATCAACAACAATAAGTAACCTTAGGAGCAGAGCAACAATTTCTATCCTCCGCTCATGCCACAGTATTGCTAACTGGATGCCAATTGAGGCTAAAACTTTAGTCACTTCTGTTCAGCCCTTTAGCCCATGAGTACAATGTTTTTCTTGCTAGTTTAGCTGACAACGGTTGATTCAGTGCAACATAGGAATTTAACCTATGACCACCTTTACCTATTAAACTCAGTACTAAACTGACGAGTGATCTTATTTAGTTTTCACTGAGTGGCAGCACACTGATTTTGTTTAACGTTTTTCAAGGTAGACATTTATTATGTTTGTAATATTGTGCTGTGTGATATCTGGAATCTATCCAGTTATTCTGCATATTCTATGATTAACCAATTGACCTTTACTTGCTGGAAAGAAACAAATTTTACTGTGCAAAAAGAGATAAGAAACAAAACAAGAACCATTAATTTAACACTATAGCTTTGAAGATGTATTCCATAATTTAGTTCTATTTTTTACTTTCCACCTGAGAGTTTTCATCTCTATCAAAACCTTGAAAATTCATTCATTTTTAATGGGAGCGACCTAAAGGCATACCTTATCTCTCTGATATTCAGATTAATTCTCCTCAGTACTCCAGTTATCCTCTAAGATAAAATTCTCCAGAGATACTTCTGTTATCATTTTGGCTACACAACCATCCATCCTTTCTTCACTGATTAAATGACTAGATTCCTTAAGGTGGCTGATGGCAGATGGTGCAATTTGAATGCAATAAAATTTGAAGTTTAAAAACTAGTCTAATGCTCAGAATAACAACTGTAAATTGTAATAATACCCACTTGGTTCACAGAAGTCCTTTTAATGGAGGCAATCTGTAATTCTTAGCTGATGTGGCCTATGTATGACTCAAAACTCTCAGTAATATGGCTGACTCTTAACTGTCCTCTGAAATAGCCAAGCAAACCATTTAGTTGTATCAAAATCACTGCCAAGTCTGCAGAAAGGAATGAAATCCGACAAATGACCTGACTTAATTGTAGGCACTCAAAATGACAATGTCAATCTCAGCCCTGAGTAATCTGCAAAACCTTCCTTACCAATGCTTGGGGGGGGGGGGGGGGGGGAACAGTGCCAAAATTGAGGGAGCTGTCCCAAAGGCTAGTCAAACAACAGCTTGATATAATCACAGAATCATACCATACAGACATTGTCCCAGATACCAACTTCACCATCCCTATGTATGTCCTGTCCCAACTGTGATGAGAAATGGGAAATAAACACTGTCCTCACCACAGACATCCAAATCCAAGAGCAAACGTACAACGAAATAACTTTACCAAGCTTTTCCATTTTCCATTGAATACATCTAAAGGTACATTCTATTCAAAAGCACATGAATCTTGGATCGGACTTTGGCAGAATTAACTATAAATAAGCATTATTCATTGTATACACACCTTTTCTGACCAATTTTCTTAAATTTAAAATTGTGACATTCAGCACACAATTTACTACTGATATAAAATTTAACTGAGTTTTATCTGCAAAGAGTTAGAAATGTGACAAAGATTTTAAATGTTTAGATTTTGCACCAGACAACTGAATTTTAAGTGCAACCCATCCAGTAAAACGTTTATATGTAATAAAGAACTGGAAATAAGGCAAAATTCAGATAATGTTACAATTACAATGTTAAATCCTTATTGTCTCTGTTTTGATTTTATTATATTAACCAATCATTCTTATTAAATACATGTTTCGGATCTCTTTGGGACTTTTTCCATGAATTGTTACTTCTGGTAGATGGAATTTCCAGTGTAAGTGCTCTCACATGTTGTTTTGAATGACAGATAGTAATCAAACTGGGAGCAATTCATTTAACATTTACTCTAGACAATATGTTTAAAAGTAAAGTAAATGAAAAATAAACCTTCGTTTCCAAGTTGCAAGATGTTCAGGGGGTTACTGAACTTAGTTCACAAATCATATTTTAATAGCATGTGATATTATTCTACGTGTTTTATGTGTGACAGTAAATTCTCACAATTACAGATTCTGATATGGCCATGCCAACTGTGAGTAAATATGACCATTGACATGAGTAGCCAATGCAATACAATTAAATATATGCTGCATATTAAACAAATAACTTGAAGCTAGAATTCATTCAGAAGATAATAAATATCACAGGAACAGAACAGTTCAAAATCATTATTCAATGGTGCCCACTGAAAAGACTATGCTTGTGGATATCAAGGGCACACGAGACGTAGATGCAATGCTGCATTCTCCCAAATGATTAAACAGTCATGCACTAATTAGATTCACTGACTTAAATATCAATTTTACCAAGGTGCTAGAGAACAGTGGAGACCTGTCAAACATTTCCTAGGCTGACTTTCAGTAAAGGAAAAGAGAAAAAGCTAGAAAATTTAGGTGAACTGTTCAAAATAGAAACATTCAGCTTGTTTTCCAAATAAAATTTTGACGTTTTAAAATTTAACAAGCCATTTGAAAGCACTTAACTTCATTTTAATCTCTTGTCTTCTTTGTGTATGATACAAAATTGAATAACTGATGCATCTCAATTCTATAGGGACAGAACATATTCAGATTGGAGGCATGTACAATCAACTAATCGCACAAGTTAAATGTGGCTTTCTAAGGCTAGATCTTGGTTAATTTTTGCTTTTTGACTTTTGCTCAGTGTCCTTAGGCAAAGTATTGTTCACATTGGAAATTGCTTCCATGACATCCTGGGGTCACACTGTTGTTCAACCCAAAGATGATTGTTAAATATATGAAATGTGAACAGCACTTCCATCAGGTTTTTTTTTGCCCTTAAGGCAAGCTTCTTTGCTTCCCACCTGGCAGCTGGAATGAGAACTGATGAAATTGCAAAAGTATTTTTTGGTATCTGAGGGATTTGAGCTGCAGAGCCATATGTCACAGAAATCTGTGACTCAAACCAGTTGCACAATTCAGCTTTACATCCTTTTTCAAGCTACTTAAATTGTTTCTGTGTTTTAAGAAAGCTCCTATTAGGGGATTTCATGTAGTTTATGACTTTTGTTTGTGACAGTTTCTTAAGTGATTCCCCTCAATATTAGATAAATCAATAAAGTAAAGTGAGAACTTTAAATGTTGGTATTTTGAATCTGCATTTTTTATGCTGTTAACTGCCCTCTTTGTTATTTTTTCCCTTTACTCAATTGGACATTCCTACCCCATGAGCAATTCATAACCAAAAAAAAATTAAAAGTCTCTACCAATGCTGCATCAACCCAGAGGTACAAAAGAATGACTGACTGGTTTGGAAATCTGTTCCACTTTAATTTTCCCTGGCTTCTTCCCTTTTGGGAAACGACTAGCCTCGACACTATACTCCACACCATGATGTGAGTAAACGTTTCAACTTCATGGTTCAGGAGATTTTTGAAATCGACTGCATTTCTTAGTTTGTGCTAATACAAAGATTCAATATGCCACTTGACAGTGCTTTATATTTAAGTGACTTTGAAACCCAAGTGGATTAATATCTTTCAACACGTGTACTTCTATAGTGAAAAGTTGCGATATTGACATCATGAAGAACAAGGAGTATGTAGAAGAATAGGTGAACATCAAGGGGTTAGAAGATTATAATTCAATTGAGCATTTCTAAGAAGTGATAAATATGAAAGAGCATCAGGCACTTTATAAGTCCCAGTAGGATTCTAATAATTAATTGCTACTTTTCAATCAGCCAGATGTTTGATACTCTATGTATAACTTAAGACTGCCAAATTTTTAAAAGTTGGACTTCTGCACCATTAACTGGCTGCTACATTGCCTATTGTTAAAACAACATGTGAAGATGAATTCCTATCAAAAGTTAAAATGACAGGTTCTGGCTGCATAAGTTGTGTGTTTTCAGTTCCTACGTCACAACTTCATAGAACAAGGAATGGAGGGTAGCCATGAATTTAATGAGAAGTACATTGCACACTGAATGGTAGAAGGAACTAATTCAACATAATTTAGATTAGATTACTTAGTGTGGAAACAGGCCCTTCGGCCCAACAAGTCCACACCGACCATCCGAAGAGCAACCCACCCAGACCCATTCCCTTACATCTAACACTACGGGTAATTTAGCATGCCCAATTTACCTAACTCTCACATCTTTGGACTGGGGGCAGAAACCCACACAGACACTGAGAGAACATGCAAATTCCACACAGACAGTTGCCCGAGGCGGGAATTGAACCCACGTCTCTGACGCTGTGAGGCAGCAATGCTAACCACTGTGCCACATAGTTCAATTTCTTGGATGCAGTGTTTCAAAATATTGCATTGTTCAAGAACATAAAATACTTCTGGTCTGTCAATAGTATTCTGTACGCAACAAGCACAGAAAATGCTGGAGAAACTCAGCATATGTGGCAGCATATATGGAAAAAGAAACAGAGTTAATGTTTTGAGTCCAGTATGACTCAGAGTCATAGTGGACTGGAAACGTTAACTCTGTTTCTATTTATTTCAGATTTCCTGCATTTGCAGTATTTTGTTTTTACGTTCTGTGTGCAGTTTCGCTTACCTTAAGAACTAATGAATTTAGATTGCTTTTTAAATTACTCTTTCTAGTAGGAGTTGCAAGTGCTACAAATTAGCATAATGTTCTCAGCAAGAAATGTTATGCTTTGCTGTTTTGCAACATAAAGATTTAATTATTCAGCAAATAACTGTTTTCTATCATTTTTCTATTGGGTCATTAAGCCTGATAATTTATTCTAGAGCTGAAAAATGTGTTGTTGGAAAAGCGCAGCAGGTCAGGCAGCATCCAAGGAGCAGGAGAATCGACGTTTCGGGCATAAGCCCTTCTTCAGGGCTTAGGCCCGAAACGTTGATTCTCCTGCTCTTTGGATGCTGCCTGACCTGCTGCGCTTTTCCAGCAACACATTTTTCAGCTCTGATCTCTAGCATCTGCAGTCCTCACTTTCTCCTAGTTGATAATTTATTCCAGTCATCTTTCAGGGCTAGAGTTCTGACTATATAATGTATACCAAAGCTCTTCTGTGTCAAAATACTACTGTGCTAATCCACATTTTATTTTGTCCCATTCTATTCAAGTTCATTCTACCATTTCACATCCCCTATGTACCTGTCATACCATATAACGTGTTTCACATATTCATTACATTGTGGTGGAGAGTTATCTAATCTCAACCACTGTTGGAATATTGTGTGCAATTCTGGTCTCCTTCCTATCGGAAAGATGTGAAGCTTGAAAAGGTTCAGAAAAGATTTACAAGAATGTTGCCAGGGTTGGAGGATTTGAGCTATAGGGAGAGGCTGTACAGGCTGGGGCTGTTTTTCCTGGAGCATCGGAGGCTGAGGGCTGACCTTATAGAGGTTTACAAAATTATGAGGAGCATGGATAGGGTAAATAGGGGTCGGGGAGTCCAGAACTAGGGGGCATAGGTTTAGAGTGAGAGGGAAAAGATATAAAAGAGACCAAAGAGGCAATCTTTTCACACACAAGGTGGTACGTGTATGGAATGAGTTGTCAGAGGAAGTGGTGGAGGCTGGTACAGTTGCAACATTTAAGAGGCATTTGGATGGGTATATGAATAGGAGAGGTTTGGAGGGATATGGGCCGGGTGCTGGCAGGTAGGGCTAGATTGGGTTGGGATATCTGGTAGGCATGGATGGGTTGGACCGAAGGGTCTGTTTCCATGCTGTACATCTCTATGACTCTATGACTCGATAGCTTGATTGAGTTGTATCCACTTTTATCATGTTCTCTGTTTCTGAAATCATAACCTAAGTTTACATTGCTTGTATATTTAAATAGCTTTGCATGTCCATTCCTCTCAGTACTTTAAAATCTTGGACCATGTTCATTTTCAAACATGTTTTGATAGTGAACACAAATTGATTTCTGTAAGATTTTTTCTGGTCATAACCGAACCTAATACTGTGCATGATTTTTGCTGCCAATCTAAAACTGCTCACTAATGCATGAAAGTTCCTTTGCAGGTAGGAGCCTGAAATTTCCATAGGATTTCCCTTGAGCCTCCTGGTATAACTTCAGTAAAAGTTTAACTGGAAGGCTATTTCACCCAATTTTCTAAAGACCTTCCATGAAAGCTGTGAGAGTAGCTTCAGGAAAGCATGACATTGTATGTGATATGAACAGGCTGTGGAAAAGTTCTGCAGGAATTTTCAGATTGCATACCATAACCTTAGCAGATCAGTGAAAAAGCCATGTTGCTTTCCTTTCTCCAAGGGTTTCTAAAATGCATACAATGTTAGAATTCTATTCTTACCAACGAATCATTGTACTTTTAAAAGTTATAATTAGCTGTTTTAGATGCACCCTTCAAAATCTGATAATCCTGTTGATAGTAGTTGTACTTTGAGTCACTTTAGGTTAATGTAGCATTTAAAACATCAGTCAATGAGGTATATTCATTGTTCTGTGTTTAACAAATTCTCTTTGAAATGCATATAAGATTCTAGCATGTTCTACAAATAAAACTTTATGATATATTCTATTTATAAAATAATAACACTACTTACTCCAAGTTGCATTGGTTCCACAATGTACTGCAAGCTGCTGTGGTCTGGCATTTGAAAGTGAAGAACTTTATTTGCAATTCTGAACAAAATTAATTCTATGCCAGATATCTGAATCACTATTCCAGGCAGAAAATTCAAACTGGCAAAATCAGTTGGGATCATTCCAGTTATGAGTCTTCATTGAAATCAACAATGGATAGTCATGGCATTTTTGTTTGAGTCAGGACATTGTAGGTTCACAGTCCCTCTCTGGACACTTGAGTCATATTCTACACTAAATATGTTAATGATGTATTGCACTATCAGAGATGTTGTCTTTCAATGAGACATTAAACCAAGAGCTCAAATGCTGTAAAGGTGGCGACAAAAGATTACACATTGTTATTTTGAAAAACAGTTGAGTTATCTCTGATTTCCTGGTCAGTAGTTATTGTTTAAGTAATACCACTCATTTCAGATTAGCTGGCCACTGTACCTTTGTTTGTGGGAGCTTCCTGTGCACAAATTGACTACCAATATTTCCCTCAACAGTAGCTACATTTCATGGCTGCAAAACACTTTGGAACTTTCTGAGATCATGAAAATTGCTACATAAATGCAAGTTCTTTCACTATATTTAGAAACAGAGCTCCCCTTTAAATAGAGTCTGGATTCTAAAATTCAAATTCAGGAATTATAAGTATAATTATTATTCAAGACAGGTGCATAATTAAAGGTACAAATGTTTTATTGAGAGCTATCAGAATACAATTTACTTCTATGCAAAATGCATGTTTTGTTAAGTGTTTTCTATTAATGTTGTTTAGATTGAATGAATAATTTCTGAGGCTATGGTGCAAAAATTCTGCCAATTGGCTACTTTTAACCTGCAATTTCCAACAATCCTCATCCAAGCAGAATTTTCATCCAAGCAGAATTTTCATCCAAGAATAAATTTTCTTGGCAACCTAATGATACATTCATCAGAATTGAGCCCTACGTTCACCATTCCCTCCAAAATTGAACTTTCAGTTTTCCTGGATGTGAGTAATTATTTTGGCTAAAAGTATTATTAATTTAAGCTAAATGGAGCTTGTAAACACTTGCCTATTGTTAAAAATAACAGTCGCTGATATGAGGTAACTGATTCTGGTCATTGCTGCCTTTCAAGAATGTGGCACACCATTGTGAGTGGCATCAGGTCTACTCTCAGTGATTAATGAGTATAGTGGATATTGTACTTAGTAGGTAAATTCCATTAAGTAAATTTAATCTAGAAGCATATTATTTCTGAGTTTGCATAAGGCTATTTCTTTTTTTCTATATAAACAGACATACAGCAAGGTGACTACAAATGTCATGTTTTGGGAATTCTGCAACATTTTTCCACTAACATTTTTTGGAAGAAGAGTTACTTTTTAAAACCTGTATTTCAAAGTATAATGTGGCTACATAATGTTAAAAAATGAACTGAGTATAAGATGGTTAACATAACAATGCCAGTTAATGTTCCTTCCCAAAAAGTTAAAACAGTATGCAATATTTTGAACTGGATGTTCTTTGGCAGATTGGTGTGGACTCAATGAGCCAAATGGCCTGCTTTTACACTGGAGGGATTCTTTAATTTTATGAGCTTTTTGTTGCATATTTCCACTATCTCCATTACACAGGTATTCTGTTATTAAGCACTAAATAAGCATAGATTCACAGAATAATCGATTGGTTTCAGCACATTTTGCCCACCATGTCTATGTCAGCTTGTCGCAGGAGCAATTCAGCTAGGTCCAATCTCCCAACCTTCCCTTCTTAGAGTCATAGAGATGTACAGCATGGAAACAGACCCTTCGATCCAAACCATCCACGCCAACCAGATGTCCCAACCCAATCTAGTCCCACCTGCCAGCACCCGGCCCATATCCCTCCAAACCCTTCTTATTCATATACCCATCCAAATTCCTTTTAAATGTTGCAATTGTACCAGCCTCCAACACTTCCTCTGGCAGTTCATTCCATACATGTACCACCCTCTGTGTGAAAAAGTTGCCCTTTTGGTCTCTTTTATATCTTTCCCCCCCTCACCCTAAACCTATGGCCTCTAGTTCTGAACTCCCCCACTCCAGGGAAAAGACTTTGTCTATTTATCCTATCCATGCCCCTCATAATTTTGTAAACCTCTATAAGGTCACCCCTCAGCCTGTGAAGCTCCAGGGAAATTTCTTGCCCTGCAATTTTTTTTCTCTTTGGGTAAATAAGCAATTCTTCCTGCACCACAATCCTGATGTTAACCACTCGCTGCATTAAAAAAAAGTTTCCTTCTCACGTTGCCACTGCCCTTATTATTAATTACATTGGATAAAACTGTGATGAGTTTTACGTATGGCTGTTCAACTGATTGCAACTTATGTTTGCATTTATCTCGAGATAAACAGTTAAATTAAGCTTAAGTCATCATATGTACTCAGCAGAGAGAATGGCAATGTCAATCATCAGCAAAATGAAGCCTGTTATATTTACAGTTGGGGAATGGGGTGGGGAAAGTGATTTATGTGAAGTATAACATTTGGGAAGAGACTTTTATTTTGTTGTTAATTTGCTCACTATTTTGAGATTCATACAAGTGCAGAACTAGAATCTAGATTGTCCAATTTTTTTCATATATTGCACTAGAACTAGCTTAATAAGGGTTTTGTTTAAAGACCTGAGAACAGAAAACAGACCTAACCACATCTCTTTGTAGACCTAGATTTTAATCATGAAATCCCAATGTCACTAATTCACTTCTTTGCAAATCATGTTTTGACAACTTTGCAAATAATTTTTTTATTACTAGCAGGTTAAAAGGAATTGCACTGTATGAACTCTCAAGGTGCTGTGGCGTAGCTTAAGCAACAACATTTCTAATTGATATTTAATACAAAAAATATAATTATGATTCCCAGGGGTTACTCATGCTAGTGATGTGTGGAGATGTCATTAGCATCTATGCAATCTTCACCTTATCAATATGATGCGGCAAGGCTGAAGTTAAATCTGTGATTTGCCTAATGAGCAGTTATACATTGCTAAAATATAGTAAGATGCTGATGCTTTCAATAAGAAGATAAATAATAAAAAAGTCATATGGCAAAAAAGAAGCTTTAAAGAAGAACTCACACTTATTGATACCTTTTAACTTTGTTATATCTACCGAAGCACTTATATTTGGGAGTCAGAAGTATCTAAGAATAAAGGGAATTTTGGGAGGTGACTGAAGGTGCATTCAAAGAAGCATTTTAATATAGCGATAATGTAACAAGGCAATGGGGCTTAGTGACTTCTAGACTTTGGCGGATAAGATGGTTGAAGGTAAGTGAAGTGATAAGCATGACCCTTAAATAAAAAGGTGATAATCATTACGAAGAGTTCAAACTAAAAAGGAAAGAATGATAACTAAGGTTTACATTCCTTGTGGAGGAACGTTGACAGGCACTAGATTACCAGTATCCTCAATTTAAATTTCTGTCTTCATGGTTGATAATGAAGCAAAGTGTTAACTTTTATTCCATTGCATGGTACTAATTAACTTTTTCTAATTACTAAAATTTTGTATTTTGACTACATGCTTCTCATATGCTTAGTTTCCTTTAAGTCTATTGTTGAATGAGATTTCCTGCATTGTGTTTGCAGAGTCCCAGCTGAGCTCAGATCAGGAACACAGCCCAGGAGCAGACGGTGAGAGTCCAACCCAACATACTGCTTGTTCCTACAGCTCTCCTGCAGAACTCACTCCTAACTCCACCACATCTCTTCCAACCTCCTCCATGGATGAGATTCAGATGGAATTGCAATGTGTTGATCTTTGGAAAAGATTTCATGACATTGGCACTGAAATGATTATTACCAAAGCTGGAAGGTATGAGACAAGATTGCCTTTTGATGATTTTAAATGTAAACCAGTTTCTAAAAAAAAGTTCAGTCTGTAGTATTGTTTCAAGCTTTTTTTTTTTGCAATTGCAATGACATTCATAATAGGTTTATCTAGTCTTTCCAGAGCTGTATCCTGTCTTTCAAAATTTTTTATCACCAACGGCTCTCCAACCCATACAGCATTGATTCAAAAGCGTTTTTCTCACTTTCGTCTCTTCCTCCCCATTTGTCATCAGTCTTCCAACACACAGTCTTTGTTACTCTGACCCTGAACTATTCTTTGTATCCTCCCTCTCTCCCACTCACCCCTATCCTCACTCTATCCCATTTCAGTCGCTAAGCCTTTACTGATCTTATCCCTACACTTTGAAATTCACTCTCTAAACCATGGCTTCTTAGAGTGGGGTTCAGGACTTCAAGTGAGGTCACAAGCTGAATTTTTGGAGTCATGCGTTCTGAAGCAGGTGCGCTTATCAACTCATAACAACTGTGCTCCATTTCTGACATATCCCTGCTCTCTCTGTGCTCACTGAGTAGTTGCAACATTTATTTTTAAACCGCAAAATGGAGTCACAGTGAGAACACGTTTGGGAAACACGACCCTAAACTCTGCCTATCCACCTATTTCTTCACTTTCAAAAATCTCCTTGAAGAGGACATTTGTATAAGACTTTGGTTTGGCCACATTTGGAATACTGTGTACTGTTCTGGTCACCACATTACCAAAAGGAGGTGGATGCTTTGGAGAGGGTGCAGAAGAGGTTCACCAGGATGTTGCCTGGTATGGAGGGCGCTAGCTATGAAGAGGGGTTGAATAAATTAGGATTATTTTCATTAGAAAGACAGAGATTGATGAGGTGGGGGAAGCCTGATTGGGTATACAAAATCATGAGAGGTATAGATAGGCTAGATAGCAAAAAGCTTTCTCCCTCAATTACTGGGGGTCACAAGTTCAAAGTGAGAGGGGGAAGATTTAGGGGAGATATGGGTGGAAAGTTCTCCATGCAGAGGGCAGTGGGTGCCTGGAATTCATTGCCAGCGGAGGTGGGGAGGGTAGGAACGATAGCGCCATTTAAGATGTATCTAGACAGATACATGAATGGGCAGGGAGCAGAAGGATAGTTACCCTTAGAAAACTTTAAATATTTTTAAGTCGTCATTGGACAAGCATATGGACGTACATGGAATAGTGTAGGTTAGATGTGCTTCAGATTAGTATGACAGGTCGGCGCAACATTGAGGGCCGAAGGACATGTACTATGCTGTGATGTTCTATGTTCTAAAACAGGCGGCAAATTTAGATAGAGGATCTGGATCGACACAGGCTTGGAGGGCCGAAGACCCTGTTCCTGTAATTTTCTTTGTTCTTTATTCTTTGAAGCCTGTCTTTTTGACTTTGTTTTGGTTAATGCATATAATTTCTGGTTGCTGAACTCCAATTTCTTGTAAACTAGATTAGAATGTTGTTAAAGGGGCTAAATATGTATTGTTGTTGCTCCAAGTCACTCCCACACCGGTGTTAGATAATTATGTTTATTAACTATCCAGTAAGATGTTGATGCACATGTCTGGAGACAGGGAAGTAAGACAATAGATTGCAACCCAACCTAATTCTATTATACAATTGAATCACTTGCTAACAGTTAATTAAATTAAGACTTGTCGGGCTGATTGGCTAAAGGCCCTGGTGCCTGTTGAGCAGGGCATGAGTAACAAAACATTATCATGACAAAAAAAGAGTACCTTGATTAGAAAAATTAATCAAATATGAACATTTGAAAAGCTTCACATTTTGTTATGTTTACAAAGTTTCGGATTCATGGTAAATTATATAGTTTTCAAGAAACGTCTTTGGTTCTCCCGACCCATTCTACATGCAAACCTTGCAACCTCGCCAAGAATTAACAAAACTTGGATTCATGAAATTTGAAGCTGCCAACAGCTGGCTTAGAATATAGGGATTGAAAAAGAACCTATTCAAATCACAGTTCTCATGAATTAAAATGTTTAAATAATTTACTTAACCTTTTCCCTCAATATTTACATATTTGGAGATGATTTATTAACAGAAATGTTGATCTAAGCTGTATAGGCTGTTTCTTTGGCATAAGCCTTTTGCTTTAAGGATATAGAATCTGTAATCCTGACTGTTGCACAGGGATGGTGCCTGCCAGTGCTGACTCACACTAATAGCACCACAGATTGCAGGAGCAGACCTCTTTTGCAGAGGGCCTGTGTGTACCGCTGTCACATCAGATAATGCTTTTGTACCTGTGTGCCCCATGCACCTGAAAGATTTGCTTCCCTGCTTTCCATTGGGTGGCAGCTCAAGATGTCCTCCCCCGTCACTCTTGTCATCTCCCCTATATAAGCATTTCAAACGGATTTTGGGAAACCAAAAAAACGTTGGGATGTTCAGGCTATTTTCCATGCCTGAATTGACAACCGCCCCCAGCTGGGACTATTTACATACATATCAAGCCGTCCTTGTTTCACTCGGAGAACTGACATTCAGTCGCAGAATGAACACTTACTAATCCATTGAACTGTGGACTTGCAGGTTAGATAAGTCCCCAGCACAACAGAATATTTACATACCACTCCCTGACATGAGTTCTCTGGTGAAAGGCAGGTGGAGGTTGTAACTTTTACAAGGCTGGTTAGACAATCAAGAAATTAGCTGGGACCAAAGCACAACTGGATGCCTTCGATTTTCTAGTAGGTTCTGCAAGAGTAATACCAGCCAGGAGTAATGTGGAAATCTGGAGCTAGGTAGTGTCTATTTCTTTTATTGGTTCATTCTATAAATCTCCCAATTATTGCTCTTTTCACAAAGTGTTACTTCCCTTCATCAGAAAACTTTAAAGGATTAACCCAGTTCATATAGAGCATTCTGCTTATGCATCAAGACAATGGGGGAGGTGATCGTCTAAAGGTAGTAATACTAATCCAGGGATGTAGGTAATGTTCTGGAGGTCCAAGTTTGAATCCTACCATGGTTAATGGTGGAAATTGAATTTTTTTAAAAAATTGCAATAAAGAGTCTAATCTTGACCATGTCAACATTGTGAATCATCAGAAAACAAATCTCATTCATGAATGTTCTTTAGGGAAGGAAGAACCCATTGTTTCCTGGTTGAGCCTACAGATCCACAGCGATGTGTTTGACTCTTAACTGCTCTCTGAAATTTCTGAGCAAGCTATTCGGTTGTAACAATTGCTAGAAAATGTCAAAAAGGAAATGAAACCAGAAAATCCACCTGGCATTGAGCGAGGCACCAGAAATAACAATGGCAGGAGTTACACTATCAACATTGCAAAGTACATCTCGCTAACATCTGAGGGCTAGTGCCAAAATTGGGAGAGCTATCTCAGCCTACACAAGCAACAGCCTGACATAATCACATCACAGAATTGTAGTGGTATGTGGTCAGGAGGAAGTTGCCTTTGGAGTCCTCAACATTATCTATGGATCTCATGAAATCTCATTGCTTCAGGTTAACTATGGGCAAGGAAACCTCTTGCTGATTGCTACATACCATCCTCCCTCAGCACTGCTCAGAGGAATCAGTACTCCTCCATAAAGTCATAGAGATGTACAGCATGGAAACAGACCGCTCGGTCCAACCCGTCCATGCTGACCAGATATCCCAACCCAATCTAGTCTCGCCTGCCAGCACCCGGCCCATATCCCTCCAAATCCTTCCTATTCATATACCCATCCAAATGCCTCTTAAATGTTGCAATTGTACCAGCCTCCACCACATCCTCTGGCAGCTCATTCCATATACGTACCACCCTCTGCATGAAAAAGTTGCCCCTTAGGTCTCTTTTATACCTTTCCCCTCTCACCCTAAACCTATGCCCTCTCGTTCTGGACTCCCCAAACCCAGGGAAAATACTTTGTCTACTTATCCTATCCATGCCCCTCATAATTTTGTAAACCTCTATAAGATCACCCCTCAGCCTCCGATGCTCCAGGGAAAACAGCCCCAGCCTATTCAGCCTCTTCCCTGTAGCTCAGATCCTCCAACCCTGGCAACATCCTTGTAAATCTTTTCTGAACCCTTTCAAGTTTCACAACATCTTTCCGATAGGAAAGAGACCAGAATTGCACGCAAGATTCCAACAGTGGCCTAACCAATGTCCTGTACAGCCGCAACATGACCTGCCAACTCCTGTACTCAATACTCTGACCAATAAAGGAAAGCATACCAAACGCCTTCTTCACTATCTATCTACCTGCGACTCCACTTTCAAGGCACTATGAACAACAGTTGAAGGAAGCACTGAAGCTAGCAAGGATGCAAAATATACACAATGTCCACCACCAACAATGGCTCAGCAGCAATACTACTGATCAAATTGCCTAGGTCCTAAAGGACATAGCTGCTAGACCAGGTCTGGCAGGTAGTGAGGCAACAAACAAGAGAGAAATATATACTTCACCTCATGCATCTGTCTGGGACAGCATCAGTAAGAGTATAACCACATAGTCATTATGAAAATAAAGTCCTGCCTGCACACTGAGGATATCCTCCATTATGTAGAGCAGCACTATCACCATGGTAAATGGGACAGGCTTTGACAAATCTAGCAATTCAAGAGGAATCCATGAGGCTGTGTAGAGTAACAGCAGCAGAATTGAACTCTAGCACAATCAGCAATCTCATGGCCAGCCATACACTCCTCCCCAATTCAATCATTACCTTCAAGCCAGGGAATCAACCCTGGTTCAATGAAGAATACTGGAGGCCATTCCAGAAGCAGTACCAGGCATACTTACAAACATGTGCATGCAAAACAATATAAAGTAGAAGTGATAGACAAGGCTAATTGATTTTTACATCCAACGGATTAGACCAAGTCCCATAAACTTGCCACATCCAGTTGCGAATGGCGTTGAACAATTAAACAACTCACCAGAGGAGGAGACTCCACAATTATCCACAATCTCAATGATGGAAGAGCCCAGCACAATGGTGTAAAAGATAAAGCTAGAATGCCAGGTGGATGATCTGTCTTGACCTCCTCCAGAGGTCCACTGCATCACAGCACCCAGACCACTGTTGACGGAAGTCTTTTTATCCAGCTGCTAGGAAAAGTACCAGGGAACTTTGAATTGACTTGGTCTCTAATTTTACTGCACTAACCAGTTTGCTAAAATGTAATTAGGAATAAATAGGGATTACAGGGATTACTGACACAAGACTGATCAAGCCTTCTATTTGATAACCTTGTAGTGTTGCTCCAAGACAAAATTATGCCTTCCTTTTGTTTATTCATTCATGGGATAAGGGCATCATGGGATACTGGCTGGGCCAGCATTTATTGCCAATCCTTAATTACCTAAAGGGTAGTAAGAGTCAACCATTTTGCTGGCTGTCTGGAGTCATTTGTAGGCCAGACAATGTAAGGATGGTAGTTTCCTTCCCTAAAGGACTTTAATGAACCAGATGCGATTTTTCAACAATCAACAATGGATTCATGGTCCACATTAGACTCTTAATTCCAGATTTTATTGAATTAAAATTCCACCAGCTGCCATTGCAGGTTTCAGACCTGGGTCCCCAGAATATTAATTGGTAACCTGCCTGAACTGCTGTGCTCTTCCAGCACCACTGATCCAGAACCTGATTAATAGTCTAGTGATAATGCTATTAGGTCTTCGCTTCCCTCGGTTATGCATAAACCTAACGAAACAGTTGACATTTTTCAAGTAATAAGTGTGAACAGGGCATTACTTTGAAAATATTTCAAATGAATCCTTGAACATATAATTGAAAAAGTATTGAGAAATAACCATACAGATATCTGACCATTTCAAGGAATGGTTTTCAGAACCTTGCCCTGCATTGATTTCATTTGGAACTAAATTTAAGTGTATAACATTGAAAAGTTTAAAGAGGAAGGAAATCCCTGAGGCAGTCAATGTTAATAAAAATAGTCCTTTAATTCCCTTCTCTAAACGCTTTCTGCCATACAATTTCACTTTCAGTTATTCCCTTGTTGAAATTTTTTTGCGTGAGGGCAAAGGCGAAAATGCAAACTGGCATTATATTTCATTGCAATGAATTCTAAGCACACAGCTCTCTTGCATTATGCATACATGTCACCACTTATTCTGTGCTCCACAAGCCATATGTAAAATGACTGGTACTCAAGAACCCTTTGAAAGTGAATTTGAATGTGTACAAGAATGGGCAGCTTGCAAATCAAGTTCAAGCAGGAATTAACCCTTCTTGGACTCACCGACTTTCAATTATGTGGAAACAAGTTTCTCTTTCTCAGGCACAGAAACTGACTATTACCAAATATGAAGAAATTCTAAATAAGTTTGATTTTCCTATTGAATGCACTGGAGTAAATTAAAATTTGCTTTTCACTTTTGCTGTTTTATTTCTAATTTGCGCCCTATTCGTTTTCTCTCCCAAGATCTGTCGTCAAATAGAGATTACTTCATCCAGGATATAATGTGTTTATGTTGTTGATTATGTTCTAATTTATAAAGGTCAAATGGGGGTAACAAAATGGATACATGTTAAAACACAGCGCACATTTTCAGTTTTCCAATAGTTCAGAATGTCCCTTGTGTCAGCTCAGGGCAAATCAAAACAAAATGTTCAGAAGGTAAGTTTACGTTTTGAAATGGACTGATTGATTTTCCTTAGAAATAGTTGGTATAGCTGACAGTCCCCTATTTTGGTTCAGTGTCATAGAATTTCAAATTACACTATGAATATGGAACAGACCTAGAATTGTTCAATAAACTAAAATCTTCAGATGGTTCTGAGTTTTGATAAATACTAGTGACCAAAGCAGTATATGGTTATAGTGTGCAAATTCGATTTCATCCTGAATGTTTTGCCTCAGGCTTGGCTAATAGCCAAACCCTATAACACAGCTATAAACTGGAGGATGAGCCAGCATCCAAAGAAATTCCCATGCTTTGAGATTTAAGGATGTGGTGAGGGATACTAAAAATGTTTCTTCATTGCCTGAGAACATTTCTCAGTATTGAATAGGGGAAGAGGGGAACATAGCTTATATATTTAAAAAATGGCACTTTTCTCACAGCAGGACATGCAAGCCTGAAGCAAAGAAGGGAAACTGTAGAAGAAATCAATTTATAGACCACTCTTCAGCACTCTGCTGTGCCCAATAGTAACCTGTTTATACTCCCAGTCAGGGAATGGGGTGTATGTTCTTACCTCAAGCAATAGGGCATCTCTGTTAAAAATGGCCAATGGGATCCACCTGCATGTATACAGTTCAAACATACATAAACACACAATTTCTCCTGGTTGGAATCTGCTGCATACTTCACTATCAAGATGACCGATCTCATTAGTAAAAAAAACTCAAAAATTGTTTGCTTATCACATCTGACAAGAAAATATCATTAAGTGAAATGAAGTTTCACTCAATAGGAACTTGATTGATCCTCAAGAACGAGGAGCATAAACAGACTTGGATAAATCAATCTCTCTTACATAATTCCCTACACATATTGAACGATGTTATGCCTGAGGCTTATGTGCGGTGTTGTGTAGGAAGTTTTTTGGTTGAAGCAAGACTGAATTAGATTACTTCTTAGACAACAGCATACTGCAGCATTGTGTTTCCGAATATGTGTGTTCATTGCTCCATCTAGCCATGGTGTTGTCGATAAACACAGCCTCAATGAATGATTATGGCTTGTGGAGAATGGAGTAAAAGGGGAAACATAAAACCTATTAATGAACTCATTATAACTGGAGCATATGGTTGATTGTATTCACAGGCGAATGTTCCCAGCAATTAGAGTGAAAATCACAGGGCTGGATCCTCATCAGCAATACTATATAGCAATGGATATCATTCCTGTTGACAACAAGAGATACCGGTATGTTCCACAGTGGTTGGGTCACTACAGTTTTACTGTATGGATATATTTAATTTTAGTCCCAAAAGATGGGTTTTAACCTGTTTATTCTGTTATAATTTAATAATGTAAATACCCACTATTTACGAGAGAAGGTGTACATTGGATGGAGACCTACAACAGGAATACTTTATAAGTTAAATTAAGTTGCAAGTATCTTAATGAGGCATTTCAAATTGTTTAAGGTTGATTTTCATTGTTTGTTCCTTGAAGATGTTTCCAAATAATTCTCAAACTAAAACATGTTTAACATGTGAATAATCATTGAATAATACACTGTAATAGTCCAAATGAAGTATCATTTACGATAAAGATTTACAATCTACCATAATTTCTCAATTTTTTTTCATTAGTTTAACCTACTTTATGTAGCTAATATTAGATTGGCTTATTATGATGTACATATGGTTTCCTATAATTTGCAATGGATGTTAATGACTCTGACTTTCATCTAGAGAGTTGGTGCTGTAAGTGGCGACTTATAAACTTTTCATTGTACTTATTTGAGTTTATTCTGACAATAAAGCTAATTCAATTCAATCCTATTTATATTTTTTGACTGAAACCTCAGTATTGTTCTATACCTGAAGGTCAACAGAAATGTGGAGTGCTCTTCTTCACGTGAAATAAAATAGAAATATATATATAATATGTGGGAAGCAGCATTTTTTAAATAATTTAAACTCAAGGACCCATGAACACTTTTAGTGACATAATGAGTTTACAGTACAGGTCCAATTTTACAAGCATCCGTTGAGTGCTTATAGCATATGCAAATTGTAACAGTGGGCATGCCATCGTGTACCTGATTAATTTTGCACTACATTTTCTGACTCAGAATTTTTGCATTGAAATGGATCAGCACTGTCAGCACATAAATCAGAAAATATTCAGCTGAAGTCCCACTCTGAATGTTACTGCAGTGGACATGATACTGCTCCAGGTTATATCTTTCCTGAATAGCATGGGTATCTATCTACCTGACTGATAATTTTTTAAATGATAGAGCAAGGCACCTAGTATTTTTGTTAATGTTGAAAGAATAGCTTTCTTTGGGAGTGAGAATTTATTTACATTTGCATTTGAAGTTCTCTCAGTTTTACCCCTGGTGCTTTTGTTTTATTTTATTGAAGTTGTCAACTTAGAAAGTAAAACTTTCCTGAAGTATTGACAATTGCAATACAAATTACATTCAACAACCTGAAGGATTGGATACAATATTAATTTTCTCCATATTGCTTCATGACTGGATAAGGACAATTAATTCATAATGAAAAATATTCAGCATTAGCATGGAGTTGTGTTAATACCGAAAAGCGTATCTTTACAGACCATGTCAATCTTACTTGGATTTATCGGCCGTGAGATTTTTGTTTTACAACAGTCTACAATGCTGACCTTACTTGCAAGCTTTCAAGAATGTACAGATGTCGTTTGGAAAGCCAGGACTGCCCTTTGTAACTATGATTCAAGACCTTACTTAGAACCCTCCCATTCTGCAAATGAGCTCAGATAGACTGAGGCGATGCCACCGCCCAATTTACTGTCAAGTGAATGACAGGAATTTTCGGCATTAATCATGAACTTTAAAATTCTTATGTTTATCTTCAAGATTTTCAATGATCTTACCCCTCCCAATCCTGTAAACTCATCCAGCTCTTTAATGCAATAAAAATTCTCTACTCCTCAAATTCTACTTCTGTTCCACTTCCTTCCCCCTACCAATATTGGATTTGTCATTGGTTGTCCAGTCCATAAGCTTTTGAATTCCTCTCATTAATCTCTCCATATCTTTCCTTTATCCTTTAATAGTCCTCTTGAATTCTATTTTCTAAGTGACTCTTCCTAATTTTTGGCTCAGTGTCAATTTATTTTTGATTTATACTCCAACAAAAAAAACGTTATACCTTTTCCTCCATTAAGCACTCGATAGAATTCATTGCGCTTGTGAATACTATTAAAGTGAAGAAAATAATAAATGATGAGTTCTTTGCAGACAATAATTCCATATCTCCAAAATTTATTTTGCTGATCCTCTCCATGGCTCAAGGAGTCATGTCTTTATAATGGGAGAATGGTGTCAGCATGGCTTGTTCTTTATCTTCCTGATGAAGGGCTTTTGCCCGAAATGTCGATTTCGCTGCTCCTTGGATGCTTCCTGAACTGCTGTGCTCTTCCAGCACCACTAATCTAGAAATTGTTCTTTATCTGCTCTGGTCCCTTCTTGGTGTTGTGTGTCATCTTGATTTGAAAGCGAAAACACATTCAGGAAGATCTTAACAATTGCCTGATGATCCAAAAAAGCAATCTATGCCAGTTCAGCAGGTCTGGCAGTATCTGTGAAGAAAATTAAGAACTCTAATTTCTCTTTACAAATGTTGCCAGACCTGTTGAACTTTTACATCTACTTTAGTTTTTGTTTCTGATTTAGAGCATCCACAGTTTTTACTCCATACCAGTTGCTTGCCTATGCTATACTGTAGCATGCAAACATAGAAGCAACAAAACTAGGCTCACGAGTACACCATTTTGTCCTTTGAACCTGCTCCACCATTCAATACGATCATGGCTGTTCCTCAATTTAAATGCTGTGTATCTGCTTTCTCTTTGGACTCCTTGATGCCTTCACCATCTAAACATTTCTTTCTTTTTTTTCTTGAATATATTCAGTAATTCGGCCTTCACAGCCCTCTGTGGTGGCAACATTCTGAGTGTCACAGACTCAGAGTCATACAGTATGAAAACAGACCCTTCAATCCAACCCATCCGTGCTGACCAAGTTTCCCAAACTAGTCCCACTTGCCTGCCTTTGGCTCATTTCCTGCTAAGTCAAGAGTGTGGTGCTGGAACAGCACAGCAAGTCAGGCAGCATCCGAGGAGCAGGAGAATCGACGATTCGGGCAAGAGCCCTTCATCCATTCCTGATAAAGGGCTCTTGCCCGAAACGTCGATTCTCCTGCTCCTTAGATGCTGCTTGACCTGCTGTGCTTTTCCAACACCACACTCTTGACTCTGATCTCCAGCATCTGCAGTCCTTACTTTCTCCACATCTCTCTAAACCTGCCCAAATATTTTTTAAGTATTGTAACTGCAATAACCACTTCTTCCGGCAGTTCATTCTACATGCAAACTACCCTCTGTGTGAAACGGTACCCCTCAGGTCCCTTTTTAATTTTTTTTCTCCTCTCCTTAAAAGTATGCCCACTATTTTAACTCCCTCATCCTAAGGAAAAGACCCTGGCTATTCACCTTATCTATGTCCCTTATGACTGTACAAACCTCTATAAGGTCACCCCTCAATCTCCTATGCTCTAATGAAAACCGCCCCAGCTTATCCGCCTTTCCTAATAACTCAAACCCCCTAATCCTGGCAACATCCTGGTAAATCTTCTCTGAACCCGCTCTAATTTAATAATATCCTTTGTATAGCAGGGTGATCAAAACTCTAAAAGTACAACCTCAACAATGTGTCCCAACTCCCATACTCCATGGTCTAAGCCAAGCAATGGAGGCAAGTGTGCTAAACACGTTCTTAACTAGAGGAACAACATCTCATCTTTAGACTAGGCACTTTACAGCCTTCTCGACTTAATATTGAGTTCAACATCTCCAAATTGTATACTTAGTCCCATTTTTTTCCCTTTCATTTAGTTTTACTTATTGCATTCTCCCCCAGCGGGACCATCTGTTCTTTCCAGTTTGGCAGTTAGGCACACCACGGTTCTGCCGTTCTCACATTCCGATCAGTTAATCTGCACTATCAGCAGACTCTCCTGTAGCACTCCACCACTCCCCACCCCCCACCCCCCCACCCCCAACTATTGCATAAATGCAGCCCCCCTCCACACTTCACATCAGCTCTGCTGAAGAGTCTTCTAGACTCAATGTTAGTTTACTCTGTTTTCACGGATGTTGCCTGACCCGCTGTGATCTCCAGCATTTTTTGTTTTCAGTACAGATTCCAGCATCTGCACTAATTTGCTCCTTCTTAACCAACCTGTCTACCTGTGATGCAATTTTCAATGAATTATGTACCTGAACCCCGAGGTCTCTCTGTTCTATAACATTTGCCAGGACCCTGCAATTAACTGTATAAATCCTGCCCTTGTTTGTTTTACCAAAATACAATATGTTGCATTTATCCAAATTAAACTCCATCTGCCACTCCTCAGCCTATTGGCCCAGTTGATCAAGATCCTTTTGTAATCTTAAATAACCTTCTTCACTCTCGACTATATTATCAATTTTGGTGTTGTCGTCAAACTTGCTAACCTTGTCTGCTAAAATCATTTAAATAACAAAACACTGGACCTAGCACCAGTCTCTGTGGAACATCGCTGGTCACAAGCCTCCAGTCAGAAAAATAACCCTCTGCCACCATTCTTTGTCCCCTATCATCCAGCCAATTTTGTATCCAATTGATAAGCTCTCCCCAAATCCCATGTGATCTAACTTTAGTAATCTGTCTACCATGTGAAGCCTCATCAAAGACTTTACTAAAGTCTATGTGGACAACGTCTGCCACTCTGCCCTCATCAATCTTTTTGGTTATGTCCTCAAAAGTCTTGAACAAGTTTGTGATAAATGATTCCCCGCATACAAAGTTATGCTGACTATCCCTAATCAGCCCTTGCCTCTCCAAATACATATGAATCCTATCTCTCAGAATCCCCTTCAACAACCTACCCACCACTGATGACAGACTCACTGATCTGTGGATCTCCGACTTTTCCTTACAGCCTTTCTTAAATAGAGGGACAAGATTAGCTATCGTCCAGTCCTCCAGCATGATACAAATACTCTGCTAGGGGCCCCACAATTTTTTCCATAACTTCCCACAATGTCTTGAGATACATTTGATCAGGTTCAGGAGATTTATCCACCATTATGTTTTTTAAGACCTCTAGCACTTCCTCTTTTGTAATGTGGACTGTTTTCAAGACATGAATATTTATTTCCCCAAGTTGCCTCGTCTCCATGTCTTTCTCCACAGTAAAAACTGATATGAAGTATTCGTTCAAGATCTCTCCCATCTCCCGTGGGTTCACACATAGACAACCTTGTTGATTTTTAAGGGTCCCTGGTGCTCTTTTGCTCATGTACCTATAGATTCCCTTTGGTTTATCCTTAACCTTATCTGCCAAGGTTATCTCATATTCCCTTCTTCCCCTCCAGATTTCCCTCTTAAGAATATCCCTACATACCTTATACTCTTCCAGAGGTTCACTTGATCCCAGTTGTCTTATACCTATAACATATATCTCCTTATTTTTGACCAGAGCCTCAATATCTTTATTCATCCATTGTTCCCCACTCTTATCAACCTTACCCTTTACTATAACATGAAGATAATAAGTCTGAACTTTTGTTATCTCACTTTTGAAAGCCTTCCACATGCCAGTTATTCCTTTACTTGTGAACTGGATTGCCCCAATTAACTTTGGAAGGTTCTGTCATACTGTCAAAATTTGCCTTCCTCCAAGTAAGAACTTGAACTTTTGTACAAGGTCTATCATTTTCCATAACTATTTTAAAACTAATAAAATTATGATCACTTGTCCCAATGTGCTCCACTATTAACACTTCATTCACTTGCCTTGCCTTAGTTCCCAAGAGAAGGTCAAGCTTTGCTCCTTCTCTGGTAGATACATCTACATATTGATAAAGAAAATTTTTTGAACACATTTAATAAATTCCTCACCATCCAAGCCCTGAATGTAATGGCAGGTCCTGTCTGTGTTTGGAAAGTCAATATGAGAAAGGAAACGTTTCCTTAGTTTGGCCTTAGATGGTCTGCCCTATACCCTGAGTCTGTGACCCTGGTACTAGACTCCCCAAACAGGAGAAACAGCCTCCCTGCGTAAAGTCTGCTTGGCCTTATTAAAATGTTGGTATGTTTCAATCAGATCCCCTCTCAATCTTCTGATCTCTGGTAAATACTGGCTCAGTCAAATCAGTATCTCCTCATACAACAGTCCTCCAAACCCAGAATCAGCTTTGTGAAACTTCATTGCACTCTCTCAATGGCAAGTACATCCTGTCTTAGGTAGGTAGGCCAACACTGCACACAATACTCCAGGTGTAGTTTCACTCAAGCCCTCTAAAACTGCAGTAAGGTATCCCTACTTTTTGTCTCAAATTCTCTTGCAATGAAGACCAACATATCATTTGGCGCCTTAACTGCTTGCTGCACCTGCCTGTTTGCTTTCATTGACTAATGTACAAGGACACCTAGATCCCTTTGTAAATTCAGATTTCCAAAAAATCACCATTGAAATAATTCTCTGCTTTTCCGTTTTTTAATGTTGAAATGTTTAGATTCACACTTGCCTATGTTATACTGCATCTGCCATATATTTTCCCAATGATAGGAATTATGGACATTTAGAGAGGTGAAAATTGATGAGGGATAGCATGGTTTTTGTGTGAGGAAAACTGTATCTCACAAACTTGACTGAGTTTTTTGAGGAAATTACCAAAAAAGATTGATGATGACAAACATCTATTGTTTATTTGGATTTTACTAAGTTTATTTTGGGATTTACTAAGATGTTTTCAGGTATGGAATGTTTAAGTTATAATGCTTTTTTCAATGGTGCATAGGAGGTTGAGAGGCGATCTGATAGAAGTTTGTAAAATAGTGAGAGGTATAGATAGAGTTAATGGTAGTTGTCTTTTTCCTAGGATGGAGAAAGTGAGGACTGTAGATGCTGGAGATCAGAGCTGAAAAATGTGTTGCTGGAAAAGCGCAGCAGGTCAGGCAGCATCCAAGGAGCAGGAGAATCAACGTTTCAGGCATAAACCCGAAACGTCGATTCTCCTGCTTGTTGGGTGCTGCCTGACCTGCTGCGCTTTTCCAGCAACACATTTTTCAGCTTTCTCCTAGGATGGGGGGGGGGGGGTGTTTCAAGTCTAGGAACACATTTTTAAGGTGAGAGGAGAGAGATTTTAAAAAGCCGTAAGAGGCAAATGTTTTACACAGAGGGTGGTTCACAGGTGGAATGAGCTTCCTGCGAAAGTGGTGGATGCAGTTCCAATTACAAGATTTAAGACATTTGGATAGATACATGAATAGGAAAGGTTTGGAAGGATATAGACCAGGAGTAGGCCGATGGGACTAGTTTAGTTTGGGATTATATTTGTCATGGACTGGCTGAACCAAAGGGTCTGTTTCTGTGCTGAATGACTCTATGACTCTATACATTCAACTTGTCTAGATTGTTCTGAAGCCTAATGTTGTTACTACTTAATGGTGTTACTGTCTTGACTCTGTTCAAGCTTAATGGTGAACTATCTTGTACAACATAGTTTAGTATTTATTGCAATAATGCCTTAAGTTGTTTGAAGTTGTGTTAGAAGAAGGAATAAATGTTCTCTATGTTCTATCTATAAAAGTATAAAGTTCATGTTGGAATCATGTTTCTGAGCTGAAGAACAAGTATTTGCATGTTCGGATGACTACAGATATGGTTGCAATTCTTTTTATGTTACAGAATATTTTTCACATTTTCTCCTTGGCATTCTCAGGAATGACGTTTCCTGAGAATTTGTATATTGCCAACCCCACATCTTGTTCCACAAGTTTAATCACCGGGTGACAGATTTGGTACTAATAAATGTCGCTTTGCCTTTATTGTCCCACATTCGGCAAAATCGTCATTGAGAAAGCCTTAAAAATAGCCCTCTTGGAAAAAATCTCTCCCAAAGTGTACTTTTACAACTTCTTTCAGTGTATCATTAAAAAAATGAAACAACCTACCCTTTAATGGTAATTTACTGCTCTTTTAGAAAAGGTGACTTACTCTATGTTGAGCACCACAGCTTACAAAAATACAAGCCTGTTTTCCTGCACATTGCAAAATAGGACAAATGGATGTGCCATGGTTCTTTTGAAATTCAACCAGTCATTATGTTCAATCATTATGCATTGTTTGAATAGAAGTGCAGATAAGCAAGACGGCCTAAGTTTAAAAAAAAAGACAAGTGCAAGCAACAGGACAAGTAGCTAGTGTGGCAATGTCACAGTCTTTTATTTTACTACTGTATCTACTGAAATAGACATAGCAAATCCTGCTTGAGTTCTTACATTTATGGCAGTAAAAAGATGACTATCAGAATTTTCTGTGGCCAAACAGACTACTACATGTAAATTACATACATTTATAATCTCTGTAAATAATAATTTTTCCACATTCAAATATAGTTTTAAGCTTATACTCACAATCAAGTCATCAACAGTCATACTCATAAGTGAGATTTTATTACTTTGTTTTAGTTTCCATTCCACTCCAGTAATTCCAAAGACAAATGGGAGCAAGCTATTCTGGATTCAATTTCCTGATTTTGTTGTTTGTTTCCTTCCTAAATGCAGATATGTTTATCACAGTTCAAAGTGGATGGTGGCTGGAAATGCGGATTCACCAGTGCCTCCTCGGGTCTACATACATCCAGATTCTCTCGCTTCTGGTGACACATGGATGCGACAAGTCATCAGCTTTGATAAACTCAAACTTACAAACAATGAGTTGGATGATCAAGGACATGTATGTAGATAAAGGTTTATATTTTAGTAACTTTCACTGGTTTTAAAATATCTTATTTCATACTGATATTTATGTTACAAAACTGGGCAATGAATATCAACAATTCAGCAAACATATTTAGACTAAGTGTCACTGTCACTGCGTTAATGAGTTACTGACCACAGAACAGAACCAATAGCGATTACTTTTGTAGTAATGCGCACTGAATGTTCTGTTCAGTTATGTCTTTTTTTTGTATTTCAATTCTATAGATCACTTTAGAATAGATGGTTTTAAAGAGGATGCAGAAAAATCTGACGAAAATGATTCAAGAAATGAAGAACTTAATTTTCATGAATAGGTTGAACAACCTAGTGTAAAAAGGAGAATATTGAGAGGGAATTTGATAGAAGTGTCCACAGGGTAGGTAGAGAGAAATAGTTCTCATTGTTGGAAGAGTAAAAAAACCAGATGAATTTGTTTGTGTTTCAACAAAAGTGTTCTTGCAGAGAACCAGCATGAACAAATGGGCTTAATGGCATTTCTTTGTACTGTAACCACTTTCTAATTCCATGATCATTGATAAATTCTAGAGAATATTTTTTAAGTGATTCATTATCCAGATATTGCTCTTTCTCACCTGCTCCCAGATCAAAGTTTTCAAATCAAATTGTGAAATATTAGGGTTTAACTAAGAAATTCTAAATAAATAAATTCTAACCTGAATCAGTGCTAACCTGATATACAATATAATAAAAAATCCTGCTCTTTTGCATACCTTGACCAAGATCTATTTGTTCCTAACTTTTTAATATGCAGAGTCAATTCTCCTTTTCGCAGGCCCACAGTTAAAATTTCTGACTCGCACACAGATCCTGATTTCACCAAATTATTCAAATGTATTGTGTGACGTGTGATGCAAATTATAGGAATTGTTTTCACAAAGCATAAAGCAGTAGTCAGAAAATGGATGTGACATATGAAAACAGACCCACCATTACTTGTCTAGCATAAAACTATTTTTAAAGCTAAAACCAATGACCAGGGAATAATCATAAACTTAATCTGCTCTGCACTCTGTGATGGCACCATGCCCTCTGAGGTCAAAAATAGCATTGACCAGATGTGATCCAAATCTTCCACTCCCAGAATGTGCCTCAACTCCAGTTTCTGAAGAACACTCTGTACTGCTTCAGTGGTATTTTCCATTCTGCATACTTTTATTCTTGTGTACTCCAAGTTAGTGCTGATGCTATGAGCACTTTTATCCTGTGGACCTACATCCAATGGGAACTGACTTGATAGTTAAATCTCATTCACTAGCAGTTATTACAAAAAAAACTCCTTCATCCTCTGTGGCAGGTACATTCCAGTCTAGCTTCCAGAGGTCACAGGGCAGTGTTTGGCCTTCTGCATTGCCCAATCCACGCAAAATGCTTTCATTTAGCTTTTTCTTTAAGATACAGATGATTATATGATACCAACTAGACTTCTGTCCGACTGTTAATGAACGTATTCTTTAAAAGATATATTAAATTGTAGGCCTTCCTGCTCACAGTTCATTTATCAGCCATTTGCAGTTAGGGTTAAGTTAGTTGTCTTTTCTGCATAGATTTTACTTTGCTAGCTCAACATTGTCCAGGGGTGCATGCTGATCCTTGACAGAAAAGCACCTGCATAGATTCTACTCATGGGTCTTGTTTAGCAGAATATTATTATTGCATATTCAGGATAGCTCTTATTACATTAAAAATAATCTGAGAGTTTATAAGGTTCCTAGGAAAGCTTTAGCAATTGTAAAACATGGCTGTGTACCAAGATAGATTATTCTGCACCTGCAAGTGCCTTAAATTATAGCTACAATTATGGAAACATCAATGTGAGGTTAAAGTGGTAACTTACTATAGTTAGAAATTTTAATTTTACCACTGTGCCATATAACTCTTAATAACTCAAAAAACAAAGTTTGCTTACATAAACAAAAAAATGTGTAGCAGATATATCTATATAATGTTCCATCTTTATTTTCATATAAGTGTTTACTAATTCCAAATGTGAGTATTACTCTGGACAAAGGCCAACTTAGAACTGGACTGAAACTTAGCAAACTCATTTCACAGAACTGTGATAAAACTCTTCAGATATAATAATTTACTTTTCCTTCAGAGAAAGGAAACATTCATTCTCTCTTCAGTTTGTGCTGGATTCCATCCTCAGTTCTGAAGTCAAGGTGGCTGTAGTTAAAAGATAATGGTATTATCACTACCTTAATTGTGGAGACAGTATATTTTTTTCACCTGACATGGTTAGATTTGAAATGTGTCCAGGGGACAGTGTTCTAATAAAGTATACTGCCAAATCCTTTGAGCAAAGGGGTGAAAGATTCTCAGTTTTGGGTCTGCGCCTGAAATGAAAGACTTTATATCCCAATCAACTATGCACTGGATTCCACAGGGAAAAAGGAACAAACCTAATTTCTGTCTGGATTGAATTACAAACCAGCTCACAGAGGTGAAACAGTAATATTTTAATCCACTTTGCCACTAAGCCATAAGAAAAAAAACATTTACAAAGTTGTACTATGGATGTAATGAAAGTATAATATAACCTTCGTAGTAAAGAATGTCAGTGCAATAATTTTTGCCAGAGATCAGGTCATTACTTTGACACTCCGCAAATTGTATTTAATAATTGGCTGCATATGGAGATACACTTAATTTCCTTTGTTTATGAGCAACAAGCTACAGATGGTCGCCATTTTCAAGTAACAATGTCGGCCAATTAAAATAGAACATTCTTTCTGATTCAGCGTCCACTTTCAGCAGAGGATTAAGGATGATTTATTTCTCTTCAATAAGGACTGCATTTGTCCCCAGTCAGAAGACAGTGCAATACCAACAGCCGCTGTAGCCCCGGCTTGTTGTTGAGTTAATCGAAAAGCCTTCGAGTTGAATTCCCCGTCCCAGTGACAGCTCGGGGAACGCTTCTCCCGTTCCCTGTTGCCCAAATAAATGCTGCAACTACAGATGGGGCGCTCAGGAGTGGTACTGAGAAGGTGAAAGCGGAGTCACATTTTCGATCGTCGCTGTTAAAAATAGAATAACAACCATAAGAGGAAAGAAAAAAGGAGTAAAAGGGGCTCTGTGCCTTTCTTTTCCAATTACGTTGACTGTCATTTAATAGTCGGGCTTGGTATTAAGTCGTTTGGTAATGCGCTATGCTTTGGCAAGAGAGCGAGCCTATCTTTGATAGAAGAAACATTGCAAGCGAGATTGGACTGTTGGGTGGGCATTTATCAGTTATTTAACAGAATTAATCACAACTAAAATGATTAATTCCAAAGACAAGTAAGTTTCGAAGGACATTTCAAGGTGACTTAACAGGAAAAGACAAGCTAGTCTCAAACTTTCATGGCCCACATTCACTATATTGTAGTTAGTATTCCCGGGGTCCAGGTAATGCAGTGAAAATAGATGTCATTGTAGATTAATGTTACTTTGAAATCCAAATCACTTTCATTAGTTGCCGTCTGCTTCGGAACAGCGTTTTACCTTAACACCGGTATGATCGAAGCAATTCACTGAGGTTGAGAAGCTCCGAAGTCCTGGAGTTATAACTATCCTCCGAAAGGGGCAAGAATGATCGTTAATAATGGGTCCTGACGTTTTTGAACAGTCGGTAATGAGAGCATGTATAAATACGGGGTGGAACAAATCGCCATTGAATTCAGGTTGGCACTTGCTCGCCTGTTTATATTTCACATGACCATATTAGTAACAGATCGAGAAACAGGTAACATTGCTTACTATCGGTTCGCTCAGTTAAACCTTAGCAACTCACTGATCTCTCCATATCGCCTAGTCGAGACGACATGATTCATATGGGAATCTGTCGGAAAAGAAACAGTTTCATTTTTCAATTAATATTTATCAATAATTCCTATTTATCAGCATAGGAGTGGCGCTATGGATATGCAGTGGTTTTGTTTTTACCAAGTTGATCCATTAGACAGGAAGATTCTGTCTAAAGCTGCATACCATCTGCTTACCCCTTCTCTTGTTGGGTTATTCTGCTCAGTTAATGAAGTGAGGAGAAGAAAATGACTTTGTGCTTTGCTGCGAAATAGTAGAAGTGTTCTTTGCCCGTGTCAGTGAATGTGAATAGCTTTAATTTGAATAGAACTTGGTTTAAAGTGTACATCACTACATGGTTTTGCTTCACGGTACGTGTTAAACCGTGCTTAGCTTTATTTGGCTGACACAAAATAAAATATTTATTTGTGTTCTTCATCGTCCCAACCCCCAAATGAACAGATAATTCTTCATTCCATGCATAAATACCAGCCGCGGGTGCATGTGATCCGAAAGGACTTCAGCAGCGAGTTGTGTCCAACCAAGCCGGTGCCTGCAGGAGAGGGGGTAAAAACATTCACTTTCCCGGAGACCGTCTTCACCACAGTTACAGCATATCAGAACCAGCAGGTAGGCTTCCTGTTAGCCACTAGAAGGCCGAGAGGAAGGATACATGGTTAAAATATTCGTTGAAATAATTATTTACAGAATCTATTGTTTGAAGTCCAGTGAGACTGAATCGAAACGGACAGGTATGCGCCGTGTCTGGTGCGGAATTCTTTAGAAAGGGAAAATGCGTGCGATTAATTTTAAACATATGTTTATTCTCAAAGTGAGTGGCTGCAATTATTTCAGAACGGAACAACGGGCGCGTTATATGTTTAGATAAAAACGTGAAGATGAAGAGAGCCCCAGTTTATTTTTAAGGATTTTTTTTTTCTCTGAACTACACAGCATTATTTGTTTAACATGACGGAATAAAGTCAACGCTGCTTGCTTGGGTATCCTTACTGCTTAGGTTTAGGTTTGACTTTTTTTTTATTCCCGATTATTTCGGTATTTTCTAAAAAAAGTGAGCGGAATGCTCGCGAATTCAGCTCCGAATCGCCGCCGTCTCCTTCACAGACTCTGCAAACTGATAATCCAGACCAAACTGGAATGCTGTCCGTGTAGCTGGGAAATGTCGTCTAGAAATCTTCAAATATTCCGCTCGACTTTACTGGAACTCCTGGCTCTTAAGTAAATGACTGAACGAGTAAACAAACATATATAGACGGATTTCCATGACGGGTTTTTACAGAAGACGATTCTGAACCGCTGCATCGAAATCAGACATGTTTTGCTAGAAACTAATAACCACCAAGAAGCAGCTCTGCACGATTAAAGCAAAATAACGGCTGCGATAGGAGTGGAGGAATTTCGCTCGCAGCTGTACTGTCGGAGATTCTTCCCTTCCCCCTCAGTTCATTCCCTTGATATTTTCCCAACCTTTCCCACTTGCTTGTCACAGGCCGCAGTTTTCTCCTCATTCTTGGTTCGCCTGTGTAAAACCGGGCTGGGCATATTTGCATATGAATGGCTAACTACTATCACAACTTTATCGTGGTACACAGCGAACAGCTATTTATAATCAGAAACAACAACAGAAATTGTTGGAAAAGCTCAAAGGGTCTGGCAGCATCTATGGTGATCTGCAGTTCTTTCGGTTTTGTCAACTATTTGTAATTATTTGAATGCTTATGTCATTAATTTCAAATCATATCTTTGGCAAATTAAATAAAACGCACCTTGTGAATCCCTGGAATGGACAGACACCGTCGGGACAACTAAATATTTGAAGACCCTTACTAGCACCTGAATACAAGAAGCAAGATTGTTTCAATTATTTCCCCGCAAATTGAATACGATAAAGATAAAGCTGGCTATTGAAGGAGTCGGAGAGTAATACTGGTTGGATTGAGCTGTTTCTGTACATTATCAGATTGCGGTTCAAGCTTTCTTTAAAAATAATCACATTATTTTAACTAATTTAAACATGTATACAAGCATTGGTTCCTCCTGGGGAAAATGGTTGGTAAATAGTCTCAAGCTTTAATTATTTTTATTCTGACCAAAAGATTAAGTATTTTTGAATGATGTAGCATTATTTAAATCTTCTGGATTTGTGATATATTTCCAAGAGTAAGGAATTTGGAGAAATTAGGACTGTTCCCTTGGCTATGGGATTTGACTGAAGTTTTCAAAGTCATGAGGGGTCTGTCCAGAATAGATATGAAGAAACTGTTCCCGCTGGTGAAGGCATGGGAAAGACATGGGTTCAAAGAAAAAAGAAGCAGAAACGCCTGCAATATCTCTGCTCAGACTTTTCTGGGCGTTTGACTGAATTGGCAGATGTCTTTCAGTTTCACCAGGCTGCAGCTATCTCCCGGAACCTGTTCACATTCCCCAAGAGGTTTAGCTTACGTGCTGCTCTGGTCGCCACGCTATAGGGAGGGTGCAGAGGAGATTCACTAGGATGTTCCCTGAGATGGGGCGCTGTAGCTATGAAGAGAGACTGGATAAACTAGCGTTGTTTTCTTTGGAGCAGAGAAAGTTGAGAGGGGTCCTGCTTGAGGTGAATGAGATTGAGGGACAGGGCGGAGAGGAAGCAGCTGAATTGAAGGGTCAGTAACAAGGCGGTATTATTTGAAGCAGAAGGGCAGAAGACTTGGAAATATTTGAAGTTTTTTTTAAACCCAGTGGGTGTTGGAATCTGGAATGCCTTGCGTGGGAGCGCAGTAGAGACTAGAAACCTCACAACCCTTAAAATAAAATACTTGGACGAGAGCTTGAAATGTTATAACATTCAATGCTATGGGCCAAGTGTTGGAAATTGGGATTGGTGTAGATGATAGGATTTTTTTTCTGTTGGTGCAGACTCGTTAGGCCAAATGGCCTCTTCCGCTCTCCATAAACCAAAGGAGAGCGTCTTCAGGCAGCGAGCAATTCGGGTCTGGCTGAGTGTGTGATGAAGTCAAATTAAATTCAAGCGTCCGACCAGGAATTAGAAAGTTCCCAACAAGAGGAGTGCGAAGTGTTATTGGGAGAGGCGGAGGATGGCAGTCAGTGGATTGCCCATTGGAGAGCCCGTGCAGACACGATGGGCTGAGTGGCCTCTTCTGCGGCAGAACAATTGTGCGGCTCTGTGATTGGCTGGAGGAGAAAGTGAGGTCTGCAGATGCTGGAGATCAAAGTTGAAACTTTATTGCTGGAACAGCACAGCAGGTCAGGCAGCATCCAGGGAACAGGAGATTCGACGTTTCGGGCACAGGCCCTTCTTCAGGAATGAGCAGAGAGTGTTCAGCAGGAGAAGATAAAAGGTAGGGAGGAGGGACTTGGAGGAGGGGAGTTGGAAATGTGATAGGTGGAAAGAGGTCAAGGTGAGGGTGATAGGTCGGAGTAGGGTGGAGGCGGAGAGGTCAAGAAGAAGACTGCAGGTCAGGAAGGCGGTGCCGGGCTGGAAGGATCCGGCTGAGACAAGGTGGGGGGAGGGGGGATGAAGAAACTGGTGAAGTCCAAGTTCATCCCCTGCGGTTGGAGGGTTCCCAGTCGGAAGATAAGACGCTCCTCCTCCGACCGTCGGGTTGTTGTGGTTTGGCGGTGGATGAGTCCAATGACCTGCATATCCTCGGTGGAGTGGGAGGGGGAGTTGAAATGCTGTGCCACAGGTTGGTTGGGTTGGTTCGTCCGGGTGGCCCAGAGGTGCTCCCTGAATCGCTCCGCAAGTAGGCGGCCTGTCTCCCCAATATAGAGGAGGCCACACCGGCTGCAGCGGATGCAGTAGATGATGTGGGTGGAGGTGCAGGTGAATCTGTGGCGGATATGGAAGTTTCCCTTGGGGCCTTGGAGAGAAGTGAGGGGGGAGGTGTGGGCGCAAGTGTTGCACCTCCTGCGGTTGCAAGGGAAGGTGCCGGGAGTGGTGGTTGGGTCGGTGGGGGGTGTGGATCTGACAAGGGAGTCGCGGAGGGAGTGGTCTCTACGGAAAGCTGATAGGGGAGGGGAGGGAAATATATCCTTGGTGCTGGGGTCTGTTTGGAGGTGGCGGAAGTGACGGCGGATGATGCGCTGTACATGGAGATTGGTGGGGTGGTAGGTGAGGACCAGTGGGGTTCTGTCCTGGTGGCGGTTGGAGGGGCGGGGCTCAAGGGCGGAGGAGCGGGAAGTGGAGGAGATGCGGTGGAGGGCACCTACCGACTCCCACAGCTACCTGGACTACACCTCCTCCCATCCTGCCCCCTGTAAAAACGCCATCCCATTCTCCCAATTCCTTCGTCTCCGCCGCATCTGCTCCCAGGAGGACCAGTTCAAAATACGTACAACACAGATGGCCTCCTTCTTCAAGGACCGCAATTTCCCCCCCGACGTGGTCGACGGTGCCCTCCACCGCATCTCCTCCACTTCCCGCTCCTCCGCCCTTGAGCCCCGCCCCTCCAACCGCCACCAGGACAGAACCCCACTGGTCCTCACCTACCACCCCACCAATCTCCATGTACAGCGCATCATCCGCCGTCACTTCCGCCACCTCCAAACAGACCCCAGCACCAAGGATATATTTCCCTCCCCTCCCCTATCAGCTTTCCGTAGAGACCACTCCCTCCGCGACTCCCTTGTCAGATCCACACCCCCCACCGACCCAACCACCACTCCCGGCACCTTCCCTTGCAACCGCAGGAGGTGCAACACTTGCGCCCACACCTCCCCCCTCACTTCTCTCCAAGGCCCCAAGGGAAACTTCCATATCCGCCACAGATTCACCTGCACCTCCACCCACATCATCTACTGCATCCGCTGCAGCCGGTGTGGCCTCCTCTATATTGGGGAGACAGGCCGCCTACTTGCGGAGCGATTCAGGGAGCACCTCTGGGCCACCCGGACGAACCAACCCAACCAACCTGTGGCACAGCATTTCAACTCCCCCTCCCACTCCACCGAGGATATGCAGGTCATTGGACTCATCCACCGCCAAACCACAACAACCCGACGGTCGGAGGAGGAGCGTCTTATCTTCCGACTGGGAACCCTCCAACCGCAGGGGATGAACTTGGACTTCACCAGTTTCTTCATCCCCCCTCCCCCCACCTTGTCTCAGCCGGATCCTTCCAGCCCGGCACCGCCTTCCTGACCTGCAGTCTTCTTCTTGACCTCTCCGCCTCCACCCTACTCCGACCTATCACCCTCACCTTGACCTCTTTCCACCTATCACATTTCCAACTCCCCTCCTCCAAATCCCTCCTCCCTACCTTTTATCTTCTCCTGCTGAACACTCTCTGCTCATTCCTGAAGAAGGGCCTGTGCCCGAAACGTCGAATCTCCTGTTCCCTGGATGCTGCCTGACCTGCTGTGCTGTTCCAGCAATAAAGTTTCATCTGTGATTGGCTGCAAAGGGAAGCGCCACCTTTCCCATTACAATTCTGGAGTCTCCACCAAGTCTCCCGAGAGGATTTCCCTGCCGCGGTTCAACAATATAAACAGCATCCGTGAGGGCCATGAATCGATGGCCTTCAGGAGTAATAATTGTTTTTAGTTGCTGGTTGGATACACTTTGCCTTCAAATCACAGCCTTCAGCTTCGCTTCCAACCCGGTCTTCTGAATTTAGAGAGATGTTCGATATCTTCTTATCAAAGCCCGGTTAATGGTTTATATTTTTGAGTCCTTGACGTGGTTAGATTCTCAACATGTTCATGCGGGAAGTCGAAGGGCGTTTTGAGCAAGATTGAGAGAAAGTGTGACAGCAGACTTCAGTTAGACAACAGAGCAGGCTGAATCGAGCGGAGTGCGCTGTCTCCTCTCCAGGTTCCTTCTACATTCCTGGACTTTGCGAGTGAGACGCTTTTTAAACCGAAACTTCGCTGGTCAGCAATACATACACTCGACACCAGAACTTGGCGTGGATTTCTGGGTTACACAGCGTCTGACTGTTCAGTGCTCAGATTATTCCCTCAACACTGGGGCTAGTTCACAGAACATTCAGTTATAGAAACTGGGTGCATTTGACAGCTGATCGTCTATGCAATCTTCATTTAATGTAAATCAAAATCTACAAACCGGGAATCTGTTAAAAAGCGTTCCGGTTGTGAATGTTTGAAAGACATGCTCCATGACTTCCCATCCCATTCCAAAATGCCACAGACTAACCGCCCAACTACAGAACAATTTAGAAACTCGAAATATTTGCGACACTATTTCGAAGCTTTTAATTGGTGTAAGTGAAAGACACCGAAAATTCCCCTTGAGTTTTTGTACATTTATTTTTGTTTGTCTTTACTGAAACAGTCTTGACTCCGTCAACTCCTTTGTATTCCGGATTAGTTACATAACTGCATCATTTGTAAAGGGATACATTCCTAATTCTACTGCCTCAGTTGTTAATTAATGAGACGTTGATTTGGGAGGTAATTTCATTTTCGAACGAAGTTTGTGTATATCCAATGCAATGCAATTTCTGTTCTTACCTAGAGACCCGGGACAGTGTCATCTTGACAAGCGCCCGCGACCCACTCTGATCTGGCCGAGTTTTTACAAGTCAACTTGTTTCTTTATTTCCCAGATTACAAGGCTGAAGATCGACAGAAATCCGTTTGCCAAAGGATTCCGAGACTCTGGCAGAAACAGGTGAGGAGTCACTGTCTAAAACACACACACACACAGACACACACAAGAATAAACAATTCAACACAGCCGAGACCAGCGTGGAATTATAAACATGCTGAGTGTATGTTAACTTTACAATGTATACAATGTCCGTACACTATAAGCGATGGTCAAGCATCTTAAATATTAAAGAGGTTTTCAGGCGTTAAGCAGCAGCTTTCGAAATAACCCAGTTCACAATTTTGTCGCCCCACCCCTTTCCATTTACTGTATGACCCTAGGTATCTGTCCACTACAATAGTCGATTTATCGCAGGGATTGCGATAATTGGGTGTTTTACAATGGTTTATTTTCTTAATACACACTGACGGAATCTTTACCCGTGACATTGTAGTATTACCAGTGACACTGAGGGACTCTTTGGACAGAGAGCTATTTCAGACTGCAGAACCAGTGTCCCTTCCATTTGCCTCTGCAAAGAGGTTTCAGGTAGGCATGAAAGCAGGATAAATCAAGAGTCACATCTCAGCTTTGCAACACTCACCTTAATAAGCACCAAGTACAGTTGATATGGTTTGGCAGTGGGTATATTGTCAGAGTTGGGTGCAATGTCACAGTTACTCGGCAATCTAGCACCTCATGAAGAAACGGTTGGACTTTTTAACACGAGGAGAAAGCGGAGGTTCCCACCCCCGGAGCCGGGAGGAGCAGCTCTTGTATCCAAGAGCACAGGAGCTCCTTGGTCACAGTGCCGTCGGCAGCAACTGGCGGCGAGCAATGTAACCAGGGCAGCCCCATCAGTGGTGGGGGGGGGGGGGGGGGGGGGGGGGGGGGGAGCTAATAACTACTGCAAATTACAGGCAAGAGCGTTTCCCTGAAAATTAAGAAATAAATGGAAAACAATCACCTTTTTTTAAAAAAGTAAACTTTGCTCCAGTTTGGAGTCTTGCGCGAACAAGTCCAATTTCAAACCGACAAGACAAGAACATGTCAAAGCCATCAGTATCTGATTTCTCCCATTTCCCACCGATATGTTACGTCTCCACTTCTCCAGGGTAATTAGAGATGGGCATGAAGGAAGAACAATTGAAAAACTGCTCGTCCTTACACACAACAAAAAACGGAAATGCTGTAAATACAGATTGAAAACCATTGACTTGACCTGTTACCTGTTTCCCTCTCCTCAGAGGCTGCCTGATCTTCCAGAATACTTCCAGCATTTCCTGCTTTTATTTCTGTTTTTCAGCATATGCAGAATTTAGGTTTTGTATCAGGCACCACACTGTCTTAATGATAGCAAATCGACCTCGCTAGTTTGTCAGACTACTTGTCTGATACCCAAAATTGGACAATTAGGAATTTTTCTTATTTGAAAGGCTGAAGTCATTGTCCTCAGAGGCTGCTAGAAACCCCATTCCATGTCACTGACTCCACAGCTCTTAATTTGGGGACAGTGTGATCAAGGGTCAGATTAAGTGCTAAATTTGACAGAGTTGAGTACCTGTTCACATATCCAAGCCATCACTAAGTATACATAATTTTGACTCTATAATATTATGGAACCAATTCCCTCCTATATCTCCATCTCAGCACATCTGCTACTGAAATTCCTATTTAGGTCTTTACCACCTCAAACCCGGATTATTTCAATACAATCATGGCTGTCATCCCATTTTTAACCTCCCATAATTTTGACCTCATGCAAAACTTTGTTGCCCTTCTCCTAACTCACAGCAAGTTCCAATCATCTATCAATCATGTGTCCGTCAACTTGCATTGGTTCCTGCTATAAGCCGTAGGGCAATTTTAAAGTGTCTGTTCTTGCTTATAGACCCTTCCATGGTCTTGTTGCTCCCTGTCTGTGTAAACCCATCCAACTTCACAGCCTTAGAGATATCTACCTTCTTCCAATTCTAGACTCTTGCATACTCTAATTTTAATTGTTCCACCATTTACCTCTTAGGTGCCAAAACCCAAAGATCTGCAATTGTTTCCCGAGGCATCTTTGTCTCTTCATCTCTTCTCTCATTTAAAATCCCCTTTCACTACCTATTTGCTCATCTGCCCTGATTTCTCCTTAATTGGCTCATTAAAAAATAATATTTGCTAATGCCCCTATGAAGTGCCTTTAGACATATTCTGACTGAAAACATTATCTAAAAGCATGATCTAAGTGTGAGTTATTATTAGTGTTATGCTCCTCTTTTGAATGAATGCTAATTTAGAAATACTTTAAATTGGCATGAAAACTTTGGAACAGGTTGTTATTTTGAATTTTTCTTGTAGCAATTATTATTCTATTAATGTTGCTGCACTTTTAAAATATTAAATTAAAATAAAATGCTATAAAGTCCTTAATTCATGCAATGTCTAGAGTGCAGGACAAGGCCATTCAGCCCATCGAGTCTGCACTGGCCTTATGAAGACCACCGAGCCCCAGGTCCCGCTCTATCCTTATAACCCTGCATTTATTATGGCTAACCCAACTAGCCTGCACATCCCTGGGCACCATGGCCAACCACCTAACATGCGTATCTTTTGGACTGTGGGAGGACACTAGAGCACCTGGTTGAAAAGCTTGCAGACATAGGGAGAACATATAAACTCCATACAGACATATAGAAGTGTAAAAACTCTACAGTGCAAAAAAAAGGCCATTCAGCCCATTGCCCAACGATAGAATAAAACCTGGGTCTCTGGTGCTGTAAGGCAGCAATGAGTCAGCATCCGTCCCATTCCTCTCAATATGTAGAATTGTGACACTAATGTGCAGTCAGAAATAATGCTGCTCACCCTGAAAGTTAACTATGAACTTTTAAATGGCATTAGAATGCACTTTGCCTCAAATTAGTTTGAACTGGTTTGTTCCAGTGCAATGCCTTATACAGGGCAATTGTAGCATATGTGAGCAGGGAAATAAGCAGTGAAGCAATCAGACTGAAGAATCTTCATTGAGGCATAAAGCATCCATATGTGGAAATAATGGAACACATTATTTATGTTACAATACAGAAAGAAAAACATAGTTTAGGAAATAGCGATGAAATTGAGAGGAAAAGAACAAAACAAATAGAACATCCAAACAAAATTAATTATATGTTTTCATTTAAAACTTCTTCAATATTAACTTCTGATGAAATGAAAAATCCACATTTGTAAAAGGAAAATCAGTGCCTGGGAGGTTGTTTAACAATGTTGATGACTTATTAAACAATCAACAGTGCATTTCACATCCATGTATAAACTGTATCTTTCAGATTTTTTAAATGATGATCTAATGGACAAGTACAAAATATTTACTCCTTTGTAGTTCTGCTATGATTTCTAAAACTGAGTCTATAGACAAAGATTGCAGCAGCAGCACATTTAGCAACTTCTAAATTTCCACTATTATCTGTGCATAAACAGATGTCAGAAATTGCATTATTTACTCTGTAATAATGGTGACCATTGGGAAAGGGAGAACTAGGAAAAATAAAAAAAAAAGTAGTGGAGAGGTTCCTTTGAAAACAAGATGTAGTCATAACTAGTAAATGAACTGCTTGGTTCAAAGAGTTCCATTGGGCTCGCTAAATGCTGCTAATCGTGGTGGTGCACAATGGGTGGGACAAGGAAAACTCAACATAAAAAGGAGAGTTATGCAAATAGGAAAAAATGAAAGTTGGCAGAATCATTGAATTAGAGCTGGAAAAGTCTGCAGAAGGATCAAAAACAAGGTTGAGGATTTTGTTCATTCATGATGACATAGGAAAGATGGCGATGCTGGGTATGTGATGCTTTGTATAGGTGATGGTTTAGGCAGGTATAATTGTAGATGATTGAATCATGATTGTCAGCTAGATGGGCATTTGAAACATTGTGCCTTAATTTGTGGATGGATTAAGATGTAGATTAAGATTTCTAAGAAAATGAATGATGAGGACAAACCAAGATTGGTAATATTGACAAAAGTACAATAAACTGGGCAAAGATATAGATTAGAAAGTAAAAATAATTTCAAGGGCAAGTAGCTGTTAAAATTTTGAAACTCTTCAAACCCTGATAATGCAACTTTTGACTATTAGAGTCATAGAGATGTACAGCACAGAAACAGACCCTGTAGTCCAACTCATCCATGCCGACCAGATATTCTAAATTATGTGAAGGTGAGGACTGCAGGTGCTGGAGATAAGAGTCGAGAATATGCTGCTGGAAAAGCACAGCAGGTCATGCAGCATCTGAGGAGTAGGAGAGTGCTTTTCTTGAACCACACTCTTAACAGATATCCTAAACTATCCCAGTCCCATTTGCCAGTACTTGACCCATATTTCTCTTAATCCTTCCTATTCATATACCCATCCAGATGCCTTTTAAATGTTGTAATTGTACCAGTCTCCATCACATCCCCAGGCATCTCCACCCTCTGCATGAAAAAAGTTGCCTCTTAGGTTTCTTTTAATCTTTCACCTCTTGCACTAAATCTATGCCCTCTAGTTCTGGACTCCCCTACTCCAAGGAAAGGACCTTTTCTATTTACCATATCCATGCCACTTATGATTTTATAAACCTTTATAAACTCCTTTGCCACTGACCGCTCCAGGGAAAACAGCCCCAGCCTGTTAAGCCTCTCCCTAATGTTCAAATCTTCCAATTTGGCAACATCCTTGTAGATCTTTTCTGAACCCTTTCAAGTTTCACAACATCCTTCCCATAGAAGGGAGACCAGAATTGCACAAAGTATTCCAAAAGTGGCCTAACCAATGCTCTGTACAGCTGCAACATGACCTTCCAACTCCCATACTCAATGCTCTGGCCAATAAAGAGCAGCATGCCAAGGGCCTTCTTCACTATCCTACCTACCTGAAGGTAGTTCCACTTTCTAGGAACTACGAACCTGCACTCCAAGGTCTCTTTGTTCAGCAACACTCCCCAGGACCTTACCATTAAGTGTCTAAGTCCTGCTCTGATTTGCCATTCCAAAATTCAGCACCTCACATTTATCTAAATTAAGCTCCATCTGTCACTCCTCAGCTCATTGGCCCATCTGATCAAGATCCCATTGTACTCTGAGGTAACCTTCTTCACTGTCCACCATACTTCCAATTTTGGTGACATCTGCAAAGTTACTATCATTACCTCCTACATTCACATTCAAATCATTTATATAAGTGACGAAAAGCAGTGGACTCAGCACTGACCCTTGTGGCACTTCAATGGTCACAGGCCTTCGATCTGAAAAGCAAGCCTCTACCACCACCCTCTGATTCTACCTTTCAGCCAGTTCTGTATTCAAATGGCTAGTTCTCCCTGTATTCCATGTGATCCAACCTTGCTAACCAGTCTACCATCAGGAACCTTGTCGAATGCCTTACTGAAGTCCATATACATCACATCCACTACTCTTTCCTCATCACTCCTCTTCATTACTTCTACAAAAAACTCAATCAAGTTTCTATTGGGATTGGCTGATGATATGAAAAACTAGGACATACGACTGATGGCTGAAAGTAAAAAGGTTAGTTTTGTTTAATTTGAATGAAACCTTGGAACATTTAAGCTCACTTAAGTTGTAATGTTGAACAGGTGATCCAAGACCAAAACAACAGATGTTGAAATGATGGTGAAAGTGTAAAAGTGGAGTTGCATATACCTGAAAGCTTACAATATGCATCTGGACATTAGTGCAAGGAATGACATGTATGTTGTGAAGAAAAGACAACTGAGGATGGACCTCTGCAACACATAGACAATGGTGCAGGAGTAGGCCATTCTGCCCTTCGAGCCAACACCACCATTCATTATGATCATGGCTGATCATCCTTAATCAGTATCCTGTTCCTGCCTTATCCCCATAACCCTTAAGTCCACTATCCTTAAGAGCTCTATCCAACTCTTTCTTGAAAGTAGCCAGAGACTTGGCCTTCACAGCCTCCTGGGACAGAGCATTCCATACACCCACCACTCTATGGGTGAAGTAGTTTCTCCTCAACTCTGTTCTAAATGGTCTACCCCTTATTTTTAAGCTGTGTCCTCTGGTTTGGGACTCACCTATCAGCAGAAACACGCTTCCTGCCTCTACAGTATCCAATCCTTTAATAATCTTATATGTCTCAATCAGATCCCCTCTCAGCCTTCTAAACTCAAGCGTATACAAGCCCAGTCGCTCCAATCTTTCAGCGTAAGATAGTCCTGCCATTCTGGGAATTGACCTCGTGAACCTACGCTGCACTCCCTCAATAGCCAGAATGTCTTTCCTCAAATTTGAGACCAAAACTGCGCACAAAAATCCAGGTGCAGTCTCACCAGGGCCCTGTACAGCTGCAGAAGAACCTCTTTGCTTCTACACTTGACTAATGTACAAGAACACCTAGATCTCGTTGTACTGCCCCTTTACCTAACTTGCCTCCATTTAGGTAGTAATCTACCTTCCTGTTCTTGCCACCAAAGTGGATAACCACATTTATCCATATTAAACTGCATCTGCCATGCATCCATCCACTCACCTAGCCTGTCCAGGTCACCCAGTATTCTCCTAACATCCTCGTCACATTTTACCCTGCCACTCAGCTTTGTGTCATCAGCAAATTTGCTAATATTACTTTTAATACCTTCATCTATATCATTAATGTACATTGTAAAAAGCCGTGGTCCCAGCACTGATCCCTGCGGCACACCACTGTCACCGCCTGCCATTCTGAAAGGGAGCCGTTTATCACTACTTTTTGTTTCCTGTCAGCCAACCAATTTTCAATCCATGTCAGTATTTTGCCCCTAATACCATGTGCCCTAATTTTGCTCACTAACCTCCTATGTGGGACTTTATCAAAGGCTTTCTGAAAGTCCAGGTATACTACATCCACTGGATCTCCCTTGTCCATCTTCAGAGTTACATCCTCAAAAAATTCCAGAAGATTAGTCAAGCATGATTTCCCCTTTATAAATCAATGCTGACTTTGACCTATCCTGTTACTGCTATCCAGATGTGTTGTAATTTCGTCCTTTATAATTGACTTCAGCATTTTTCCCACCACTGAGGTCAGACTAACTAGTCTACAATTCTCTGTTTTCTCTCTCCCTCCTTTCTTAAAAAGTGGGACAACATTAGCTACCCTCCAATCCACAGGAACTGATCCTGAATGTATAGAACATTGGAAAATGATCACCAATGCATCCATGATTTCTAGAGGAAATCCACATAGAGGAAATGGCAAAGAAAGAGGGCATAAAGCTATTTAACACAAAGCCTTGCAACTGAAACAAGTAGAGCTGTCATTAAACAGTGTCACAGAGATAGGTGTCAGTAAAGAGATACTGGAGGATGGTGAACTATTGTTGAAATGCAGAAAGTTCAAGAAGAATGCAAATTGATAGGAGGTCACAGTAGCTATCATTTACGACTGTTCCTAGATAGTGCAGTGCAGTGCCCAGATAGACATCATAGTAAAACATTTTGAGCAAGAGCTGTCGGAAGGAATGGCAGCATGGTTATGAGGTAACAATTTATTTTTGGAACATGAAAATGCTACAAAAGGACAGACTGAAAAACTTGAGGTGTGTTGCAGAGGGGAATAACCATAGCAGGGCTGAAAGGTCTAGCATGCACTAAGGAAAAACAGCACAAGTACAGGATAGGAAAGATGTAACAAGTCGGTTAGGAGCTCTGTGACTGAGAAAGGATTCCAAGCAGATGGAAGACTTCATTAAATTGATTCCCAAAGATGACCGAGAAACTGCAGAATGAGAACATTGAGAGTTCAGTTCAATGGAAGAGAAAAGGATGATGGGTGTGGGAGAGGGTGTTCTACAAACTTGGAGAGATCTGAGCAGTCATTACAGCTTTAAAAATAACACACCTTTTCAAAAGATGGGTAATTCTGGGCTGAAAAGCCATTCTCATCTACCCAAGAACATTTAATGACAATTGTTGGCCTCATTAAAAGGTGTGCAGAGTGACATTGCACTGAACTAGAGTTATGTGAAAGTTAGGAGTGGCTGATTCCCTATTCTGAAGAATATTAATGAATCACTTAGAGTTTTGTAGTAATTCTGCAATTTGCATGACAGCCCATGTTTAATCAGATAATGAAATTCAACTTCACAATTTGCCATGATGGAATTGGATTGGATTGGCACCGCCACTTTATATAGGGCATGAAAGAGCTTGGGCTGATTAGACTAAGTCTGCTGAAGGCAAAGAATTTCACTTATTTTAAGCTGCTTTTCAGGTTTGATTTCTGAATATTTTGGGCAAGAAGAATGAGACATGGTAAACTCTAAGATAATCCAGTGAAATTCAGTAGTGACCATCAAGGCAATTGCTCAAAATCTGATTGGGCAGAGATTGGTTTTGAAATGAAGATACTAACAGATGGGAAATCTTTTCTGGTCTGGGGTGGTGTGATCATTGAAATCACACAGTTGTGGAGTAGTCTGTTATACTATTGACAAAAAAGTGAAAAAGGTATTCTTCGGTAAGATGTTGCTATTAATGGATGCAAGCATTTTGAGACATCTGCTGGATGTCAACAGTGCAAATTATTTCTCTTTTCTACAACTGGAACATTATGCATTCTGTTTAAGATGCCTGCTGGCTTATTTATAATAAATATTTAAAAGTGATATATATTTATTATAGAATCTCTACAGTGTGGAAGCAGGCCATTCCGCCACCGAATCCACACAGACCCTCCAAACAGCGCTGAACTCAGACCTACCCTCCTACCCTATTCCTGTAACCCTACATTTTTCATGGCTAATCTCCCTTGCCTGCACATTATGAGCAATCCACCTAACCTGCATATCTTTGGACGATGGGAGGAAACTGGAGCAACCAGAAAAAAACCTACGCAGTCACGGGGAGAATGTGCAATCACCACACAGACAGTCACTTGAGTGTGGAATTGAACCTGGGTTCCAGGTGCTGTGACGCAGCAGTGCTAACCACTGAGCCACTATGCCACCCACTTACATCCTTTTACACTGCTTTGCTTGAGCTAAACTTGACACACTGACATTTAAATGGCAAACAAACCTTCAAAGTTAATGCAGATCTTTTAGCTCTTGGTGAACATTTGAAACTTATGATGCAGCTACTAATCTGAATCTGGTAGCTACAGTTTAAGTTCTGAACAGGTATAAACATGTTTGCATTAATTAACTAGAACAGTTGTAGTCTTGCCTCGGAGAGTGCTACACACTTGATATAAATGTACATAGTACTTTCCCCACCAGCTAAAATTAGAAATAGTTTGAAGCACAAAGGAGAGATTCCTCACTGTTGAAATATTTAAATTGAGTGTGTCTGCATATTTCCATGGGAATGGTCATCTGCACATTTTGGAAGTCATATTTAACCACGCACTGACGACTTTTCACGTGATGTCAAATCACAGTGATGTCAGATAAGTCCCCTCCAACTTTCTTCACCGTGCTTTGAGTCAGGTTGGATCTGGATTTCTGTTTTATATTGCCAGTTTAATGTTGGTGTGATATGCTGAAATTGTTTTGAAGATATTAGATTTCCACATTAAAGTGAAAAACAGAGATCACCTGGAATCTCCAATGAAATATTCAGAAGGCTGAAACTATTGTTTTTTTTTTGTCTTCATTCCAAATCTGTTCCCTAATTTGCAAGTTTGGTGTCATATTTAACCCTAAGATAAGAGCCTAACCACATATTCACGCCACAAATAAGATCACCAGTGTTCAGTCTTATAACACCATCTAACTTTACCCCTATCTTGTCTCGCTGCTTTAAAACAAACCCACGTGAAAACCTTTTTTACCTCTAGTCATGACCACCACAACAGATTGCTGACCTGCTTTCCATACCTCACCCTCTACAAACTTGCAGTAATCTCAAATTTTACTGTCTCTTAATTTGCCATGAGGTTCATTCATCTCTCATTCCTTACTGATCTTCTTCAGTTCAATCAGTCTTGATTGTAAACTTCTTGTCCTTGTTTTCAAATCTCTCATGGTCTCGTCCAACCTACCTCCACAATCTTCTACAACCACACAAACCTCCAAGGTGACTGAATTCCTCCAACTCTGGTCTTTATGCATCCCCAGGTTTAATTGTTCCACTATTGGTGGCAATACCTTTAGTTGCCTCAACACCAAGTGCTAGAAACCACTCTCTAAACATCTCTGTCTCTCTATTTCATTTTCCTCCTTTAAGGCATTCATTTTAAAATCCACTTCTTTTGCCAATCTTTTGATCAACTGACCTAATATCTTCTTACGTGGCTCAGTGCAATACTTTGTTTTATAATACTCACGTGACCAGGAGTAATATTATTTTTATTATGTTAGGGGTGCTATGTCATTAGAAATTGATGTTGTTATTTTTTCTTAGAACATTCTTAGAATGTTTTGAAATTGCTGCTTTCAGAATTCAATTTATAGAGCAGCTAGTATGAAACCAGGTTAGGTGAGAATAGTTCATCAAGATGATTGCACAGCTAATCCAGAATATTATGTGCCCCAGATTTACTGCCTAGTTACATGGCAGATTTTTACACACAACTTCAGGACTGTATGCATTTGTACATATTCATTTTACCTTCACATACTTTGGCTTGTATGTTTAATTTTTTTTTTGCTGAAATTCATCAGCTTTTTATATTTAATTATAAACTTTAAGCAGAATGGAATAAAAATGAAATTTCAATGTTGTTCCTAACTATCTTAACCAGCTCATCTCAAAATAGAATCTTGGTAATCCTGCTTCCTTTTTTATGCATTTCTGTATCTTAGAGCCACAATGGCTGAACTTCCAAAACGAATCTATAGTTCTTTGCAGAAAATTCATTTGTGTCACTCAGTAAAAGTAACCCCATTTTCTTTTAGCATTAATACCATATTGGGTACACTATCTGATTTGTGTTTGTCCATAGCTAGTTGCTAACAACTGAGTTACAATCGTGAAATATAGTTCCAGATGTCCTGCAGCATTGTACAAGCATTTGAGGACTGTCCAGATGTGGTTAAAAGAAAATTGTACAGAAGTTTTCAATTTTTTTTGAATTTAGAAATCTTTTGCTTATATTGTTCTGCCATAATAATTGTGATAGAAACCTTTTCCTAATCTACTGTGCAGGGATACATTCTAATGTGTTGAAAGCTCTTTGAAATAACCGGTAACAAATGTACCAATATATTTTTCTAGCAATACAGAGATGTCTGAGAAAATGGTTTAACTGTTTCGTATAATTAAAAACCGAGTAATTGATATGTACAGAATATTACTAACATACAGGCAGGTATTAATCTAGTACTGATCAAATGATGCCTATGCCAGATATTGTGCCATATTGCAAATGATATTCTATGTCTTAAAAACAGGATTTTTAAAATAGCTGGTGCTCAAATTAAATCTTGTTGGCTAAATGAATGTATTCAGTCAATAGTGCTGAATGGCTGGGGTTAGTGGGGAGATCATGAATATCACCTTTTTCCTCAATAATATGTGTTCTTACTCTCAGACATTTATGGATCCAAATTGATTGCATGAACCAATGTTCACCTAAATCTGAATTGTATTTTAATTCATTCATTGGATGTGGCTTTGCTGATTGGGCTAGCATTTATTAACCATCCTAATTGTCCTCATGAAGGCTGTCTTTTTGAACTGTTATAGTCCATTTGGTGTAGGTATATCCACAATGCTGTTAGGGAAGGCACACTAGGATTTCTACTCAGCAACAGTGAAGGAATGTCATTATTTTTCCAAATCAGGATAGTGGGTGACTTGGAGAGGAACTTAGTTTGTGGTCCCCATGTATTTGTTGCCCTTGCCCTTCCAGATGGTAGTGGTCATGAATTTGGAAGGTGATATATAAGGAGACTGGATGAATTACTGCAGTGCATCTTGTAGATGGTGCACACTGTTGTTACTGTGCATCGATGTTGGAAGGTATGGTATGAATGTTTGTGGATGTAGTACCAATCAATTGGGCTACTTTGTCCTGGATGGTGTTCGACTTCTTGAGTATTGTGTAACTGAACATATCCAGGTTAGTGGGGAGTACTCCATCACAATCCTGACTTGTGCTCTGTAGATAGTGGACACGTTTTGAGGAGTTAGGAGGTGAGATACTTGCTACAGGATTCCTAGCCTTTGGCCTGCTATTGTAGCCATTGTATTTATATGGTTAATCCAGTTCAATTTCAGATCAATCGTAACCCCTGGGATGTTGACCATGGGTAATAGTAATGCAATTGAATGTCGAGAGGTGTGGTTGAATTCTCTCTTTTTGGAAATGATCATTATTTTGCACTTGTTTAGTATGAATGTTACTTGCCACTTGTCAATCTAAGTCTGGATGTTATCCAAGTCTTTGTGCAGTTGTCAACAGATTGCTTCTACATCTAAGGAGTCATGCCTAATGCTGAACATTGTGCAATCATAATGAACATTCCCACTTCTGACCTTATGATGGAGGGAAGATCACTGATCATTAGAATAACAAAGTATCAGGTGGATAGTTAATATGAAAACAATGACAGAAAATGCTCCCAATTCAAAAGAGGAAGGCAAATATCATTAAATGAAACTTGCTTCAAGCCAAGCCTGCAGTTGAAATATTGAAATAATATCCAATATCTTCATGATTAATGTGGAAAATTTCCAGGACTCTTCCAATTTTCTGACCATGAAATGAAAAAAATTGATTTGTTGCATAAATCAAAGTTTTATGCTTTGGAGAACTTGCGTATTTGTGCATTCAAAATCCAGATCATTCAGAGTTACTACTGTCATCCAGCACTGTTATTGTGTTCATTTAAAATTTTGAGATTGTGACATTAAAGTTTTGCTCACTACTTGCTCATGGGAGTTGGTTTAGCTCCGTTGGCTGGATCATTGTTTTTCAGAGCAGTGTGATACCAACAGCCTAGGTTCAATTCCTATCACTGGTTTGAGGTTACCATGAAGGGCTCTCCTTCTCAACCTCTTTACTTGAGGGCAGCCCCTATGGTCTGGTAAGACTATGATGACAAAACAACTAACTCATTCATTTTCTTCAATCCTTGGAAAATGTTTGCTAAGTTCTTGAAATAAATTATTTGGTTCAAAAGTAAAAAGCAATCAATTTTAGAAAATATGTAATGGTGCCAACTCTATGACCAGATTAAAGATCCTTTCAAAATATGTTACTTTCTAAATCTCGTAAAACAACATTTAAAAAAAAGGTATCTTGCCTCTTCTCAACTGAGAAGGGCTTATGCCTGAAACGTCGATTCTCCTGTTCCTTGGATGCTGCCTGACCTGCTGCGCTTTTCCAGCAACACATTTTCAGCTCTTCTCAACTGAGGGTTGTTTGTAAATTGTTTAGTCTAAATTAAATGTGCTGTTGTGTAGTCTTGAAACAGATGAAGCAATATCTTCATTTAGATTTTAAATGGTCAATATGAGAACTTTTTTTTGGTACTTGAGAACTTTTAGCTCATTTGGAAGGGAATTGGTTTTAGAATTAGTATAAGTGAACTTGCTCCCATCTGAGTTAAATGGTATTGAAATTCATTGAGGTAAATTGTGTTATGGTGTGCAGCTTAATTGACATACACCAGAATAAAACTATTAAAGTGAAATCAATAGATAACAAATTGTTCTAGTGTTAATCATCTATTTTCTTTTATGTGAGTCATAATGAACACAGCCCAAACCCAGAAACAAACAGCTGAATAACTGAGGACAGACGATGATTGACCTCCAACAATCAGCACTATCTTTACACTATCCTTTTTATGTGAGTCTTCATTTTTAAAAATGTTTTTGGCAGTATTGTAATTTATGGAATCACTTTGAGCTTGTAGGGTTTATTTTATTCTGATCTATTTTGCTTTATCTTTCGGGCCATTCTTCTATGTACATGATCAGAAACATGACGTTAGTTCTCGTCACAGAGTCATAGAGCTGTACAGCACGGAACAGACCCTTCGGTCTAACTCATCCATGCCGACCAGATATCCTAATCTGATCAGGTCCCATTTGCTAGCACTTGGCCTATATCTCTCTCAACCCTTCCTAATCATATATCCATCTAGATGCCTTTTAAATGTTATAATTGTACTATCCTCTACTGCTTCCTCTGGCAGCTCATTCCATACATGCACCACCCTCTCCTTGAAAAGCTTGCTGATTAGGTTCCTTTTAAATTTTTCATATCTCACCCTAAACCAATGCCATCTAGTTCTGGACTCCCCCACCCCAAGGAAAGGATCTTGTCTATTTACCCTATCCATTTCCCCTCATAATTTTAGAAATCTCCATAAGGTCACCCCTCAGCCTCTGACACTCCTAAGGAAAACAGCCCCAGCCTATTCAGCCTCTGCCTGTAGCTCAAACCCTCCAACCCTGGCAACATCCTTGTAAATCTTTTTTGAACCCTTTCAAGTTTCACAACATCCTTCCGATAGAAGGGAGACCAGAGTTGCAAACAGTATTCCAAAAGTGGCCCAACCAATGTCCTGTACAACTGCAACATGACATTCTAACTCCCATACGTAATGCCCTGACCAATAAAGGAAAGCATATCAAATGTCGTCTTCACTATCCTATCTATCTGTGACTCAACTTTCACTCCAACCTGCACTCCAAGGTCTCTTTTTTCAGTAACACTCCCCAGGACCTTATCATTAAATGTTTAAGTCCTGCTCTGATTTGCCTTTCCAGAATGCAGCACCTCATATTTATTTAAATTAAACTCCATCTGCCATTCCTCAGCTCATTGGCTCATCTGATCAAGATCCCGTTGTAAACTGAGGTAACCTTCTTCACTGTCCACTACACTTCCAATTTTCATGTCATCTGCAAACTTACGAACTATACCTCTTATGTTCACATCCAAATCATTTATATAAATGATGAAAAGCAGTTGAACCAGCACTGATCTTTCTGGCATACCACTGGTCACAGGTCTCCAGTCCTTTCTCTTTTGAAATGTCTGTTGCTAGTTTGAGAACAAAATGATTTGGTACTTATATTTTCATCCACCAAATTATGGCCCCATCACACGTAAGCCTACAAAAGGAATTGTGGCATCTAATTGCCTACAAGCTGCTCATCTATGCTCAACTCTTGTTCCATCAGAATGTGACAGTTTCAGATCTCATCCACAGCCCAAACCCAGGAACAAACAGCTGAATAGCTGAGGACAGGCGATGATTAACCTCCAACAATCACCACTATCTTTCTTTCAATACACTATGCATGTATTCAGCCAGTGGCCAGTTCACCCCCTCCCATTCCCCTGGCAACAAGTCCTTCCTTGGTCTCCTCCACTGTCAGAGTGAGGCCAAATGTAAATTAGAGGAACAATACCTGATATTTCACCTGGGTAGCTTACAATATTGAGTCAATATTGACTTCACCGGCTTCAAAATCTCTCCAACCCTCAGCCTTATCCGATGTCCAGTCCTCACCTCTCTTATTTGACTAGACGTGTCCATCTTCCTACTCACCTATCCACTCCACCATTCCCACTGACCAATCACAATAACCCACTACCTGCATCCACTTGTCACCATCCCACTTACCCTTCTCCTACCCCCACCCCCTCCCTCTATTTACTTCTGAGCTCCCCTGTCCCTCATCAGTCCTGAAAAAGGGTTCCTACTCCTCAGATGATGTCTGACCAGCTGTGCTTTTCCAGTCCCACATCTATTGATTCTGGCTTGTAGTATCTACAGTCCTTACTGTCTCCGAGTCACCCTTAATGCCTGTTGGCTGCATTTTTTCCATGGCTTGTCGATACCACACTTAGTCAAATGCTACCTTGATGTCAAGGTCACTTCCTTTCTGCACGTACTGAGAATTCAGCTTTTTTCTTTATGTTTGGACCAAAGCTATAATGAGATCTGAAGCTGTGTGGTCATGGCTGAACCCAAACAGAGCATTGGTAAGCATTTTAGTGGTGAATAAGTGCTGCTTGCTAGACAGTCACTGACAGCTTCCAACGCTGTGCTGATGATGGAGAATGGACTTTGGGCTAGTATTTGACTGCATTTGATTTGTCCTGCTTTGTGTGGACAGGATGTGCTTGGACAAACATCTGCAAAGTTTGGTCGATGTCATTGTTGCAACAGTCCTGGAACACCTTTGCTTACAGCCCAAATACTTCAGTCTTGTCATTTGTGCTGATGTGAAGAGTCATGAGTCAGGGTGTTAGTGGATAGCCCTGTTGCCCTGTACCCATCCTCTGATCCATCCAGGTGGATTAAATGCCGGCAGTACAGTGGTTTGGTACAGAATAGAGAAATCAGCACAGTGGCCAGAATACCAGATGATTCATTGAATATCGTCTCACATCAGCTGAATATTAAAGGAATGGTCACTTTGATGTTGCAATTCATCTTTCAATTTAGATGCAGCACTCTCAAAAACTACATGCATGTAGTCAGTGGCACCTGCCACCACGGCGTGGCATGCTCATCTGGCAAAAGTATGTGCTCGTTGCTCCTGCTTTCCCCCACAGAGAGAGAGAGTTGGGTTACATATTTTCTCTCTTTGCAGGGAGTGTGGCAATCACCTCCCTTCAAACTTCAGTAAATAGTGTGTTATACTGGATGTTCCCTTCTGCAGCTGTGAAAGCTACTGGCCACAGTGCCATTCTGAGCCAATGGCAATGTCTTTCCCCACTTGCAGGTCAAGCCTGCCTGCTATACAATATGATCATGGTTAATCATTCAACTCAGTATCCTGTTGCTGCTTCCTCCCAGACCCTTTGCTTCCTTTAGTCCTTGGAACTACATTGAACTCCTTCTTGAAATCATTCAAAGTTTTGGTCTCAACGATTTTCTTGTTGGAGAATTCCTCTGGGGTGAAGAGATGTCTTTACGTCTCAGTCCTAAATGGCCTAGCGCATATTCTTAGACTGTAACCCCTGGTCATTGGGAACATCCTTCTTGTGTTTAGTTTGTGTGGGATGGTTGAACTAACAACTGAAATTGGTGAGTGGTGAAAATAACCTCTTTTATTCAGCAATCACAGCACAGGTTGGAGGCGATAACAGAATCCCGAAATACAGTTCTTACACAAGCCCCTTTATACACAGTTCTTACATATATTAAAATTCCATTCCTATGGCATTACATTTTTTAACTCTAGTACACAAAGGTTTGAAGGGCTTCTGTCCTGGGAGACAGGAGATGGGTTACAACATAGTGACAGCTCCTCCTCCTGATGGGACGTCTGTCCAGTCTGCTTTCATAATTAGTAAGTGTTAGTCCTTTTGTCTTTTAAGTTAGTAACTGTTAGTAAAAACTAAGCTTATATGCTCTAAATAAGTTAAAAATTGTACCATACTTAAAATAGAGGATGTCAAACTGATAACTGCAGCTGGGTTGTGAGATTTATTTACTATTTGCCGGTATGAGTTTCATTCATTCATGCAACTTCATAGAAGCGCTGTTTTGTCAGTTAGTTTTTTAAAGGGACAACGGCTCAGTTAAAAGATATTTAACAGGTCTGTACAGGTCCAGGGGATGATTGGTAAGAGCTGATTAATATTATGTTTCATGGAGATTTGATGGGGTTGGTATTGTTCTGTATGCTGCACTTATTCAGAGGTAAGCACTGTTTGTAGCAAGGGCTGGTAAGGTGTGGAAATGCAGTTGTTTTTAAATTTGAATACTACAGAATCGCGGTTTTATGAATGAATGATTGAATGAAACTGTGTAATAGTAAATGACGGGTAGAAGAATGAATGCAGGGGAACCCAGTATTAATGAATATAGTGAGCTGGTGAGTGAGTTAATAAAGATGGTCTATAACACAATATCTCACACCTGTCTAGTCCTACTAGAATTTAGTAGACTTCTATGAGATCTCACCTTCTTCTTCCAAACTCCAGTGAATATAGTCCTAACTGATCCAAGCTCTCTCGATACATAAGTGCTACTATCTCAAGAATCAGTCCTGAAAACTTTTGTTGTATTCCCTGTATAGCCAGAAGATCCTTCTTCAGATAAGGAGACCAAAACTGCACAACGCCCTGTAAAAATGAAACAAGACATCCCTGTTCTTGTACTCAAATCCTCTTGCTATGAAAGCCAACATACCATTTGCCTTTTTGACTGCCTGCTGCACCTGCATGCTTACTTTCAATAACTAGTATACAAGGACATCCTGGTCTCGTTGCATATCCCCTTTCCCAACCTTTTGCTATTCAGATAATAATCTGCCTTCCTGTTTTTGCAACCAAAGTGGATAACCTCACATTTATCCACATTATATTCCATCTGCCATGCATTTGTCCACTCACTCAACTTATCTAAATCACACTGGAGTGTCTTTGTATCCGTCTCACAGTTTACTGTCCTACCTAGCTTTGTTTCGTCTGCAAAATTGAAAATATTACATTTGGTTCCCTCATCTAAATCAGGAATATGTATTGTTAATAGCTAGGGTTTAAACACTGATTCCTGTGGTATCCCATCCAGTTATTGTGTGCTATTGGGAAATGACACATTTAATCCTATTCGTTGTTTCCTTCTCTATTCTAGTGTGAATAGAGCCCTTGATGTGAGTGCCAAAGCGTTCATCATGTGGCATAACACTCCATGTAACTCCATTAACCTTAACTAGCAAGACAAACCACCAATCACTTCTGCTAACTAAGCAACCAGCAGTAGAAACCAATCAGCAAACCACCTGAAGGTAGTTGATGATGTCTTCAAATAGCACTAGTGATGTAATGAGGTTAAGATAGTGCACCAGCTAAAGCACTGAAATTGGATCAATTCCACTAAATACTGACCACCATCACATTCTGCCTGGTCCGTATTCCTCTAGTGCTAGCTCTCAATCTCTGTGCTAACAATTTCAATAGAGTAATGTTTGGTGCGCTATGATATAAGAGTGCATGTGTGTACTGACACTTTCCTCAACTTGAAACAGCACACCGGGAATATAGGTGCTATGAATATGAATTTTGCAGTCCAAATTTCTCACAGCATGGAGGTATTTATTCAATCCTCTTATGATCCATCTTGTGCACTAAGCAAATTTCAAGTAAACAGGAAGACTTATGTGAAAAGAAGGGTTTGGATTTTTTATTAATTTGGATCATTGCAACTGGAAAACCTGGGTTGAAGTGGTTGAATCATCAAACCCTGGAAAATTAGTCAGAATCTTCCTGCCCACATGGATACAGATTTATACTGGGTGTTTCCCAAGTACCCAGCTCATTTGTATCAATCCTAACTTGGCTCTTTGAACACAGGCAGAAAAAACATTCCACATGGAGAAAGCAAACAAAACATGAAAATGTCAAGACTCAGAATGAATGACATTGAAAAACACTTAATAAAATGTCTGAAGCTCTTCTCAGGTCCAAAATATTTGAGGATGGAAAAGGAAAGAGACATTGCCCTAATACATAATACAGGATGCATGTGGAACCAATTAAAGTGCCAATATTGAAGAAATCTTTTGTTGTTTTCATGCAACAGACTAAATGATTTACACTAACCAGATTTTCTTTATTTAAAAACGCGAACACAGAGGGAGCAAAATTGTTACAAAATGAAAGTGTTATTGCACGTTACTTAACTTCTTTATATTGAGCTTCAGTTGACACTTTGCAGAGCTGAAAATGCTGCTCAGCTATGAATACAAAGTGTGGTTCATTTAATTCTGAGGATGAAAAGCTGTATGTCCACTGAGAAGTACAGCAAATGTCATTCCATAAATGCACGTGTACTCGTGCCTGGTCTTCAATACTCTTAAGCAACAAGTTGCAGGCATTGATCATGTTCCAACGCAACCTCTTGATTTGGAGCACTTCAGTCTGAACTGCTGGCAACATTGGCTCTAGCGATAGGTCCCTGAGAAGTGGAGGCGGGGTATTGCAGGCACTGGAGCACAGAAATGCTGGGTTAAATTTTGAACTTTAAGGACCATGGGTTGGTGAAAATGGTGCCATTCATACCCATCTGCTCCTACCCCCAGCCCTGCTGAAGCTGGCTACCCTCCCACTCCTCATCCTAACCTACCAGACATGCCAAATCCAACTGCTGTGACCTACTCAAAGCATCTACATGGCACCCTATCTACCAGTAGAATGCTTTCTTATCTACCCACTTCTAAACTTATGCACTTCCTTTCCTCAGGCACTATCAAATTGCCTTTGATTCCTTTAACTCCTGAAAAACAACAGCAAATGTCAAGAGAACACTCTTGTGCTGAATGCAGTTTTCCCTGGATTCCACTGATATTTGGGACATGCCAGACTCAGAATCTTGGGCAGTGAACTTATTGATAGCTAGTTGTATAATTTGAAAGAGGGTAACCATTGGTTGTATCGATTCCGATGGTAATCAAGATATCAGGGCCATTGTGTTTAAAGACTATTCTTTGCAGGGCCTTGGAACTCTGCAATTACGGCTTGTACAACAGTGAGAGGGATTGTACACAGGAATGTGTCATCCAAAAGTATTTGCACTAATCCTGGCTTTGTACCTGGAAATCAAGTATAACATTCACCAATTTCTATTCCTCATCTTCTCCTTGTGTCCATTCCTCACCAGATTTCCCCTCCCCTCTGTTTAATCCAGTGTAGAGTAATGATGCCTATCTGTTTGAACCTGAAGGCTGGAACTCTCTCACTTCTCTGGCATTGATTTAGATGAAAGAATTGCAACCTTGAACAGTTCTGCACTGTGTCAGTCGCTTTGTCCCATGTTAAAAACCCAACTTGGGGCAGGCAAAATCATCCTTTAGTTGATGTTGTAAATGTAGATGCTGTTCTTTAGGAACAATGTTTTCTGGATCTTGTAATACAAAATTTTAATCAAGTATTCTGAAGAGAGACTGGACAAACTCAGGTTGTTTTCTTTAGAGCAGAAAAAACTGAGAGAGGACCTGATTGAGGTCCATAAGATTGACAAGAAGTTTAGAGGGGATCTGAGGAGGAATTATTGGTGTAAATCTGGGATGCACTGCCTGGGAGGGAGCTTGAGGTAGGAAACCTCACAACCTTTAGAACAGCACTGGAATGAGCACTTGAAATGTCATAACATTCAGAACTATGGGGCAAATATATAGGCAAACTATGGAAAGTAGGCTTAGTGTAGATTTAGTGTAGTTTAGTCCGTGCACATTTGATAGACTGAAGGGTCTTTTCTGTACTGTATGATTCTATAATTTCTTATTTAACCGAAATTTGGTGAATGTGATTCATCACATCATCTTTGAAATTTTGATTTTCAAGGGCTTAATCATGAAATATCTTGAAAGTACTTTTTGCTTTCCATTGTAAGATTTCTGTTTATGGACATTTAAATAAGAACGCCTACACTTCTAACAAGGTCAATCTTCAACTTTTGCTGTTATGTCAGTGGATGTATGGGAGGAGATCTTTACATGTCAAACGTCAGTTGAACTTGGGTTGACTCACAGTGGAGTCTCACTAATGACTGCCAGTTTAAACTTTGAGATGGAAATTCTCTGTTTCTGAAACACCCCATGAGTAATTTGTTCCTGTTTTATCAAATGATTGTCAGCATGGGGTGATCATAAGTAGAAAAAAGTGAATATTGTTGTAGCATAATCATATTTTAAAAAGAGTTAACTGGGACAGTATTGTAGATATTCTTGGCTGATGTTATGGGATTCTCTCTGTTCTGGCTATAATAGCCATTTTTGTCACCCCTCTGTTCTCTGTGATTCTCCCACCCCATGTCAATTTTTAGAGCAATATGTAGCAAATGGAGCTAGATGCGGAACTCGCGCAGGGCTGTGCTGCACCACTTCATCAGATTTATCAATGACTGCGAAGCATGTCTTCAGCATTTAGGTGATGTTTTTAAGTAACATTGTAGTGACAGAATAGTCATTGTTGGATCTGTAATCAACTTTACTCTTGTGATCCACACTAGTATTGTTAACTAAGGTAATAGAGGAATGGAAACACTGTGCACTCCCTCAAGGTGAAAGCCACATCATTTCACCAATTAAAGATTTTCATATGTATGAATTCATGACAAAGTTCATTCATGACTATGCATAAGTGGAGTTGAGCCAATTTTCATTGCTACACATCATGCAGTGATGAAAGGGAATCCATATAAATACACTGGTTCCACTGCTAGCTGTTTGGGAATTCCATCATCTTTAAACAGTCTCATTGCCTGTTCAAATGAGACCTTGAATCAATATAGAAGGTGATGAACTCAGTGATGCGAGAAATTAAATATTTTATTTGATTGAAATTATCCACTTCCATCAGACAGAAAATACAAAAAAAAAAGAAAAGCAAAATCATATGATTGTAATGCAAGGAAATTGCCAAAGCTTGCAATATGCAAGTCTCATGACACATTAAAAGCAATTCTAACCTTATTCTACATCTCATCAAAAGAATATAGCTGACACATATACATACCTCTTATATTAGTTATTACTAAGATGCTGTGAAGCTTGTTGACAAACACTGATATCATGCATGCTTAGAATTGAATACTTAACATGGAAATTCATGAGAATGTCAATTCAACCTAGTAACTGTGTTTGGAATTTATTGCAGTGTTTAACTCATTCATACAACATTTTATAAGTCAATAAAAGTTGGCAACTGGAACTATGACAAATTTGAGGACTGTGGGATTGCTGCAAAATTTAGAAAAAAATAGGGTAAAGTTTCTGCTTTGCACACAGCTGGCAATCTAGAGGTAAAATGCACAACATAATTAAACTGGTTTTTTGTATTGAAGTTCTGGTTTAAGAGTCCACACAAATTCATTTGCGTAATTGCAACATAACAACCTTGCATGATCTAATTTGTATTGTTACATTGTTAAAATTTATTATTCATAAAAATATTAGTTATTTTTCAAATAATTACTTCATGAAACGGGAGATTATTTTATTTCAGCTACAAATGGGACATAACGGAACATAATTGTTTAGTTTTATCACTTTAATTGGAAAAAAGATGTCCTGCTTGTATTTAAGAGTGAGAACCTGTGCAGTTCTACCATTGTAACTGAACATTTGTTTGACACAAGATATAAACATTTTTAATAAGTGTCTAGTGTATAACTTGGTAGTTACCTAATTTTAAATCATGGAAAGTTTGAAGAAAAACTACAGTGAACCATTTATAGTTTACAAATAATCATTTGATCATACAGAACTTCAGTATTTCTGACAGGAAACCCATTTTGTTGAAGCTTTCACCTTGCAATCATGAGGACAATTTGCAAGGAATGCCAGAGTGGATTCTGGTTGGTAGAGATGTTGCCATGGACAGTGCACCAGTTAGTGATGATTGATAGTGAACTATTAACAAATTTATTTAAATTTTAAACTGGCCATACTGACTCTTATTGGTCAAGGCATTGCACTGGGAAATGACCTAGAAATTTCTGACATCTACTTTGTTGAGTTGAAACAGTTGCAGTGTGTGTATACATGTTCATTCTGTTTGCAAAGAACAGAACCTTGTGTATTAATATATGCAGCTTCCAGAACACACTTGTGCCACTTTACACTCCTGACTCATCAATCCTAGATTGGTGACAGAAAACTGCTCACATGCTTCAGGGTTATGTTCAATTGCAGAATCAAATCTGATGTGATCTACTGTGTTATGTGTTTCGCAAGTGCGGGCTGAGGGATATTCATTTGATACAACCGCCAGTCCTTGGCATATATGGTTTACGTATGTAGCATCACACACACACTGGATTCTTTTACCACCTTATTCATTTGTGTGACATGCAGAATGTTCTTCTGGCTTGATAGCAGAATCCCATAAGTGGCAAGCAACATTCATAGAGCTACTGCATAATAGTAGCTTGTAACAGCTAACTTCACCTGTTCCTCAAATGTTTGAGATACCTGACACTTCCGGGATAATCTGAGTTTAGGGTTAAGGTTAGGCCACTTTTCAGGACCAAAAAGGGTGGCACATTCATGAGTTTGCATGAATGCAACATGAAGTTATTTGATCAGGATAACCATTATCCTGAAAGATAGCTTTGATATGCCCTACTTCTCACACACTACTTGTTTCAACTCAACAAAATAGGTGACAATCACTCTTTCGTTTATTTCTCACAGCAGTGAATCAGAATTCACTTGGTTACTTTAAAACTTAACTAAGCTTGGCAATGAACTGACTGCTATTATTGACTGGTGTATTCTCCATGGCAAAGCCTCTACCAAACAGAGTCCATTGGCCAACCAATCTGCACTCTCCTCTTATACAAAAAAATGATTTTTCTCTTTACTTTAGTACTGCTCATAAATTGTCTTGTGAATGCCAGACAAAAAGCTTTGACAAAATGTGCTTTTTTTCAGCGATATTCATTTATCGTTTCAATTGATTAATATTCACTAATCAGATTACTGCTGAAAAAAAGAGACATTATGTCAAAGCTTTCATCTTGTACTCGTCAGGACAGGAGTACTAAATTTCAAACAGAACAATAGTTTACACTGATATTTTTTATAAACTGATAGTTTATAATTTGTTACGCTTGAATCTATCTACATGACTAGATGAAAAGCTTTGACAACCTGTCCCTTTTCTTGGCAATACTGAAGCTCTGTAACATAAATAAATAATAATCAGAGTCAAGATACTTTAAGACCCTTAGCACAGTAAAAGTGAGCACCTTTGTGCTTATAGAAAGATTAATATTAAGAGTCTCCTGAATGTTGCATGGCAATTTCATTAAAGTCTGTTGGGAATACAGGCGAGAGCAACTGCTATTGTGATAGCTTTTACGATGCCAATGTTAAAGATGATCCTCGATGGGTTTGCACTGGAATAAAAAAAAACAGACTTTTTTTCCGTACCTTTAACTATGACTAAATTGCAATTCTGGTTGAAACATCTTGCATGCCAGTTCAAAACTACAAGGAAATTGTGTATAATGCTACAATCCTTGTAGAGATGATACCTTTTGAAGGTATAACCTTTTGAAGAGCTCAATTTCCCAATAGCCATGGAAATTACCAACCCAATCAATATAATTTCAAACATCGTTTAACAGACAACCAATACACTAAAATTAAGGAAAGGACATACTTCCATGTTAACAAATTGAAATATTTCTTAAATAAATGTACTTCAAAAATTATTCTGCTCAGCATAATTTTTTCTTGACCCGACTTTCACCACAGTAACTCCATGTTCCTTTAATCCCCAAAGTTTTTGTCAGTTTTGTCACTTTTTTGAACAGAAAGCTAAATCTAGGATTCTGCAAAATAGTTTTTCTCTACTCATCACAGCAGTGACTGCTCTGTCCCTCCACACAACTGTAATTTGCCACTCCCTCAGTTTCTCCAAAGTAATTGACCCTTTACTGTGAATCAAGGTGAATATTTATAGAAACTATTGCTTGCAATTTCAATAGGATTAATTTGAAGTTCCTTCCCCAGTAGTAGCCACATCATTTGGGTCTGCCTCTGGGTAGAAACTTTTAATATGGCCTGACCACTCCTTTTTACAAAAATCTACTTCATTTTAATTTAAAGGAGACCTTTTTAATGCACAGCAATTCAGTAAAGTCCAGTATTTGTAACCCCTGCCATGTTTCACAATCTTTTACTGTACCAATGGCTCCCATTTCTACAATGTTGTGTGAAATATGATGAGCTGCAAACTATTTTTCATCATCAACAAATAATCATTCAACTACAGTAAAGCTCTTGTATTTTCTCTTATTCTATGCAATATCAAACCGTAAAAGAAATATGTATAAATTCAGCATTATAACTTTATGAAGTCAAAAGTTTTGATTTTTGTCATGCAATGTCTCTTCAAAACCTTTACAGCTCATGGAAACCAATTGTGTGTGTTTATATTCTTGCGTAAATGTAAGTTAATTGTTGGGTTAAAATCTGCAGAATAAACATGTAAATCTAAGCATATCACCAGGATATGTGGAGTGCAGAACAGCTGTACTATTAGCAAGCCCAACTGCAATTCCATTTGGCCCGAAGTATTTGCATTGCAGTGCACACATACAACTGGAAAACAGTGATGGATGGCTTCTCTAATTGGACAGAGCTTCAGTCCGATAGATGGTGGTGGGAGTAGAACTACCTGCTGAATGAAGACTAGCAAATGTGTGGAACAGTAAAGGGAAAACAGAAATCTTCTGAGACCGACCTGGTGAAATACGTGAATTGGATGGAATTTGATTAAAGATAGATTTCGTAAAGTAAGAGGAATAATGAACGCAACAATTTTCTATTTGCTTAGGATTTTAATCTTGAAGTAACTTTTTTTTGTGGAAAGTCAATGCTATACACAACTATTACAAGCAGTTGAGGAAGGGTGATTCAGCTTCTTTCATGTTAACCTTCTTTCAGACAGTTGCAACAAATATTTTTCTTTCTTTTCAGCTATATTACTACATCAATTAAAATGCAGTTAATTAGATCAAAATGAAGGAGCTAATCACAAAGCTCCCTTACATGAAAGAAATAGGATTTGATTATCTACAATCCCTGAGAAAATATAATCAAAACACAATGTCAAACACACACACAAACACATGCAGGTATTTCATTTATAAAGGTAAGAATAACCACCTTACAGTTTAAAGGTCCTTAGAATCCTTCATTATAGGTTTTTATCCTGAGACTACAGCTGATTAAGTGTTGGCTGATAGTCTAACATGTGGCAAATATTGTAGATATCCCTGAGGTCTCAGTGAGTGGTCATTTTCCCCAAATTTTAAGGTGTGGTATCTTCTTAAAAACTAAGAAAGAAATAGAGAGAGAAAGAGATTTCCAATCCTTGCTGTTACCAATGAAATTCATTTTTCTTTGTGTTGTTACTCAAAAACAGTTGCTGATTCATTTGTTAATTCTTAAATCTGGCTCCATTGTCCTTCTAAACTGACCAACTGGAAGGTGAACCTTTCATCTCACGGTGTATGAAATTAAAAACAAATGTGAATTAAGACAGAAGATGCAAATTTCTTAATACTGACTTAATTGCCTGCTTTTGTTGTCAATAGATACAATCATAATTTTAGTGCAGGTAGTTTTATTTATTCTGCCAGAGTCTTCTGGACCTACCTCAATCTATTGTCAGGTGATCACGGCAGTCAATTTAGATCAGTATTTGTCCTTTCCTTAAACCCATTTTAGTCCATGAAAAGTCTCAGCAATAATAATCTGATGATGAAAGTTGACATTTGCTCCATATTTACTACTATTGTAACACAATAATGATATAGCAGCTAATATTATCAACTATACAAAAGAAAAATACACAGCCTTTATTTGGAGATGTGGTGATATGTCTTTCAGTAACACACATCACTCAGTATTTGAAGTAAAAATCAAATGAAGAGTATATGTGTATGGTGGGGGGTGGGGGAGGTGGGGGGAAATGGGGAAGGATGGGCTTGGGGAAGGAGAACAAAGTAAAAGTTTGGGAGAAAGATTTAAGAATGTCTATTGAGTGTACTGCAATACTGGAGCGATGTAAAATTTATTAACAGTCAAACTAAAAGATGAGGGAATATGTGAAATTACTTTAGCGTTTAATTTTTTTCTGTTCTTTCTTTTGTTCAGCTTGTGCGTTTTGATTTTTTTGGTGCCAGTTCATCTCCATAGAAACCTCTTTCCAGTGTGTGCTTACTGCTCGATACAACACCTCAGAAAGTTACAAGCATAATATGTCCCAGCTGGTTTTGTGTGTGTGTGGTTGAGGTGCAACAGATGTGACCGAATAATCACAAGTATGGTCTAGTGATGACATTTTGTTCTGCCAGCGCCAAGTTTCCTCATACCATAGACCAACTACCCTAGCACTTGTGATTAAAGTCTGACAGGGCTGAACAAAAAGGGTGTGCAGGGATGATGTTTCCCCTGGCTGCATCACAGTCTCAAAATTTAGTAGGTCATTTCAGACTGAGATAAAGAGATATTTCTTTACTCAAAGAGTGTCGAACCACTACCTCAAAATTCTCCAGAATGCTCTACCACAAAATGCAGTGAAGACCAAGTCACTAAATATATTTAAGAAAGAAATAGATATATTTCTAGAGCTGAAGGTGTCAGTTGGTATGGTCAGAGTGGGAGTATCAGTGTGAGCTACAGGATCAGCAATGATGATGAATGACAGAGTGGATTCAATTGGTGGAGTAGCCTATTCCTGCTCCTATTTTCAATGTTTATAGCTATAACCACATAGCATGTCATTAGCCATCATCCTATCCCCTCAATATAAAATTAATCAAATCAAACATTGCAAAGTAAAGCCATTCAAATAATTTTATTCTTCTACATCTTCAACTTCAGTTAAACATCTATTGCCAAATCATGTAGCCTCATCGCCTGATTTATTTTGTGCTGAAGGTTCTCTATTCACCTATGCATCCCCCTTTGTAATTCTCTCCACTGTTAAGCTTGTTCTGCTGTCTTTTACATCTGTCGTCATACCTTTAGCCCTTTTTTCTTATTATCATTTAAACCTTTCAGGTTCTGCAGCGTACTCTCTGTCCATTCTTACAACACTGTTCCCATCCTTTTCTTGTCTATCATTCTAACTTCTCTCTTTTCATCACTTTCCTTTTTTCTGCAGCTGATTAACCCAGTCATCTTTTCTGTCAGAAAGTCATACCTGTCTTCATAGGCTACCCATTTATGAAAGATACATGGCAAAGCTTTTCTGACAGGAGAATATATTTTGCCTATCTAAACACCTCTCTACGTTATTAATTCCTTGGTGCTTTTCTAATAATTCTGATTCCAGATATAAAACTTCCAAGATCTTTTGTGAAACTTATTACAATTTCTTTTTCATTACATGTAAATAATGCCATAAACATAACACCCTTTCAGTAGAAACTTTGTGCTATTTTCTTTTGTTGTAAGGCCAGAGGCATACAAAAGTAGTTGGAAGGCAAAAATAATGAACTGACAGTAAATGTGTGGAAAATAGCATCAACATCATCTGTCAGTACCTAATGAACTGAAAATGTTAAACCAATATCCCACCTACTCCACAGTTCTTCTCCTTTAGATTAATTACCCATAAGCAATGTTATTTTGAGAAATTATTTTAAGAAATAAGTGAGCATACATGACATAGATGTAAGAATTGTGGAAGACCAATAATAATGCAAGAGTTTTATAAGGTCAAAATTGCAAAATTAAATGACCTCTCATTATACATTATGCAAAAGAGCCATGGCTCAAACTAAAGATTTCAAACCTATAAAACAAGCTGTTTTACGAGTTAAGAATAGATTTGTGGAAAATGTCGGAGCATAAATCTTAGTCGAACAGTGTGAGAAAAGAAAAATGCCCCAGCTGGAAACAGGACAATGGGGAGATTGATGTGTGTGTTGAAGCTATACACAGTTATATTTCCTCTTTGCTTTCTTTTGATCAGAACTGGCTTAGAGGCCATTATGGAGACATATGCCTTCTGGAGACCTCCTGTTCGGACCCTCACATTTGAGGATTTTACCAACATGCAAAAGCAACAAGGTAATGTCCACCTATATTCTTCATTTCTTTCCTGTATAGGCTACAAAATTTTAATGGTTATTTTCACAGTCAATGTTTGATTACCTCCTAGACTTGTAGTTATATAGCACTGTTAATGTCATAAAGTCTAGAATTAAGAGTCCACTGATGACCATTAAACTATTGTCAATTATTAAAAAACATGTCTGCAAGTGGCTACAAACCCGCAGTAATGTGGTTAACTTTTAACTGCCCTCTGGGCAATTAGGGATGGGCAATAAGTGCTCACCCAACCAGTGATGCCCACATCCCATGAATGATTTAAATAACCCAAGGTGTTTGACAGGAGCATTGTTTCACAAGATTTATTCTTGAATGACATAAAGAGACAATAGGACTTGTAACATGAAGTTTGATTTAAAGAGGAGCACCTTAAAGAAGAAGAAAGAAAAAGAAGGTTGGAAAGATTCAGGAATGGAATCCAAAGCTTACAGTCTTGGCAGCTAATGTTGGGATAATTAAGATTGGACATGCTCAAGGAAGCAGAACTGGAGGAAAGAAAATTATCATGGAGAGGGATATAGAAGATTATGGAAAGGGGAACCATGAGGTCTTGATGGAAGTTGAAAACTGGACATTACTTACCTATGAGCCAATGCAGGTCAGAGAGCATAAGAGGAGGATGAACGATATTTCTAATGAGTTAAGACACTTGCAGCAGAGCTTTAGATGACTTCAGGTTTATGACTGCTGGAATATGAAAGACCAACCAGATGTGCATTTGAATAGTCAAGCATAGAGGTAAGGGATAGGATGAGTATTTCAGCAGAGAATGAGTTGAAGAAGCTGTGGAGCTGGATGAAGTAATAAAGGAAAAGATATGAGAGTGTAGTAAAGACATGGGCTATGTAGTTGGCAGCTCATCTCAGAGTCAAGTCTAATACCAAGGTTGTACGCACCTTGGTTCAGTCTCAGTCAGTTTCTAGCAAAGGGATGAAGTTGATAAGAATTTGTCACAAGGATTGAGAACAATGATTTTGATTGTGGCAATATTAAGTTGGAGAAAAGTTCTGTTCATCCATTAACAGACATTGGACGAGCAGTCTGACAATTTTGAGTGATCAGGAGGGGTGGAGGTGAGTTTAGGCTGAGTGGTCTCAGCTTACACGTAGGAACTGAAGTGTTCTGATGATGTCACTGAGGGTCAGCGTGTAGATGAAAACTAGGGACCAAGGATAGATTCCTGGGGGCGGGGCATCAGTGGTAACAATACAGTTGGGAGAAGAGAACAATATGAAAAAAAGACAAAGTAAGGTTGATACTATCAGGTCTGAAGCAGGGGATGGGAACTGGGTTCTAGGGGTGGGTGGTATGATGTAGGGGCAGATCAGGTCTCGACTGAAGAGCAGGGCATAACAGAGCTGCAATGGGGGAATGGGGATCAGCTCCCATGGCATGGGAGGGAGTGAGCTCCCAAGGAGTTGTTGATCGGGTTGGGTCTGGAGCAAGTGAAGTGGGGTGTAGAGCTTTCCCTGGTCCCAGGAGAAGGAGGATGGTGTGAGTGCTGCAGGAGAAGGTGCAGTTTCAAGTGTGTGGGGTAAGTAAGGAATGATTTTAATAGTTACTGAAGAGTTAGACAATGGCCCACATTTTTTGTTGGTCAGGCAGTCATTATATCAGTGTCGATGGGAATTGCCCATGGACACATTGTGGACTCCCCATTGTAGCAGCTTCTGAAGGAATTGCTTGGGAAATTGAAGATTCTGCTGGGAATTCTCCAATGATTGGAGGACTCCAAAAGTATCCATTTACATCAGACAATGTGGAGAATTCCAACAAAATTAGGTATGTATACTCAGGAAAAGCTGGAATATTAAATATGTAATGTGGCTCCTGAATTACTGGGAGGAATTGTGGTTTAGAAGGTTAAAAGACCTGTGAGCAAATTGGAGATCTGAAGCACACGTGCTATCTCCATTCACGCTTTTTAAGTAAACTGAGATGTGTCGAAGAAAATCTGAAATCATATGCAAACAGATTGATGTCACCACATTTACTTTTAATAGCAGTGTCTTGTGATGCAATGGACTAGGAGGATCGGGTTCAACATATAATGCATTCAATCAGGTTGATTAAAAAATATATTGAATTCCTGAGTTGCTGTCAAACTGACTCCAATTTCCCCAACAAACCCACAACTACACTTCCTCAAGACCATATACATCTCCCAAACCCATACCCAACCCTCTTCATCCCTCCCCCAAGAGCTGACCCCTCTTCACCCTCGCAAGACAACCCTGCCCCTCCCTGATCTGGATTCAGCTCCTCACTTCTCCCACTCCGGACCCAGTCTGTCCTCACCTACTGGGAGCCAAACACCCCTCTCCTGACTTTGGTACTAATTGGGGCTCTACTCCCCAACACTCTAAACACCTGGGACCTATCTCACCTTGCCACTGGACCCAGACCTCCCATCCCCTACCATCTTCTAGCCTGTCAGTTCTGATTTCTCTCACCTACCCTGAACACTGCATCAATTACCCAGTAACCTGGCACCCTGGCTACTCATGGGCACCCCAATTCTACCCACAGCATCCTGCCCACCTGGTTGTCCACCTAGCTGACACCTTGCATGTGTGGCACACTAGCCAACTGGCACTGTCACTTCTCAGCACCCTAACCCTCACCACCTTATCTACATACGGTTTCATAGGAGCTGTCACAGTGGCTGTCAGGATCTTTACATTTCAGAATCTGGCAGCTGACTGCGGTGAAAAAGGGGGAGTGGTTTGCCTTCCTCTGATACTTTTACACTATGAAAGAGCTGTCAGAATGCAGTTACTCCTTTGGAATCTCCTTTCAGAAACCTGGATCTCTCTCCAACAGAGAAAAAGAAGGGCATACATTGCCACTCCTCTCAAAACATATGAGGAACGGCTGAGGATCCTGGGATTGTATTCATTGGAGTTTAGAAGGTTAAGGGGAGATCTAATAGAAACTTACAAGATAATACATGGCTTGGAAAGGGTGGATGCTAGGAAATTGTTTCCATTAGGTGAGGAGACTAGGACCCGTGGACACAGCCTTAGAATTAGAGGGGGTAAATTCAGAACAGATATGCGGAGACATTTCTTCAGCCAGAGAGTGGTGGGCCTGTGGAATTCATTGCCGTGGAGTGCAGTGGAAGCCGGGACGCTAAATGTCTTCAATGCAGAGATTGATAAATTCTTGATGTCACAAGGAATTAAAGGCTACGGGGAGAATGCGGGCAAGTGGAGTTGAAATGCCCAACAGCCATGATTGAATGGCGGAGTGGACTCGATGGGCCGAATGGCCTTATTTCCACTCCTATGTCTTATGGTCTTATGGTCTTAAAATCCAGCCTGTTGTATTTAATAGTCTGACATTTCCTGAGCAGTAACTTACTTAATTTCTTCAGTGTGTCAAGTCCTCTGACTTAAATGGAGATTTTCAGAGGGTTCCATATGTACAGGAGTAACCCAGAGGAACTTTCAATTTCCTGGGTAATTGTTTTTGAGTCTGCAATGCTAGGGATTGTGTAGGCTCCCCACAGAAACCCCAGGCTATAGAGTCATCATTGAATTCTAACAGCACAGAGGAAGGTAGTTCGATCATCATAACGTCATAATTTTCTTGCTTTTGTACTCTGTGCCTTTATTTATAAAGCCCAGGAGTCCCTATACCTTTTTAAATAACTTTCTTAATCTGCCTTGCTACCTTCAGTGATTTGAGACAAATAAACTGCAGATGCTGGAATCCAAGGTAGACAAGCAGGAGGCTGGAAGAACACAGCAAGCCAGGCAGCCTGGTTTTCTGTGTTCTTCTAACCTCCTGTTTGTCTACCTTCAGTGATTTGGCCACATATACCCCCGTATGTGTGTGTGTTCCTGAAATCTTTCAGAATTCACCCTTTATATTATTCCTTCTTACCAAAAACAATCGCTTCACATTTTTCTGCATTAAATCTAATCTGCCACATATCTGCCTATTCCACCTTCATGTCCAAATTCTTTTAAAGTCTATCACTATCCTCCGTACAATTCACAATACTTTCCAGTGTTGTGTCAACTGCACATTTTAGATTCATCAGCTCTCATCAACACTTTCTTTTTATCTAATCAAAACACTCAGGCAAGTTAGTTAAACATGAAATGCTGTGTCCTCAGCCATGCTGGCTTTCCTTAATTAATCCAACTTGTCCAAATCACTGTTAGTTTTCCCCCAGATTATCAATTCTAAGAACTTTCCTACAACCAAGGTCAAACCAATTGACCTGTCATTACTGGATTTACCTTTGCACACTTTTTTTTTAATAAGGATATAACATTTCAAATTTCCCAGTCCTCTGGTGCCACTTGGGCCCTGCGGCCATTGATGGATTGCAAGATTATAGCAAGTGCCTGAGACATATTCACTTAAACGTAACAACTCTTCTTTATACTCCTCTTTATCAATCTATAACCCATCAGTGCTCAGCAATCATTCTGTAATAATCAGCTCACTGACACTCAGTTTGAATTCTTTCAGGACTGCTCAATTTCTGGTGTTATTTCAGTCTTGGTCCAAACATGGACAAAAGAGTTGAACTCCAGAGGGTAAGTCAAGAGTGTGGTGCTGGAAAAGCACAGCAGGTCAGGCAGCATCCGAGGAGCAGGAGAGTAGATATTTCAGGCAAAAGCTCTTCACGAGCACCACACACTCTTGACTCTAATCTCCAGCATCTGCAGTCCTCACTTTTGTCCAGAGGTGAAGTGACTGCTCTTGACATCAAAGTAGCATTTGACTAGGTATTGCTTCAAGGAGCTCTCGCAAAAAATAGATTTAGCAGGAATCCAGGCAAAACTGTTTGGACTTAGGCCCAGCAAACAAAGACAATTGTGTTGTCAGGCATCAGCCATCTCAGTCCCAGTACGTCACTGCAGGAGTTCTTGTGGTAGTATCCTAGACCCAACCATCTTCAGCTACTTCATTAATGACCTTCCCTCCATTATAAGAAGAGAAGTAGTGATGTTTGCTCATAATCGTACATTTCTTCAGCACCATTCACAACTTCTCAAATACTGAAGCAGTCTGTCTCCATATGCAGAAAGACTTGGACAACATCCTGGCTTGGGCTAATAGGTGGCAAGTAACCACACCATTTTCAATTACCATCTCCTACAAGAGAGATCTACTTATATCACCTTAACATTTGATGGCATTACCATCGCTGAATCGCTTGCTAACAACATCCTGGTGTTGCCATTGAACAGAAACTGACAGGACTAGTCATACAAATGTAGTAGCTGTGAAAGCAGATCAGAAATTAGGAATTCTGCAGAAAGTAACTCTTCACCAGTGCATGTCCACTAAGGTACAAGACAGGAGTTTGGTGGAATACTCTTCAGTTGCCTAGATAGAAGCTCAAATCTATCCACAATTAATCAGCTTCCTTGATTGACATCACATCCACCACTTTCAAGATTCACTCCCTTTGCCACCAGCACACAGAAGCAACAATGTGTACCATCTACAAGAAGCACTGCAGTGATTCATCAAAGATCCTTTGACAGTACCTTCCAAGCCTGCAACCTCAATCATCTAGAAGGACAGGGGCAGCAGATAGATGGGACCACCACCATAACTTGCAAGTTTCCTGTCCAAATTACACAACATCCTGACTTGGAAATATATTTCTGTTCCGATACTGTCACTGGGTCAAAATCCTGGAATTCTTTTCGCTGTGGGTTTTTTCAAGAAAGTGGTTCACCACCACCTTGCCAGGGCAATTCGAGATGGGTGATAAATACAGGCCTAGCCAGCCAAATCACATCCATAGCAATAAAATAAAATTTGTTTCACTGTAACTACAATGAAGACAGATTCATTAAACTATATAGGGGAGGAAGTGACCTAGTGGCAAAGCCCCTAAATCTTAATGTCCATCCCTCTGCAAGAATGTAAGCTAGGTCAAAAAGAAGCTGAAGGTTTCACATATTGAGCCTTGAATTCCAAATTCAGAAGCTTGTCAGATGAGTATTAAAACTGTCAAACACAAACCTTTGAAATAAGTGATTTATGACAAATTGTAGCAAAATAGAGTCTTCCAAATAGGGAAAGTGATAGTAAACAGTGCTCTGTTTCATTAATCTCCGTCATTTAGCAAATCATTCCAGGCTGTATGTTTATTTAATTAGGACATGCTTCTCTCATTCTGAGGTTTCTTTTTTCAGGTAAGTTAAAGAGCTATTCCTATTTCATCTGAAGCTGATTGAAGAAATGAATGTATAGCATTGAACAGATGGACAGTGTCATATTTTCCTTACTTTGAGGGTCTTTGTCAAAATGCTTAGGAAGGTGCTGTGCAGCCAGTCTGAGAATTAACTACTCAATCTTATTGTGGCCAGGAAATTTAAGAGACACATTGAATGAATTGACATCTTGTTCATCTGACAAAGACATTTGCATTGCAACTACAAGGCTGGATTGCTAAATCTTTATGCAGGATTATACAATGTAATAAAACCTGGTTAGCATGGTTGTGATTCAGCCAGAGTCCTCTCAAGGCAATAACTAATCCATGAAATCAAATTTCTGATCGGTTTTAATCATCAAAACTGAATACATCATATTTTATCATGTAAATTTAGCTTATAATAATTTACAAAGTTAATTTCAACATTTTCATTATAATTGTTCATTTTATTTCTTTTTACCTTGAATTTTTCTTTCCCGTGTGAGCTGTGCACAAGCTTCAACTTAGAAAAAGAATATTAAATCTGTTTCTAGATCTTCATGAGGATTGTAACCTTAACTTGTTTCCTTCTCGACAAATATTCTTCTAGACAACATAATTAATTTCATACTTTGTACAAATCATTTTGGGGAATAATGGGAAAAGCTTATTATGTGGTGCTGTAGTGCATTGTTGATATATTGTTTTTGGTATCTGATTGCAAATATGGAAGAACAATAGATTACTGTCACATGTTGTGTTTGCAATTCAGTTTATTTTATGGAACAAGCAAAGTGTCCTCCCGTGATGTTTCTAAATTCTTCAATGTAATGTTAAAGCCAATTATACCTATTTTCAAATCGATTCAGTAAAAATTGTTATATTAATGAAAAACAATAAGCAAGTCATACTCTAATAATAATAGACCATTTTGACCCTTAGCCTAATTGGCAAAGGATACAACTTGTGTTTTCCTCTCATTTAAAACCAATTGAGTGTTCTTATGAATGCCAATTTCATACTGCCCAGAGCAACGCATGGTTTTACTTCTCTCACACTCTCCCATTGTTTTCAATTGGAGACACATTCTATATGTGTAATAAATCCTCGTTGCTTAAGACAGTCTTTTATGATGTCATAGAAAAGACAGAAAAAAGTCACTGGGAAAATGTTGTACAAATGCCAAATGTTGAATAAAATGCAGTATCTTTCAATCATGGTTTGGAATAGATCCAAGTTTTGCAGATTGATTTATTTTCATATTCTGATTCATCTTACATAGTTACTTTATTCTGCTAGATGCTGTATTTCAGTAACAATCCATAATATTTGGACTGACCAAAAGTATTCTGCCTTTTTTCAATCTGGTCTCCAAGGTTAAAATCAATTGCACAAAGCTGAATTCTAAAACTATCATTGGCTCCATATTTCAAAAGGAAAAAAAAGGAAGGCTTGCATTTATACAGCATTTTTCACAATCACAAGATATCCCAAAGTGCTTTACAGCTACTGGAGTACATGTGATGTGTAGTCAGTATGTAAGACAGGAAATACAGCAGCCAATTTGCACAAAGAAAGTTCCCACAAACAGCAATATGATAATGACTATATAATCTGCCTTAGAAAAACTTTGATAAACTGGGTAAAATGATTCTGCTATTCAAAATATCCAGCTGATGAGGTCTCGGTCTACCGTCTCAACCAAAATTACAGCAGTACAGTAATCCCTCAGAACTGCAATGGGCATCTCAGGTCTGACTTTATGCTCAGGTCCTCGAGTCGGATTTGAATCCATAGCCTTCTGAGTTAGAGTTGAGCTGGGCAGACTAAATTATGGTTTTCAAAAGGGGATTGGATAATTGGATTTCTGTTTGAAAACAAAGAGTTTGCAGGCTTGGCACAGACATATCAGGCCAAATGGCTGCCTCCTCAATCAAATTCCTTCTATGATATCATACAGGTATACAACAAATCTGCTGTCAGTTATCAAACAGCCCAATTTTCCTTTCCATTGGTCGGTAAATCCAAATCTGTATAAAGTAATGCAATTACTCATCCCTTCCATCTAACAACTTCACTTTCTGAACAACATTACCTCTTGCTTTCTCAGATATTTGCAGTGAAGTAGTCCCCCCACCGTGTAAATGGGGGTTACGTTGCAAGACCTACCGCGGATGCCCGAAACTGTGGATAGTAGCAAACGCATTCATTTAAATGGGAAATTTACCTCCCCAGCAGCCCCTTGGTCCCTGGTTCTCGAATGTTCCATGTAATATTTTTGGGGTACAGCAAACTGCGGGTAACTGCAACCATGGAAGCTAATTCCGCAGATATGGCGGTTGCCCTGTATATAAGTCAACCCAGGTGTAAAACACCCTCATGAGCTTAAGAATGTGCAAATTAGTGGGAGCACCCCTCAATGCTGCTCTACCATTCAATAAAACAATTTGATTGAAGCCTCACTTCCATGTTTCTGTCTGCCCTGATACCGTTTCACACCTTTTAAATCAAACTCTATCCAACTGTGCCTCAAAAATATTGTCTACATCTTATCTACATTGTCATGACATTTTGAGAGAAATAATTTTACCCATTTGCATGAGAATGGAGCCCGCTCATTTTTAAATTGTATCTGCTCGTTCTAACCTTTCGCACAAGAAAAAAAACATTCTTTCAGCACTTGCCCTTGTCAAGTCCCCTCAGAATCCTTTTAATTAAAGCAAAATACTGCAAGTGCTGGAAATCTGAAATAAAAACAGAAAATGCTTGAGAAACTCAATGAATCTTGTGCTCAGAAAAAGAGTTAATGTTTTGAATCAAATATGACTCCTCTTAGGATTCTTTTCATTGCAGAAAGGAAATTTTGAACTCAGCCTCTCGCTGTCTTTGTCTCTCTCTCTTTCCCCTCTCTCCACAGATGCTGCCAAACCCCTTGAGCCCCTCAGAATCAGATATGTTTCAAACCTGTCTTTCTTCTAAGTTCCAATGGATAATGACCCAACTTGTCCAACGATTCCTCATTAAATAACTCCCTTATCACTGAAATCCCCCCAAAGTGAAGTATTTATGTTTTAATAGCAATTATGTCCTTTTTTAAACAAGAAGACCAAACTTTGCACATTGTATTCTAGTTGTGATCTCATCAATGCCCTTTGCAACGGTAGAAAAATAAGCCTTATTTTTATATTCCATTCTCTTTCTAAGAAACAGTAGTATTTTATTTGCCTTCCTCAACACTTACAGCACCTGCATATTAAGCTAGTGTGATTTATGTAGTAGGACACCAAGTACACTGAGTACACTGAGTTCTATAATTTCTCTCCATTTAAACAATTTATCACTTTTTTTGCTTTTCCTCCAAGTTCACATTTTTGCAAATGTTTCTAGCAAATGTCAAATTTCTGTCTGATCATTTAACCTTTATCTTTCCTTTGACTCTTTATGTTCTATTTAGCATTTATATTCCTACCTATCTTTATGTCATAGCAAGTTTAGCAACCATACATTTGGTCCCTTCTTTCATTTATACAAGATGTAAGGAGTTGAGACTCCGGCATTGATGTCAGTGGCACTCAGTTTGTTACATCTTGCTGACCCTGAAAATGTTCATTTGGGTATACTTTCTGTTTCCTGTTAGCTAACCAATTGTTTATCCATGTTAACACCTATACCCAAAGTTCTTATTTTGTTTAATACACTTTGATGAGGTATTTTGTCAAATATCTTTTGGGAATCTAAGTACACCATATCAACATCCTGCCTCATATTTCCTCATAGATTTTCCCCATCTTAGTTGTTGAACTAATTGGTCTATAATGTCCTTCTTTCTGTTTCCCTCCTTTCATGAATGATCACTTTCACTATTTTCCAATCTGACATAATCTAGGTGAACTTTGGTAAAATAAATCCAATGTAGTTACTACCTCAGTAGTCACTTGTTTTACCTGAGGAGGTTCCAGGTCCTTTGTTTTCTGCCAAATTTTAGTTCTAATAACCTTCTCAGTACCATTTTCCCAGTGATTGCAAATATTTTACCTTTTAGTGTCATAGAGCTGTACAGCACGCAGACAGACCCTTTGGTCCGACTTGTCTGTGACAACCAAGGATCCCAACCTAATCTAGTCCCATTTGCCAGCACTTGGTCCATATCCCTCTAAATCCTTCCTATTCATTTACCCATCCAGATGCTGTTTGAATGTTGCAATTGTACCAACCTCCACCACTTCCTCAGACAGCTCATTCCATACACGTACTACTTTCTGCGTGAAAAAGTTGCCCCTTTGGTCTCTTTTAAATCTTTCCCCTCTCACCCTAAACCTATGCCCTCTAGTTCTGGACTCCACTTCCCCAGGGAAAAGACTTTGTCTATTTACCCTATCCATGCCTCTCATGATTTTTTAAACCTCTATAAGCCTCCGATGCTCCAGGGAAAACAGCCCTGGCCTATTCAGCCTCTCCCTATAGCTGAAACCCTCCAACCCTGGCAACATCCTTGTAAATTTTTTTCTGAACCCTTCTAAGTTTCACAACATCCTTCCGATAGGAGGGAAACCAGAACTGCATGCACTATTCCAAAAGTGGCCTTATCAATGTACTGGACAGCTGCAACATGACCTCCCAACTCCTGTACTCAATAGTCTGACCAATAAAGGAAAGCATACCAAACATCATCTTCACTATCCTACCTACCTGTGACTCCACTTTCAAGGATTGATGGACAATTATTTTTGGGGTGTTATTTGTATCCTCAACAGTGAAAACAGCTGCAAAGTACTATTCAATTCCTCTGTCACTTCCATATTTGCTATTAATACAGCTCAGCTTCTTACTGTTGAGGACCAAAACTCTCTTTAGTTTCTCTTTTTGCCTTTTAATTAACTATAGACACTTCTGCTTCTTCTAGCTTATCTTCATACTTACATTTCTCCCTATATTTTTCTGTGTCATATATTCTGTCCATTCTTCTAAGCTACCACAAATTTCTGCAAAATTGGATGATTTGTCTTTTAATTGAATACGATCTTTAATTTCCTTAGCCACAGATTGTGTCCGTCCTCTGGACAAAATGTATCATTTCTGAGTACTTCTAAGGATTCCTCTAAATGTCTGCCAATTTAGCTCTACAAATCCATCACTTAAACCTAATTTTCCAGTTTACTTTAGCTCGCTCTATCCTTATAATTTCGTTTACTCAAGTTTCAAACACAAACGTTTGCAAACAAACTGAAAATGGAAATAACTGCTGAGAAGGTTGGAAATTTCTAGGTGTGGAAATGTTAAAATAAAGAACCCATAAGATACAAGTAGAATAATGTATCACATTGTCCTTTTTTTATTCATACTGTCCTGTATTTGCTGTTCTTACTTTAGAGAAACAACAAAATTAATTTATTTTTCTTGTAGATAAAACGTTGTGGTCCCATTTCATAGAATCTGAGATTCTCTACAGTGTAGAAACAGGCCAATTAGCCCAAAAAGTCCACACTGACCCTTCGAAGAGTAACCCACCCAGACCCATTCCCCTACCCTATTACTCTACATTTACCCAGACTAATGTACCTAACTCTCACATCCCTGCATATTATAGGCAATTTAGCATGACCAGTTCACCTAACCTGCACCTTTTTGGATTGTGGGAGGAAACTAGAGCACCCAGTGGAAAGCCACACAGACAAGGGGAGAACATGCAAACACCACACAGACAGTTACCTGAGGATGGAATCAAATCTGGGTCCCTGCTGCTGTGAGGCAGCAGTGTTAACCACTGACCACTATGCATTTGCACTTGCCCAATGGATTTTGAAATTATCTTCAGTTGCTGGATAACTTGCAAAAGACTGGAAGCTGATTGAATTTGAAGATTCTTTATTTATCTGGTGTTTTCTGTTTTGATTTCAGGAGGTAGTACTGGAACATCACCAACAACTTCTAGCCCAGGAACTCCATCCCCTTCAGCATCTTCCCATCTACTGTCTCCATCCTGCTCCCCGCCTACTTTCCACCTGGCCCCCAACACTTTTAATGTTGGCTGCAGGGAAAGTCAATTCTGCAATCTCAACCTCTCTGAATATCCAGCCTGTGCCCGAGGCAACATGGCTACCCTGCAGAGTTATCCAGCTCTAGCTGAGGGCGGATATAATCGACTACAAGGTCCCAGTGCTTCTTCTCAACCACCGTCAGAAACATTTGTTCCACAGAAGACATCTTCACTAATCTCTGCAGTACCCACCCCTTCTTCTCTGCAAGGCAACAACAAGATGGATGCTTACAGCAGTCAACTCCCACCATTTACTGCTTCCCAGTTTCAGTACGTCATGCAAACAGGAAGTCCTAATTCTAACACCTCTTCATCTCACATGTTTAGTGGTAGTCATGTCCAACAGAGTTCCTACAATGCCTTCTCATTACACAACCCATATAACCTTTATGGTTACAACTTCTCTGCCTCCCCCAGACTGGCAGCCGGCCCTGAGAAACTTAATGCCTCCCAAAGCACTTTACTCTGCTCCTCTTCTCCCAATGGGGCCTTCAGCGAGAGACAGTTCTTGTCCACGGGAATGGATGGGATGCATGTGATTGGCTCCACTCCTTCCCAGCAGCCTCAGAATACTTGTGACACCAGACAATATGGGACTGTCCCAGGGAATTCTTCTCAAATGTCAGTGCATATGGTATAAAAAGAATATTTAACAAAAAGTCTTTACCTGAGTTTGTCCATACACACGTAGCACTATGCACTAGTGGTTGATGTCAATACTAGCAGCAGTAAAATTATGTCTCCAAAGTGTATTAATATTAATCTTCCCAATTTCAGTTAAAATCCTACAAGGACCCAGAACAGAATGGTCTTTGAAACTGTAATGATATTGGGAGAAACAAGCCCTAAGTAAAACTATATTGAACACAGAAAATGTAAATGTAATTGGGTATCTATCATTGTCTAGAATGTGATATATTTACCCTGTTACACAACATACAGAACAAATACAGAATTCTGCTTCAAAAGCAGCATGATTTCCCAAAATTGGACAAATGCCTGTCCCTTGCAGCAACACGTGTGATTTGCACTGAAATATATTGAAATATATTCTGACAAAGTATATTGTCTAATTTTGAGGAAAAACTGGTTATCTTTCTCAATACTAATAAGTATTATGTCTCATTTAGGATCCTTCCTGTATTCCATATTGTTGTGTTCAGAGCTGTCCAATCAGGAAGTTGTACTGTAGCATTTCAAAAATGGCCCATTCCGATGTCACTTTGGTGTTTGGCCCTTAAAAGAAGATCATTGTTTAAGTTTCTAAGAAACAAGCTCATTTGTCTTTATATTTTCCTTTTCTTTTGCAATTTTGCAAAACTGTAATATTGACAATTTCAATAACTGACTCAAACAACATGTAGAAAACACAGTGTATGTATTTGAATTCAATGTGAAGAAAATGCGAACATTTCTAATCAATGCTGGAAAAGCTATTAATAGTGAAACATGATTACTTCTAAACTGCTTGTTTTAATCAACAGTGCACTCATCAAAATGGAGGATAATGTTGTGCAAAGAGCAAAAGTTTTTAATGAACCCAATTAGATAATAAGTCTCTAAGGTTGTCCCATTGGGCTCCTTAATTTGGGTGGGCCATATTAACTAGCAGAAAGGCACACAAAATTTACTCAATCTCTGACTCTTAGGAATCATAGCTTCACCAAAAGAAGAATAAACACTTACTAAGATGGTCACAGAACTTGGTGAACTACCTGCAAAGAAACTCTTGATTCTTTTGTGCTAAGTGTTTGGATCTGCTAATCTAATAACAAGAACTTTTTCCAGTTCAAATAATTGTGCTTGTAAAGAAGCAACCTCCTGTAAACGGATCTGTACATGAAATTAAAAAAAAAGTGGGGAATGAAACCATGCTTCTGAAAGTGTTCCTTTTAAACAAACACTCCCACTACAGTTGTGCTTACATATTGTGTGGCGCCAGGCAAAATGTATGGTAATGCATTTGCATGGAAAACAGACGAAGTTCAAGACGTTCTTTATCATAGCTCCACTGCCAGAGAACAGACATGATCAAAAACTGTGGTGGCCAGGCAATGTTATGCTTGGAGTGAAAGAGATTGAAACAATGACATATCTGGAGACTAAAGTCCAGCTAAACATCTCACACCAATGTCATTAGGATCGTCCCAGTCAGCTGTATCAGCTTTCCTTCATATTTAACTTGTACTCTTTCACTCAAAATTAGAATTAAAGTTCAAAAGTCAGACTTATTAAGCATTTCTGCTGATTGCCAGTGAACCTGGGCTCTTTTCTAAAACTCTTTATGCCTTTAGGTCTTATTTTTAAGCCATTAGTGAGCTCAGGTGTAGATGCATCTAGAACATTATCAATTACAGCCACACCAAACAAAAACTTCCAACATTCCTTTGGAATTTTCTGCAAAGATCCTTGGCAAGAAAATACCTTTTCCAGCATTTTGCATCAGTACTCTTTAATAATAGCAGTACACTAGCAATAGCTTCCTATATGCTACATTCAGTTGATCCTGACTGCAAATATTGTCTTTTCAACTCCCCATCCCCAGAAGATTTGTGAAGCTGTCTCTATCCACAAAAACAGCAAATGAATCAATTATAGGACTGCTTTAAAAACAATTATTTTTCATTTCTGGGAAGAACCAAACTGTTTTCTGGTGCTTCCTAAGTCTACCTGACCAATCTCAGTGGCCATATGAATAAAGTCCTATAATTTCTCAGAAAGGGACCTTTCTACCTGAAGAACATAATCAATTGTAGACTTGAGAAAAAGTTTGAAGTGCCTCAAAGCATAAAACTATACAACCCCAAACACTCAGGAAAGGTTTTAGCACAGCCAACTCCATGAGTATGTGACTGATCTTTCAGGGAGAAAGCTAACAGACTTGACAAAAAGTCCAGTAGTTTCCTAAATGAATAAGTAAATGCCTCATGAAAATAGCCTTTCTCTTGTGCAAACAATGATCCAATAATAGAAATTGCTAGAAAATCTCAGCCGATCTGGCAGCACCTGTGGAGAGAAATCAGAGTTAACGTTTCAGGTCCAGTAAACCTTCTTCAGATTTCTCTCCACAGATGCTGCCAGGCTTGCTGAGATTTTCCAGATATTTCTATTATTTTTTTCAGATTTCTAGAATCTACCCTTCTTCCGATTTTGCATAAATTCAAATAATATATAGTTTGATACATTTGAATTCCCTTTTACAAAGTAACAATTCTGTTTTTGCATACTTAGGACTAGAAACATTCTGTCACTTATTCGATAGGTCCGCAGTTTTCTAGTCCAGATTAGGCCTGTAACTATGAACGAGGTCAAGATTGCCATTTTCTGTATCATTTGTGCCCATGTACCAGGTGTCTGTAATTCATTGCTGATTTCAGACGAACATGACCTGCTGATCACATTACATAAGGGAAATAATTGAGCTTAGCAATATTCACCCAAAGGAACTTCATGAACTAAACTGTGCATCTCAATGGTGATGAACTAAAGACTATACTGAGTATGAAACTGTTTTATACATCAATATTTATGAGATTAAATAATGTATTAATATACTGGTGAAATCTGTGAATTGAATAGAATTATGATAGTGAGATCTCTAACTTAAATTATGTGTCGCAGTTGCGAGGTCAGTGGGCCCAAGGACTACTAATAGTATTCAGGAAGTTCTTTTGACTGAATGGTATGTGACACAGGAGAACTCTATAGACTAGGTAATATATTTGGTTGGGAAGAATAAGCTGAACCAGTCCTTTGCACACAGGGGTTGTGTGGAATGAAGAGTTTGTTGAATAACAAATCAAAATCCATATTTTGGGTGTACACACTAAATTTTAATGAAATTGTTTAACTGGGGAAAATTTCAATAGGCTAGTGAGCTCGTAAGGTTTCAAATTTCATGACTATATGTGAAAAACATAAATAAATAATTCAACATTTTTCATTGATGCCGATAAGCATTTTAACATTTTCATCCGTTATTTTTTCCTCTCCTTTCCTCACCATCACATTTTGCTATTTGCCCTCTGATTTCATTGGCTGAATCTTACCATACATTGGCAAAGTATCATTGTCTTTTTTGGAGGTTTCCCTGGGCAAAGCCTAATGAGTTTTTATATGCTATCATCCCAAATGTACCTCATTAACTACCAACTGCACCCCTTTTGTCTGATGCTTGGCAGATTGTATCATTTGTAGCCAGAAGAATATGCCACTGCCAGGATATCCCAGAATAGACTGGCATTCCTGGTGCTGATGCCATATTTACAAAAGTACCAACAGTCTTGAGATACCTAGTACAGTTTGTGACATTTGCCCTGGACTTGGCAGATAAAGGGAAATTGGTGTCCTGCTTTGCGGACAGGGACTTGGATAGGATGGTACAGGGAGATATCTAGTATTGTCAGGACCAGCAGTGGGGGGTGGGGGGCATGACACCAGACTCTGCCAGACAGTCCAAGATTGCTACCCAGGTTGCCAACTGAAAAAAGGTGCAGCAACATAAGAAAGCCAATGTCCCTCTCTTCACGGTTAGATCAAGTGCCATAAGCTTCTCTCTGCTATCTCACATTTAATCTCTACTACTGATCCACCAAGACTCATGGTCTATCACTCTCGCTGTTGCATCTTCCCAACTCTGTATCAACCCTGCCTTGCCCCAGACTACAAATCCTGCATAGCCTCTGTGCTGTCTACTCACTCACTGGGGAGACCACCACCTTTCCCCCTTGAGCACTGCCACTTTCATCTTATCAGTCTATCCCATTGCAGTGATAAGTGCAGGTGAGCTTCAGCATTAAAGTGCAGGAGCCTGGGTGAATCAGAATGTGACATGAGGGTGAGGAGGTATTAGCATGTGTTGTAGCCACTGTTCATGTAAGTGGTACATATAGCTGCTGCTCTGGAGAATGTTCTTCGATTTTGATGCAAGTCTCCAAGACTGAGGTCTGGAAGAGCAATTGGCAAACTCCAATCACTAGGTACTTGCTGTGACTTTCATACCAAGAATCCCAGAAACAGATAGTTTCTATCTGACCCATGGTGTGGCAGGAGCCTGCATATTAATGAGGTAGAGGTCAGGAAGAATAAAGACTATTGCTCACTCTCAAACTCATCAACACCTCATTAACAATCTTGTCTTGACACTGTTTATGAAAACAAGACTTGTGGCTCCCGATGTTGAGAAAGGACTTGCTGCACGTCTCACATGATTTTCCCACATTTCTCACCTTAGCCCACGTCATTTGGTGTCTTGTCAGATTCTGCCCACTGTTTCTACAATTAGCCATTTTAATATGGTGATAAATAGAGGTCTAAGTATCTCTACACCCAACTCTATTGTACAACTATGTTTGGCAGCTCTCTAATGTGGTGTGAGAATATCATTTGCTGCCCTGGAACAAAACCAACTTGAAATCTAGGATTGCTCTGAATTTTGGATTCTCACTGAAAAGAAACTGCCCCAGCATTGGAGTACTCATATCTTGCTCAAGTTTCACTCAGCAACTTATCCCAGCCTAATGCTTACATAAGCTTAGAAATCAGTTAAGTTGGTCCAATGTCAGAATCTAAAGTTAATTTATACCAACTTTTTTTGATACAAATATAACTGAAAATGTTATTCAGGCTGAGATTTTGCTTTGTTCATCTTATTTTCTTATACACTTTATTCTTATTTCTGTGACTAGATGCCTCTGGTATTATTGCTGAACTGTCAATCTAGAGATTCAGGTAATGTTCAGGGGATCTGGGTTCAATTCCCATCACTGTATTTTGAATTTGAATTCAACATATTTGGAATTAAGAGTCTAATGTTGACCACAAATCCATTGGTGATTGTTGGAAAAACCCATCTGGTTCACTAATGTCCTTTAGGGAAGGAAACTGCCATTCTTATCTAGCCTGGCCTACATGTGGCTCCAGACCCTTAGCAATGTGGTTGAATTTTAACTGTCCTTTGGGCAATTTGAGATGAACAATAAATGCTAGCCTAGCCAGAGACACCTTATCCTCTGAAAAAAGACAAAAAAAAATAACAACATTCATTATGTAACCACAACTCAGAACAAAGCATGAAACAAACTTTAACTATGTCTACTCAAATTTGAAATTTTGCTAGTTCTGGATATTCAATTAAATTTAATAGAAACATATTCAAATATATCTTTTTAAATACTGAGGGACTCAAACACCAATATTTCTAAATACTGGACACCAAGTGAAGATTCATTGTACTGCTTGTATCTACTCACTAATGCTACTGGGGTAAGATTCTGGGTAGGAGAAAGTGAGGTCTGCAGATGCTGGAGATCAGAGCTGAAAATGTGTTGCTGGAGAAGCGCAGCAGGTCAGGCAGCATCCAGGGAACAGGAGAATCGACGTTTCGGGCATAAGCCCTTCTTCAGGGCTTATGCCCGAATCTCTATGCTGAAGAAGGGCTTATGCCCGAAACGTCGATTCTCCTGTTCGCTGGATGCTGCCTGACCTGCTGCGCTTCTCCAGCAACACATTTTCAGCTAAGATTCTGGGTAAAAGCTTTGTTACACATTTCAGAATTGTTTAACAATTACTTATTATATTACTTCTGAAACATTCAAAAACAACCAGAAGTCTTTTTAAAATTATTTTTAGTAATACTTGGAACCAACAATTGTGACTCTGAACTGCAGAGGTAAGCAAGATACCTGAATCAAACAGTTAATAAGTTATTGCCATTCTGTCTGGGAAATGTATCTTCGTGTAAACACCAATTAGCAGTTTAACTCCAACAAGTTCTGTATCAGCTGCAACATGAAACTCATTGTAGCAATTTGTCTTTCATATTTGAATATCGAAAATAATATGTTAAAATAACATCAATAATAATTGTTGGCTATCATAAAGGGAAGAATGACACAATTTAGAATCTCACTGCTGATGTTGGAACTATACCTAGGACATTTATGATCTAGATACAAAGAAAACATCACTTCAATGTGGTGCCTTTTGCTTCCATATTGAAAGGAAATACTGTTCAAGAAAGTCCCCACCCAACCCCCTTCACAATTCTTATGTGAAGTATAAGAACAGGAAACCATCAGGAAACAAAAAAGGAACACAAAAAAACCCAATAAGGAACACATACAGCCTTTCTTTCAATTGGTCATCCTTGAAGCAGGATGTGAAATGAAACAACAAGTTTGAAGAGAATGAAGTATTGGCACGTTACTTCCTGTGGTTGATACATGCAATCTGGCCCCATTGGACATGAAATATGATTGTAGCCATTCTAATATGTATATTACAATCAAGTTTATTAAGGGAAAAATGGAAATCATATCAATTGTAAAGTTTCACAGGAGTTAACATTGTCAACCTTAGACAATAAAATTAGATGTGAGAACAAATAACATTAAATGAACCTCTTTATTTCATGTATTGCTCATAAAAACTTATATTCATATCCTTACTGTAAATCAGCAATGTAGATAATAAAACACACCAATCAGGCATATGTAAAACTGCAATGAAAATGATTGTCTATGGAGGAGAGATATATTTCAATAAATTTCAAAATGCTTACTGTGGTTGTGAGTCTATTCTATAAATGCTTTGCTTTTCATTCTTTACACACATATATCACTGTCCGTATGTGCCATGTATTTGGGTGCCCATGCTACATCTCTCCCAGACCTTAATGTTTCCAATTTCCTTCTTGGGTGCAGTAAATCACAAGAAAAATCTTCATTTCATCATTTGGAGTCCCCTAAAGTTGTGCACATTTTATATATTGCAATAAATCAAACACAAAAAAGAGTTTAAATCTGTTGCAGATGCAATACCAAAAATGTCACATTTCTATAAGTGGCCCAGATGTGGTAAGGATGAGCACACTGTCCCTTGTGCGATTTGGTTTGATCTTTGCATAAAGCAAATCCGTTTCTGTTGAATTGGAAGTTAGATCTGAATCATTCTAGTTGCTGGCCATCCAATAACACAAGGCAGAACTTAATTTAGCCTATTCTGATTCCTGGCTTTGATTTGTGAGTTTAATCTGGTTCAAATCAATGGTACTTCCAAAATTCATATTTTTTTGAATCTCTGACCAGATATGGGCTCAATTTAATGTACAGTATAGATTGTATACTCATCAGTTGAGTAATGTTCAGATATGATGTACAGAGCTAATTTATTTCTAAAAGGCTAATACAGTCATTTTCTTATTCAAAATTTGTTACTTTCCGTCATTACTCTAATCAATAATACATGTTCAATTTCTCATTAATTGCCCACAAAAGGTAAGCAAAACTTAATTTTTGTTGAATCTGGTTTGAGACCAAATACAGAAACATTGGAACGTAAAAATCAAGAGCAGAAGTAGGTTTTTTAGACCCTTGAGCTTGTTCCACATTTTGATGAAGTCATAGCTCATCTGTTAGTGTTTTGAATTTAGCATTGCCAACAACCCAGGTAATATTTGATCCCTTTGTCCATCAAGAATCTACCTATTTTCACTTTAAAAATAGCATCAACCTCACCTCCACAATTTTCTGATGCAGGGATGCCTGAAGTTGTATAAATCTCAGGGACAAAAAAAATTCTCATCTCTGTCTTAAAAGGGTGCCCCTTATTTTTAAAACAGTGGCTCCTTGTCCTGGACTCAGCCTCAAGAGAAAATAGAAAATTAAGGGCCATCTTGTCAAAACTGTTAAGGATTTTGCATACTCCAAACACGTCACCCCTCACATTTCTAATTGCCAGCACTAATAAGCCTAACCTGTCTAAACCTTCTTCAAACGTCAACCTGCTCATTCAAGGTCTCAATCTAATAAACCTTTTCTCAATTGCTTCCAATGTACTTACATCCATTTCAAAATAGGGAGACCAAAACTGCTCACAATATATGAGTTATGGTTTCACCAATCCAATGTCCTGTATAGGTGAGGCACAACATCCTTACTTCTAAGTTTTATTCCCCCCATAATAAAAGAAAACATTCCAACAGCTTTCTTAATCATTGGCTGTGACTGCATATAAACCTTTCGTGATTTGTCTTTGAGCACCTATATCCTTTTGTACCTTGGAATTCTGCAGTTGTTTTCCATTTAAGCAATATTCTACATTTCTGTTCTACCTGCCAAAGCAAACTATACATTTTCCACATTATGCACCATCTGCCAGATTTTTCCTCCACTCATTTCGAGATATCAAACAAGGTCCTTAAATGCCTTTAATTTGGGTTTGAAATCTAATCTTTACTTGAGTTAGATCTCGCATAAAACCTTTAATTATAATCAAACATTGATAGATTACAACTAAGTCTTTATTGGGCAGTATTTTACAGTTTTCAACTATTGCATAGAGTCAGATATCTGAGATTCAAATTATTTCAAATTCCTAAACTGTATTATTTTCTTCCTTATTTACAAGATGAAAAGTAACATTTATGTTGTGAGTAACATTTGTCAATCACAGAATTAGTCATCCTCTCCAAATCTCACCTCACCTTTTTAAGAGAATCAGTTATAGTTGTTGAGAATGTTTCATGGAAGCAGTCTCTACTAAAACTGAAAATGCAATGTTGTGCAATTCTGTCCATTAAATAATCAATAACTTCAAAACTAAGTCTAGACATCAATCTAGTTTGTGACGGATAATAATAAGAGGTATTGAAATTGTTAGTGACTGAATGTACTCATAACAAATAATGAAGCTTTCAGTAAATCTTCAGTAAGTAGGGCAAAATACAAATATTCAAGGATGGAACATATACTCGACCTCTGTCCAATGTGAGCAATGGTGAGTAAATTGATAGAATCGCAAAGGATGGGCAGAAAGGTTCCCTTTCCCAATCAAGTGTTGAGTGGCAAGCTGAGATTTTTATCAGTGAGAGGCCTATTTGCATGCAGTTGAACACTTTAACATCTCACTATTACCTAATCTCACCTCATTTATTTGCAGTATCCTATCCTCCTACTTGTCAGGTAGAAACTAGACAGTAACAATTCCTGTTGTCAAAGTCAGAGCAGTTACCTGCCGATTCCAGCTTGCCACATGCGCCTCCAGACTGCCCGCTTGGACATCTGGCACCAACATCTCAGGGCACACGTCATGATCAGTAACCACACTCACCTCACATTTACAGACATTGCCATCTGACATGTAGCAGCCTCTCCACATCTTCATGGCACATCACAGATGTACCCTTTTGCATTCCAATGCAGCACTGGCACCTTTCATTGTATTGCTGTTGTAAAGACACTTTGCAGACAGGGCCAGGCACCATCTCATGGACTGAACCAAGGAACATTTCAGATCTGTTCACTTACTCTCTCAGCACTTCATCATTTTTTCCCTTACTGGATATGTACAGATCCCTTCCTGGCCTTCCCTTTTTGTGCTTTGCCCTCTTAGCTGCAGTTAAAGGCTCACAACACTTCTGTTTTTCTGTGCTGCCTAGCAGAGACACAAAGTCAGGCAGCTTGTCATAATTGTGAGCAGTCAACAGGTAATATTGCTGGACATGTTGCAGTATACCTTTGTGTTAAGTCAATCTCATGCCTGCAGCATGTTCCAGCAGCCTGCATGCTCAACACAGTGCATCTGCCCTTCAACCAAATGGCCATGCCTCAAAGTCTAAGGAGGATACTCCTCAGTCAATCAAGTGGGGCTTCGGTCAGTCAGGAGATCCTGGTATAGGAAGTCAAAGACATCATGGGTCCACAGTTTAAGGGCTTTGGCAGGATTTGTTGGCTTTTGATGTTTGAAGGCTTTTCAGTCTGTGATGGCCCCACATTGAATAATGAAAAGATGCTGGTCTACATTGGGCATTGAGGAAACATAACACAGATTGTAAGCTCTTGACTGGATGCATGACTGAGTTTCAAAGTTGTACCAGTGTCAGGGTCCCTGGCTTAGTCCAGCACTAGTGAGAGCGTGTGCCTATGGCAAGTTGGCAAATAGGAGAAGCAAGGCACGATGAAGGCGTGGTGCAAAGTTAATGCATGAATTTAGGATGATAGACCAAGAAAGCCCAGAAATCCCTGTAGAGAGAAATTCTCCATGAAACTCCAATAAGTTATACTTCGCCAATTTCTGGTGAGATTCAGCCCATAACCTCAATCCATATTTGCTCCTCAGTTAGTACATCTCATTCAAAGTATCAATTAGGTATTATAAACTGTTTAACATTATTTATTTGTGAAAATTCCCGAAAACTGTCTTCTGATTGCTAAGCAACAGCCTTAGAAGGGACTGTGTGTCGGGTTTAGTTCTGATTTTCTTTATGATTGAAGTGATCATACAAATATTCATCTTTCGGAGGAGAAGAGAACATTGAAGAAGTGAAGAGATGAGGAAAAAGCACTGTCACAGTGACTCCATCTACAAGAATATAAAGATATAATGCATCTTGGGAATTTTCAGATTGGCTAGACTGGTTATTTTAGTGATTTGAACATTTTGAAATTAGTGAATGTCTGTTCTCATTATACAAAAGTTGAAAATATTCTCAAATAATATATGCACGTGCTAATCTATATTTCATTCCTTCATTGTTTATCCAGAAGCTATAAAGTAGTAATAACTATATGTTTGGTACACAACATGATTATTTTTCTAAGGCACCCATCATGGTCACCTTCAAATCTGAATTGAAGGTACAAGAATGGAAATGAATTTGGCCTATTTTTGAGCTAAAAATACTGGGACAGTGTGCCAAAAGCAAGAGGTCTGCAGCTCAGCTCAAACTGGGCTCAGACATAATCAGCAAGTTGTGTTTTTCTTTTTCTCATGGGATATGGGCATCACTCACAAGGCCACTATTTATTGTCCATTCTAATTAGCTCTTAAACCGAATGTCATACTGAAGTATTTCAGAGGGCAATTGAAAGTCAACCACATTGTTATGACCTGAAGTCACAGATAGGTAAGGATGGCACATTTCCTTTGGTATATGACAGATATAAACCAGATGTGTTTTCTGTGACAATTCACAATAATTTCATGGTAGATAATTTTAATCAACCTGCCCAGATATATTATGATATATGTCAGGGACTTGAACACAGGATTTCAATCTCTGATGCAGAGACACTACCACTGTGCCACAAGACACTATGGTTCCATGACAGGCATGCTGTAATAATAAACAATCAACCATAAAAAGTTAGGCACTTCAACTACAACTGAATAGTGCAGTCCAGGAAGGTGCCAGGTTTGATCAGTCTTAAAATGCAATGAAAAATCAAATGAACCACCGCTGCTGGAAATCGAAAACAGCAACAGAAATTGTTGGAAAATCTCAGCAGGTCTGGCAGCATCTGTGCAGAGAAATCAGAGTTAAAGTTTCAGGTCCAGTGACCCTTTTTTTTGCCTGAAGATTTTCCAGCAATTTCTGTTTTTGTTAAGTTTCAATGATCTTATGTGGACCAAGGTAATAAGAAAAATCTAATTGACTTACATGCCTCTGCTAGAAAGTAGCAAAGTCTGCAAAGATTGTTGGGCAGAAAACAATCCAACAGTCTATAAGGAAAGTATGCAGCTAAGTCGATAGCAGATGAAGATAGGATTCACTTAAGAGGATTTTTGAAAACTGCGAAGTAAAGCCATTTCCAAGCATGAGCCAGCTCTTTCACAAATAAAGATTTTGAACAACAAATGAGTTATTTGCCCCAGGACTGAAAGGGGTTATATCATTTGAAAATATTTTGTAGAATGCCAAAGAGAAAGGCTACTTACTATCCACTGTGTTAATTAATGACTGAATAAAATAGAAAAAAAAATCTGAATTGAAGGTACAAGAATGGAAATGAATTTGGCCTATTTTTGAGCTAGAAATACTGGGACAGTGTGCCAAAAGCAAGAGGTCTGCAGCTCAGCTCAAACTGGGCTCAGACATAATCAGCATATTGTTGTGGTTCCCATCTTGGCATCCACTGGCAGCTCCCCGAATCTATAAACATGGACTTGGGTCAACTCAATAGAATCCTTCAGGTGAGAACTGGGAATATGTTGAAAAGACAAAGTCCTGTGTGTATTATATCTAAGTGAGTGAACAATATTCATTCGACTGCATTGTCCTAGACATGATCTATTATGTCGAGAAGTTGATATGTAATTACTGTGACAAAGTTAGTATGTATGTGCACAACAGAAAATTTATCAGTATTCTTATGGTCATGTTATTTTGTGTATGTGTTTGGAAGAGAAAGTGTATATGTATAGAATTGAACTTAATGTGGGGATGGGAGTGTGTGTGTGTGTGTGATTAATTATGATCAGCATTATGGTGGTTGCAGTCAGCAGACCTGCCCCTTTGACCCATCATAAATGTGGAGTGCACACAGGCCATTGATCACTTTAGAAAATAGCTTAACAGGCCAGATGTGTTTCCTTCATTTCAGGTGATTTCAAGTAAGTGACAAGGTAAATTTAAGGTCAATGTTAAAAGCCACACATATTCTCAGAGGTCAGAGTAATTCACAAGTATTAATAACGTGGTTATCATTAATTGGCATCATTATCTAATTATTTATATATACTGGTTACTAATTTGGCTATGTAATTTTAGTGTTGGCAGTGTGGAATTTCGTTCAGCCCCTCCTGTCAACATGTACCCAAACAGAGGTCATGTTGTGATCACTTGATGGTGTATACTTATACTTAACCATGAAAGATAATGAGCTGTTTTATTCACGTGGAAACAAGCAATCCAAATTAATACTTAAATATCTACTTCTGTCTCTCTTGACGATACGAACACATATGTTACGCATTTGTTTTCTCAATTTTCTATTTGGTCACATTCCATCTTCAACCTACTAATTTAGCACAAAAAAATGCCACAAAATTGTCCACAGACACTGACTTAGGACATTTTATTTGAAGGAGGGAATGGCTAAACTTCCTCTTTTCACCACAAGAATATTTCCTTTCATTAAATAAGAAACATAGATAACAATGTACTCTGTAGCAAGAAATCTTTATTTCAAACGTCAACAAGGCTCATTGTAAAATGCTAGTGTTAAATTGTTAACAGAATTTTGATTTGCATCGGCTATTGTTTGGGAAACACCTCCAGAAACGATTCCAAATTCCTGCTGAGAAGGCGGAAGTTTTTGATTCATTAAACAGAGCAGTTTATGTTTCATTTACACTTACATTTTGTAAATCTTCTTTCTTCATTATATTACTTTCTAATCATGAAATGTTGATTCCCAAAGCAGAAGATGGCGCTGTTATTAAATAAGACTCCTGTGATGCACCTACACCTGCATATTAGCAGTCATTGACACCTCATGCCAGTAATTCAGCCTTTGGTGCATGTTCTATACAGTTGGATTCCCATTGGTTAGAGAATAAACCTCTTCAAATGTCTTAGAGTTACAAGGAAGTTTTCGTTCATCTTTCAACAACCAAAGTAGGGGTGATTGGACAAAAACAGTCAAAGAATTACCTATCTAACCAGAAAAATTAAATGATCACGTTGAGGCTGCTGCACTCCAGCCTGGAGAGCCTTGACCTGGGGCACCAATTTAAAACTGAGATGAGGGGAAGTTTTCACTCACATGGTTTGGAACTCCTTGCCACAGAGACTGTGGGGCAGAGTCCATGTGTATCTTTAAAGCTGAGACAGATTCTTGATCAATAGGGGAATCAAGTGTTCAGGGTAAAATGCTGGAAAGTGGACATGAGGAATGTCAGGTTAGCCATGATCGCATTGAATGGTGAAGCAGACTCTAGAGGCTGAACAGCTTACTCTCGTTCACACTTCTTATGCTCTAATGGAATTCTTGAGGCAAAGTTTGAAATATAGTAGTTTTCCATCAACCTCAATTCATGGATTATGTGCTGGTATGTCACTGAGCATTGACTTATTCACAGTAAAGTTTCAAAGTTTTGCAAGGATTGTGTTTAAAAGCATCACTCCAAAGTTTCACCTTCGCACATGATGCTCCACCTCATCTTGGGGTTGCTACAAGTGCAGATTAGAGTGGTGCTGCAAAAGCACAACACGTCAGGCAGGATCCGAGGAGCAGGAAAATCAACGTTTTGGGCAAAAGCCCTTCATCAGGAATGGCTTGATGAAGGGCTCTTGCCCGAAACATTGATTTTCCTGCTCCTCAGATGCTGCCTGACCTGCTGTGCTTTCCCAACATCACTCTAATCTTGATTCTAATCTCCAGCATCTACATTACTCACTTTCGCCTTGCTACAAATGCAGTCTTATAATAAATCTGAAAAATAGTTAGCCCATGTACAGTTGTCTGTGACTTTGATTCATCTCCTAAGATTATGAGAGAATGTGATGGGTATGTATTCTTCAGAAGCAACTTTTCTTTTTAGAACTCGATCATGACAGGAGACTCCTAGCAGCACAACGAAATGGCTTTCATGATGTTCTCAAAGCCCTTCTGAAGAGATTAAAACTCCCAGCAATTCATTTTTGTCCCTAATTGTGACTGACTAAAATGAAGAAGATTTTTTTCTGGAAGGCACCAATCACATCAAGAGACGTCACCATACACACAGAGAGGTGAAGGTGAGATGTTGAAGACAACACACAAACATCCAAACAGTTCATTGCCCAGTTATTCAAGTCCCAGATGCCCCACATGTGGCAAAGTCTGTAGATCACAGAGTGTCCCTACTAGCCATCTCAAACTATAACAAACTAGAGTGGAAGCAAGTCATCCTTCATCCCAGGGAATTGCAAAAGAAGAAGACCTTTCTTCATTTAGTAGTTTGCTATGATATGGGGTTTGTTGTTAACTTTGGCTTATGTTAACTCATTCATGAAAGTTATGAAAATGCACATTGCTATTCAAAGGGGGCTTAACTTAGTCCAGAATCTGTTCTCCTTTCATAAATGGTGTGAGAAAAAGCCTGAATTGTGAAGTTCATACAAGCAAAATTGAGAATGCTTTAGCCAAACCAGTCGAATTTTTAAACTGAACAAATTATGCACCTTTTTTAAAAAAAAGTCACTATGCACCATTTCACTCAATGTTTAATATATTGAACCTACTGGGATAGAGAAGGATCATCTTTACATACAATACAGCCCAGCACATGAACAGGCCCTTTGACCCACCAAGCCTGCATCGATTCCTGATTCTTATTTAAACCTGTTACTTATTGCCCATCCCACTGTTCACCTCATGTTCATGTGTCTATCAAGTTACTTAAACATTGCTAACATTTTTGCTTCCACCACCTCCACTGGCAGTGAGTTCCAAATGCCCACCACCCTCTGGGTGAAACATTTACCCTGCAGTGCTCCCTGAAACTTTCTCCCCTCTCACCTTGAACCTGTGCGCTCTTGCAGTTGACCTTTCCACCCTGGGAAAAAGCCTCTGACTATCCACCCTATCCAAGCCTCTCATAATTTTGTCAACCTCTATCAGGTCATCCCTCAGCATCCAGCTTTCCAGTGAAAACAATCTAAACGTATCCAACCTCTCCTCTTAACTAAACGTTTCAGACCAGGCAACATCCCAGTGAAACGTTTCTGCACCCTCTCCAAAGCATTCACGTCCTTCTGGTAGTGTATGACCAGAACTACATGCAATATTCCAAATGTGACCAAACTGAAATTTTATATAGCTGTAACATAATTTGCCAACTTTTATATTCAGTGCTCTGGCTGATGAAGGTAAGTGTGCTGTATGCCTTCTTGAACATCTTACCCACCTGTGTTGCCACTTTCAGGAATCTATGGAACTATATGCCCAGATCCCTCTGTATGTCAATGCACCTCAGAGTTCTGCCATTTAATGTATAGTTTACACCTGAATTTGATCTTCCAAAATGCATCACTTCACATTTGACCAGATTAAACTCCAACTGCCATTTTCTGTCCTAATCTGCAATCTATCTGTATCCCACTGGATCCTTTGACAATTCTCCTCACTATCTGCAATTTTGGTGTAATCTTCAAACTTACTAGTCAGTTACATTTACTTACTATCACTTACACTTTCATCCAGATCATTTATACATGCTACAAGCAACAAAGGCCTGAGCACTGATCCTTGTGGAACACCACTGATCTCTATACTGAAAAGCAGCCTTCTACCACTACTCTCTGTCTTCTGTGATCAAGCCAGTTTTGTATCTATCTAGCTAGCTTACCCTAGATCCCATGACACTCCACCTTCTGTATCAGCCTGCCATATGGTACCTTATCAAATGCCTTACTAAGGTCCATGTAGACAGCATCCACTGCTTTTCCCTCATCAATCATTCTTGTCACCTCCTGAAAAAACTCAGTCAAGTTGGTGAGACAAGACCCTCCCTGCACAAACCCATGCTGCCTATTACTAATAAGTCAAATGTGAATAAATCCTGTCTTTCAATATCTTCTCCAACAGCTTCCCCACCACTGACATCAGGCTCATCAGCCTGTAATTCCTTGGATTATCTCTGTTTCCTTCTTAAACAAAGGAACAACTTTACCTATTCTCCGATACTCTAGAACCTTGCCTGATGCAAAGGAGGATGCAAAGATATTTGTTAAGGCCCTTGCTATTTCCTCCCTTGCCTCCCACAGTATTTTTATGGAGGTGCTGGTGTTAGACTAGGGTGAACAAAGTCAGAAGTCACACAACATTAGATTATAGACCAACAATTGATTTGAGATCACAAGCTTTTGGAGCACTGCTCCTTCATCAGATGAAGACTTGGTGAACACCTTGTGTCATGTGACTTCCCTGCTCGAGAGTATTCACACCTTTCCCTAACGTCAACATCTCTCATGTGCCTCTCTTTGGTGAATACCAATGTAAAGTAATCATGGATCTCACCTATTTCCTCTGGATTCATACATAACCTCCCTCTTTTATCCTTGAGTGAGTCTATTCTTTCCCTAGCTCCCCTCTTGCTTCTAATATATGTATAAAATGCCTTAGGATACTCCCTAACCCTGCTGGCCAAAGACATTTCATGGCCCCTTTTAGCCCTTCCAACTCCCTGTTTGAGCTCCTTCCTACTTTCTCTATATTCTTCAAGGACTTCAACTATTTATAGTTGCATAAACCTTAGGTATGCTTCCTTTTTTATTGACTAAGCTGATAATTTCCACTGTCATCCAAGGTTCCCAAGTCCTACCATTCCTGTCCTTCATTTTCTATGCCTATCTTGCATTCTAATCAACTGGTCCTTAAAAGACTCCTACATGTCAGATATGGATTTATCCTCAAACAGTCACTCCCAATCCACATTTACTAATCCTTGCCTAATTTGGTTATGGGTTGGCCTTCCCCCAATTTAACACCTTCAAATGAGGTCCACTCTTGGCCTTATCCATAAATATCCGAAAACATACAGAATTATGGACACTGTTCCCAAAATGCTCCTCCATTGAAATTTTGATCACCTGGCCAGGCTTATTTCTCAATACCAGGTCTTGTACGGCTCCTTCCCTCATATCCACATATTGTTTCACAAAACCCTCCTGGACATACCTAATAAACTGTTCTCCATACAAACCTCTGGCACTAAGGGAGTCCCAGGTCAACATGGAAGAAGTTAAAAATCACCCATCACCACAACTCTGTTATTTTCACATCTTCCCAGAATCTGACGACATATCACTTCCTCTATCTCCCACTGGCAGCTGGGAGGTCTGTAGTATAATCCTAGCACTGGGATTGCAACTTTCCTATTCCTTTGCTCTACCCATAATCCTCACTGCAAGATCCCTACATGGTGTTCTTCTGCAACACAGGTGTGATGTGCTCCCTAACCAGTGATGCAAGTCCCCATCTCTTTCGCTTCTTCCTCTATCTCATTTTGAAAAAATGAAATCCCAGAACATTAAACTGTCAATCCTGTCCCTCCTTCAACTATGTCTCTGTGATAGCAACAACATCGTAATTGCATGTATTAATCCAGGCTCTAAATTCATCCGTCTTACCTGTTATACTTCTTGTTTTGAAGCAAATACAGTCCAAACTTCCAGTTCCACTGAGCTTGCAACCTCTCCCTGCCCGCTCTTCATCGTACCTATATTTAACTTAGACTCAAGTTAAATTAAATTCAATCTATCTACTGAGTTATTTCTATATTATCATTATGTAAAATTTCTTCTTTAATACACATCCCATTATTGTCCAATTACCAATATGTCTTACAAGAAAAGAAAAGAATTTAATATTGAAACAAGGTTGTAACCCTAGGTCACTTCAATCTCTGGATACAAGATTTAACAAACACTTTCCACCTGTTGAAGAAATGAATGTTGCGTTAAATTTATGATAGCACTGTCTGAACTGCAGATACAATACAGCAAGTATTTTAATTAAAAATCTTTAAAGGAATACATGTTTTCTGAAGAAATAAATCAAAGTTCTTAGAAGGAAATCTATAACCCCTTGAACCATCAGTTATGGACTCAAAAAGCAAAACTCTAAAATGTTCTCAACTCCTCAGCAATCTTTCCATTATATTGACCTAAGTTTTATACATTTTGTCCAACATAATTATTGAACATTAACAAAACTTTCTCCATCTTACCACCCACCTGCAACCATTTCTAGACTTTGGCATGCTCTATCAAGTTAATATTTAAGTATGAAGAGGGAGCGGGCTGTGTGACATAATGATTTTGTGAAGTGTTGCTTTACCTTTGGTGCCAGATTTCAAACATGTGTAATATGACACTTAGCCCAAAGGGTTGATAAGAACTGCAAAGATAAGGGTTTATAGATTTCCTTCTGAGAACTTTCTCAACCCTGATTCTCATGCGATGGGGTCTGTTTTACAGAAGCCTATTATTAGCCTAAATCTAATCTTAAATCTAACTTAATTGGATAGTCACAGGAATCAAAGCAGTTAGTTGGCTCAGTTTAATTATTGAATCATGCTAACTAGTAACTGGACACCAAATAACAAAGAATATTGAACTTATATTTTTTCTAAAAAAATGAGAACTGTAGCACAGGAAACAGTGAGAAAATAACGACAGTGGGACTGGGAGAGGGGCAGAGAGTGATATCGTTTGGAGGGTGCAAAGTTCATGAAGAGAGAGTGGGGCTCAGCTCCTTTTCTTTCAATTCTAAAATGGCAGGTTTGAAGAACAAAAACTGAAGAGTGACATTTCAGGAACATCATAAATTCATTGACTAGTGAGAAACTACAATTGGGGTTGTCTTTAGATACTAGTAAATTAGAAAAGCTTATTTATCTTTAAAGAAGTAGCTACTTGAATTTATGATTAGGAATAGAGAAGCAACATTTCTCAGGGCCAATAAAAATATAAGATAATATAATGAAATTAAATCAAAGTATAATAAAGCTAACACATAAAAGGACAGCTCAGTCACATGGGACATGTGTCCTGTAATATGTAGGAAGTCATGGAAACCACAGGTGAACATGGCAACCGCACGTGCAGGAACTGCTGCCAGATACAAAAACTTGAACCCCAGAGCTGAAGAGGAGACTGGAGTGACAGTGGCATATCTGCAAAACTGAAAACAATGTGGACAGCAAATTAGAGAGATGGTCACATTGCAGGCTAGGATCATACAGACAGACTTGGAATGCGTGACTGTCAGGCCATGCTCATTGATCAGGTTACCATTCTGATTACTGGTGAGGACATTTGTTCTGCAGAAGAATACAATCAGAGCCAGATTTTGTCAACATGACGTGTTCAGCTATAAGAGGAAGAGAAAAATATGATGGAAGAACAGTAGTGATAGAGGACTTATTAGTTAGGCAAACTGACAGATGTTTCTGTGGACATAGACATGACTCTGGGGTGACATGTTGAAAAAAAGGAAACAAGGAGTAATGGTTAGTGGATATTTTTCATACAGAAGGGAGTTTCAAGTGGAGTTCCCCAGGATTTGCAGTTGGGAATCCTACTTTTCTTGATTTATATTAATGATCTCGGTCTTGGTGCGCAGGGGACAATTTCAAAGTTTGCTTCAAATAAAAGATTTGGAGGTGTTGTAAACTGACAGCGTAAAACTTGAAAAGAACATAGGCCAGTTGGTGAAATTGGCAGATAGGTGTCAGATAAATTTCAATGTGCAATGTGAGAGGTGATTCATTTTGGTAGAAAGTACATAGAGAGATTATATCAAATTAACCTTACCATTGCAAAGATGATGCATGAGCATAGGGATCTGGATTTAAGTGTACAAGTGTCATTTTAGTAGGGGCATAGAGTACAAGAGCAAGGAGATGATATTGAACTTGTATAAGACCTAGTTAGACCTTAGCTGGAGTATTGTGGACAGTTCTGGGTACCACGCTTTTGGAAGGATGTGAATGCATTGGACAAAGTGCAAAAGAGGTTTACAAGAATAATTCCAAAAAATGGGATACTTCGATTATGAAAATAAATTGGAGGAGTTATGATTGTTTTCCTTTAAAAATCATGCAGGGGCTAGACAAAGTAGATACGGAGAAACTGTTACCCCTTGTCAATGAATTGAGAAGGAAGGGACACAGATTTTAAATGACTTGCAAAAGAAACAAATATAATGTTGAAAAAAAGAATTTTCACACAGGTGGTTTGATTTTGGAATATACTGCCTGGAATTGTGGTGGAGGCAGGTTCAATCGAGGTGTTCAAGAGAGAATTGGATGATTATTTCAATAGAAACAATATGCAGGAGTATTGTTAAAAAAAAGTTGCACTAAATCATAATGCTCTTTCAGATATGATGGGCCGAATGGTCTCCTTCTGCGCTAGGTACGTGATTAGGAAAGGATTGGAAGGTTATGAGCCAGGAGCAGGCAGGTGGGACTAGTTCACTTTGGGATTATGTTCAGCATGGACTGGTTGGACTGAAGGGTCTGTTTCCGTGCTGTGTAACTCTATGACTATGTCAGATATACCATAACCAGACACAAGGTCTGAGAATACAGCCTATGAATTTCCTGTTATATGTGAAATCTGTGCCTTTAGATTCATTACACTAGAATGCATTCTTGGTTTTTTTATTACTGTATGTACAACAACCTTTCACCTATTATTTCACATGTGGTCTTCTGATTATTCCATATTTCTCTCTTTCAGGAATGTAACTAATGAGGACTACCTTGTATTAATTCTGTTGAGATTCCTGTGTATGTTTTATTTTAATTTAAACATTTTTTTTACATACCTATTATTGTCTATGAGATAACAAAAACCAAAAGGTTTCCAAAGATGTAAGAAAGCAATTCCCTTACATTTCACAGCTCTCCTGTATGGCTGTGGAACTTTGGAGATGTAATTTATGAAGCAGGTGGAAGAAAGGAAACAGCAAGGTAGGAATGAGTATATCATTATATATAAGTTGTAAAATCGAATATGGCTACCATATGTACATAGACACAACATTTGATATCGATGTGGGAAAATACAAAATATACAAAACTATCTAAGCTTTTTTCCAAGGAGGCTTAGTGTTTGTGAAATGTGCTTTAACCTTTTTTGACCTCCTCTAAGTCTTGAGACTTAACTTTTTAAAATCCCAGCAAGAAATTGTGATTCCAGTAATTATTGAGCAGCTGGTGGAATGTATTCTGACTGTGCTCAGCTGTTCATATGCCTGGCCTCATGTAAATGACACAGGATGAAGGGACTTTACAACAGGCATCTGCTGACACTATGCAGCTCACTCTTGCAACACCAAGGTCATAGTCCTACCAGAAACAAAAATACACCATCTCAACACAACAAGCCAGATAGGCTGTCTTTGAAAATATTGAAGTAGAAACTGACAGAAGATATTTATGCCTTTTCAATGCATGCCTAGTGTATTTATAGTGCAACTGAGGATTAATGTCTAGTACATGAGTCTTTAGCTAGTGTAGGTTGACATTAACACAAGTTGAAGTGCCAGACATTTGGCAGCTAACACTAAATAAGCTATTTACTCAATATCACTTATTATTTCAATAAATATCAATTGTGTTCTAGTTTTAAACAAGAAAAAAATAATTAAATTTAGGGCAACTATTGATGAAATACTCATTTGTATTCATTTGTTAATTTATGATGGCCATTATCACTGTGCAGCAATGTGCAAAGAGTGACAACAAAGTGACTTCCTGGTGTAGTCTGAAGAATATCTTCAAAGCTATGAAGCATTGTGATTATCTGAGAAGTAATACATGACTTCCAGTCATCACCAAAGTGGTAACAAGAGGTCTACAAGATAAAACAGTTACAAATTGAGTTGTAGAGGAGGTTGGAAAATATCAGATGTATTAAGTATTGTCAAGCAATGCCACTTCCTTGAATCTATTCTTTATTTCTTTGCTTATACTTCCCAACATCAGATAAGGTTTGCCTTCCTTCTATCATAGAATGTGCTTTTGATTTTGACATGTTATCAGCCATATGCCTTTTCTATGCTGTGTTCTGTAGCCCATAACTATTGACTTTATATTCCTAGCTTTTACATTTCATCTCTGATCCCATTTATTTATATTGAATTTGATTTGCAAGCCATAAGCAAACTTTCACAAGCATTTCTGTGCATTGATTGCCTCTTTCAGAATGGAAGATACTGCATAAAGATACAAGCAGATTAAGAACAGATTTTCATAAAATCGGAAGAGATGTCTCTTCTGCTCAGGAACAAGTCAACTTTTCTTGTGTAGTTATGTCATTGTAAGCTCAGCACATGTGCATGTGTAGGGAGCATGACGAATCTTGTGATGGGCAGGCAGAAAGTCAATGCCCCTGCTGTTACTTCGTGCGATTCCTGTCTCCACATTTAAAGGTGCAGTAGACAGACACTCATGCTGTACAAAACGGGGGAATTACTCAGGATCTTGGAGGGGATGCATCTATGTAAACATTCGGGCTTTTCCTTCCTTCCCTAGTCAGTCTATCTCCCTTCTCCAGACAGACTTTCACCATTTAGCAGCCTCTAATAGGAGTCATTAATTTGGTCCAATCAGGGGGTCCTGGCTGACAGATATAAACAGGAGTGTCAGGGAGAGGTGGGCGCCGCAGGGAGTGGAGTGCATCATTTCTCCCTCCAACTCTATTTTGATTTAGTCCCTACCCTCCCCTTCACTGTTTTGATCACACAGCACTGCCCTTTGATGTGAAGGGCAGTGTTTGTCACTGGCCACCCGGGTGTTTTCCTATATTCCTGGTGGTGGAAATTGAATAAAGATTGGTGCACTTTGTGTCTTTCACTGTGTCTCACACCTGCACACACACACCATGGGTGCTGGGGAAAAAATAAGCACTACCGCACTTAGGTGGTAGTATGGGGGTTAAAGGGGAAAAAAAAAAAAAAAAAAAAAAAAAAAATAAACAGGAGTGTCAGGGAGAGGTGGGCGCCGCAGGGAGTGGAGTGCATCATTTCTCCCTCCAACTCTATTTTGATTTAATCCCAACCATCCCCTTCACTGTTTTGATCACACAGCACTGTCCTTTGATGTGAAGGGCAGTGTTTGTCACTGGCCACCTGGGTGTTTTCCTATCTTCCTGGTGGTGGAAATTGAATAAAGATTCGTGCACTTTGTGTCTTCCACTGTGTCTCACACCTGCACACACACACCATGGGTGCTGGGGATAAAATAAGCACTACCGCACTTAGGTGGTAGTGTGGGGGTTAAAAAAGGAAAGGAAAAAAAAAAAGAAACAGGAGTGCCAGAGCTTCTGTTCACCCTGAGAGCTGGCTGTGTGTGTGCAAGGAATCTCCTCCTTGACTATGTCTGAGAGGAATAGGACTGTCTTTGGACCAGCTGCTAAAAAAAAAAGATAAACAGGAGCATCTGGCCATAAACAGGTCAATAAAGATTTGTGCACCTTGTGTCTCTCACTGTTTCACACCTGCACACACACACCATGAGTGCTGGGGATAAAATAAGAAAAGAAAAAAAAAAAATAATAAAAAAAAATAAATAAACAGGAGTGTCAGGGAGAGGTGGGCGCCGCAGGGAGTGGAGTGCAACATTTCTCCCTCCAACTCTATTTTGATTTAATCCCAACCATCCCCTTCACTGTTTTGATCACACAGCACTGTCCTTTGATGTGAAGGGCAGTGTTTGTCACTGGCCACCTGGGTGTTTTCCTATCTTCCTGGTGGTGGAAATTGAATAAAGATTCGTGCACTTTGTGTCTTCCACTGTGTCTCACACCTGCACACACACACCATGGGTGCTGGGGATAAAATAAGCACTACCGCACTTAGGTGGTAGTGTGGGGGGTTTAAAAAAAATAAATAAACAAAAAAAAAGAAGAAGAAAAAAAAATAAACAGGAGTGTCAGGGAGAGGTGGGCGCCGCAGGGAGCGGAGTGCATCATTTCTCCCTCCAACTCTATTTTGATTTAATCCCAACCCTCCCCTTCACTGTTTTGATCACACAGCACTGTCCTTTGATGTGAAGGGCAGTGTTTGTCACTGGCCACCTGGGTGTTTTCCTATCTTCCTGGTGGTGGAAATTGAATAAAGATTCGTGCACTTTGTGTCTTCCACTGTGTCTCACACCTGCACACACACACCATGAGTGCTGGGGATAAAATAAGCACTACCGCACTTAGGTGGTAGTGTGGGGGTTTAAAAAAAAAAAATAAATAAACAAAAAAAAAGAAGAAGAAAAAAAAATAAACAGGAGTGTCAGGGAGAGGTGGGTGCCGCAGGGAGTGGAGTGCATCATTTCTCCCTCCAACTCTATTTTGATTTAATCCCAACCCTCCCCTTCACTGTTTTGATCACACAGCACTGTCCTTTGATGTGAAGGGCAGTGTTTGTCACTGGCCACCTGGGTGTTTTCCTATCTTCCTGGTGGTGGAAATTGAATAAAGATTCGTGCATTTTGTGTCTTTCACTGTGTCTCCCACCTGCACACACACACACACCATGGGTGCTGGGGATAAAATAAGCACTACTGCACTTAGGTGGTAGTGTGGGGGTTAAAATAAAAAAAAATAAACAGGAGTGTAGAGCCCAGAAAAAAAAGAAAAAAAAAATAAACAGGAGATTTCCGCGGTTACGTTAGGGCCCGGGTGTCCTTGGAGAAGGAGCACGCGGTGTCCACCAACACCCTAAGAAAAAAAAAATAAAAAAAAAATAAACAGGAGTGTCAGGGAGAGGTGGGCGCCGCAGGAAGTGGAGTGCATCATTTTTCCCTCCAACTCTATTTTGATTTAATCCCAACCCTCCCCTTCACTGTTTTGATCACACAGCACTGTCCCTTGATGTGCAGGGCAGTGTTTGTCACTGGCCACCCCGGTGTTTTCCTATCTTCCTGGTGGTGGAAATTGAATAAAGATTCGTGCACTTTGTGTCTTTCACTGTGTCTCACACCTGCACACACACACCATGGGTGCTGGGGGAAAAATAAGCACTACCGCACTTAGGCGAAAAAAAAATAAACAGAAGTTTTTTTTTCACTGTGTCTCTCACGTATACACACACACCATGGAAAAAAAAAGAGAGAGAAAAAAAAAAAATAAACAGGAGTGTCAGGGAGAGGTGGGCGCCGCAGGGAGTGGAGTGCATCATTTCTCCCTCCAACTCTATTTTGATTTAATCCCAACACTCCCCTTCACTGTTTTGATCACACAGCATTGTCCTTTGATGTGAAGGGCAGTGTTTGTCACTGGCCACCCGGGTGTTTTCCTATCTTCCTGGTGGTGGAAATTGAATAAAAAATTTGTGCACTTTGTGTCCTTCACTGTGTTTCAACGTATACACACACACACAAAAAAAAGAAAAAAACAAAATAAACAGGAGTGTCAGGGAGAGGTGGGCGCCGCAGGGAGTGGAGTGCATTATTTCTCCCTCCAACTCTATTTTGATTTAGTCCCTACCCTCCCCTTCACTGTTTTTGATCACACAGCACTGCCCTTTGATGAGAAGGGCAGTGTTTGTCACTGGCCACCCGGGTGTTTTCCTATCTTCCTGGTGGTGGAAATTGAATAAAGATTCATGCACTTTGTGTCTTTCACTGTGTCTCACACCTACACACACGCACCATGGGTGATGGGGAAAAAATAATCACTACCGCACTTAGGTGGTTGTGTGGGTGTTAAATAAAAAAAAGGAAAAAAAAAATAAACAGGCGTGTAAAAAAAAACAGGAGATGTTTAATCCCTGCCCTCCCCTTCACTTTTTTGGTCACGCAGCATTGCCCTTTTTTGTGAAGTTGGAGTTGGTGGGAGAAATGATGCACTCCACTCCCTGCGGCGCCCACCTCTCCCTGAAACTCCTGTTTATGTTTTTTTCTTACCCCCACACTACCACCTAAGTGCGGTAGTGCTCGGGTATTTTCCTTTCGAGAGTTGCATCAATGTGAGTGTGTGTGTGTGCACGTGCAAGGACTCTCAAAAAAAAACCGGAGTGTCAGGGCAGCCGAGCACCAGAAGGTGCGTAGGGGCGGGCTGAGATCCGGAAGGCTTGTGGGCTACCCTGCATGCTGTCGTCCCGGGGAAGGGGATGGGCTGTCCTAGAGGTGGCCGGAAGGTGTGCCAGGATAGCCCACTGGCCGGATGGCGCATCGGGGTGGGTGAGAGCCCAATGGTACGTAGGGGCAGACCGATAGCCAGAAGGCAGGTAGCTGTCCTCAGTGCTGTCACCCCGGGCAGGTACCGGGGCGGGCTGCCCCAGAGGTGCTCGAAAGGTGCTGAGGGTGGTTAGTGAAGCCGAAAGGTGGGAAGGCCGTCCTGACCACTGTCACCCCGGGCAGGTACTGGGGCGGGCTGTCCTAGAGGTGGTCGAAAAGTGTGTCAGGGCGGACCGAGAACTGGAAGGGCATGGGGTGGACCGAGAGCCGGAAGGTGGGTATGGGGGGGCTGCCTTAGAGTGGTCGGAATGTGGGAGGGACAGGGGCTTACTGGGTCTGTATTGTCTGCACCTTTGTATGTAACAGTATTGTCTAATGTACAAATGTCATTGTCACTGTCTTGTCATATGTGGAACTGGGATTTGAGGTTGTCCTCATCTCCCTGTAAAATGGTTGAACAGTAGGGTTTGGGGCCTAGCTTTGCTGCTCCTCTCCCTTGTAAAATTGCTGTCTCTTGTGTACAGCTGTAAATGTTTTTTGTAAACTGTTTTGTAATTTGTTTAATAAAATAAAAAAAAATAAACAGGAGTGTCAGAAGTTTTGTTCCCTCTGAGAGCTGGCTCTGAGGAAGCTGCATCGGTGTCAAGTACCATGCATATGTAAATAAAGGGTGACCTGGTGATGGGATACTGACCTCTGTGGAGTTATTTTAAACAAATGGATTTCAATCATAGCCTGGCATAAATGGACACACTCCAAAGAGGACAAATCAGCTGGTACTCAGTCCAGAGTCCAGGGAGATAGCAATCTCCTGTGCTGTGTGTCCATTCAATGCAATTGTGAATCTGAAGACAGGAATTGCTTTGCCATGTTGGGTTTTTGTGGTGTAGTGGTGGTGTCCCTTCCTCTGGACCAGGAGGTGTGGGTTCAATCTGCTCTGAAGGTGTTTCACAACAAATTGATGAAAAATAATTCAAAACCTAATTCGAAAAGGGAACTTAAATTATGCCAAGCTGGCCTTTAAGTGAAAATACATGACATGCAAATTAAGACAAATGTATTTCTCCTCCCTTGCCATCTGGAAATTCAATCTGCCTTTTACGCTCCGTGGACTGAAATGCTCCCATTTAATTCTCCCATTGGGAATCTGACTTTTAGCTTCCTGCTACATTATGTTCCCCTGCTTGCCTTGTTTCCAACACCCAGGAGCAGCAGAAGATTTGCCCTTTGCTTGTGCCCTCAGATCCTAATACACCATAAGCAGCAATAGCCCCATCTCTGAATCCCGTACCATTCCACAAGGGATTTTGTGTCAAAGCACGCACTTCCCTTCACATCTATGTTCTTTCCTGGTTTCACCAACTTTTAATCCACCTCAGAAGTTTATTTTCCATTCAATTCTCTTCTAGCTTGGAGATTAATTGTGATTAATATCAGTTTTGGATGAGTGAATGCAAAGATGTTGGAGAAGGAAGAGGCACAGATGATGTTGTGATTGCTATTTGAACCGATAATATTGGAAGGCATAGAATTGAGGTCCTGGATGGAACATTTCAGAAATTAAGAGATAAATTAAAAGGTAGGGTCGAAAGGGTTGCAACCTCTGGGATTAACCTATACCATGTGTTAGTGAGGAGAGGAACAAAAAGACAAGAGAAGTAAACACTCAAATATGGTGTTGGAGAAAAAGTTTCAAATTCCTGAGATCAGGGGATCAGTACAGAGGAAGACTAACCTTTACAGAATCTTGCAGTTTTTTGGAAGTGGGATCAATATTCTTGAAAGAAAATAACTGGTGTTTTAAATGCAAGGAAAAATGTTAGAGTCATCGCCAGATGTTACTAAGCAGTCTTTCATGGATGCATATGGAACAATTAATCTACGTGAGGCTTGGGTAAGATGGTTGCATGTAAGGTTGAAACTGAAAAAAATACTGCTAAGTTGAAGCTGATTGTGCAATACTGCCTATATATTATTTGCTGGTAATTCAGACATATTAATAATATATTGGGAGGTCACTGTAAATGGAAGGTCTGCTTGGGACAATATCTTCTTAACCAGTTTCTCCTCATTTGAATGAATTGATAAGGTTACTTCTGGTGCTGAGATGCCAGGTGTGATTGTGTTGCTTTTGACTTTGACTGTTTTGCCTACTTTCTTTCTTTGCCCTTTAAACAGCATTCCTTGAGAGTCTGTATTGCTCCTTGCCAAACAGGACTTTCCTCCTCAGCCCGTCTTCATTCAATAAGATTCTGACAGCTCCATCCGAGAGCCTGGGGGCTCCCTGCTCTCTTGAAGACTGATCAGAAATCATTTTGCTAGTAATTTTGGTGCAGCATTCCCACATTGATTGAAGTTGCTCCAGGCTATTAAATCCTTCAGTGGAACTTACTTCCCACTCCCCATTTCAACTGGCCAGCTTCCAATAATTGGTAGTCCAGAAATTTGGAACTTGTCCTGATTATTTAAATTAAGGTAACCTCAGGAACTAGAGGGGAGTCAGCCCACATTAGGCAGGCACAAATCACACATTGCTTTACTTCGACTCAGGATTTCCCCAGAGCTGAAATCACAACTTCATCGATTTCCCATGCCACAGCTGCCCAAGTTTCAACCCCAGCAGGGCTACTGGGAAAGGCAAATTGGGGAGGGATTTTAAGTCAAAGTTTTTGAATGACTTTGTCAATATGAGAAAGTTGAACTAATATATTTCACAGCAGTAACACCTCAGCAAAGTTAGGCATTAAGAAGGCTGTTTTGCTGTGAACATGAGAGGATAGGCCAGGGGGATTTAAATTTCAAAGGGTAACCAAATGTAGTGTAATTGATAGCAGAGCTCTATGGCAACAACAGAAATGAATTTATATACCAGCTCTAACATGGTGAAATGTCTAAATGCCCTTCATGGATGTAAAATCAGACAAAATTTCATACTGGGCCACAGAAAGATTTATTATTTAAAGGAAATGTTTTTTGCTGCAGTCTTTAATTCAAAGTTAAAAATCACACAGCACCAGGTTATAGTTTATATGGAAGCACTAGTTTTTGGAGTGCTGCTCCTTCATCAGGTGATTGTGGGGAATTATTCTTACAATTTGCTGTGTGATTTTTAACTGTGTATACCCCAGTCCAACACCGACGTCTGCAAATCTTTAATTCAAGGTAATCTCATGGGATACATGACATGCCCATTATAAAACCTATACAATTTCCTTTCATTCCAGTGGGTTGAAAATAGAAGGATTCTACCAAGAATGATGAGCTGCTCTCTCAGATTACCACCTAGAGAGATTAAAAAAATACTCGGATGATGCCAAAATATTTCTTTCTGTGTGTTCGCCTACCAGAAGTTATCAACCATGAAACTTAATCATTTGTTTAATCATTCAACTTATTTGAAAGGTCACAATGGGGAGGCGAAAGCCGAGGTGAAGATAGCTCACCACCACCTTCTCAAGGGCAAATAGGGATGGGCTATCAATGCTGGCCAGCCAGCAATGCCCAAGTCCCACAAATGAATAGAAGAATAAAGAAAAATTATGTTCTAGGCTTAACTTTTAGGTGTGGTGTGAATGTGTTCTGGGGGTCTGACTGAATTTTACACTTCTCATTAAACACAACTACCATCCCCACTCTCAGCCCTAGGTGTGTAGGCGGCCATGTAAAATGTGACAGATAGATCCTGCATTGTCTTCCCATCCATCCCTCACCCCAGCCCAGTCACCATTTTTTAAATAAAGAATTAACAGGTTATAATATTAACAATTTGCCATGTAGTAAGCAGTATACAAATGCAATTAGTGCATGATTAGTTCAGTAAGAATTATTGTGGGACGTGGGTGTCGCTGGTTGGCCAGCATTGATGGCCCATCCCTTCTTGCCCTTGAGAAGGTGGTGGTGAGCTGCCTTCTTGAATCGCTGTAATCCACTTGCTGTGGGTTGACCCACAATGCTCAGTAGGGAGGGAATTCCAGGCTTTGATCCAACAACTGTGAAGGAGGGGAACTAGCAGGTGGTGGTGTTCCTAGGTACCTGCTGCCCTTGTCCTTCTAGATGGAAGTGGTCATGGGTTTGGAAGGTGCTGTCTCAGGATCTTTGATGAATTTCTGCAGTGCATCTTGTAGATAGTATACACTGCTTCTACTGAGTGCCGGTGGTGGAGGGATTGAATGTTTGTAGATGTGGTGCCAATTAAGTGGGTTGGTTTGTTCTGGATGGTAACAAGCTTCTTGACATGCTGGAGCTGCACACGTCCAGGCCAGTCGGAAGTATTTCATCACACTCCTGACTTGTACCTTTGTAGATGGTCGATAGACTTTGGGGTGTCAGATGTGAGTTACTTGCTGCAGTATCCCCAATCTCTGACTTGCTCTTGTAGCCACTGTGCTTATGTGGTGAGCCCAGTTGAGATTCTGATCAATAGTAACCCTAAGGATGTTGATAGTGAGGCATTTTCATGATGGTAATACCATTGAATGTCAAAGGGCAGTGGTTAGAGTGTCTCTTACCGGTGATGGTCATTGTCTGGCATTTTTGGTGTGAATTTTAGTTGTCACTTGACGACCGAAGCCTGGATATTGTCAAGATCTTGTTGCATTTGAACATCGACTACTTCAGTGACTGAGGAATGGTGTTGAACATTGTGCAATCATTGGTGAACACCCCCACTTCTGACCTTACGACAGTGGGAAGGTCTTTGATAAAGCAGCTAAAGATTGTAGGACACTAGCTTGAGGGACTCCTGCAGAACTGTCCTGGAGCTGAGATGACTGACCCTCCACAACCACAACCATCTTCCTTTGTGTCAGGTGTGACTCTAACCAGCGGAGAGTTTACCGCCGATACTCATTGATTCCAGTTTAGCCAGGCTCCTTAATGCCATACTCAGTCAAATGCGGCCTTGATGTCCAGGGCAGTCACTCTCATCTCACCTCTGGAATTCAGCTCTTTTGTCCATGCTTGAACCAAGGCTGTAATGAGATCAGGAGCTGAGTGACCCTGGCAAAACCCAAACTGGGCGTCACTGAGCACATTGTTGATGAGCAGGTGCTGCTTGATAGCACTGTTGATGACCCCTTCCATCACTTTACTGATGATGGAGAGTAGACTGACTGGGCGATAATTGGCCAGGTTGGATTTGACCTGTTTTTTTTGTGTACAGGACATACCTGGACAATTTTTCACATTGTCGGGTAGATGCCAGTGTTCTAAGTACTGGAAGAGCTTGGCTGGGAGAGCGGCAAGTTCTGGAGCACATGTCTTCAGTAATATTGCCAGTATGTTGTCAGGGCCCACTGCCTTTGCAGTATACAGTGCCTCTAGCCATTTCTTGATATCACATGGAGTAAAGTGAATTGGCTGGAGACTGGTATCTGTGATGTGGGGACCATTGGAGGAGCCTGGGATGGATCATCCACAGGGCACTTCTGACTGAAAATTGTTGTGAATGCATTAGCCTTCCCTTTTGCACTGATATGCTGGGCTCCTCCATCATTGAGGATGGGGATATGTGTAGAGCCTCGCCTTTCAGTGAGTTGTTTAATTGTCCACCACCATTCACGACTGGATGTGGAAGGACTGCAGAGGTTAGATCTGATCCGTTAGTTGTGGGATCGCTTAGCTCTGTCAATCACTTGCTGTTTATGCCATTTGGCACGCAAGTAGTCCTGTTTTGGTAGCTTCACCAGGTTGACACCTCATTTTTAGGTATGCCTGATGCTGCTCCTGGCATGCACTCCTGCACTCTCCATTGAACCAGGGTTGATTCCCTGGCTTGATGGTAATGGTTGAGTGGGACATATGCTAGGCCATGAGTTTGCAGATTGTGCTGGAGTACAGTTCTGTTACTGTTGATGGTCTACGGTGCCTCACCAGTCTTGAGCAGCTAGATCAGTTCGAAGTCTGTCCCATTTAGCACGGTGATAGTGCCACACAACACAATGGAGGTCATTCTCAATGTGAAGGCGGGACTTCGCCTCCACAAGGACAGTGTGGTGGTTGCTTTTACTATAATGTCATGGACAGATGCTTCTGCAGCCAGTAGATTAGTAAGGATGAGGTCAAGTATGTTTTTTCCTCTTGTTGATTTCTTCACCACCTGCCACAGACCCAGTCTCACAGTTATACCCTTTAGGATCCGACTAGCTCAATTAGGAATGCTGCTGCCAAACCACTCTTGCTGGTGGACATTGAAATCCCCCAGAGAACATTTTGCACCCTTGCCACCCTCAGTGCTTCCTCCAAGTGTCGTTCAACCTGGAGGAGTACTGATTCAGCAGCTGAAGGAGGACTGTACATGGTAATTAGTAAGAGGTTTCCTTGCCCATGTTTAACCTAAAGCCATGAGAGTTCATGGCGTCCAGAGTCAATGTCAAGGACGCCCAAGGTAACTTCCTTCCGACTTTAACGCACTGTGCTGCCACCTCTCCTAGGTCTGTCCTGTCAGTGGGACAGGACATATCCAGGAATGGTAATGGTGGTGTCTGGGGCATTATCTGTAAGGTATGAATCCATAAGAATGACTATATCAGGCTGTTGTTTGACAAGTCTGTGAGACAGCTCTCCAAATTCCGGCACTAGCCCCCAGATGTTGGTGAGGATGGCTTTGCATGGTCGACAGGGCTGTTTGTGTTTTTGCCGTTGTTTTTTTCCGGTTCCAAGGTCAATGCCAGGTGGTCTGTCCAGTTTCATTTCTTTGTTGTGACTTTCTAGCGATTGATACAACTGAGTGGCTTGCTAGGCCATTTCTGAGGGCAGTTGAGAGTCAACCACATTGCTGTGACTCTGGAGTCACATGAAGGCCAGACCAGGTAAGGATGGCAGCTTTCCTTCCCTAAATGACATGAGTGAACCAGATGGGATTTCCTGACAACTGACAATGGTTTCATCGTCATCAGTCAACTCTTAATTCGAGATTTTTTTATTGTGGCGGGATTTGAACCCAAGTTCCCAGAGCATTACTCTGGGTTTCTGGATTAATAGTCAAGCAAAAACACCACTAGACCATAGTTTCCCCACTTAGGAATCGCATGAGATACTTAACAATGAATCAAAGAACTGCAGGTGCTGAAAATCAGAAACATAATCAGAAATTGCTAGAAAATCCCAGTGGGTCTGGCAGCATCTGTGGAAAGAAAGCAAAGTGAACATTTCCAGTCCAGTTAGCGAGACATGATTTCCCATGTATAAAGCCATACTGACTATCCCTTATCACTCCATGCCTTTCCAAATCATGTCAATCAGTTTTTCAGCAATTTCTGATCTTGTTATTGTTGTAGTATGGGATGCATAACCACAGGATCATGGATTCGAGAGGCACTGTTAACAAGTGACTTTTGTGGTGTAATAGTAGTTTTCCTACCTTTGGGCCTTAAGACGCAGGTTTAAGTCCCATCTGCTCCAGAGGTGTGTAATAGCACATGTGGACAGGATGGTTAAAAATATCAGTAAATATAATTGAACTTGTTACCAAGGCATGGACAATTCTGAAGCATCTTGCCACAATAAATGTGGAGAGGATATCCCCTCACTTAGGACAATCTAGAGTTAACCAATCTAGGGGGTCACTATTTAAAAATAAGGGGTTGCCCATTTAAGACGGAGAAGAGGCAACTTTTCTCACAGACAGCTGACAGTCTTTGGAACTCTTCTTGACAAGGGGATGGAAACAGAGTCTTTGAATATTTTTAAGGTAGAAGTAAATGGATTCTTAATAAGCAAGGGGTGGGGATCAGGTGGGAGGGCTAAAGGTGCAGGGTAGAGGGAAACGTGGATCTGTAATTATAATCAAACCAGCCATTATCATATCAAACATCAGAGCAGATTCTAAGGGCTGGATGGTTTATTCCTGTTCCTTGTTGATATGATGATAATTGACCCAAAAATAACATTGCCCATGCCATAATACAAATGGCGTGCACAGGTGAGAAAAAAGAAGGTCTTGTTCCTAAGTTTTGCTTGAAATGACACTGTGAAATGTGGGGGAACATCTTCATTTGGCGGAGATGGGGCCGCTCTATGTGTATTTGAGTCACCTCTCCCACATCAAGATATTACCTCTCCCATTGCTTCCCTGGTATGAGTTTCTCAAACCTCCCCTCTCCCCACATTATTCCTATCACTAGGCTCTCTGATACATCCTATTCAAAACCCTACCCTGGGTTTGGATGCCATAGCTGTTTTTGTCCCAGGGCACAATATTCTGTTTGTGTACTACTGAGAGTGCTACCACTGCCAGCTCTTAGAGGGGCCAATTCCTCCTTTCTGGTCATTTAGCTCACCAGCATCACAATATTACTATGGGGTGGGCTTTCTTTTATGATGTTTGGCAATGGAGATGTTGAGAAATGCAATGCCCACCATGACATATAGTCCATGTTTTTCATAGAAAGACAGAAACATGGAAAAAAGGAACAGGAGCAGCCCATTCAACCCTTTGAGTCTGCTCCACTCTTCAATGTGATCATGGCTGATCATCAGTATCCTGATCCTGCATTCTCCCCATGCTCTTTGATCCCTTTGGAACTAAGATCTACAATATACTTACCTAATTATATTTTTAACTATGTTTAACTTTATAATTTTACATAGCTACTATTTGTCAAAAGTGTATTTAGCAAACACCAGGAACAATTGAATGTTTCATTGCATGTTACCTTTACGAAATTCTCTTCTACAAATTTTCAGTCCTAAACAATGATGGTTAATCACTGCAGGTGCAATATGTCTGTAAACAAGTGCATGTTGAAAAAACTGTGAAAAACATGCAACCTTCTGAAGTTTAAGATCCAAATTTCATTCTTAGAATGTTACATACTTCAAGAGATGACCCTGGCAGCTGCACCACTACAGAGTTGGGGGTGGGGGGGAGTGGCTTTTGGACTCTCACCAGAAGGTCATGAGTTTGAATTCCACTCACCATTGACATCTGAACGGAATCAAGCAAATGTCTTTGATTTATCTACTCAAAGTGGAATATTTACAGTGACAGAGTACGCCATCACATTTTGGTGGAACTTCCAAACCTCAGAAATTCATATGTTGTAAACCAGCCATTAAATCCCAACAATAGATACAAAAAGCTGAATTTTAACTTTGTGATATGTTTCAGCAACATGCTTGTCAGCGACTATTTAACACTGTCACAACGTTTGCATCTAATTGTCAAGTTTCCCATCCATATAGACTGTGGCTAGTGGAGTGACACATGGATCAGTCCTGGGTTGTCAGCTATTTGTGTGATTTAGAAAAATGTACCAAGACAAATTCCCTCAATTTATTGATGATACAAACCTAGTTGAAAAAATAATTGTGAGGAGAATACAAAGAGTTTTAGACAGGCTACATAAGTGGTCAACATGTGATACGTGGAGTAAGTTGTAGGGTTGTGTGAGGTTAGCTATATTGATTCAACGAATAGAAAAGCAGAAGATATTTTAAAAGGCATGACACCTGTAAATGTTGATGTATAAAGACACTGAGTGTGTTTGTATACAGGAAATTAACATGCAGCTGAAGCAAGCAGGGCGGAAGGCAAATAGCATGTAGGCCTATATTACAAGGGGAGTGAAAGCTTCTCATGGTTGACTGCAGAGATCACTCAAGGGGGTGGGCATGTTGCTGTATGTCAATGTTGCACCTACAACATTGCATTCTTCATGGCAGCAAATGTGCAGATTCCTCTATATCACTGAGTTCTGAAATCACTCTCCATCTAAATAGTATAGTTATTAACTACTCTTCCTGACAGACACATTCACATTTTCCCACATAATCCTTCACTTGCCAATGTTGTGACAACTTTCTTAATTTGTCTGTATTCTTTGCTAGTTCTCAACTACCACTTGACAACTTGCATTCTTCTAGGAGAAAGTGAGGACTGCAGATGCTGGAGATCAGAGCTGAAAATGTGTTGCTGGAAAAGCGCAGCAGGTCAGGCAGCATCCAAGGAGCCTGCTCCTTGGATGCTGCCTGACCTGCTGCACTTTTCCAGCAACACATTTTCAACTTGCATTCTTATCTGTCTTGGTTTCATTGGTAGATTCAGCTACCATACATTTGGTATCTTCATCCAAGCCATGACAATGTTACAACACCATCTCCATTGACTGAGTCATATTAAAGTTGCAATAATATCATGCAGCGTGATATGATGTTTGACAAACAGAAAGTGATGATCAGATGTACTAAATTCTAAAATAGTAGAACTATCTTTCACAGCAAAGGAATTACCTCTATGCTAAAGAAAGCACACTGTCAAAGAATTCCTGCAAGCAGAAGTCTTTCACTTAGGCTGGGAAGCAGGTATGTAGTCTGAGTAATTATGTACTTACATTAACACTAGCATGGACTGGATGGACTGAATGGTGTATTTCTGAGTCATTGTATCTTATATAACTCATTGAATAAATAATAGTCAGCATAATTAGAAATAACTGTATGTGAGTTGTGAAGTCATGAGCTAGTTACAGTTATCCTTTTCAAGAATTATTGTGATCATTAATTCCCATAAGTTAACAGAACAAAAATCCTTTCAAGGGGTTAGAAGGTATTGTTTAAAAGGTTTTAAAAGTATAACAAATTTTTTATCAATTATGACACAAATGATATCTAGGTATTTGGGAAATTAAGGCATCTGCTTTAAACAGCATTGAAATGTAAGTTAGCTTTGGCCTCCCATATTGCACGATCAGATAAGTTTTGTTGCACAGCATGAGATTTGCTGAAATATGTGGTTGAAGGGATGAAGACTGTTAAGTCTAATAAGGAGCACAATGTTGTTCTCACAGTGGAGAAAAACAAATCCTCCAAAAATTGTATCTCATGGGAGGCACTTTATAGTTCGAACAAATGGAACAATGGTACAAAAGAATTAAAAACAAGCCTTCAAAGTAAATTGATCCCATCTTAAGTCTACATTCACTAAGAAATCAACAACCCTTTTCCTGGTAATTACTCATTGCAGTCATTAACAAGAGCCAACTGTTGTTTCCCCCAGGACAAGAGGCAATACGAACTGAATGTCTGATGTGATCTGAAATCAACCATTTCAAGTTAATTTCTAAATACTCTCATCTGTTACGGAGATTTCAGGATGGGATGTACATCTTCCTTTTACAAAAAGTAGCCTTACAGGTGGGGTCTTGATATTGTCTTCACTTTCTCCCAACCCACTGCCCCAATGACGACTGAATGGAAAATTTACATTTTTGAAAATGGACAGTGAGATCCCAACTCACCATGCACAGGGCTTTATTTACAACTGTATTTTTGTGTCATACAAGTATCCCACTTCTTGTCTTAAAGAGATGGGATAGCAAAGTAATATATTTAAATCAGGCTCCAGTGATGTAAAGGAAGCATATGCTGCCAGTCCAGGAAGGCGAAGTGCTTTTTGCAGCACTACTTATTGGCCCAAGAACAGCAGGAGTGATCCCTTCAGCCCTTTGAAGAAACATACACTGTCCTTTCTGCTGTTTGCAGCATCTCTATCCATCCTGCCATCATTGATAATCTTGCCCACTTGCTTCCCCATGATTTCTGAGCTCCTCATCCCATTAATTTAACCAGCTGACCCGGTTGGAAATCGAGAGAAAAGAAAAATCTTGTTTGTCATTTCGAAGGACCTCTATACACTAAGCGCTGCTAGGTTATCCCCACAATATTGTGCTTCCCACATTCTCTGTATAAATATTGGAGCCATCAGGCCTATTGTAAAACTCCACAAATGTAGGCAGAGGTTTTTAGTTTATATGCATTATGTATTTGATTGGTAAATACAATAAGAATTTATCATTCATCCAAGCAAAGATTGATTAATTTTAGCTTCTTTTTCCTTATTAAGATTCTGACTTACCATTATAGCAAATTCAGCAAATTGCTGAATAATTATGCCATTTGGCCCATTAATTCTGTGTCAGTCCTATTGTTCAACATTTTTTTAACCAATGGGGTGGCTAGGTGGCTCAGTGGTTAGCACTGCTGTCTCACAGCGCCAGGGACCCGGGTTCAATTCCCTCCTCAGGCAATTGTCTGTGTGGAGTTTGCACATTCTCTCCGTGACTGTGTGTGTTTCCTCCCACAGTCCAAAGATGTGCAGGTTAGGTGAATTGGCCATGCTAACTTGCCCGTAGTTTTAAGTCCATTAGTCAGGGATAAATGCAGAGGAATGGGTCTGGGTGGGTTGCTCTTCGGAGGGTCAGTGAGGACTTGTTGGGCTGAAGGGCCTGCTTCCATACCGTAGGGAATCTAATCTAATGCCACCTGCGGTAGATCACATTGGTTCATTTCATTGCCGTGTCACAAAGTCAGTGCTGCAGCTTGGACAATAGGATTCAGGAATGTAGCTGGAAGGGTGTCATTGACTGTACACACATAACAAAGAGAGGGCTGAATCACAACACTGTGGAATTCTTCAACAGGAAGGGGTATCACTGAATGAATGTTTAGGTGATCTGTGATCTCTGTTACCACTTCCTGGGGGGGTGTGTCCACTTCCCTAGCAACTGCCATGCCTCAATTATCCATGAGCACTCTCATGTGCTTGAGGGTCTAGGTCCTTTACAAAGCTGGTTACTGGGAAACAAGGGCTACCCATTGCAATCCTGATTCATGAAACCAATGTGCAAGATCTAGACTGATGCAAAGAGCAGGTACAATGCTGTCCAGGCTTTGATCGGGGCTGTAGTGGAGCAGACAATAGGGCTGCTGAAGATGTGGTTTCTCTATTTGGACTGGTCCTGGGTGAGGGTGCCCTCCAGTAAAGACTGGACAGTGTATGCCACATCAGCCTGGAATGCCATGCTCTACACAATTACAGCAATAATGAGGTGATGTGATGGATGCTGAGGAACTGGGGGAATGGAAGGAAACTTCTGAGGAGAAAAATGAAGACATTAGGTCAGAGGAAGCTCTCCTTGTCTGTGATGGAGCTAAGCTCTGCTGGGTGCTATGCACCAGACAATACCCTTACAGCACTGGAGAGGATGCAGAGGAGGTTTACAAGGATAATTGCCCCTGAGCGAGAGAGTTTTGTTCTGATGAGAGATTGAATAGACTGGGGTTGTTTTTCTTAGAGCAGAGAAGGATGAAGCGGGGAGGCGATTGAGATCTGGATTCCAGAAGTGCATTAAATACTCTAGCTGTGGCTTAACCAATGTTTTAAACAGTCCAAGCTTAAATTGCCTGTATTTAATGTTTCGTGTTGGACAACTCGAAACTGGAGTCTATATTAAGTACTGGAACTGCGTAGTAGTGCTGACTTAGAGGGTGTTCAGATAGGAAATTTCTGGCTATCTGGTGCTGAATGTCAGCTTAGCAGTCTGATAGATCAATAAAAGTGGAAGAGTTGAGAGATGATGGTGAGATTGAGCTGACCAGATCAAAACTAATGTTACATCTCTGGATTTTTTTCTTGATTGACTACAATAAGATTTGAAAATGTGTTGCTGTAAAAGCGCAGCAGGTCAGGCAGCATCCAAGGAGCAGGAGAATCGACGTTTTGGGGCATGAGCCCTTCTCCTTAAGAAGGGCTCATGCCTGAAACGTCGATTCTCCTGCTCCTTGGATGCTGCCTGACCTGCTGTGCTTTTCCAGCAACACATTTTCAGCTCTGATCTCCAGCATCTGCAGTCCTCACTTTCTCCTACAATAAGATTTGTGTTAGTTCAGCATTGAAGGCTGATGTTGGTAGATTGTTGACCAGTAGCCAATCAAGGGATTTGGAGAAAATGCAGGAGTGGACGTGTGTAATGTCAGATCAGCCATGCTCCTATTGAATGGTACAGCTGGCTCAAGAGGCTGAATGGCCTATTCCTTATCCTATTTCTTATGGCCTTATTTCTAACAACAATTAGTAGTGACGTTGGTTTTTCTAATGTTTTTCTATTAGTATTGTTAGATTTTATATTAGACATATGGTGACTGGGTCAAAATCCCAGGACTCCCTTCCTAACAGTATTGTGAGTTTACCTACAGCACATAGATTGCAGCAGTTCAAGAAGGCAGTTCACCGCCACCTTTTCAAAATTAATTAGGCATTGCCAGCGATGTCTACATCCCATGAAAAAATATTTTAAAATTAAAAAGAGCAAAGAAGAAAGGGCCTCACACTCCCCAATGTAGGCTGCAATCAGTAGCTTGTATAAGTTATTTAATTAATCTGACGTGGGAAGCTTTTGTTGTAATCCAAGTACTTTCCTTTGATTGTTGAAGATGACAATTGCACTTCAGGTACAATAACAACAAAAAGTTAAGTTGAATGTTTTAAAAGAGGATTCCAAATCATACTTCCAGAGCTTCAAATTGAACAAACGTAAAATTGGAGAAATGAATAGAGCCATGTTACTGATAAATGATAAATAGCATTCTGAAAATGTGGAGATGGCAGGGATATAACCTAAATCACACTTGGATATGGATTGGAGCAGCTATAAGGTCCAATCACATGACATTGCAGAGGTACATTTGAAGCAACCTTGATAATCCTTGTCCTCAGTGACTTGACATAGTGGGAAACTCACATCAGCTCAGACTGTCGTGTTCAATGAAAATAGCGCCCAATAGTACAATCAGAATAGCTGTAGAAAGACTCCCAGTGGATTTTTGTGTTTTTGTTACCTGCTTAGTTGCTTTCTTTGAAATATAGAATAGTCAGCTTCTGGTGCCTCCAAGATGGGTCAGTAATATCTGTGTATTAACTGCACACCTGCTCAGTTGCTGCATCCTCTTTTATCTTCACCTATCCATTTTTCTCTTGCTTTCTTGTGGATATGGCTGCCTTAGTACACATTATGTTGCCCTCCCTTACCCATGTGTCTATTCACTTCTCTCTATTTGTATTGTGGCAGGTTGTTTGTGTACTGAGGATATTATGGCTGTCTCAGCTCCTACCGTCTCCCAGCATTTAAATGTACACCACCAACAGATCACTAGTTAGAAATCAGGAGCAGGACTCTAGACTGATTTTACAAGCCTTGGCACTGAGACCGGTTATAGTTCCCCTCATTGATTTAGCATAGGCTGAGGATCTATCATGGGCACACTAGTTAGCTAAGAACTTACTTATATACAGTATTTTGTCACAATGTATTTTATTATTGAATTTATGTGTGTTTTTCAATATGCTATTTTATGCCGTTTAACAGGAAATGAGAGTTTAATCATTGCAATGAGATGTAAATTTTAAAGCAGCTGTTCCTGGTGAATTTGGCTATATATGTATCAGCTGAAGTGTTCTGTTGTATTTTGTTGCAAAGAAAAACATAAAACATGAGCTACATTGTAGTGTAAGATGCAATTTAACAGCTGACTACACAGCTACATCTGCTAATGTAGGGATTGCAGAGAGCTGGTTGGAGGGAGGATCTAGCAATGGAATAATGGAATTCAATCTGTAAGACAGACACAAAGGAACTGTAGTCTACCTGGGAGGACTTAAACATGTATTTCAAAGGATATACCGACAGAGTTACATGATTGCAGGAACAAAATAACGTGGCTAGTAGGAAGGTTATTTCAGTGCAGTCTTGATACTGTCACAGCATGACTGCCTAGGGTTGAATAACATAGAAAATAGCCGAGGTCTTGTATTCCAGCAGGGTAACTAGTTCTTGACTTACACATAATTTTAAAAATGTCACATGCGTGCATTAGAATTAAAATGTTATCAGGTTACAGCATTTTATGCTTCTGTACAATGCTATAAATATGAGTAATTCTTCCAGAACCATTAATTTTTATACAGTCATCTGAAGCTTAAAGCTGTTATAATCGTGCCCTCTGCTGATCAAATTTATATATGTCAGTAAACATCAGCAGATTAGCTGATATACAAAGAAGTGCATTGACTAAGAGTTGTATTTGAATTCATCGGAATAACACTGATTGACTCAATCTGCTGCATCGGAGCTCCTTGGATAGTTGTTCCAACAAAAGGGCTTTACTTTGGCAAATTCTGCATATAAATTTGATTATCTAAAAAAAATGCAAAACTTCAAACTACTTCCTCTTCATAATTACCAATTCTGACTTATCTTTATGATATAATTACTATTATTTCTGAATGTTTCTAGGTTCAAACACTCATTAAACTTGAAATGCAAATTAAACAATGATTTCTGCTATCCATGAATTCCTTGCTCTGTGAGTTAATCTTGCAGTTTACTTTTTGACCTGCATTCGCTGAAAAATTGTCAAGATAATAGTAAGCACATGTGTAATGTGGGAATGGCAGTGTGCACCTGATATTTGGGCATCCTCCTAGGCACAAAAGTACAGTTAGAGAGAAATAGAACCACATGCTGTTATTATTGGATAATATTAAGGGGATAAAACATTTACAATCATCTAAATGGCCAAAATGAGCAAAAACACAGTGAGGTAGATGTTAACCCAATCTGTCAGGTGGAAAGAGGGCAGTTAAAGTTGAACATGTTTATTACCCATTTGGTACTTCGTCCTTCCCCATCCATCTTACCAAAATCTGTAATCGTAATTTGCAGGGTTCAGCAGGACATGGACATGCCCGATAAAGAAGGTGGTTCAGAAGAAGTGGGTGGGTGGCTGGTTTTCTGTGAAATTACATGAACTTGGCTCTTATTATGACAAAGGGTTCTGGTAGGAATTTAATTGGGATCTGAGCAGACCGTTCACTCTGGCTTTCCAGGCAGGTGAAAACAGGTTGGTCATTGTTGGGAAGGTCTTTGTCAGTGCAAGTGGATTATAATTGCTCCTTCACGTCCCTTATAAAAAGTTATCTCCTCCCCTGCCCAGACTTACCTTCTTTCTTCTTAATGATTCGACCTGAAAACTAGCAGCAGGAAAAGAAGCACCTCATCTTCTGAATCCAGCTCCCAACACAGCATCTCTTCCACTTCTGGGGTGAAAAAACCACTGGAGACTTTTAAATGAGGCCTAAGGTGTTTTGCCCCTGCCAGCAGGCAGGAAACTAATTCACCAGCATGACCTTTCCCTTCCTAACTGCTCCAACATAAAATCCATCTACTGTTTTAGAAATAACAATGTCTAAATACATTGGCGGAGTTGTGGAGAGTGTAGAAGGTTGTCTAAGGATACAGTTGCAGATATGGGTGGAATAATGGCAGATGGAGTTCAATCTGGGCAAATGTGAAATGCTGCAGTTTGGAAGATCAAATGTTAAGGAAAAATATACAGTTAATGGCAGGTACCCTGAACAGCATTGATGTACACAGAGATCTTGGGGTCCTAGTCCATAGCTCCCTGAAAGTGGCCACGCAAGTAGATAAGGTGGTAAGGAAGGCATATGGCATATTTGGTCAGGGCATTGATTACAAGAGTCAAGAAGTGATATTGCTGCTTTATAAAAGTTTGGTTAAGCAGCACTTAGTGTATTGTGTTCAATTCTGATCACCACACTACAGGAATGATGTGGGGACTTTGGAGAGGGTCCAGAAGAGGTTTACCAGGATGCTGCCTGGATTAGAGAGTATGACCTTTAAGGAGAGGCTGGACAGACTAGGTTGTTTTCTCTGGAGCAGCAGATGCTGAGAGGAGACCTGATAGAAGTTTATAAAATTATGAGAGGCATAGATAGAGTTGATAGTCAGAATCTTTTCCCCAGATTTGAAATGTCTAATACTAGAGAACATACATTTAAGGTAAAAGGGGAAAAGTTCAAAGATGTGAGGGACGAGTTCCTTACACAGAGTGGTAGGAGTTTGGAATGTCAGGGGTAGTGGTGGAGGTAGATATGATAGGGGTGTTTAAGGAGACTTTTTGATAAACTCATGAATATGCATGGAATGGTTGGATGAATATGGACCATGGGCAGGCAGAAGGGATTAGTTTAACTTGGTGTTATTTTCGACAAATCATGGGCTGAAGGGCCTGTTCCTGAGGTGTACTGTTCAATGTTCTATATAAATAAGATAAATTAAATCCATCTGATGGTTATTGTTCTGCTGTTTCATTAAATGTCTAATGTTTCTGAAAAGGGACAAAGAATGTTAAGTTGCATTTTTAAAAATTCAAAAATAACCTTATATTGAACTGGATAAAGTCAAGTACAGTTAAAAATGAACAAAACTCGGGTAAAAGTGAGGATGAAGCAGGGTCTAGTATACGTAGGATAAACAAATTAAAGTTACAATCAAAGTTGCATGGTTATGAAGCCTTCAGAGCAGTGGATGTTTCACTTTGATGAAATTCTGAAGGATTTCTCAGTGAGGTTCTGGTAAAAGATCATTGCCTGCCTCTCTCTCCACATATGTTGCAAGACCTGATGAATATTGCCAGCACTTTCAGTTTTATATCAGACTTCCAGCATTTGTGCTCACTCAATAATTTAGAAGACATGGCCTTGCAGGTAATAGATTGGCATAAACTTAGAAGAATAATATTTCCTCAAGAATGTATCAAATGCAAGGTGAATTATTTTGTGCGCATAAATGCAAGATTTGGTCTGCATAATCAAACAAATAATCTGTATCAAATTAATGGCATTGAAAACTGAATCTGCATTACGTCCCTCAAAACTAACAGCTCTAACCCAGATAGTTTCACTTTTGTCAGGTGGTCTGATACCTCAGGCCCAATTCTCAGAAAAGTCTTGATCCAGCTGTTGAGGTGCAGACAAGCAAAGGTTTGACTTTCCATCTCTCTATGTTGGGAAGTGACTGCCCTGTACTTACTGCACTCTCTAATGGTGCAGCTATAGTTGTCATATGGGGAACTAAGGAGGTAATGATTAAAACAGGCCTTAATTTAGTACCATGCTTCAACCATAATAACTAACTGTATGTAGCATATTCCAGCTTTCTAATTTATGCCTGTAATTGTCTTGCAAGAAATTTCAGCCATCAAATGGTTACCACCATTCCAAGGAACTAATTATGTCAATTAATGACCCACATTATTTTTTATTGCAGTTCACAGTCCAATTGAAGATTCCATTGAAGTCCATCACCTCTGTTTTAATCCTTAATGCCCTTCAACGAATATCTCAGGGAAGGTTGTGAGAAAATACGCAGTGGAATTTACAAGCCTCTGGATTTGGCTTGCCTGGGTGCAGAGGAACCCTCTGATCACATGTCCCAGCAGAATCCAGAGATTCCTCCCTGACAACTGTGATGTTTGCACAAGGATTTGATGACAGCTGTGAGGGTATCACTCCTCTCTCTTCACACACGAATCGGGTTTGTCATCAGATTCAGAAATCCTATTGATTTATGGCCTTTCCAATGCTCTTTTCCATTGATTTTTTTTTTCTCTCCTTCTCAGCTTCTGCCCTGATGACATTTCAAATTCCATGGTGTTTATTTACTTTTCCCAGCTGCTTCTTTCTCCCTTTCAGTTCAAGCTTTTTGATATATACTGTGGGGTCCAGCAAACACCTGCTCCAACCATAGCATCCAACCCTATTCACTGTTATTGCTGAAGATTATGATCCAAAATTACACATTTCCACACACCGTTAGCTGCAAAGTATACTTTATCCAATTGACCACTTTTGAGTATAATGAATAATGCATTTGCGATGGGAATTCTGTTACACCAGGATTCCACTTTACATTGGAAGCATGCAGCACATCAGGCAGTCCATGCTGAAAAAAAAGATTTAAGTAACATTTTAAGTCAATGACCTTTTGCTAGAACAAGGAAATGTTGCAGCTTATAAGGAGGAACAGAGTCAGTGAAAAGGGAGCATGGAATTATTTGTGAGTCTGTAGAAGACCAGAAATGATTAAATAAAAGATGTGATAATGCAGGCAGTGATGAGAGAAATAAAAGATATAGCTGACACTTAAACCATTTGCAAATGATAATAACAAAATAGCAAAAAAGGGAGAGAAACTTGGAAATCAGGAGAACTCAGCCAATTAATGAAGTACATAAGTTTCATTGAGGTGTTCAATAAGACCCTAAACCACTTGGGCTTAAAATAATCAAGCTCATTGAAGTTAACGACAATTAAAATCAGGCTGAATATATATTGGGTGGCCAATTCATTCATACCCTTTTTGACCCTCTACCAATTAAGTTTCAACCCCATGATTCTACAGGAAATTGAAGAATTTTCTGTTTAATTTATCCTTCGACCTAGAAGGTCCGAGGAACACGTTAGAATAGTGACTGTGGGCTGCTTTGCTTTCCAGTAGTCAGGCAATGTTATCGTGCCCTTGCAGATGTGGAAAGCTTGCCTAGGTCATGCAAATGACCTGAGGCTGGATTTAGAATGGGGTCTTTTTGACTTTGCAATAGGGTCAGTAAGAATTTTATTCAATTGTACTTGTACAGGAATTTCAACATAAATATCTTTATCGTGGAGGGATACTTCTTCCATTTTCTTAACATTCATTTTTAGTATCCTGGGAACATTATCACACTAGGATCTCATTATGCTGAATTATGAATTAACCAAACCTCTCATTAAGTCAATTTAAAAAATTATTTTTGAGTGCTTTTTCACTCAAGTTTATCCCACTATCTGCTATTCTTGCCTATTTTGCATCTTGCTGCAATTCCTTCTATTGGTGACTGGTGGTCTCCCTTCACCTGTTATCAAAGATCTGTGGGTTAACAATTGGCCTGTTCACTCCCATGAAGGCCCATGGCAGCATGATAGAAACCTATGAGCCAATGTAGATGTTATCCTTGAACTGAGGGATAGCCAACATTTGTCAATAGGTTCTAGACTGTGGAATTAATTATTAATATTGTCAGCTGACAAACATAGAAAGAAATGATTCAAAGACTATCATAATCTTCATATTACCCCTTCAAATACCCCTGCAAACATTTAGGTCAAGCAAGGTCTGAACAGGCTCAGCCAGTATGAATCCGATAATTCTCCCTGGCTAAACATTTCATGACTTATTATTCAAGCGTTTTGTTATTGCATTTGGACTAACAAATCTCATTGTGAAGATTTTGCCCTTCAATTGCATTTCCTTTACTCCTCTGGGAACAGTAACCAGCTCAAAAAGTATCACACAGACAAAAATGTTTATTCGCAGTCTCATTCAATATTATTCATTGAATGAATTGATTAGGAGAGTGAGCCCAAGGCAACTTGATTTCCTTGTGGTACCACATATTGAAACTACAGGTGTCTGTCTTCCTCAAGGAACATTACTAATGTGCCTGACAGTTAATAAAGCACTCTCACTGGTCACACAATCTCAAATAAAACCAATGCATTCATGTGACGTCCTATTGTCCCTTGCAGAAACACATTCAACATCTTGCAAATTGATGACAGTCTCAATTCTTGAAGACATGCCTTTTGATGGACTAAAAATTTCATCAACTACAATCTGGCAATTAACCCAAGCAGTAAAAATCCAAGCAGCAGAAAGGTTTTAACCTTTCACGGAAAATTTGGACAGCACTTAACTGTTTGAGGACAGGCCAGCGAAGCTGTGGTCATGTGCTCCATAGGAGGAACATGAGAAATAGCTCAAATTGGCCAGCCCGGTTGATCATCACTGACAAACAAAATATTTGAGGGATCTCTTCTAGGTGGCATTACAACAATTCACACTGTGTCAGCTGAATCTGTTGACAGTTTGGCAACATTGACATTAGGCTATAACTGCCACTCCAGTCATAAAAATGAAAGAAACTGATTAGATGCAAGAGAGAGACAGACAGAGAGACAGACAGAGAGACAGAGCACATGTGACTGATGCATTATTGTCCCCTCCTCTCTATGGGTGAGCTGCTGGCAATTTTTAACATCTCCCTCAGACTGTCACAATGAAGATCCAGACTTGGCATTCAAACACAACTGGGTTATATCTCTCTGATATGGCAATGTCTAAGACCAATATATTCATAGTTACGTATCTATTGAGATCAAGTATCTCTTTGGAGCAATATTTTCACTTAATAAAATAAGTTTATCAGTCCTTTACTGTATCCGCACATTTAAAACTTAAAACTGTTTTATTCTACAAGGAGCTGTTTTCCTTTCCTATTAACCAACTGCCATGAATTCTGCTTTAATATGCATTACCGAGGAAGTATTATTTATATTCCCATTGTCCTCAGGGATTCTTTATGACTGCACATTTTCCAGCAATTCAAGCTTCACCTATAGCACTGGAGCTTATAATATGGCCCAGGGAGCACTTGCAGCTGACCTTCTCACCTGTGGCCTCCAGCAGATGTTGCTGCTCCTGTCTCTAAGACAGATATTGAAGCCATGCACCAAGGCAAAAAATGTGTAAGCCTGGGTTATAGATTGGCTAGTTATGAACCGTCAGTCAAATCTGTAAGTTGACCAAAATGCTCCTGTTATGAAACTTTAAAAATTTTGGGTTACATTTTACAAAGCAGAAGTCACACATCAAAGTCAAAACATGTAGATATTTAACTTTCATTTCCAATTTTGAAAACATGATGTATATGTGAGTGAAATTGATAAATATCTATCTATCTGTCTGTTTATCTATCTATCTGTCTGTCTGTCTATCTATCTATTTATCTATCTATCTATCTATCTATCTATCTATCTAGCCTTTTATGCTCATATTTCTCAATCTAACCATTTCATCTTTTTGCCATTTGTATATCTATGATCTCAGGGCACGAGGAATTGGTTCATGTGATACAGATAATCTCTATGACAATTCAACATCTGATCTGAATGACATTGCTGCAGTTTCAGTATCCTCTTTATCCTATACAGGGATGTTGGTATTAGGATGGGGCCGAAATTCCCTCATTTCCCCACCTGCCATGTTAACAGGTGGTTGTTTAATCCACATAATGGTCTAAGCTAATCGTTGTTTCTGAGAAAATAAAGAAATTGTTTTGTTTTAATAACAGGTGGCAGCAACATCAAGGTGACAAGAAGGACAGGATGTACAGAGTTGTGTCAACATGAGACTGAACAGCTTCCAAACAGAAGTGACACTGCAACTCTACACTGTTTGTGAAAGTAGATCTCAATTTCTTTGCAGTAGAAACTGCCACTTGCCCCCCACCCGCTCCAACATTAGATAAAAATAGAGCAGCTATTTTTCCTGCTGTTTGAGTGGGCTATTTCTAACACTCAACATATGTCCCCAAGTGGAGAGACTGCATTGACATGACACTGCGAGCACAAACTCCATCACTGCCAAACTTATCTTGAAACAATTTACACAAGTTATCAATCAGGGTTTCAGAGGAGACAGAGAAGCTGATGAAAGTGTGAACACAATGACAAGTTTTTAGCTGGTGGTGCCATAGAGAAACTTTAAAAAGAAAGTTAAAGAGACCGTGGGTGTGAAATTCAAGTCTGTAGTTCTGCTGGAGACAGCTAGAGGCCCTCCAAATGGGGGCTTGCTGCATCTCCAGCTACCAAAGGCCTGACCTGTGCAGTGGGCCCATGATGAGAAGGGGCATTGGATGGGTAGTGGAAGCCTCTAAGTTGGTACAGTCATGATCTCACTCAGCTTGGGGAGATTTTGAAGCTTTAATTACAGCCTAGACCATGCAGGTCCATTCAATGTATTTGTTTATCATTCACTAAAGAAAGCAGGCTCCTGGCTTCTGACAGGACTGTTGACAGCAGTAATGGAACATAGAACATAGAAAAGTACAGAACAGACCCTTTGGCCCACGATGTTGTGCCGAGGTTTAATCCTAATGTAAAATATACTAACTTAACCTATGCACACCTCAATTCACTGATTTCCATGTACATGTCCAACAGTTGCTTAATTGTCCATAATGACTCTGCTTCCTCCACCACATCTGGCAAAGCATTCCATGCATTCACAATTCTCTGCGTAAAGAATCTACCTCTGACGTCTCCTCTATACTTTTCTCCTAATATCTTAAAACTATGACCCCTCATACCAGTCAATCCTGCCCTGGGGATAAGTCTCTGGCTATTGATTCTATCTATTCCACTGATTATCTTGTATACCTCGATCAGGTCTCCTCTCTTCCTCCTTCTCTCCAGAGAGAAAAGTCTGAGCTTATTCAATCTTTCTTCATAAGGCAAGCCCTCCAGTCCAGGCAACATCCTGGTAAACCTTCGTTGCACCCTCTCCAAAGCATCTGTATCTTTCCTATAGTAGGGCGACCAGAACTGGACACAACATTCTGAGTGTGGTCTCACCAGGGACTTGTAGAGCTGCAGCAAAATCTCACGGCTCTTAAACTCGATCCCCCTGTTGATGAAAGCCAAAACACCATATGCTTTCTTAACAATCCTATCCACTTGTGTGGCAACTTTGAGGGATATATGTACTTGCACATCCAGACACCTCTTTTCCTCCGCACAGTCAAGAATCCTGTCTTTAATCCTATATTCAGCATTCAAGTTCGACCTTCCAAAATACATCACTTTGCATTTATTCAGGTTGAACTCCATCTGCCATTTCTCAGCCCAGCTCTGCATCCTGTCTATGTCGCGTTGCAGCCTCCAATAGCCCTCGATACTATCGACGGCAACTCCAACCTTTGTGTCATCTGCAAATTTACTAACCCACCCCTCAACCTCCTCATCCAAGTCATTTATAAAAACTGCAAAGAGCAGAGGCCCAAGAACAGAGCCCCACAGGACCGCACTCAACACTGACCTCCAGGCAGAATACTTTCCATCTACAACCACTCTCTGCCTTCTGTCAGCCAACCAATCCTGAATCTAGACAGCCAAATCTCCCTGTATCCCATACTTCCTGACCTTATGAATGAGCCTACCATGGGAACCTTATCAAATGCCTTGCTGAAGTCCATATACACCACATCCACTGCTCGACCTTCAGCTATCTGTCTTGTCACCTCCTCAAGAACTCAATAAGATTTGTGAGACATGACCTGCCCCTCACAAAGCCTTGCTGACTGCCTTTAACCACACTATGCTTTGCCAAATAGTTATAAATCCTACCCCTCAGAATTTTTTCCAAACATTTGCTGACCATCGACATAAGACTGATTGGTCTGTTATTGCCAGGGATTTACCTATTACCCTTCTTGAAAAGAGGAACAACATTTGCCTCCTTCCAATCCTCCAGTACGACTCCCGTGGAGAGTGAGGAGGCAAAGATCCTTGCCAGCAGCTTAGTAACCTCCTTGCTTGCTTCCCGGAGCAGCCTAATGCAACGGGATCATGCAAAAGACCAGAGCAGTTAACTCTGTGCACATTGCTGGGAAATTGAAATTTATAATGAGTAATTACCCAGCATGTAGAAACCTTTGAAAATATGTCCACTGAAATTGCAACTTTTAAATGGTTCCAACTTATTTAATTTCATGGTTATCCAAGAAATTTTTGAGGAATTAAAATGTACTCTAAATCTGGGGTAAGTATTAAACTAACCCCCTGACTCAACATTCCCTGTAACCTACTCCCACCCCCCAACCTTTAGTAACCCATCCCAGTCACTCAGCATCTCCTCGACTGGATCCAATCCCCACCCCCCACCCCCCTCTCCCCCACAATCCTTCACCCCTCCCAAACACCTTCCCTGGCACCCTACAGGATTAGGAACATCTCCCATCCTGATACTCCAACCTAACCTGACCATCCCTTCCCTAAACCTCAAGGAGAAAGTGAGGACTGCAGATACTGGAGATCAGAGCTGAAAAATGTGTTGCTGGAAAAGCGCAGCAGGTCAGGCAGCATCCAAGGAGCAGGAGAATTGATGTTTCGGGCATAAGCCCTTCTTCCTGATTCCTAAAGAAGGGCTTATGCCCGAAACGTCAATTCTCCTGCTCCTTGGATGCTGCCTGACCTGCTGCGCTTTTCCAGCAACACATTCTTCCCTAAACCCCAAACCTGACACTGCAGGTCCTGACTGCCCAACCCACACCCCAATCATAAATAGCCTGTCAATTCTCCCCGATATCTGATGGACACCTTCCACACCCCAATGTCCAGAGACTCTCCCATCTCTGGCCCAACTCTCTGACTCTCCTCTGACACCTCTCCGAATCCACCCACCTCTCCCACCAGTTCACTATCCCCCAAGTTTGATGCCTGCCCCTGACCCACTTATCTTACACCTCTGATTCACTTACCTGACCCCCACCCCCGACCCACATACCTTATCCCTCCCGCTGATGCACTTATCTCGCGGCCACTCCTTGACTCATATAACTCACCCCACTCCCTGACCCTCATATCTAAGAGGTTTAGGGGTATTCTATAGAGGGAAATCAGGAGGTCAAAAAGAAAATATGAGATAGCTTTGGCTGATAAGGTTAGGGGTGATCAAAAGAGATTCTACAAATACATTAGGAGCATAAGAGCAACTAGAGAGAGTAGAGAGAAAGATCAATGAGGTTATCTATGTATGGAACCACTGTAGATGGGAGAAATACTAAACAAATATTTTGCATCAGTTTTCATCTTGACATCAAGGTCACATTTCACACTGTGTGGCATCAAGGAGCCCTTACAATCTAGAGTAATTGAGAATGAGGGGAAACCCGTCTGCTGGTTGGATTCATACTTAGACTGAAGGAAGATGGTTGTTTGTTGGCAGTCAGTCATCTCAACTCCAGGACATCTCTGCAGGAGTTCCTCAGGGTAGTGTTCTAGGCCCAACTACCTTCAGCTGCTTAATCAATGACTTGCCCTTTTTTCATAGGATCAGGAGTAGGGATGTTCTCTGATGACTACCTGATATTCAGCACCATTTTTAACTCCTCAGATGTTAAAACAAGCCAATGTCCAAATGTAGTAAGATCTGAGCAATATCTAGGTTTGGACTAACAAGTGGCAAGTAATATTCGTACCACACAAATAAAGGCACTGAACATGTCCATCATTCAACGAGCAACATGGTTGACTCTCAATCGCCCTCTGAAAAGGCCTAGAAAGCCATTCAATTGTACCAATCATTACAAAGTCTCAAATAAATGAAACTGGATGGATCACCTGACATTGATCTAAGCACCAGAAAAGGCAACAGCAGAAACAGCCCTGTCAATCCTGCAAAGTCTGGGGGCTAGTGCCAGGTTTGGGAGAGTAATCACACACATTAGTCAAGCAACTGCCTGACATAGTCAGACTCATGGAATCATAATTGAAAGGCAATGTCCCAGACACCACCACCACCATCCCTGGATATGTCCTGTCTCACCGGCAGGTCATACCCAGCAGAGGCAGTGGCACAGTACTATACAATCAGGAGGGAGTTGCTCTGGGAGTCCTCAACATTGACTCTAGACCTCATGAAGTCTCATGGCTCCAGGTTAAACATGGGCAAGGACACCTTTTGTTGATTACCATGTACCATCCTCCCTCAGCTGATGAATCCTCCTGCATGTTGAACAACATTTAAAGGAAGCACTGAGGATGGCAAGGTCACAAAATGAACTTTGGGTGTGGGATTTCAATGTCCACCACCAAGAGTGGCTCAGCAACAGTACTACTGATCGAGCTGGTTGGGTCCTATAGGACATAGGGGTGGCACGGTGGCTCAGTGGTTAGCCAGGGACCCGAGTTCGATTCCAGCCTCGGGTGACTGTCTGTGTGGAGTTTGCACATTCTCCCCGTGTCTGCATGGATTTCCTCCAGGTGCTCCGAGTTTCCTCCCACAATCCAAATATGTGCGGGTTAGGTGAATTGGCTATGCCAAATTGCCCATAGTGTTAGATGCATTAGTCAGGGGTAAATATAGGTTAGGGGAATGGGTCTGGGTGGGTTACTCTTTGGGGGGGTTGGTGTGGACTTGTTGGGCTGAAGGGCCTGTTTCTATACTGTAGGGAATCTAATCATAGCTGCTAGGCTGGGTCTGTACAGGTGGTGAGTGAACCAACAAAAGGGAAAAACATACTTAACCTCATCCTTACCAATCTGCCGGCTGCAGATGCATCTGGCAATAACAGTAAAGGTAAGCGTGACCACCGCACTATCCTTGTGAGGATGAAAAATACACTCCATTATGTTATGTGGCACTATCACCATGCTAAATGGGACAGACTTCAATCCATCGACATAGATTAAGATTGCAGCATCCAGGAGGCGATGTAGGCCATCAACAGCAGCAGAATTATACTCCAGCACAACCTGTAACCTCGCAGCCCGGCACATCCCTGATTCAACTATTACCATCAAGCTAGGGGGTCAACCCTGGTTCAGTGGATAGTGCAGGACAGCATGCCAGGAGCAGCACCTGGCATATTTCAGGATGAAGTGTCAACCTGTTGTTGCCACCAAACAGGACTACTTGCACGCAAAACAGAATAAACAGCAAGTGATCCTACAACCAAAAGATCAGATCTAGCCATAAATGGTGGTGATGATTAAACAACTGACCAGAGAAGAAGGCTCCACAAATATCCCCATCCTCAATGATGGAAGAGCCCAGCACATCTGTGCAAAAGGTAAGGCTGGAGCTTTTGCAGCAAGCTTCAGCTAGAAGTGCTGAGTGGATTATCAATCTTGGCCTTCTCCAGTGATCCCCAATATTACAGATACCAATCTTCAGCCAATTTGATTCACTCCATGAAATATCAATAAATGGTTGGAAACACTGGATACTGAAAAGATTACGGGCCTGACAATATTCTGGCAATAGTATGGAAGACGTGTGCTCTGTAACTTGTCACTTCCATAGTCAAGCTGTTCCAGTACAATTACAACACTGGTATCTACACAACAAGGTGGAAAATTGCCCGGGTATGTCCTGTACATAAAAAGCAGGACAAATCCAACCTGGCCAATTACCGCCCTATCCATCTACTCTTGATCATCAGCAAAGTGATGGAAGGTATCATCAACAGTGCTATCATGCAACACCTGCTCAGTGATGACCAGTTGGGTTCAGCTCCTGGCCTCGTTGCAGCCTTGGTTCAAACATGGACAAAACAGCTGAATTCCAGAGCTGAGGTGAGAGTGACAGCTCTTGACATCAAGGCTGCATTTGACTGAGTGTGGCATCAAGGAACCCCTAGTAAAACTGGAATCAATGTCTATCGGGGGTTGGGGGGGTGTGTGTGCAAACTCTTCTGTGGTTAGAGTCATACTTGATATATAGGAAGATGATTGTGGTTGTTGAAGGTCAGTCATCTCAGCTCTAGGATATCTATGCAGGAGTTCCGCAGGATAGCAGCCTCGGCCCAATTATCTTCAGCTGCTTCATCAATGACCTTTCCTCCATCATAAGATTAGAACTGGGGATGATTGCACAATGTTCTGCACTATTCACGATTTCTCAGATACTAAAGCTATCCATGTCCAAATACAGCAAGATCTGACAATATCCATGCTTGAGCTGACAAATGCCAGACTATGACCATCATTAACAAGACAATCTAATGCCACCACTTGACATTCAATGGCATTACCGACACTGAATCCTCTACTATCAACATCCTGAGGTTTACCATTGACCAGAACCTCAACTGGACTCACCATATAAATGCAGTGGTTACAAGAGCAGGTCAGAGACTAGGAATACTGTGGCGAGTAACTCACCCACTGACTTCTCAAAGCCTGCCCACCAACTGTAAGGTACAAGTAAGGAGTGTGATGGAATACGCCCCAATTGCCTGGATGAGTGCAGCCCCAACAACACTAAAGAAACTTGGCCCCATCCAGGACAAAGCAGTCCACTTGATTCTTGATGAAAGGCTTTTGCCCAAAATATTGATTTTTCTGCTCCTCGGATACTGCCTGACCTGCTGTGCTTTTCCAGCACCATACTCTCGAGTCTAATCTCCAGCATCTGCAGTTCTCACTTTCGCCTCGCCCACTTGATTAGCACAACATCTACAAGCATCCACTCCCCACACCACCAATGCTCAGTAGCAGCAGTGTTTACTATCTACAAGATGTACTACAGAAATTCACCAAAGATTCTTAGACAGCAACTTCCAAACCCACGACCTCTTCCATCTAGAAGGACAGGGACAGTAGATATCTTGAAGCACCACCACCTTCATGTACCCCTCCAAGCCACTCACCATTCTGATTTGGAAATATATTGCCATTCCTTTACTGTTGCTGGGTCAAAACCTTGGAATTCCCTCCCTAATTGCATTGTGGGTCAACCCATAGGAGGTGCATTCAGCAGTTCAAGAAGACAGTTCACTACCACCTTCTCAAGGGCAACTAAGGACAGGAAATGAATGCTGGCCAATCCACAAAAATGCGTAAAAAAAAAATAAATGATAGATGGTAACATGACTACCTGTAAATTCCAAAACACTCACTGTCCTGATTTGGGAAATATCCTGTTCCTTCAATGTTGCTGGGTCAATATCCTGGAATTCCATGATGGCAATGTAGGTGTGCCTACAAAATGGACAGCCACAGTTCAAGACAGCAGCTCACTACCACCAACTAAAATGGTCAAATTCACATTTTATGACATACTCACTCTGTCCAAGTTTTGCCTGCACATTCAATCAATTTCTAATTCCCATGTAGACTCTTTAAGCTCACTACTAACGTTCCTCCTTTATTATGTCATCAACAATTTAAGCAACCGGGCATTCAGTCCTTCATCCAAATAATTAGATAGATTGTAAATATTGTGATCCCAACATTGATTTCTGTGGCAGTTACAAATTGCAACTCAAAATTGCCCATTTATCCTTACTTTCTGCTTTCTGTTAGATAACCATTCATCTATGTATGCTAATATGTTACCCAATGCATCCTTATTTTCTGCAATAATCTTTGATGGGGTACCTTATGAAAAATCGTTTGGATACCTAAGGACACCATGTATTCCGGTTCAAATATATCTGTATTGCTTGTAACATCCCCAAAGATCTGTAATAATTACTTAAATGTGATTTCTCTTCAAAAATCAGTATTGACATTGCTTGGTTGTGTGAGATTCTTTAAGTTGCATCCTATAGCTTCATTAATAATGGATTCCAGCATCTTCCCTAAGACAGATGTTAGGACAATTGGCTTGTAATTTTTCTGTCTCCCTTCCTTTGAGTCATAGAGTGATAGAGTCATAGAGATGTACAGTATGGAAACAGATCCTTCGATATCCGACTAGGTATCCCAACCCAATCTAGTCCCACCTGCCAGCACCCGGCCCATATCCCTCCAAACCCTTCCAATTCATATACCCATCCAAATGCCTCTTAAATTTTGCAATTGTACCAGCCTCCACTACATCCTCTGGCAGCTCATTCTATACACGTTCCACCCTCTGTGTGAAAAAGCTGCCCCATAGGTCTCTTTTATATCTTTCCCCTCTCACCCTAAACCTATGCCTTGTAGTTCTGGACTCCCCAACCCCAGGGAAAAGACTTTGTCTATTTACCTGATCCATGCCCCTCATGATTTTGTAAACCTTTATAAGGTCACCCCTCAGCCTCCAACGCTCCAGGGAAATAAGCCCCAGCCTGTTCAGCCTCTCCCTATAGCTCAAATCCTCCAACCCTGGCAACATCCTTGTAAATCTTTTCTGAATCCTTTCAAGTTTCACAACATCTTTCTGATAGGAAGGAGACTAGAATTGCATGCAATATTCCAACAGTGGCCTAACCAATGTCCTGTACAGCCGCAACATGACCTCCCAACTTCTGTACTCAATACTCTGACCAATAAAGGAAAGCATACCAAACACCTTCTTCACTATCCTATTTACCTGTGACTCCACTTTCAAGGAGCTATGAACCTGCACTCCAAGGTCTCTTTGTTCAGCAACACTCCCTAGGACCTTACCATTAAGTGTATAAGTACTGCTAAGATTTGCTTTCCCAAATGTAGCACCTCACATTTATCTGAACTAAACTCCTTCTGCCACTTCTCAGCCCATTGGCCCATCTGGTTAAGATCCTGTTATAATCTGAGGTAACCCTCTTCGCTGTCCACTACACCAATTTTGGTGTCTTTTGTAAACTTACTAACTGTATCTCTTATGCTCGCATCCAAATCATTTATGTAAATGACAAAAAGTAGAGGACCCAGCACTGATCCTTGCAGCCAGTCTGAAAAACAACCTTCCACCACCACCCGCTGTCTTGTATCTTTTGAGCCAGTTCTGTATCCAAATGGCTAGTTCTCCCTGTATTCCGTGAGATCTAACCTTACTGATCAGTCTCCCATGGGGAAACTTGTCGAATGCCTTACTGAAGTCCACATAGATCACATCTACCACTCTGCCCTCATCAATCCTCTTTGTTACTTCCTCAAAAAACTCAATCAAATTTGTGAGACATGATGTCCCATGCACAAAGCCATGTTGACTATCCCTAATCAGTTCTTGCCTTTCCAAATACATGTACATCCTATCCCTCAGGATTCCCTCCAACAGCTTGCCCACCACCAACATCAGGCTCACTGGTCTAGTTCCTTACCACCCTTCTTAAACAGTGGCACCACGTTAGCCAACCTCCAGTCTTCCGGCACCTCACCTGTGACTATCGATGATACAAATATCTCACAAAGAGGGCCAGCAATCACTTCTCTAGCTTCCCACAGAGTTCTACGGTACACCTGATCAGTCCTGGGGATTTATCCACCCTTACCTGTTTCGAGACATCCAGCACTTCCTCCTCTGTAATATGGACATTTTGCAAGATGTCACCATCTATTTCCCTACATGCTATATCTTCCATATCCTTTTCCACAATAAATACTGATTCAAAATACTCATTTAGTATCTCCCCCGTTTTCTGCGGCTCTACACAAAGGCTGCCTTGCTGATCTTTGAGGGGTCCTATTCTTTCCCTAGTTACCCTTTTGTCCTTAATGTATTTGTAAAATCTCTTTGGATTCTCCTTAATTCTATTTGCCAAAGCTATCTCATGTCCCCTTTTTACCCCCCTGATTTCTGTCTTAAGTATACTCCTACTTCCTTTATGCTCTTCTAAGGATTCACTCAATCTATCCTGTATATCCTAACCTTATATATACCTCCTTTTTTTTAACCAAACCCTCAATTTCTTTAGTCATCCAGCATTCCCTATACCTACCAGCCTTTCCTTTCACCCTAACAGGAATATACTTTCTCTGGATTCTCGTTATCTCATTTCTGAAGGCTTCCTATTTTCCAGCCGTCCCTTTACCTGCGAACATCTGCCCCAATCAGCTTTCGAAAGTTCTTGCCTAATATCATCAAAATTGGCCTTTCTCTAATTTACAACTTCAACTTTTAGATTTGGTCTATCCTTTTCCATCATTATTTTAAATCTAATAGAATTATGGTCGCTGGCCCCAAAATGCTCGCCCACTGACACCTCGATCACTATCCTGCCTTATTTCCAAAGAGTAGGTCAAGTTTTGCACCTTCTCCAGTAGATACGTCCACATACTGAATCAGAAAATTGTCTTGTATACACTTAACAAATTCCTCTCCATCTAAATGCTTAACATAGTCCCAGTCTATGTTTGGAAAGTTAAAATCCCCTACCATAACCACCCTATTATTCTTACAGATAGCTGAGATCTCCTTACAAGTTTGTTTCTCAATTTCCCTCTGACTATTAGGGGGTCCATAATACAATCCCAATAAGGTGATCATCCCTTTCTTATTTCTCAGTTCCACCCAAATAATTTCCCTGGATGTATTTTTGGGAATATCCTCCCTCAGCATAGCTGTAATGTTATCCCGTATCAAAAACACCACTCCCCTCCTCTCTTGCCTCCCTTTCTCTCCTTCCTGTAGCATTTGTATCCTGGAACATTAAGCTGCCAGTCCTGCCCATCCCTGAGCCATGTTTCTGTCATTGCTATGATATCCCAGTCCCATGTTCCTAACCATGCCCTGAGTTCACCTGCCTTCTTTGTTAGGCTCCTTGCATTGAAATAAATGCAGTTTAATTTATTAGTCCTACCTTGTCCCTGCCTGCCCTGACTGTTTGACTCGCTTCTGTTCTCAACTGTACCAGTCTCAGATTGACCTCTTTCCTCACTGTCTCCCTGGGTCCCACCACCACACACACCTTACTAGTTTAAATCCTCCCGAGCAGCTCTAGCAAATCTCCCTGCCAGTAAATAGTCCCTTTCCAATTTCGGTGCAATCCGGCCTACTTGTACACGTCACTTCTACCCCAAAAGAGATTCCAATAATCCAAAAATGTGAATCCTTCTCCCATAAACCAGCTCCTCAGCCATGCATTCATCTGCTCTATCCTCCTATTCCTGCCCTCACTAGCTCGTAGCACTGGGAGTAATCCAGATATTACTACCCTTGAGGACCTCCTTTTTAAATTTCTGCCTAACTCTCTGTAATCTCGCTTCAGAATCACAACCTTTTCCCTTCCTATGTCACTGATTCCAATGTGGACAATGACCTCTTGCTGGCCCCTCTCCCCCGTGAGAACATTCTGCACCCTCTCTGAGACATCCTTGATCCTGGCATCAGGGAAGCAACACACCATTCTTTTTTTTCCGCTGCTGGCCACAGAAACCTCTGTCTGTACCTCAGACTAGAGAATCCCCGAATACAATTGATCTCTTGGAACCCGACATACCCCTCATTGCATCAGAGCCAGTCTCAATGCCAGAAACTTGGCTGTTTGTGCCATGTTCCCCTGAGAATCCATCACCCCCTACATTTTCCAAAACAGCATACCTGTTTGAAATGTGTATATCCACAAAAGACTCCTGCACTAGCTGCCTACCTCTCTTACCTTTCCTGGAGTTAACCCATCTATGTGACTGTATCTGAGACTTTCCCCCCTTCCTATAACTGCCACACTGTTGCTGTTGCAAATTCCTCATTGTCACTGTGTCTCCAACTGATCCATTCGATCTGATAAGATTCACAGCCAACAGCATTTATGGCAGATATAATCCGCAGTAACCCTTAAACTCTCTTTAAACTCCCACATCTGACAAGAAGTACACATCACTCTACTAAAGGCCATTTTGCTCCTTCACAATCTACAGACCCAGAAAATAACACGGTCTTATTCCTCTACAAACACTGCCCCAGATTAAATTAATAGTTAAGGCTTATATTTTAAGTTTAATTAAGAGACATATCTCCAAAAACATATACTGCACAGACACAGGCCCTTTGGCCCAAACTGGTCCATGCCGACCAAATTGTTCATCAATGCTAACCCCCTTTCCCTGGATTTGGCCCATATTCTTCTAAACCTTTCCTATCCATGTATTTGTCCAAATGCCTTTTATATGTTGTTAATGTACCCGCCGCAATCACTTTCACTAGCAGCTCATTCCATATGCATACCACCCTCTGTGTAGAAAAGTTGCCCCTCAGGTTCCCTTATATTCTTTCCCCTCTAACCTTAAACTGGTGACCTCTGGTCCTTGATTCCTCAACCCTGGGAAAAAGAATGAGTGCATTCATCCTATCTATGTCTCTCATGATCTTACACACTTCCATAAGATCCTTCCTTGCACTTCCTAATTTCCAATTTGATGGAGACCATTTAAGAAATTAGGGAATTTTGGAAAATTACAACTGAGGCATCTACTATCTCTGCAGCTGCTTCTTATAGGACTCTAAGATGTAAAGTCCACTAGGCCCAGGGGACTTAACAGCCCTTATTTCCAATAGCTTTCTCAATGGCCTTTGTTTGGTGCTTGCAGTTGTTTTAAATTCTTTCTTCCCTTTCAAGTCTTGATTTACGAATAAATGTGGGATGTTATTTATTTTTTCTACAGTGAAGCAAGACAATAGGCATTTGTTCAATCCTACTACCATTACCTTATTTCCCATTATTAATTCCCCAGATTCACTAAATGCATGCTCATTTAAATTAATAAGAAAGATATAAAAGAGACCTAAGGGGCAACTTTGTCACACAGAGGGTGATATGTGTATGGAATGAGCTGCCAGAGGAAGTGGTGGAGGTTGGTACAATTGCGACATTTAAAAGGCAATGAATAGAAGGGTTTGGAGGGATATGGGCCGGGTCCTGGCAGGTGGGACTAGATTGGGTTGGGATATCTGGTCAGCATGGACGGGTTGGACCGAAGGGCCTTTTTCCATGCTGTACATCTCTATGACTCTATGACTGTATAATATTTTCATTTCTACAGATACTGCTAGAAATCCTTTTTTAAAATATTTCTAGCTTTCTCTCACCCTAATTTCTCCCTTTAAAGTCATTTTTTGCAGAATTCTAAAATCTTTTCAATTTTCTTTTCTTCATAGAATTGTAAGCCTTTTTTTTTCAATTGGTTACTATCTTTAAGTTCCTTATTTAGACACAAATGGAGTATTCAACTCCTAGATTCTTTCTTTCTCCCTGGAATATATTCTTGATGAGAAATAATACCTTAAATATCAGCTGTTGCATCTCTATTATCCTGCCCTTTAGCTAAATTTCCCAATTCATTTTATTCAGCTTTGTCTTTATCGACATGTAATTGACACAAAGTTTAATACACTGCTTTTAGGTTCACTGTTTTCTCCACTGAATCTGGAATTCAATCATGCTGTGATCATTGCTACTCGAGGTTCATTTATTATGAGGTCATTAATTAATCCTGCTTTATTGCCACTATACGATCAAGAATAGCCTGAGATCTCTGTTTGGTTCTAAAACTAGCTGCTGTAAGAAATGGTCTTGAAAATATTCTATGAACTCATCTTTCAGGCTACCTTTACCATTCTGATGCACTCAATCTATGTGTAGCTTTAAATTGTCTCTGATTATAGCCATGGAAATAGCACAGCAGGTGCTTTTTCCAGCCCCACACTTTATTGACTCACACTATTCCAACATCTGCAGTCCTCACTATCTCCATGATTATTGCCATACCTGTCTTATGGTATTTCCTTTCTGACCTTAACCATAGATTATCTGCTTAAGCACCTGACATGAATGGAGTTCTTTTGGTCTTGCTTCAAATGTAAAAGGAGACCACAATTACAACGTTGTCAGCCAGCTCAACAGAACAGCCGGCTGCAATGGCTGCTCCACAGCTTCCAGAGGGAACAGCAGCTGAACATCCAGTGGAGTGGTGAAGGAGAATAACGAGAACGCCAAATCTACAGGCCTCACTCTCATTTCCTTCAACTTTGTGAAAGACAGAGCAGGACCAAATGAGGATATCCTGGGCTATGTAATCTGCTGGAACAGGGCTCATGCTTAGGAAGGACTGGATGGCCATCCCATTCCTGTGGCTGTTGAAGTCATATTTGCCCTGAACATTTCTGCCACCAACTTGTTTCAGGGAGCAACTAGATAACTGTGTGATATCTGTTTCCTGATGAAGGGCTTTTGCCTGAAAGGTCAATTTTCCTGATGCTGCCTGACCTGCTGTGCTTTTCCAGCACCACTCTAGTCTTAACTATAATCTCCAGCATCTGCACTACCCACCTCCACCTTTAGATTAGATCCCGTACAGTATGGAAACAGGCCCTTCGGCCCAACAAGTCCACACTGATGCTCCGAAGAATAACCCACCCAGACCCATTCCCTACCCTACATTTACCCCTGACTAATGCACCTAATACTATGGGCAATTTAGCATGGCCAGCTCCCCTGTCCTGCTCATCTTTGGATTGTGGGAGGAAACGACAGGACCCGGAGGAAACCCACGCAGACACGGGGAGAATGTGCAAACTCCACACAGGCAGGAATTGAACCCGGGTCCTAGTGCTGTGAGGCTGCAGTGCTAACCACTGAGCCCCCTGTGTAACATCTCCCAATCTCCTTCACGCAAATGTATCTGTCATGTAGCCAGTACCATTTTCTCCAGATAGCAGCTCTTAATATCCTTTCTCCAAGATGAAGTGAGTCAAGCAGCCTGAGTAGTGGAGACCCCCATCATCCCTGGCTTCCCTGAGGTGCAGGGCAGAATAGACTGCGTACACATTGCTTTGAGCACTCTATCACTGACCTGCAGAGTTCAATGACTCTGCTTCGATCAATAAAGGCAGGTACCCCATATTTCTTTTTCACACCCTATTAACATGGCCTTCTGCCTTCAGAGATCTGTGGACAAACAGTCCAAGAGTCAAATTCCATCTGTCATTTATCTGCCCAATTGACCATCTCGTCTATATCTTCTTGTTGTCCAAGACACTCAACTTCATTGTTAACCACCCAGCCAATCTTCATGTCATCCGCCAACTTTCCAATCTACATGGCCAACTATGCCATTTATATGAATGACAAATAATAGGAAACCAAGAGCTGATTCCTGTGGTACACCATTGGACACTGGATTCCAATCACTAAGACAGCCACCTGTCATCATCCTCTGTTCCTACAAATGAGCCAATTTTGAATCCATGTTATCAAATTACCCTGGATCCCATGTGTAATTGCCTTCCTGATAATGTCTTCATATGGGATCATGTTAACGGCTTTGCTGAAAACTACATCAACTGCACTAACCTCATCTACACACCTGGTCATGCCCTCATAAAATTCAATCATCAAAAGACAATCTCACATCAGCAGCAAATGCAGAAATACCACTGCACATGAAGGAAGAGTCCAACTAGAGCCTTTTTTATTGGGACACCTTAGGGTGTGTGAACCTGTTGGTTGATTATCAAGTGTACATGTTGCTCTATGACCTTAGCTACAATGGAGGATCTATCTACTCCCTTTATGAACCAGATTGTTCATTAACCTAACTGTTTTCAAATGCTAAAAAGACTTTTGCTGAAAATCAAAGCTACTGTCAATCTTGGAGTAGTTAATTATAGACTCTTTAGGGTTAATTATTAAATAGATTATATAATATGTAATTACTTATTGGAGTTATACTTCATTTACTTCCAATGGTTAAAATAGCTTCACTTTTTTTTGTTTTCTGAGCATTTCAAAATGTTGGCTGCTTCCATTGTGGTTCCTCAAAAATAGTATGTTGAATTTATGTATACTGCAAAATTGTATTTCCCAATTGTATCAGTAATGTGATGTACTGTTCAAGTCACGGGCATACTGTTCTCCATTACTGAGAATCTCAGCTGTGCAGGCTTTGACTTTCACATTGAGAGGGACATTTTTTGAAGAGTTAATGAAACAGCACTTATACTAGAGTTAGCCAAGATTAACAGATGGTGAATGGGTGAATCAGAGACCTGTATGGGGCCCCTTTAAATGTTTGGCCCACATAAAAGTTCCTTTAAAATCATAACCATGGAGAAGACAATTGCACCATTAATTACATTCCTTTCATAGTTCCTGATCAATTTTCCCTGTCATGGATTCTATGAAATCCCCTTGTGACACAATAGCCCAAAATAAAGAAGAAGATTATGTTTGCATTATTCTTCCTTCTATGATTTAATTGGAGATCTTTGTAGCTTTTTGGAATATTGCTTATTTGTGCCTTAACATAGTGTTTGTCTTACTGAACATAGATTTAATAATTTTACTTCATTGATTTTGAAAAATTTATATTTTGAGCCACAAAAGCCAATGTATAGATAAAGATCTTTCTTTTATTAATCAGTAAGTTAAAAATTGATGTTTTTGATTTCAGATCTGAAAGTGGATTGAATGAATGTGCTGGGGGTATTCATTGGTATAAATTTCTGTAGATCAGTTTGACAAGTGAAAATCTCCTATCATGTGACTTTGTAAGGAGTGATAAAATGGGAATCTCTTATATATACTTCACCTGAAACTTCCCTATATAGTTATCATGCTCTGTAATTTTCCCTCTGCTGTCAAACCTCACAGAGCACAATAATAAGATAAACAGTTTGGTTTTGTTCCAGTTACTTCCTTAATCATTTTAAAAGATGATTGAAGTTTGCAACTAAAACCAAGTTTTTAATTGATTAATTAAATTGACAATTATGCATTTCATAGAGTAAAATTATAACTACTTTTGGAGACTATCAGTGGTACAGTGTATAGCACTGCTGCCTCACAGTGCCAGAGATCCAGGTTCAATTCCACCCTTAAGTGATTGGGTGGAGTTTGCACACTCTCCCCGTGTCTGCATGGGTTAAGGTGGATTGGTTGAGCTAAGTTGCTCACAGTGTGAGGCTAGGTGAGGTAGCCATGTAGCTGCAGGGTTATGGAGTAGGTCTGTGTGGGATGCTCTTCAGAGGTCAGTGTGAATTTAATAGGCTGAATGGCCTGCTTCTGCACTGTAGAGATTCTATGATGAACTCACACTAGGCATGTTCAATTATATATGATACCTATACAAAAGACCATGTACATGGAGTATGGAAATTGTAATACTGAATCTTTCAAGCCTCAGGAATAGCTGATCCATGGTCACAGTGCCCCTGTTACTTTAAATGTGCAAAATTGTGTTGTCTGTGTTTTACCCAAGTGATCTTCTCAGTTAGGCAGACAAAAGGTCACAGAGTTTGGTTTGCTGTTCAAGACAATTTTATTCTCAAAACATTCTGTATTAAAATACTATGTGACTATTTCCCAAATTCCTACAATATTTACTCTCTATTAGACTCTATCCTGCCTGAGAAAGAGTCTAAAGTGGGCGGCACGGTGGCACGTGGGCGGCACGGTGGCACAGTGGTTAGCACTGCTGCCTCACAGCGCCAGAGACCCGGGTTCAATTCCCGCCTTAGGCGACTGACTGTGTGGAGTTTGCACGTTCTCCCTGTGTCTGCGTGGGTTTCCTCCGGGTGCTCCGGTTTCCTCCCACAGTCCAAAGATGTGCAGGTCAGGTGAATTGGCCATGCTAAATTGCCCGTAGTGTTAGGTAAGGGGTATGGGTGGGTTGCGCTTCGGCGGGGCGGTGTGGACTTGTTGGGCCGAAGGGCCTGTTTCCACTCTGTAATTAATCTAATCTAATCTAATCTAATCTAATTATCTGCAACGATCCATGCATTTGAGCTGGGTCTTTGGAATCTCCCTGCACTCCAAAGCAGGGCTGGCTCTCTTCCAGAAAGGTGAGTTTTGCAGGTCCAGTTGGATCTTCTCTTGCTCACTCCCTCTCTCTCACTCTCACTCTCTCTTCAGGTGGTCAGAGCTCCGCTGCTGGGCCAAGTCAAGTCTTCGCTGGATCTTTGTTGAGCATTCACTGCGGGGCTGTTTCTGGGTGTTTATAGTTTTATCCCCCTCAACCTGGACTTTTCAAATTGTTCTGTGGCCTTCGGCCAATGGGGTCATGAGTAGGGCTCAAATCCTCCAAAGGTGTCACACAAACACCCTTCCCTGTTGCTGTACCAGGAGATCTAAAGTGCACATGCTCAGACAGTCAAGATACCAGAATCTAATCGATACTTCTCCAATACATAACCCTCGGGGTGGTTGTAACTGGTAGCCTTTGAACATTTATAAACTCTTCGATATTGGTTTCCACTGTTCTCTGTCACCGGTATCTTCTGGTTGCTGTTTAATTTAATATGGCCAATTTTCTGTCAGGCCTGATTTCTCTGGTTATTGGTCAATTCAGAATGTCCAATTTTGGGCCTATGGTTTCTTGACTAAAACTGTAACTGTCCAAACCAAATATTTACCATAACAGGAACTCAATACCAATTTTAGAATGAAGATAATCACCTTTTGGAGTGCAAATATTTGGCAAACAGGAGCTGTTATATTAAGCCTCTGACAATTCAAAACTGATGAAGAAGTTTGGATTATTATGTGACCTTTTCTTTTTACTTTTTCTTGCAAAACTGTGATTCATGTCCACTACAGTTATATACATCACAAATTAGGATTATCTGGACAGCTCATTGGTATCTAAACAGCTCATTGGTATGGTCTTAAAATGGGAGCCTAGCTAATGGAGGCCATTGTCAGACATTCAGCAGAAGGAACTCCGCAGTTTGTGTCTTCTTCTGTTCTCATTCAACTTTCACATGTACAGTAGAACTACTGTATCTGCAGACTCAGTTTCTGTGGTTTTAGTTATCTGCGGCCCAAACATATTACATGGAACATTCCAGAAATAATTCAAGTGGGCTCCCGGGGAGGTAAATTTCCCATTTAAATAATAGGATTCGCTACTATCTGCATTTCCGGGCATTTGCGGTAGGTCTTGGAATGTATCACCCGCCGATACGGGGGGGGGGGGGGGGCAGCACCTGTGTAATTTACAGCAGTCACCACTGCAGAGTGCTTGCAAGCCCTAATTGATTTTTCTCTTCTCTAACCAATGGCCTCCAGATCAATTGCTGCATCCTTTCATTTTCTCGTTTGCTTAATATCTACTCACTTATTATAAATGGGAGATCTAAACTGAAGTCATCGTAATCAATGCTTAATTTTACACACTGTGCCCGCAGGGAATCTAATAAAAACTGAAAGAACTGTGGATGCTGTAAATCAGAAACAAAAACAGAAATTGCTGGAAAAGCTCAGCAGGTCTGGCAGCATCTGTGAAGAGAAATCAGAGTTAACATTTTGGGTCTGGTGACACTTCCTCAGGATTGGAATTATGTTATTTTCTGTTACCAAAACAATATTAAACAGAATAGGGGACACTAACACAATCACTTCAATTTGTGCAACAAGCAAGTAACTTTATGCTGTAGAGATTTACAAGGTCAAATTTTATCATGCGTCTACCCTCCTTGTCAATTATTTTATTTATACCACATGTGGCTGCAGATGTAAATATGTGGAAACACTGACAGAATGGGCTTGTTCCAGGGCTCGCTCAACGTAGCCTAATTATTTCCATCGATGGGTTGCTGGATTATGGCCTTCCTTCCTGAGGGCATTGGTTCATGTAGAAGGAGGCCATGCAGACTGCTGCCAAAATGTTGTTTTAAGTTTTAACTACATTGTTTGTGCTGCATAGTCCTGTATTCTGGAGTTCTTACTAGTTAGCATCAGGGACAGAAAGTGGGTCACCCAAGCCTTAACACAATGGATGAACTAGCTCTGATGTATTAATGCAATGAATGGTGACAATGGTCATTTACAGAATCATAAAATCTAGTGCACAGGTACAACAATTATTAAAAAAAGACTAAGGGGAAATTGTCCTTTTCTCAATGAAATTGGAAATCAAAGAAGAGAAAGTCATGTCTCAGGCCTTCAATATGTTCACTCAATTTTGCTTTGACCGTAAGGTTTGAATGTATTTCTTAGTGATTAGAATAAAATCCATCATGCAAAGTGTTGTCGAACCAATATACTTAGAATTATAGAGTCATAGAGATGTACAGCATGGAAACAGACCCTTCGATCCAACCTGTCCATGCCGACCAGATATCCCAAACCAATCTAGTCCCACCTGCCAGCACCTAACCCATATCCCTCCAAACCCTTCCTATTCATATACCCATCCAATGTCTCTTAAATGTTGCAATTCTACCAGCCTCCACCACTTCCTCTGGCAGCTCATTCCATGCATGTACCATCCTCTGTGTGAAAATGTTGCCCTGTAGGTCTCTTTTATACCTTTCCTCTCTCACCCTAAACCTATGCCCTCTAGTTCTGGACTCCTCCACCCCAGGGAAAAGACCTTGCCTATTTACCCTATCCATGCCCCTCATAATTTTGTAAACTCCTACTCCCTCTGTACTTATATAGTTCAAAATTCCGTTGCTTTTGTTGACTACTCCTCTGAATTGATTGGACGTGTTGAACAGTCTACTCAGATTTGGGGTTCTCTGCCATTTTCATGCTTAGTTCTTTCAACACCATTCATGTAGAGCCATTCTGTCACATGTTTCGTCTCCATGACCAGCATTCTATATTCTTCTGTATTACATTTATATACTTTATTCAATTCATTCTGCAATTTCATAGCTACTTCTTTCATTCCACTGTTCACCTCAGTTTCATCAGGAAATATTGCTTTTTTATATCAAGTTTCTGAATCAAAGTTATTTTTATAAACTTGAAGTAGTTGTGGCCTCAACTCTGAAGGACTCACTTAATAATTCCTTTCTTAAGTTAGGTCACCATGACAGAACACAGTTCTTTCTAGACCTATCTTTTGTTTCTCCATTTGTCCCATTTGCATCTTTATTTGCCTTGCACTATCAAATGTTCTGTCAATTATTTTCTCCTGTTTTATTACCCTATTCAGATACTTGCTTTTATTCTCTCCTACTCTTCCCTGTATTTGCTGAACCCTGTATTTGCTGAAGACCTGTTATAACACTAACATTTCCCAGTTCTGTCGAAAGGTCATTGACATTAACTCTCTTTCTCTCTCCACAAAAACTGCCAGATACACTGAGCATTTCCAGAATTTTCTGATTTCAATATATTAGCTTTGTATTGTGTAAAGGTGGTAAGAAAACTTTCTTCAGAAAACGGAATCCTGAACACTGTGACAAATTGTAGTCACTGAAAAGTCAGCGAGAAGTTTGAGTACTGCAGATATTGCAGAGAATGGCTATGAAGTTAATCCTTGTCAATGATGAGTTATGAGGAAAGACTGTAGAAATTTGAACTTTATAGCCAACAAAAGATTCCTTTGAGAATCCATTTTATCAAGCTATAAATGATTGTTAAAGGGTGTCAAGGTAGAACTAGAGGACATAGGCCCAAACTCGTAACAATTAATTTTGGACCTGGAAACAATAAATTCTTCTCACAAAGAGTAATAAACTTCCAGAGTGCAGGTATAAATATTGGAGTCATTCTTGGAACAATTGGGAAAACTTTATATCTTCCTGGAAAGATACACATTGACCAAATGGCCTTCCTCGTCAGTAATTATTTTGTATTTTGTGAAACTTCTCTCTGCTCTTCATAAATGGTGGCATAGATATTAAAACATAGAAATTATGCGAGAACTGTGCAATTGATTTAGCTGCAGATGGAAATTGCAGAACCACCATCAGCTGCCATTCAAGAAAATGGGTCAGAGGTTGTGATCTGAAATTGTTTGAATCATTATTGAGCCTGGATGGCTGCAATGATGAAGTACTGTCCCTCAAGCTTATATTAACATTCCACTGCCTACTTGTCCAAAATGCCCTCGAGTTACAAGTGATAGTGTCTTTCACCTTCAGCTAGCTATTTCTCCACCATTCATGGTGTACGTGCATCATTCATTTATTTCCCTACATGCAGGCCTTCACATTTTAATGCTTTAAGTTTCATCTGACATGGTTATATATCTTTCATTCTACTTCTCCTTCAGTAAACTTGAGATGTATTTCAATGTCATTGGAAAATATTAACTTCAGCATTACTGACAGCATTTTGTTCCACTTAGCCATTGATAAGTGAGAGTTTTAAAGTTAGGACAAGCACAATGTATATATGAGACAACATATTTTTGAATCCAGATGAAATCAAAGGGAACCAACAAATGACCAACTGCAAAGCACATTAGTGAGTTGGTAGGAATGAGTTAATTAAATTCACCAGCTTTATTCAAAAACAGATATTGAATATCTTCAGTTTTTCTCTAAAATAGTTAAACTTTGCTCATCTTATTATGGAATCTGTCTCCTGTACATAGAACTATGTTGAATTTAGAGCATAATAACAGCCTGGACAAACTGGCTCAGACCAGCTATAGTGCTCCACAGTGGCTTCCGTTCATATTATTCAGTCTCATCCTATCAGTAAGTACTTCCTATCAATTCTCCCAATTTTGCAGGTTTAAAGTGGAAATATCTGTCAAAATAAATTATGGAGTACAAGAAAGATACGTGATCCATGGGGCAATTCTGGCTGTAATTTGTGAATACTGAAGCTTGCAGTTACTGCAGGAGCTCCAGACTTAACTCCAACAAGAATGTAGCTGGGATCTTCCTGCTGCTTTCCCTCCGCTCCATAAATCTCAACTATGTTCCTCCAGAAATAACATTGAGCACACAGTACATCAACAAAAATATACATGAGACTAATATCATTATTTATGAACTACTGGCATATATTATGCAACATACTTGATGCTATTTATGCTATAGCCACGTTGAGTGTAAAAAATGCTTATTTGTTCCTTATGTTCAATGCTATGGAAAGGTGATTTAAAAGATAAAATGTTTAAAAGACTTACTCCTCTGAAATTCAAAAGACTATTTTGATGTAATGCATCAGCACATTTCAGTCAGACTTGTATCTAAAGTCTGCATATTATCAGTGGAGTTCTATCCCAGATATTTTGAGGCAGAAATCTTTATTTAAAGTAATTGAAGAGCCAGTGAATTCCAATTTCAGCCAGCGATTTGTATTGTCAAATCCCCAGTCATTGCAGGAAAGGTTGCCATAGAAGTCTGAACCATTCTTCTGATCCTCCAGCTGACATCAGCTAATTATTTCTCACTTGAGCCTAATTCTGTTCTCCAGTGCCAAGTCATTTCCACAGGATCTGCGAATTATAGTTATCCGAAATGTCCGTCATCAGTGCTTGCCACTAGCTGGCTTATACCATCTGGACATATTTACTCAAACTCGTGTTTCCAATGGCCCCCAACAGCCATAAAGGTCTCTCCATATGAACCTGTCAATCAGTAAGATAGGCTTAAGGCTCTGGGTGACAGGCCTTGTAGACACACTCACACTTGTGCAGTGTCACCAAGGTCTTCGGGCTAATTATAGTCTAAATGCCTGACAGGGAAAAATTATAGGGGAAAAGACAGCTGCATGTGTCTGGGGAGAGGGGTCTGATTTCTTCTAAATCCTCCATCCCTGATATTGACTGCCACTCCCCCTATCCCTTGATCAACCTTAACCCTTTGATGAACAAGTGTCTTTTTCCGTCTGAACATCTCAATGAAATTATATTTAAGGTGTCAGGTACTCAGTGTAATCATTTTGCCAATGCCTCACTGGTTAGCAGAATGAATCAGAATAATAGGTGCATAAACTGTCAGGAAAGTTATCAATCAAAAGTGCTATCACTGTCTAAGCTTGCCACTTTACATGGCAGAATACTAATACAGAGGTGTTGCAGATTTAATAGTCTTGTAAATAAATAATCCAGACTCTGGATTTTTTATTGAACAATAAACAAGTCAACAGTTCAAATTCATAAATTATATACATATATATTTTAAAAAACACAATCATCATCAAGGACATAGACTTTCACTACTATATAATTTGAATAATTATAAAGAATTAAATGAATGTATTTTGTGCATTTTTCTCTTTAAACAGCATTAAGTGGATACATAGACAGAGAAAAAAAGAGGAAATAGAAGTTATTGACACATTCTTTGCTCATATAGTTTGTGAGCATTTGTATAATTTATTTGAATACACCAGACAGGCATCCAGTCCTACTCTACCCACTGTACAGTAAGATACATAAGAGCTGAACATGGAACACTCAATAATTTCACAGAAAAAGCCATTGTGATGTGCATTAGAAAATCCTATTGTCTAGTTGTGCATCAATTTGCTTTCTCATGCACATGTTATTTCTCTGTATTTTAAAGGGGCCTAATAACAAGTGTTACCTTTAAAATTCAAATGTGTGCAGCTAGTTGTTTTACAGTGCATGGCCCTTTTAAGTTCCTTTGTGTGCCTCTCTGGTCTGTTGTTGGCTGTTAAGCACCTCTACAGTTGAGCATGTACGTCGTAAATAACTCTTATCATTTTTCCCCTTATGCCACGCAGTACCCAGGAAAACAGGGTTACGTTGCCATTAAGAGTACAAGTTGGTACAATTCCAAAAGACAACATTGAGAGTATTTGAATTATTGTTGGAGATGTAAAAGGAATCAACTCTTAATGCCCGTTGGTGAAGAAATAAACATTACCCTGCTCATCCAAGTGCAGATATTCACTACCACTTTCCTAAGTTTCCTTACAATTTTGATAGGTTTCAATGTCTGTTCTCACTTTTATTTAAAACTGCATAGGACTTTAACTTGGTAGATGATTCAACCAAATTCTTTAAGGTCAGTGAGAATACAAGTATTTCAGCTTCCTCCAAATGTATTTCATCTCACCCAACCAGAATACCCTTCCCCTCGGTTATCCCAATCTTTTGTGTTTAAAGGGACAATGTATTAAAATAAATTAAGGAGTATGGGAAGAATATGTGATTCATGGGAAAATTTGTGGACACCGAAGCCTAGAATTTCTGCAGGAGTTCCATTGGTTCCAAGATTTAACTCCAGCAAGAATGTAGCAGGAACTTTGATGGGATTTGATCTACTGCTTCCCACCTTCTCTATGTTCCGCCAGATGTTAAATTGAGCATATAATATACCTATTAAAATATAAGTGGGAGTATTATCATTGTTATAGACAAAAGAGAGGAACACAATGTTCAGCACTTTTATATCATTTATAACATAGCCACATGTCCTTCGGTCCAAGATTGTTTAAAAGGGGATTAATACTCAAGTGCTTTCAATGTTCTTAAATACACGATTTTCTGACAATCAAAAAATCATTTTGGCAAAATACATCAGCCAATCTCAGTCAGACTTACATCGAAATATGTATGTAATGGGGAGACCTACTGTGGGCATGTTGTAGCAATGAGAAGTAACAAGAAGTAACAAGTTATGGGAGTACTCATTGAATAGTAGGACGCAAGGAGGTTCAGAGGAACAGGATGAGTTTGGGGTGCCGGTCCACAGTTCCCTGAACACAGCAGGGCAGGTTAATAGGGTGGCTAAGAAAGCACATGTGAACATTTGCTTTTACCAGTCAAGGGATAGTTTATAAGAAAAGGAGGTCATATTGAAGCTGTACAAAACATTGGTTAAGCCACAGCTGGAGCACTGCGTCCAATTCCATTTGTCATGCTCTAAGAAGCATGTGCTGGCATTGGAAGGGGTGCAGAGGATATTCACCAGCATGTTGCATGGGGTGGAACATTTTAGCTATGAAGAGAGATTAGTTACGCTCGGATTGTTTTCTTTAGAGCAGAGAAGGTTGACGGGGAACCAATAGAGATGTATAAGGTTATGAGGGACATGGACAGGGTGGCTAATAAGCAGCTGAAGCAACTGGTTGAAGTTAAAGAGGAGGACATCATTTTAAGATGAAAGGCAGGAGGTTTACACGGGAGTTTAAGAGGAATGTTTACACCTAAAGGCTGGTGGTCATCTGGAATGCATTGCCTGGGAGGGTGGACAAGATGGGAAACCTCACAACTTTTAAACAGTACTTGGATGAGCAGTTGAAGTTCCAGGTAATAGGCCAAGTGCTGGAAAGTAGGACTAGTGTAGATAGTGCATACTACATAAGCTGTATGACTTTATGCCTCTAACAATGTTTACTTAAAATTTCAGCCAGGCATTTGTGTTGTAAAGGACCCCAGTCATTGCAGGAATGGTTACCATAGAAACATGAATCTTTCTTCTGATCCTCCAGCTTGCATCAGCTAATTATTTCTCACATGAGCCTAATTCTGTTCTCCAGTGCCAAGTCATTTTCACAGGAACTGCGAGCTATAGTTATCTGAAATGTCCATCATCAGCTTTTGCTGGCTTGAATCATCTGGACATTTATACAAACCAATGTTTCTAATGGCTCCCTTCAGCCTCTAGGGAAAGATGCCTTCTTTCTTCAAAGTCTTCCATTTATGATATTAACTACAACATGAGGAACACCCACTCATTGACCTTAAGCACTTGATGATCATCACATCATTGTTGCCATTTGGGCAACGTTGTGAAGATCTTTTTCAAAGTGTTGGTAACTCACTTTCCATTTTTTCAACATTTAAATATTTAGCAAATGGAAACAAAATTATTGACAGATAAACAGCCAGGAAATTTACTGATCACTATCAGTATTGCCATTGAAGTCTGCCATTTACCTGTATTACCATATTGTAGAATGCTAATACACAAATTAGCATTGGGCGGCACGGTGGCACAGTGGTTAGCACTGCTGCCTCACAGCGCCGGAGACCCGTGTTCAATTCCCGACTCAGGCGACTGACTGTGTGGAGTTTGCACGTTCTCCCCGTGTCTGCGTGGGTTTCCTCCGGGTGCTCCGGTTTCCTCCCACAGTCCAAAAATGTGCAGGTTAGGTGAATTGGCCATGCTAAAATTGCCTGTAGTGTTAGGTAAAGGGGTAAATGTAGGGGAATGGGTGGGTTGCGCTTCGGCGGGTCGGTGTGGACTTGTTGGGCCGAAGGGCCTGTTTCCACACTGTAAGTAATCTAATCTAATCTAAATATTCTTTATTTAATGGTCTTGCAAATAAATAATAAATACAAACTCTAGGCATTATTTACTGTGACAATAAATAAATGAATATTTTAAAGAAGAGAGTGGGAAGTGATGTGAGTCTAACATATGTAAATATAGCCTTGATCAGGCAGATAGATTTTTTTCAGATCATTCAGGCCAATCAGATACAGGTTGTTCTGGTATAATGCGTGTTTTGTTAAAGCGAATTGGCTATAATGCGTTTGATGAATTGTGGGCACTGTTTGGATAATGTGAACTTTCTACTGAATGGGTATGGTGATTTTCTATAGCTATCTTCTACGGCTCAATTTTCTACAGTGGTTTGCCATGGTGCGAGGTTGCAGAGGAATGCAGCTGTTGCGTTATACCAGAATGCCTTTTTATATGTAGTGCAGTTAGAATTTTTTTAAAAATTAAGTATTTTGTTGATTTATTTCTTTAATTATCATTGTTTAGTTTATAAACAGAAAGCAATGAAATATAAACTGACACTGCAATAGTTGTACATTTTGTGATTATTTCTATAAATTCTTAAATGTACCAGGTAAGCAAAAAGACCTACTCTAACCACTGTGCTTATAATGAATGCTGAATGTGAAAACTGATCTTATTGTTTGTATATGACGAAGTCAGGCAAAATTTAATAATTCTAACAGACATGAATATCTAAAACATTCCCACAGCATGTTCAGGCACAAAATGCTATTTGTAAGAGTGGTTTGCACAGTGAAGGGATCTAGTATTTCTTGTCTGGAGGTGGAACAAGGTGGAAGTGACAGGTGTGGTATCTTCGAAAGAATGTGGAATTATTTTGTTATAATCCATCATCATTGCACGTAAGAAAGAATCTGAGTGTTACATGAATTGAGCAATGATGTCATCCATGGCCTGCCAAGCTGTGCTTGCTTCTTGGTAATATTCACAAAATTTGATGTCAGGTCTGAATGTAATTACGAGTTACTTTGTCTGAAGCCCAATAGAAAGCTGTCAATTTTTAAATTATACTTATGATCACCTCAACAGATGGGTAATAGTAAAGAGATGCTTAGATAACAGGTGGCTACACTAACATCTTTGTCTTACTACAATTATTATCATGGTTTGTGATGATAAACTTGACAAAACACTATTGGAGCTGATCAGAAGTTGATCACCTGGAACTCTGTATTGTGGTCATGCTATATTTTAGGTGTTTGATCATACTGTTAGTTTTAAAGCCCAATCAGAGTAGAAATAGGAGTCAAAGATATTCAGTCATTCTGGAATTATGTTGATCTCTGGCCTTTGGTTTAATCATCTAGTTTAGCAGCACTTCAACATCTTCTTAAATTTCATGTTATAGAATCTTGTAAATTTCACCAGCCACAATCTGGCTTTTGCCAATACATTTGATCGATGAGAAATGAACTTCACATCTAAATTCCGAGAATTTGCTGCCTCAACCATTATATAAGTAGACAAGGTGATAAGACAAAATATTTATATGAAGATTTACTGGACTTTATCTTTATGACATTAGAAATTCTAGAAGCAAGTGTTGTTTACTGATAGTGTATTACTTTACACAGCTGAAAAATATGTTGCTGGAAAAGCGCAGCAGGTCAGGCAGCATCCAAGGAGCAGGAGAATCGATGTTTCGGGCATAAGCCCTTCTTCAGGCTTCTTCGGGCTTATGCCCGAAACGTCGAACCTCCTATTCCTTTGATGCTGCCTGACCTGCTGCACTTTTCCAGCAACACATTTTTCAGCTCTGATCTCCAGCATCTGCAGTCCTCACTTTCTCCTATTACTTTACACATATGACTAAAATCCCTTTGGAGACTTCTTATCAATGTTGTTAAATCACTTACAGTATTTAAAATAGGTTTACTATGCTAAAATGATAGACAGCGGGTTCATAAGGGGACAGTAACCAAAACACTACATAGAGAGTTATCATATGATTGAGCATTGCTGTCCTGTCAATATGCCTTGGCTGTGTGGTCTCAAAGATCAATAAAAACATTGACTAATTTGATCTACAATATACACACAATAAATTTGCTCAAAGCGACTCTTGCTTTCAGATTGTCTCTTGCAGCTTCACAAGGAAATGCAATTTGGTAAGAAATGAACAACGCTTCTTCTCTCATACATTTATGCATCAATTCATTTAATTGTTCACAAACATTGCATTCTTTTCTGTTTCCATATAACAGAAGTCTTTATATGAAACTAATGTTCTTTTTCGGCAACAGAACTTAATCTTCATATTTGGTGAGGAAAATGTCTTTTCGAATTACTTAGGGTCATAGAGTCATAGAGATGTACAGCCTGGAAACAGACCCTTCTTCCAACCCGTCCATACCAAACAGATATCCCAACACAATCTAGTCCCATCTGCCAGCACCCGGCCCATATCCCTCCAAACCCTTCCTATTCATATACCCATCCAAATGCCTTTTAAATGTTGCAATTGTACTAGCCTCCACCACATCCTCTTTCAGGTCATTCCATACACACACCACACTCTGCGTGAAAATGTTGCCCCTTACTTCTCTTTTATATCTTTCCCATCTCACCCTAAACCCATGCCCTCTAGTTCTGGACTTCTCCACCCCAGGGAAAAGACTTTGTCTATTTATCATATCCATGCTCCTTATAATTTTGTAAACCTCTATAAGGTCACCCCTCAGCCTCCGATGCTCCAGGGAAAACAGCAACATCCTTGTGAATCTTTTCTGAACCCTTTCAAGTTTCACAACATCTTTCCGCTAGGAAGGAGACCAGAGTTGCATGCAATATTCCAACAGTGGTCTAACCAATGTCCTGTCCAGCTGCGACATGACCTCCCAACACCTGTACTCAATACTCTGACCAATAAAAGAAAGCATACCAAATGCCTTCTTCACTATCCTATCTACCTGCGACTCCACTTTTAAGGAGCTATGAACCTGCACTCCAAGGTCTCTTTGTTCAGCAACACTCCCTAGGACCTTACCATTAAGTGTATAAGTCCTGCAAGGATTTGCTTTCCCAAAATGCAGCACCTCGCATTTATCTGAATTAAACTCCATCTGCCACTTCTCAGCCCATTGGCTCATGTGATCAAGATCCTTAATTCTTCATTTTTCATTATTTCAAAAAAACGTATTTTGCCAGGTGATGTTCTCAATCAGTAATACTTATGTCTTAGAGCAACCCTACTTCTCTTTCTGATAAGGTATTTTTCTTGCTCTCTTTTTAGTCTTCTGGTTCATAAGCTGTCGTACAATTCTTAGTTTTCTTGGAAAATGTATGTAATCAAAGCTCAGTTATTATTCTGTTAAAGTGTCGAATTTCACTTTATGCTCTCTGATTACAAGTAAGAATCTGATTTCTTGGATGACTTGGAGAATTTATCCAATGAACAGTTAGGTCATGGTGCTAAATTCGATTCCAGATCTGAGCTGATCTCAGGTGATCAAGCAGTAAAGATGCTTAGAAATGATAGTAAAAGTTTCTTTCAATACATAAGAAACAAACGACAGGCAAGAGCAGACATTGGGCCACTTCAAACTGATGCTGGAAGCCTAGTGATGGGAGATAAGGAAATAGCTGGAGAACTTAATAAGTACTTTGCGTCAGTGTTCACAGTGGAAGACATGAGGAATATCCCAGCAATTAAAGGGAGTCAGGGGGCTGAGTTGAGTATGGTTGCCATTACAAAAGAGAAAGTGCTAGAAAAGCTAAAAGGTCTTAAAATTGATAAATCTCCTGGCCCCGATGGGTTACATCCTAGAGTTCTGAGGGAGGTTGCTGAGGAAATAGCGGAGGCGTTGGTTGAGATCTTTCAAAAGTCACTGGAGTCAGGGAAAGTCCCGGATGATTGGAAGATCGCTGTTGTAACCCCCATGTTCAAGAAAGGATCATGGCAAAAGATGGAAAATTATAGGCCAATTAGCCTAACCTCAGTTGTTGGTAAAATTCTAGAATCCATCATTAAGGATGAGCTTTCTAAATTCTTGGAAGAGCAGGGTCAGATTAGAAAAAGTCAACATGGATTTAGTAATGGGAGGTCATGCCTGACAAACCTGTTGGAGTTCTTTGAAGACGTGACAAGTAGGTTAGACCGGGGAAACCCAGTGGATGTGGTCTACCTAGACTTCCAAAAGGCCTTTAATAAGGTACCACATGGGAGGCTGCTGAGCAAGGTGAGGGCCCATGGTGTTCGAGGTGAACTACTGGTATGGATTGAAGATTGGCTGTCTGACAGAAGGCAGAGAGTTGGGATAAAAGGTTCTTTTTCGGAATGGCAGCCGGTGACAAGCAGTGTCCCGCAGGGTTCAGTGTTGGGGCCGCAGCTGTTCACATTATATATTAATGATCTGGATGAAGGGACTGGGGGCATTCTAGTGAAGTTTGCCGATGATACAAAGTTAGGTGGACAGGCAGGTAGTACTGAGGAAGTGGGGAGGCTGCAGAAGGATCTAGACAGTTTGGAGGAGTGGTCCAGGAAATGGCTGATGGAATTCAATGTGAGCAAATGCGAGGTCTTGCACTTTGGAAAAAAGAATAGAAGCATGGATTACTTTCTAAACAGTGAAAAAATTCATAAAGCCAAAGTACAGAGGGATCTGGGAGTGCTATTTGAGGATTCTCTAAAGGTAAACATGCAGGTTGAGTCCGTGATTAATAAAGCGAATGCAATGTTGTCAATTATCTCAAGGGGGTTGGAATATAAAAGCACTGTTGTGCTACTGAGACTTTATAAAGCTCTGGTTAGGCCCCATTTGGAGTACTGTGTCCAGTTTTGGTCCCCACACCTCAGGAAGGACATACTGGCACTGGAGCGTATCCAGCGGAGATTCACACGGATGATCCCTGGAATGGTTGGACTAACATATGAGGAACGGCTGAGGATCCTGGGATTATATTCATTGGAGTTTAGAAGATTAAGGGGAGATCTAATAGAAACTTACAAGATAATACATGGCTTGGAGAGGGTGGACGCTAGGAAATTGCTTCCGTTAGGCGAGGAGACTAGGACCCATGTGGACACAGCCTTAGAATTAGAGGGGGTAAATTCAGAACAGAAATGCGGAGACATTTCTTCAGCCAGAGAGTGGTGGGCCTGTGGAATTCATTGCCACAGAGTGCAGGGGCGGCTGGGACGCTAAATGTCTTCAAGGCAGAAATTGATAAATTCTTGATGTCACAAGGAATGAAGGGCTACGGGGAGAATGCGGGTAAGTGGAGTTGAAATGCCCATCAGCCATGATTGAATGGCGGAGTGGACTCGATGGGCCGAATGGCCTTACTTCCGCTCCTATGTCTTATGGTCTTATGGTCTACTGACCTCAGAGATGGATGAATGAACTAGGTTTCCTAAATCAGCGCTCACTCATGGAATTAACTATGTGTGGCTATTAGTAACAACTGTATTGTATTTTGATGTGCTCCCTTTCCAGTTGCAATACCTGCTAACACTTAACAGAAAAGGTTCAGATGGCAATTTACCAATGGATAGAAATGCAATGGCACACTAACATTGCTTGAAGTAGCTATCGCTTTCTCTATTAAACCACATCTCACTTCTGTGCTATCTAGTCAACAGCAATGAATAATGGGATATTGTCCAGTTGATAAAAAAAGTTCAAAAATGACTCATACTTTTATTTCATGCTGAGGATTTAATTGGAACCATGACAAAAGCAAGCAGCAGCTTATGTATGCACCAGTAGCGATAAAGTCGATTAAACAAAGGAAACAGCATCCCCAGTTCTGGCAATACTGAAGTGCCCTCTGCAACAAAGGCAATGCTTATTCACATGTGACATACTTCAGATAGCAGATAATACACATAATAAAACAACCACTTTCAAGGGTCGTTTTTCCCCCCCTCTCAATTTCATTTTTTTTCCTGAGCATCTAATCACATTATTTCCTCAAGCACAACTTTATAAACTCAGAGAAATGGAAATTAAACTCAGAGAAATGGAAATTAAAACTATCTGTACCCATACTGAACAATCAGACTAAAACTTCCCAATATCTCACCACCTTAGTGCTCAATTTACATCTAAAGAAGAGCAGAGGACCCTTTAAAGTGAAGATAAGAGAGAACATATGTCCTATACATCCTCTAAGAGAACAGGGAATGCTGTTCGAGATTAGTTCCTTCAGCAAAAGGAACATGTGCTGGTGGACGGATAGAGAGGAAGAGTGGAGTAAAAGCAATAAATGTCTATGGTTGAATGTTAATGGTAAAAAAACCCATAAAAGCACGTGGAGGGAAATATAGAAGGGGTTGTCCATTTTTTCTCCATATAGCCACTAACCATGTGTGAAAGCAGCCATTATCACAATGATGTCAGATTAGAGGAAACTGGACCCTGGGTCAGGAGGGACTCCAAATAAGATGTTCTCTCCTACCATATGTACCATGTTCAATGAAGCTTGTTGCTGTTTGTAGATCTCATATTACTAATCAGTTTAATGAATATGCAAATATCAACATCATCTATTTCAATGCCAGGAGTATCCGAAATAAGATAGGTGAGCTTGCAGCATGAATAGACACCTGGGACTTTGATGTTGTGGCAATTTCGGAAACATGGATAGAGCAGGGTCAGGAATAGATGTTGCAGGTTCCAGGGTTTAGATCTTTCTTTAAGAACAGGCAAGGCGGTAAAAGAGAGGGAGTGTGGCCTTGTTAGTCAAGGATAGTATAACGGTGGCTGAAAGAACTTTTGATGAGAACTTGTCTACTGAGGTGATACGGGCTGAGGTTAGAAACAGGAGAAGAGAGGTCACACTGCAGGGAGGTTTTTACAGGCCTCCACAGAGTTCCAGGGAAGTGGAGGAGAGGAAAGTCAAACTGATTCTGGGTAGGAGTGAAAGGAACAGGGTGGTCATTGTGGGGGACTTTAACTTCCCCAACATTGACTGGAAATGCTATAACTCTAGTCCGTTGGATGGAGCAATCTTTGTCCAATGTGTGTAAGATGTATTTCTGACACAGTATGTCGAAGGGCCAACAAGAGGGGAGACCACACTGGATCTGGTGCTTGGTAATGAACCAGGCCAGGTGTTTGATTTAGTGGTGGGTGAGCACTTTGGAGAGAGTGATCATAATTCAGTTATGTTTAGTTTAGCAATTGAAAGGGATAGGTACGTGCCACAGGGCGAGAGTTATCGATGGGGCAAGGGGAATTATAATGCTATTAGGCAAGACTTAGGATGCATAGAATGGGTTAGCAAAATACAGTGGATGGGGACAATCGAAATGTGGAGCTGGTTTAAGGAACAGATGTTGCGTGTCCATGATAGGTATGTCCTGGTCAGGCAGGGAGGATATGATAAGGTAAGGGAACCGTGGTTTACTACAGAAATTGCATCTCTTGTTAAGCGGAAGAAGGAGGTTTATGGGATAATGAGACGAGATGGTTCAGATGAGGCGATGGACAGTTACAGATGAGCTAGGAAGGATTTAACGAGAGAGTTAAGAAGATCAAAGAGAGGACATAAGCAGTCTTTAGCAGGTAGAATGAAGGAGAATCCTAAAGCTTTCCATAGGTATTTGAGGAATAAAAGGGTGACTAGAGTAGGAATGGGGCCAGTCAAAACAGAAGTGGCAAGTTATCTGTGGACCCTGTGCAGATCAGAGAGGTGCTAAATGAATATTTCTCATCAGTTTTCACTCAGGAAAAGGATAATATTGTAGCGGAGAAGAATGAGATAAGAGATATTCGACTAGAAAGGATCGAGGTTAGTAAGGAAGAGATGTTATCAATTCTAGAAGGAGTGAAATTAGACAAGTCCCCTGAGCTTGATGGGATTTATTCAAGGATTCTCTGGGAAGCTAGGGAGGAGATGGCGGAGCCTTTCGCTTTGATCTTTGAGTCATTATTTTCTACAGATTTAGTACCAGAGGACTGGAGGATTGCAAATGTTGTGCCCTTGTTCAAGGGCAGTACAGATTACCCAGGTAATTATAAACCAGTGAGCCTTATGTCTGTTGTAGGAAAGGTTTTGGAAAGGATTATAAGAGATAGGATTTATAATCATCCAGCAAGCAACAATTTGATTTGGTTTTGTCAAGGGCAGGTCATGTCTCACAAATCTCTTGAGTTTTTTGAGAAGGTGACCAAACATGTGGATGAGGATAGGGCAGTTGACGTGGTGCACATGGCCTTCAGTAAAGCCTTTAATAAGGTTCCATATGGTAGGCTGTTGGAGAAAATGCAGAGGCATGGGATTGAGGGTGATTTAGCAGTTTGGATTAGAAACTGGCTTTCTGAAAGAAGGCAGCGAGTGGTAGTTGATGTAAAATATTCAGCCTGGAGTCCAATTACTAGCGGTGTGCCACAGGATCTGTTTTGGGTCCACTGCTGTTTATCATTTTTATAAATGACTTAGACGCAGGCATAGGTGGATGGGTTAGTAAGTTTGCAGATGACACTAAAGTCGATAGAGTAGTGGATAGTGTGGAAGAATGTTGCAGGTTACAGGGGGACTTGGATAAACTGCAAACTTGGACTGAGAGGTGGCAAATGGAGTTCTGGAGCCGTAATGTCATGTTGCAACTAAACAAAACACTAGTGCGGCTGCACTTGTATATTATGTACAGTTTTGGTCACCCCATTACAGGAAGGATGTGGAAGCATTGGAAAAGGTGCAGAGGAGATTTACCAAGATGTTGCCTGATCTGGAGGGAAGGTTAAGAGGCTTGTATCTGTTCTCATTGGAAAGAAGAAGGTGAAAAGGGGATTTGATAGAGACATACAAAATGATCAGAGGATTAGATGGGGTAGACAACAAAAGTCTTTTTCCTAGGATGATGATGTCAATGTGTACGAGGGGGTATAACTACAAATTGAGGGATGATAGATTTAAGACAGATGTCAGAGGCAGGTTCTTTACTCAGAGAGTGGTAAGGGAGTGGAATGCCCTGCCTGCCAATGTAGTTAACTCAGCCACATTAGGGAGATTTATCCAATCCTTGGATAAGCACATGGATGATGATGGGATAAATGTAGGGGGATGAGCTTAGATGAGTTCACATGTCGGCGCAACATCAAGGGTCGAAGGGCCTGTTCTGTGCTGTTTTGTTCTATGTTCTATGCTCTAATGCTGGTTCAATCAAATTTCCTTTTAGATAATTATGAAATCATAATGGTAGTTTTGCATGGACCTCAGACTCAGGTTAATTGATTCTCTAAGCAGGAACTAGATGAATTGGCATATAAGCTAACTGACAATAAGTTCAAGTGGTCATAGAGTCATAGAATGATACAGCAAGGAAACAGACCCTTTGGCACAATTTGCCTATTTGCCTGCACCTGGCCCAATACCTTTGCTATTCATGTACCTGTCTAAATGGCTTTTAAATGTTGTAACTGTACCTGCATTTACCACTTCCTCTGGCAGCTCATTCCACAAATGCATCACCCTCTACGTGAAACGTTACCCCTCTCATGTCCTTTTTAAATCTTTCCCCTCTCACCTTAAATCTATGCCATCTAGTTTTGGACTCCCCCACCCCAGAAAAAAAAACTTGGCTATCCACCCTATCCATGCCCCTCATGATTTCATAAACATCTATAAGGTCAGCCTCTGATGCTCCAGGGAAAACAGGCCCAGCTATTCAACGTCTCCTTATAACTCAAACCCTCCAGTCCCAACAGCATCCTTCTAAATCTTTTCTGCACTATCTCAAGTTTAACAACATCCTTCCTACAGAAGGGTGATCAGAATTGTACACAGTATTCTAAATGTGGTGTCACAAATGTCCTGTACAGCCACAACATGACATCCCAACTCCAATATTTAGTGTTATGATCAATAAACGCAAAAATGCCAAACGCCTTCTTCATCACCTTGCCTACCTGTCACTCCACTTTCAATGAACTATGAACCTGCACCCCATAGATCTCTTTGTTTGGCAATATTCTCCAGGGGCCTACTGTATAAGTCCTGCCCGAGTTTGCCTTATCAAAATGTAATATCTCACATGCATATAAATTAAACTTCATCTGCCAGTCTGAGGACCATTGGCCCACCTGATCAAGGTCTCACTGTACTCTGAGATAATCTTCTGCACTGTCGACTACACTATCTATTTTGGTGTCATCTGCAAAATTGCTAACCATACCTTCTATATTTATATCTAAATTATTTACATAAATGACAAACAACAGGGAACCCAGAACAGATCCTTGTGGCACAGCGCTGATCACAGGTCTCCAGTCAGGAAAACAACCAACTACCTCAACCCTCAGTCTCCTATCTTCAAACCATTTTTTTAACCAATTAATTAACTCCCCACAATCCCATGTGATCTAAACTTACTGACCAGTCTACTTTGTTAAACACTTTGCTGAAGTCCACATAGACAATGTCTACTTGCCTTCGTCAATCTTCTTTATCACCTTGTCAAAAAACTCAATCAAGTTAGTGAGACATGATTCCAATGCACAAAGGCACGTTAACCATCCCTAAACAGAATTTGCCTTTCCTGTCTCTCAAAATCCCCTTTAACAACTTATACACCACTGCCGTGGTCTATAGGTTTTCCCTATAGCCTTTCTAAAATAACGGCACCACATTAGCCAACCTCCACTCTTCAAGAAATTCACTTGCAGCTATCAATGATACAAATATCTCAGCAAGGCACCCAACAATATCGTCCCTAGCTTCCCACAAAGTTCTAGCAAACACCTGCTTAGGTCCGGGGAACTTATTTACCTTTATATGTTTTAAGATATCCGGCACCTCTTCTTCTGTAATATGAATTATTTTCAAGACATTGCTGTTTATTTTGCCAAGTTACCGAGCTTCCATTTCTTACTCGATGGTCTATATTGATGCAAAATATTCATTTGGTACCTCACCCATCTCCTGTGGTTCCACACATAGATAGCCACTTTGATCTTTAAGGCACCCTAGTCTCTCTCTAGTTACTCTTTTGCCAAAACTATCTCATGTCCCTTTTTTGCCCTCCTGATTTTCCTCTTACGTTTATGCCTATTGTCCTTATACTCCTCTAGGGATTCACTCAATCCAGCTATGTATACCTGACATATGCCTCCTTTTTCTTGACCAGAGCCTTAATTTCTCCAGTCATCCAGCAGTCCCTACATCATATTTTAGATTCTATGATCACTTTATTGGCTGTAGAAATGTTTGAACCTTCATTTGCTTCACTGGGAACTGAACTAGCACAGGGTTTTGTTTTTACTTCCCAGCAGCAATCCAGGATGCTGCTCTAAGAAGCATAGCACCTTACTATAGCTGCAGCTGCTGTTCCTGCATCTCCTTCATAGATTCTCTGAAATACGTAGACAACTTTCCTCAGTTCATAGGAACAGAGCCACCTGAATGCAAAGGAGTAAGAAAGTTTATGGTCTCATACTCCAGTCCGAGGGTTGGATTCCTTCTCCGTGACTATATCCTTAAGGTCCAGAATGTCCTCTGGGAACTGGTCACTTCCTTCTTAAATGCCTTTCTTTCCATCATTCTCAACTTCTGTTTTAAGAGAAGATAAAGCTCTGCACAGCCTTCCTGTACTGTTAATGCTGGAGTGGCTGCAGTGCAGGTGATTCCAGGTGCACGGAGGTAAATATCTTTGGTGTTTGTTAACTGGAAAAGGTTTAAAGCTATATGAACAGTGCTACTCAATAAAGAACAATAATAATGTGCAATATCATATAAGGCCTCTGTAATCCCCCTTACATTATAGTAAAGTGTGGAATGCATTTGGCACCTCACTCTGATTCTAATAATTCCTAATCCATAAAGTTGAACAAAAGATGATCTGAGGATTGTTAGCCTCAATCCATGACATAGCATTCAAAAGGATTGATACGTCTGCTCTGCTATCCAATCTGAAACTCATTTTGGTGTCATTTACCTTAATATCTGTGGACCTGAATTCATCCATCATAACTGTACTATCAGGGAAGTCGAAAACCTGTACCGGGCTTGTTGTATTCCACAGAAAGAGTTCATCCTGTCCTTCTGCATCTGTTGCTCCTGGGACTCCTGCAGACTGGTGTAATCTGAATTTAATGTTTTATGCTGTTGCTGCAGTTGTACTGTGGTCTCTCTCTTTGCACACACGACCCTCAATAAATGAGCTTGAGTTCCTGCCAGTTGAGCTACTTCATGCCCTGTTTCTTTGAATGTTTGCCTTCAGTGTATTTTGAGAGTATGCATTTATGGGCAGCACAGTGGTCAGCACTGCTGCCTCACAGCGCCAGAGACCTGGGTTCAATTCCCACCACGGGCAATTGTCTGTGTGGAGTTTGCACATTCTTCCTGTGTCTGTGTGGGTTTCCTCCCACAGTCCAAAGATGTGCAGGTTAGGTGAATTGGCCATGCTAAAATTGCCCCTAATGTTAGGTGTAGGGAAATGGGTCTGGGTGGGTTGCTCTTCAGAGGGTTGGTGTGGATTTGTTGGGCTGAAAGGCCTGTTTCCACACTGTAAGTAATCTAATCATTTCTTCTCCATCTCCATTCGTAATTTTCATTTCTGTAGAGTTTTACCAATTGTGGCTGATTGATATTTTTCTGTTGCTTATTCTATACTCTGCCTTCAGCCTCTTCAATGCTGCTTCAGATACTGTGTGGGCTTTCCTATTTTGTGGTTCATTGTCTGGATGATGTCCATTGCGCATTGGCACCTGAGCTTTAACTCATGACTTTTCCTCGGCCTGGGTTTGGATCACTGACCTCCTCATTTTCTCCTATAATACATTCCTGTCATTGGGTTTCATTTCTGGCTTTTGTGACTGCTTGTTCCATAGGTCCAGTCTGAAACTTTATTGCTGGAACAGCACAGCAGGTCAGGCAGCATCTAGGGAACAGAAGATTCGACGTTTCGGGCACATGCCCTTCTTCAGGGCATGTGCCCGAAACGTCGAATCTTCTGTTCCCTAGATGCTGCCTGACCTGCTGTGCTGTTCCAGCAATAAAGTTTCAGCTTTGATCTCCAGCGTCTGCAGACCTCACTTTCTCCCCATAGGTCCAGTCACCATTGTCGTGGTGTAGTAATGTAAGATCTACAATCTTGTGAGTGAGCACAGTGTCATACAGTCATAGAGCTGTAGAGCACGGAAATAGACCCTTCAGTCCAATGCGTCTGTATCAACCAGATACCCTAAATTAATCCAGTCCCACTTGCCAGCACTTGGCCCATATCCTGATTCCTGATGAAGGGCTTTTGCCCGAAATGCTGATTCTCCTGCTCCTCGAATGCTGCCTGACCTGCTGTGCTTTTCCAGCACCACACTCTCAACTCTAAGCTCCAGCATCTGCAGTCCTCACTTTTGCCGTATCCCTCTAAAGCCTTCCTATTCATATACCCATCCAGATGCCTTTTAAAGCCTCAGCAATGGGAGACTTTAACATAACTACATACAGAACATGGTAAGAGAGAACAACTTACCTGGAGCCAAACAGACCCAGGCTCCAATTCATGATCTGATGTCTCTATAAACGGCTACTTTTGCACATGCTCAAAAGCAAGATCCCCATGAACTCACAAATAGTACCACTTGCCAATTGAATCAAATGTATGCATCAATAGTAGGCAACAATGGGAATTAAATAAGATCATAAGTTCACAAGATGTAGTCAGAGAAGTAGGCCATTCAGCCCATTGAGTCTGCTCTGCCATTCAATTACATCATGACTGATTTCATAACCTTCAGCTCCACTTTCTTGCCTTTCCCCATAACTCTTGATCCCCCTACTGATTAAAAATCTGTCTATATTAGCCTTGAATTTACTTAATATATTTAATTAGTGTTTGCAATGGAAAGTTGTGTGCCAGCTATATGTCAGAGTCATTTGCTTTGTAAGCAGTATTAATGCTGTAAGAAGGTGATTCATGAAATTGAATCAGAGGTAATTCATCTGTTGGATCAACAATAATGAACATTATTAAGAAAATTGGTTTAAATGAACCTGTCTGTGGCTGGAGGAACAAAGCAATCAACTACTAAATAGCAAATTGCAATAATTTGGGGGGTTGGCAAACTTGGCTATAAAAATAACTGAAATAGATTTGAGTCTTAAAGAGACAGAGGAAGAATTTGCTCTGCATTGCTGCCAATAAGTACAGGGTCTCAAGGGGGTAAATTAAGTAAAATAGGCAAGGAAAGCCTCCTGCCAAGTGAAACTTTCCTCACCCCCACTGTTACCAAGAATAAGTGCCCATCCATTGTCCTGCTCACTGCACATAGATGGTGACAAAAGAAATAGGGATTCTGGTAGATTTCTTTCTCTCTGTTCCACCTCCGCCCTGTTGATTGAAAGGAAGGCTAGAAAAGAAGAGGCTGTAGTAACACTCTGATGGTGTGAGTGAAAAAGGAATCGATGGATTCTAATCAGTATTTTACCAATTTTTGTTTGTTTCAGCTATTCCACTCCTCTGAAAAAAAACGATTATTTGCATCTGGCCTCAAACTAGTTTTCTTCTTCTGGGCCTTAAACTCTTATTAGCCTTTCCACTATTGAGCAGTTCCTTTTAGCATCAGTGGGAAGGGAAATGCTGCAACAGCACAATATTTCTCTCTCATAAGACCATGAGAAACAGGAATAGGAGTAAGCTGTTCGGTCCCTCAAGCCTGCTCTGTCATTCTCTAGGATCTTGGCTAATGTGACATCCCTCACATCCACTTTCCAGCCCTCTCTCAGTAATCCTTGATTCCCTTACTGATTAAGACTATATCTATCTCAGTCTTAAATATACATGAGATCTCGGTCATCACAGCTCTCTGTGACAAAGACCTCCAAAGACTCACAATCCTCTGAGAGAAAAAAAAATTCCCAGACTTAAATTGGTGCCCCTTAATTCTGAGACTATGCCCTCTGGTCCCTAACTCTTCCATGAGAGGAAACATCCTCTTAGCATTTACTCTGTCAAGCACAACAAGCATAAGAGATACAGTTAGTAAGTTTGCAGATGACACCAAAATTGGAGGTGTCGTGGACAGCGAAGAGGGTTACCTCAGATTACAACAGGATGTGGACCAGATGGACCAGATGGACCAATGGGCTGAGAAGTGGCAGATGGAGTTTAATTCAGATAAATGCGAGGTGCTGCATTTTGGGAAAGTAAATCTTAGCAGGACTTATACACTTAATAGTAAGGTCCTAGGGAGTGTTGCTGAACAAAGAGACCTTGGAGTGCAGGTTCATAGTTCCTTGAAAGTGGAGTCACAGGTAGATAGGATAGTGAAGAAGGCGTTTGGTATGCTTTCCTTTATTGGTCAGAATATTGAGTACAGGAGTTAGGAGGTCATGTTGCGGCTGTTCAGGACATTGGTTAGGCCACTGTTGGAATATTGCATGCAATTCTGGTCTCCTTCCCATTGGAAAGATGTTGTGAAACTTGAAAGGGTTCAGAAAAGATTTACAAGGATGTTGCCAGAGTTGGAGGTTCCAAGCTACAGGGAGAGGCTGAACAGGCTGAGGCTGTTTTCCCTGGAGCATTGGAGGCTGAGGCATGGCCTTATAGAGGTTTACAAAATCATGAGGGGCATGGATAGGATAAATAGACAAAGTCTTTTCCCGGGGGTCAGGGAGTCCAGAACTAGAGGGCATAGGTTTAGGGTGAGAGGGGAAAGATATAAAAGAGACCTACGGGGCAACTTTTTCACGCGGAGGGTGGTACGTGTATGGAATGAGCTGCCAGAGGATGTGGCAGAGGCTGGTACAATTACAACGTTTAAGAGGCATTTGAATGGGTATATGAATTGCAAGGGTTTGGAGGGATATGGGTCGGGTACTGGCAGGTGGAACTAGATTGGGTTGGGATATCTGGTCAGGATGGACAGATTGGACCAAAGGGTCTGTTTCCATGCTGTACATCTCTATGACTCTATGACTCTAATCCTGTATGTTTAATTGGGAGCAACCTTTATTCTACTAAATTCCAATGAATAGAGTCCCAAACAGTTTAACCTTTGCTTATAAAACAACACTGAGGATTAGAGTTGAAAAGTGTGTTGCTGGAAAAGTACAGCAAGACAGGTGAAACAAAGACACGCATGAAAATTCTTAGAGTCATGGCATTTTAACCAGAACCCCATCAATAAACACATTGACTTAGATCCTATCTATCTTCCCTTGAAAAAAAAGAACCAGAAATGACATCCCCCACCTTAAGAAACCAAGACCTACAAATAGAGAGATGGGACATACCACCAGCGCGTCACCAGAGACTCTCACTGATGATATTACCTAGTATAGTGAAGAAAAGTCTGAAAACAAACCTTCAAGCTCAGCGAGCAAACTTACAGACTTACTCTAATGCATCAGTCAGGAAAGTGTTCCTTTTCCTGAAGCTGTGCTGACTTTGCTCCAAACGTATTTCTATCGCTTCCTCAAGAACTGATTTCAACATTTTTCCAACAATAGATATTAGGCAAATCATCCTTTAGTTACTGCTTTTTTTGCCTCCCTATCTTTTTAAATAAGGGTATCAGTTTTCCAATCCTCTGGCACTTCTCATGAATCCATGGAGTTTTGGAAAATTACAACTAATGCATCACTCACTCTGTAGCTACTTCCTTTACAGTCCTAGGATGCAAACCATCAGGGCCAGGAGACTGACCTGCTTTTCGTCCCATTAGTTTGTCTAATACTACTTCTCTAGTGCTGGTATTCCTCCCCTGTGTTCTTTAGATGAATGGAATGGTTGAAGTATCTTCCACTGGAAACACTGATGCAAAATATCTGTATAACTCCTCTGCCCTTTCCTTCTTCCTCATAACTATCTCTATAGATTCATTTTCTAGGGGGTATATGTCCACTCTGACCTGTCTCTTTCCTTTTTATGTATTTAAAGAAGCTCTTATTGTCAGTTTTTATATTTCACGCTAGTTTACCCTTCTGGTTTATTTTCTCTGTCTTCATTACCTTTTTAGTCCTCCTTTGCTTGATTTTGAACTTATCCCATGCTTCAGGACTATCACTGACTTTTCTTTTTGACTTCCTCAGTTAGCCCCGGTTTGTTTGTCTCAGAATCTTTCCTCCTCACTGGGATATATTTTTGCTGAGAGTCATAAATTACCTCCTTAAATGTCTGCCATGGCTTCACAGAATCCTTACAGTGCGGAAACAGGCCATTTGGCTCAACAAGTCCACACCAACCCTCCAAACAGAGAACCACCCAGATCCATTCCTCTACCCCAGGATTCTACATGTACCCCTGACTAATGCACCTAACATACACATCCCTGAACGCTATGGATACTATAACATGGTCAATTCACCTAACCTGCACATCTTTGGATTGTGGGATGAAACTGGAGCACCCAGAGGAAACCCATACAGACACGGGGAGAACCTGCAAACTCCACACAGACAATACCCCGAGGCTGGAATCAAACCCGGGTCTCTGGTACTGGGAGGCAGCAGTGCTAACTGCTTACTATCATTTTGATAATCTATCCACTCAGTCCACTTTAGCTAACTCCAACCCCATTTCATTGCAATTCCCTTTATTTAGGTTGATCTAATCCAAGTTTCCTACTGTTGAACTAAATATTCAATTCTATCATATTCTGATCACTACTTCCTAGAGGATTGTTTACTCAGAGATTATTTATTAAATCTACCTCATTATCCATTGCCAGATCCAAGATAACCAGTGCCCTGGTTGGCTCCATGACACATTGCTCTAGGAAACTATCTCTAATGCACTGTATTAATTAGTTGTCGTCGCTACCCTTTACAATTTCATGAACCCAATCAACATGAAGATTAAAGACATTGATAATTATTACTCTACTCTTTTTTCATGCTTCTATTATTTTGTGATTTATAGTCTTTCCCACAGAATGGTTACTGTTTGGGTGGGTGGGTGTCTGTACACTACTCCCACCAATGTCTTCTTTCCCTTGCTGTGTTTTACCTCTGTCAAAATGGACTCTATTTCATCCTCGTCTAGATCGTCTTTCACAACTATCCTCATTCCATCTTATTAACAATGCAACCCCACCACCATTTCCTTTCCTCCTTCTTTCTGAAAGGTCAAATCTCCCTGAATATTGAGTTCCATGGTTTGATCTCCTTGATTTAGAGTTAGAATTAGAATCTCTACAGTGTGGAAACAAGCCCTTTGTCCCAACAAGTCCACACCGACCCTCTGAAGAGTATCCCACCCAGAACCATTACCCTCCCCTAGTATTCTACAGTTACCCCTGACCTAACCTACACATCCCTGAACACTCTGGGCAATTTAGCTCAGCCAATTCACCTAACCTGCACATCTTTGGATTGTGAGAGGAAACTGTAACACCCGGAGGAAACCCGCAGGTGTGAAGAGAATGTGCATACTCCACACAGGCAGTCACCTGAGGCTGGAATCAAACCCGGGTACCTGGTGCTGTGAGGCAGCAGTGCTAACCACTGAGCCTCCATGCTGCCCTTGATGCAATACGACATTCACACATTCTGTCCCTTCCTTTTATTTGTTGGTAACAATCAACATGATCAATAACTTGCACTCATATCTCCTCCTTTAAGTACAATTATCTAATTTTCCATGCAACTGAACACACTTTCCCCACTATTTAGTTAAAAGCTCTATCTACAGTCCTAGTTGTATGATTCATTCGGACTCTAGTCACAGCATGTTTCAGGTGGAGCCCATCCCATCAAAATAGCTTCCTCCTTCCCCAGTACCGGTGCTGCAGTGGCTCTCCTACAGTGTTGGGTTCCCAATGAAGAGCACAAATATCACACAAGATTTTGACCTGGATACCTGGACACTGGAAAATGGGATGACATCATGGTGAGATCAAACCAATGTGTAAAATTCTTCCTGACTCAGTACCAGTTATAAGTTCCTTTGCGTCCATCTCATAAAGCTCAATGATATCATGGCGTTATCAGTCAAATCAACAAGTAGATACTCATTTTTAATTTTTAAAATGATTTTAATAGAAGTCAATTAAGTAACTTTGAGGAATCAAATGGAAGGTAAATCGCTTGTATTTATTATTTATTTATAATTTTATTTATTATCTGTTTGTATTTCACAGTATGCCTTTACACAAAGACAAAGGACACCATATTGACATTGTATAGCTTTCTAGTCGGAATGTATTTTGTCTATTGTGTAGTGTTGGTCCTCCCACATGATGGATGATACACCAGACTTGGTCCACTCACAGTTTGGTTACTGTTGTCCCACACTAAATTCCTCCACTCTGGGTTCCATCTACAGTTGTGCCACATCAGGCAGGCTTTCTGTAATCTGAGAACTTGCTGTGTAACAGTGTTCTCCCTAGGATACAAGTCCACATAGTGTCCCACACTTCCCTCCAACAGTTTATTGCAGTTGTTGATGCACCCCCTGCCTTTGCTTTCAATGAAGCTGTTCTCTTTGTTGATGGACCTGTTGCCTTGTTGAACTCTTCCTTCATGCGTCTAGCATTCCCTGGTGAAACAATATTCTGGCAAACTTGTAACAAATAGTTAATGGTGCATTGTCTGCTGGTCTGTTTGACTTTACTTCTGGTGGTTGTTAGTGGATGCAGAGGATTTTCTCATTCATGGTCCATGACCCCTCTTATGTTGAAATCCCCTATTAGGTACAGATGTTCTGACTTGGGGATTCTGTTGATAGTGTTATTAATCTCTGCATAAAATTGGTCTTTTGCTCCTGTGGTGGAGCACAACATTGCAGCATAAATACTCATTAAGTTAACTTGCCCTGTTTTACTGAGAGACAGATGGAACGAACACATTCTGAACCATTTGTGTGATGTTCTATCATCAAGAGTAGCAGGTTCCTTACAGTAAAGGCTGCACCTTGCTTCCTCAAATGCTTCCTTTGAAGTCTTTCCCTGCCAAATCAAAGTGCAATATCTTACTTTCTGTTTTTGTGAAGACTGATGAGTGGTTGGAAACTATGTCATGTACAACCTATTAAATTCCATGTTGATCACAGCATATTGCATGTGTTATTGACTAGCTGTCAATCCCATGCATGTGGCCATGATGTTCCAGTTTGCCAATCAAAATGATGCCCATCTTATGTCTTTACTTTGGTTTGATTTGTTGCCTGGTGCAATGAATTCCATCAATTTGCTAAGTAGAGATTCTGTGTCGATTGAAGCAGATTACCATGATTGATCACAAGATTGAAGGGAAATCTCATTAAAAACTAAAAGGTTTTAAAAGGCCTAGTCAGGATAGATGCAGATACGGGAGTCCAGAATCAGAAGTCATAATCTATGGGTAAAGCATTTAGGATTGAGATGAGGAGAAATTTCTTCACCTATATAGCGGTGAGCCTGTGGAATTCACTACCACAAAGAGATTAAGCAAAAGAAGATACTGAAGGTAGAACTTGGGACGAAAGGAATCAAAGGATTCATGAACAGTGGATGACAGGAGAAATCATGCAACTAGCCAAGAGGAAAAAGGAAGCGTTCATAACATCTAGGGAGCTAAGAACAGAACGGGCCTTGGAGAAATACCGGGATAGTAGGACCAATCTTAAATGAGGAATCAAGCAGGCTAAAAGGGGTCATGAAGTAACTTTAGTGAGTAGAATTAAGGAGAATCCAAGTCCTTTTATTCTTATATAAGAAGCAAAAGGGTAACTAGAGAAACTAGAGTTGGTCCACTAAAAGATAAGGAAGGAAGGTTGTGTGTCGAACCTGAGAAAATGGGTGAGATTCACAATGATTACTTTGCATCAGTGTTCACTGAAGAGAGGGACATGATGAATATTGAGATTAGAGATAGAAGTTTGTTTACTCTGGATCACGTTGATGTAAAGAGGGAAGATATATTCGGTAGGCTAAAGGATATTAAGGTGGACCAATCCCTAGCCCTGGATGGGATCTATCCCAGGTTGCTAAGGGAGGTGAGAGAGGAAATAGCTGGGTTTCTGACAGATATCTTTGTAGCATCCTTAAACACAGGTGAGGTGCCAGAGGACTGGAGGGTTGCTCATGTTGTCCCCCTGTACAAGAAGGGTACTAGGGATATTTCAGGTAACTACAGATTAGTGAGCCTGACATCACACTAATCTGTAGTTACCTGAAATATCCTGACATCAGGCTCACTGGTCTGTAGAAGGTACTGAGGGATAAGATCTATTTATATTTGGAAAAGAATGGGCTTATCAGTGATAGGCAAATGGGGGAGTTCGTGCCTTACCAACTTCATAGAGTTCTTTGAGGAAGTGACCAAGTTGATAGATGAAAGAAGGGCTGTAGATGTCATATACATGGACTTTAGTAAGGCATTTGATAAAGTTCCCCATGGTAAACTAATAGAGAAAGTGAAGTCACATGGTGTGCAGGGTGTTCTAGCTAGGTGGATAAAGAACTGGTTGAGCAGCAGGAGACAGAGAGTAGTAGTTGAGGGGAGTTTCTCAAAATGGAAAAAAAGTGACCAGTGGTGTTCCACAGGGGTCAGTGCTGGGGCCACTGTTGTTTGTGATATATTTAAATGATCTGAAAGAGGGCACTGTTGGTCTGATCAGTAAGTTTGCAGATGACATGAAGATTGGTGGAGTAGCAGAAAGCATAGTAGACTGTCAAAGAATACAGGAGAATATAGATAGACTGGAGAGTTGGGCAAAGAAGTGGCAGATGAGTTCAATCCAGGCAAATGTGAAGTAATGCATTTTGCAAAGTCTAATTCTAGAGCAAACTATACTGTAAATGGAAGAGCCTTGGGAATAGTTGATGAGCAGAGAGATCTGGTAGTTCAGGTCCATTATACCTGAAGATGGCTGCACAGGTGGATAGAGTGGTCAAGAAGGCATATGGTATGCTTGCCTTCATCAGACGGGGTATTGAGTATAAGAGCTGATGGGTCATGTTAAAATTGTACAAGACTTTGGTTCGGTCACGTTTAGAATACTGTGTACAGTTCTGGTCGCCACATTATCAAAAGGATGTGGATGCTTTGGCGAGGGTGCAGAGAAGGTTACGAGGCTGTTGCCTGGTATAGAAGGTCCTGGCTATGAAGAGAGGTTGAGTAGGTTAGGAGGTCTACAAAATCATGAAGAGTATAGACATGGTAGATAGAGATAAGCTTTCTCCCAGGGTGAGAGATTCAATAATGCATTCAAGGTAAGAGGTGAAAAGTTTAAGGGGGATACATGCAGAAAGGACTTTACACAGAGGGTGATAGGTACCTGGAACGCATTGCCAGGCACGGTAGATTCATTTAAGGTGCGTCTGGACAGATGCATGAGTAGGTGGGGAGCAAAGGGATACAGATGCTTAGGAATTGGGCGATAGGTTAAGACAGTGGATTTGGATCAGCTCAGGCTTGGAGGGTCAAAGGGCCTGTTCCTGGATTGTAATTTTTCTTTGTCTTTGTTCTTATATAGGGGAAAAGCAGGAACAGAGTATTGAGTTGGATGAGCAGCCATGATCATAATAAATGGCAGAGCAAGTTCACAGAGCCAAATAGCTCACATCTGCTCCTATTTTCTATGTTTCTATGTCATCATCCTGCTGGCTGTTAGGCTGTCTGACTTGGGGTGAGCAATGACTACCCCTCCCACCAGCAGAGACAGTGTGTTGCACCAGTTTATGCCAGCTTATTTCCTTAGATGTATTGCTTGTTTTCCAAAGGAGTGGAAAAAACTATGTTTGACATTGGCTTGATTGCAGGGATTGCTGGAGGGATGATACATCTAGATATCAGTTTGTCTTTAGATTCTGTTTCAGAGTATACTCCCTTAGCTCCCACTCTACTGTATCCACATGACAGTGGAGCTACTCACCAATGGATGAGAGTTTAGTTCACGAATGCCAGGTGTGTCCATGTGCCAATGGGTCTATACTTAGTGCATGTCTGGTGGCAAACCTCCTATAAGTCCAACTCAAGGTTAGCGTGGGGCCTTGGAAGACCCAATTTCCATGTGTCATCATAAAGAGGTACAGATGAGTACTTGCCAAAGGAGATGTTACATATTGACAAGGAGAGACTTCACATTTGATTCTCTTTTTGTCTTCACTACTAGCCAATGCTAGTTAGATAAAGAGAAACAAATTAGCACACTATAATGTGCTATTAACTCTTCTCAATCACACATTGGAAACATCACATTGATCTGTTGGGCACTCAGTTGTATATGGCACCATACTGGAACACTATCATTGCAAAACCAGATTCATGATGTAAAGAGTAACTTCCACGGTAACATACACCATTCTGTTATTTCCCAGGACATCTGTGACATTCTGTTGTTTCCCTTGTTGAAATTTGATTTGATTTGATTTGATTTATTGTTGTCACTTGTACCTAGGTACAGTGAAAAGGTTTGTTTTGCATGCAGTACAGGCAGATCATAACATACAAGGACAAATAGATCAGAGGGTACTTAGACAGAGCAAGGCATACAAGGTTATACCTGCATAGGAGGAGGTGCATAAAAGCAAGATCAACATTAGATATAAAATTAGAGAGGTACATTCAGCAATTTAATAACAGCGAGGAGGAAACTGTTCTGAAAGCTTTTGGTTTGTGTGTTTAAGCCTTATTTTCTGCCTGATGGAAGAGGTTGGAAGAGAGTGTAACTGCGGTGGGAAGAGCTTTTAATGATAGTGGCTGCCTTTCTGTGGCAACAAGAAGTTGAGGTAGAGTCTGTGGAAGGGAAGTTGGCTTGCGTGATGGTCTGGGCTGTATTCATAACTTTCTGCAGTCTCTTACAGTACTGGACCATGATGCACCCAGATAGAATGCTTTCTATGGTGCATCTGTAAAAGTTGGTGAGGGTCCTGATGGACATGTCAAATTTCCTTAGCTTGATGAAGAAGAGGCATTGTTGTGCCTTCTTGACCGTTGTGAGAGGAGCAGGACAAATTGTTGGATATCATCTTCCCTGTTGAAGTCAATGTTGAATAAATGCCAGTTAGACCATTACAGAATGGTGCCTGCAATTCAAAAGCTCAATTTTCTAGGTAATGTTAGTCAGCAGCCAAAGCTGAGAACGCAAAGCCTCATTGGGAACCTGCAGATTTTAATTTAATTGTTGGATATCATGAATGATCTGACATCATGTACTATGCAAAATTTCTGGATCAGGACTCCCACAGCAGAACAGCAGCTGTGGCAATAGAGAGATTTGACAGATGATGTGAATTATGCTAATAATAATAGCAATTATTATTATAACGTCAACATTATATACGTAATCTAAAAACACTCTCTGTGGGCTTTATTAAGGTGATAAATTACATTATTCAGTAGAAAGCCAATCAAATCATTGTAAGCAGTGGGCTTTGCTGATAAGCACCATTGCGGATTGAATAATAGCTCCGTTGACACCAGGTTAAAGTGTCCTGTGCATAAGGGTGAGCCACTGTTGTGCAGTTGTGTAGCCTAAGACCTTTTTAATCATCACTACAATTTCTGTGGCATACATTGAGATTGCCACCAAATTTTAGCTTTGGATTGATTCAAAGAATCAGGACAAACAATAAATAGAATCACCCTTTTGAGTCATAGAGATGCACAACACAGAAACAGACCCTTCGGTCCAACTCACCCATGCTGACCAAATATCCCAACCCAATCTAGTCCCATTTGCCAGAACTGGGCCCATATTCCTCTAAACACTTCCAATCATATATGCATCCAGATGCCTTTTAAATGGTGCAATTGTACCAACCTCCACCACTTCCTCTGGCAGCCATTCCATACACGCACCACCCTCTGCATGAAAACGCCCCTTAGGTCTCTTTTATATCTTTCCTCTCTCACCCTAAACCTATGCCCTCTAGTTCTGGACTCCCCGACCCCAAGAAAAGACTTTGTCCATTTATCCTATCCATGCCCCTCATAATTTTGTAAACCTCTATAAGGTCAACCCTTAGCCTCTGACGCTTCAGGGAAAACAGCCCCAGCCTATTCAGACTCTCCCTATAGCTCAAATCCTCCAACTCTGGTAACATCCTTGTAAATCTTTTCTGAACCCTTTCAAGTTTCACAACATCTTTCCAATAGGAAGGAGACCAGAATTGCACGCAATATTCCAAAAGTGGCCTAATCAATGTCCTGTACAGCTACAACATGACCTCCCAACTCATATAGTCAATACTCTGACCAATAAAGGAAAGCATACCAAACGCCTTCTTCACTATCCTATCTGCCTGTGACTACTTTCAAGGAGCTATGAACCTGCACTCCAAAGTCTCTTTGTTCAGCAACACTCCCTAGGACCTTACCATTAAGTGTATAAGCCCTGCTAAGATTTGCTTTTCCATTTATCTAAAGTAAATTCCATCTGCCACTCCTCAGCCCATTGGCCCATCTGATCAAGATCCCGTTGTAATCCAAGATAACCTTCTTCGCTGTCGACTACACCTCTAATTTTGGTGTCATCTGAAAACTTACTAACTACACCTCTTATGCTCACATCCAAATCATTTATGTAAATGATGAAAAGTAATGGACCTAGCACCGATTCTTGTGGCACTCCACTGCTCTCAGGGCTCCAGTTTGAAAAACAACACTCCACCATCACCCTCTGTCTTCTAGCTTTGAGCCAGTTCTGTATTCAAATGGCTAGTTTTCCCGGTAGTCCATGAGATCTAACCTTGCTAACCAGTCTCCCATGGGGAACCTTGTCGAATGCCTTACTGAAGTCCATATAGATCACGTCTACCGCTCTGTCCTCATCAATCCTCTTTGTTAGCTTAAAATGCACATATATAAGGATATGTCTGCTTATAAAATGTGTCTGTGAATGCCTGTAAGCATTCTTCTCTGTGCATATATAAAAAAGAACTTGTATTTCTACCAGGTCTTTCACAATATCAATGTTCCAAAGCATTTTACAGCCCACAAAATATCTTTTGAGGTGTGGTCACCATTGTACTCTATTTTCATACAAGCCATCTATATATTTGAGTTTATGAATGTACACACAGCACATGCATACAAATGGTGGCTTGGAACATGCATCTGCAAAATATGTGCCTCAAAATGCTGAAGTCATGACGGAACAATGGAATGTGATGATCTTACTAGCTATTTGCAGTTCACAAATCCTGTTTCAAATCCTGCTTCTATAAAAATCCCTAAAAATGAAAAAAAGTGCTACATGATCATCTCTATGCCTTAAGCAGCTGCAAAAGAAGTGTGAAGCAAAATCAGTCTTACACATGAATTGAAATTAAATTGCTTTCAAACTACAGAACAGTTAGAGGCTTGTTACAGAGATTAACAAAGACACTGACAAGTGACACATCATTTGCAGTATTTTTGGAGTGCTCTTTGGCGTTAACACTAATAATGTGTACTCGCATTGGCTAACAATCAGGGCCCATTCACATTATGTCCCTCTAGAGAGATGAGTTCACTTGTTGGCTGGAGGAAAGGACCTTCTAGTCCCTTGGCTATAAATATTAATGTTCTGTGAAGAGAAAGCCAATGAAGTTTGAATGCGTCACAAGCTCCAAGCCATGAAAGTCTCTGACCTCCATTTCCTTGCACATTCACTCTGACCTGCAGTTTTAATTTTCTGGAAATTCACACTTTCCATGTGTTGGGCCAGATTACACAAACAGAACCTGCCTTTTTCACAGAGGGGTGGGGAATGACAGCGTGCCCTAAGAAAAGCAACAAATTAATAGACTTATGTGTTAACACTTTGAGGACTGTACTGTATTTCTAAATCTTAGAAAAAATGTGTTTCATGTGAAGCCACTTTGATTTGTCTTCACAATTGACAATGTGATAGTTACAGACTATTCAAATTCAAGGGAACAACTCTTTGAACAAAAATGTCCAACAATCTGGCCATTTGGACCATTTTTTTTCCATCAACAGAAGTAAGTATTTGAGTCACTTAAAATCTTTGGTTATGCAATCAAGCTGTACTGCATTGCTGGTACCTGTGCTATCAAAGTCCGACAATCGAAAACTGTGGCCAAAATAGCATCAACCACTTCTGACACAACCCACATCGCATGTTCTGACTGACCAGGTGGTGGCATGTGTGTGCTGTCCATGTGCTAGGAATATACATTCAGAGTGACAGATTGCCACATCAAATGGCCCCCAGAACTGATTTAACTGGCATGTTGACATTGTGAACCACAAAAATCCAGTTAATGCCTCTGTTATACATAACCGGACATATACACAAGGGATATCCCGAATAACACCACACACTCCCACAACATAACCAACATTAGTTAACTTTCAGATGAAGTTGACTGACTTTTGCTGGAGAAGAGTTAATGAAATTGTGCTGAGCTTTATTGGAGAAGTGTTACAATGATTTTGGGTGCTCAAGGAAATGGTGCTTTGACAGGGAAGGTCTGAGGAGTTGGTTGGCCTGTCAGGAGAAAGGAGCTGAAAATGTATTGCTGGAAAAGCGCAGCTGGTCAGGCAGCATCCAAGGAACAGGAGAATCGACGTTTCGGGCATAAGCCCTTCTTCAGGAATGAGGAAAGTGTGCCCAGCAGGCTAAGATAAAAGGTAGGGAGGAGGGACTTGGGGGAGGGGCGTTGGAAATGCGATAGGTGGAAGGAGGTCAAGGTGAGGGTGATAGGCCGGAGTGGGGTGGGGGCGGAGAGGTCAGGAAGAAGATTGCAGGTTAGGAAGGTGGTGCTGAGTTCGAGGGATTTGACTGAGACAAGGTGGGGGGAGGGGAAATGAGGAAACTGGAGAAATCTGAGTTCATCCCTTGTGGTTGGAGGGTTCCTAGGCGGAAGATGAGGCGCTCTTCCTCCAACCGTCGTGTTGCTATGGTCTGGCGATGGAGGAGTCCAAGGACCTGCATGTCCTTGGTGGAGTGGGAGGGGGAGTTGAAGTGTTGAGCCACGGGGTGGTTGGGTTGGTTGGTCCGGGTGTCCCAGAAGTGTTCTCTGAACCGTTCCGCAAGTAGGCGGCCTGTCTCCCCAATATAGAGGAGGCCACATCGGGTGCAACGGATGCAATAGATGATGTGTGTGGAGGTGCAGGTGAATTTGTGGCGGATATGGAAGTATCCCTTGGGGCCTTGGAGGGAAGTAAGGGGGGAGGTGTGGGCGCAAGTTTTGCATTTCTTGCAGTTGCAGGGGAAGGTGCCGGGAGTGGAGGTTGGGTTGGTGGGAGGTGTGGACCTGACGAAGGAGTCACAGAGGGAGTGGTCTTTTTGGAACGCTGATAGGGGAGGGGAGGGAAATATATCCCTGGTGGTGGGGTCCGTTTGGAGGTGGCGGAAATGACGGCGGGTGATTCGCTGTACATGGAGGTTGGTGGGGTTGTAGGTGAGGACCAGTGGGGTTCTGTCCTGGTGGCGGTTGGAGGGGCGGGGTTCAAGGGCAGAGGAGCGGGAAGTGGAAGAGATGTGATGGAAGGCATCGTCGACCACGTCTGGGGGGAAATTGCGGTCCTTGAAGAAGGAGGCCATCTGGGTTGTACGGATTTGGAACTGGTCCTCCTGGGAGCAGATGCGGCGGAGACGAAGGAATTGGGAATATGGGATGGCGTTTTTACAGGGGGCAGGGTGGGAGGAGGTGTAGTCTAAGTAGCTGTGGGAGTCGGTTGGTTTATAGTAAATGTCCGTGTTGATTCGGTCGCCCGAGATAGAAATGGAAAGGTCTAGGAAGGGGAGGGAGGAGTCTGAGACGGTCCAGGTGAATTTGAGGTCGGGGTGGAAGGTGTTGGTAATGTGGATGAACTGTTCAACTTCCTCGTGGGAGCACGAGGCAGCGCCGATACAGTCATTGATGTAGTGGAGGAAAAGGTGGGGGGTGGTGCCAGTGTAGCTGCGGAAGATGGACTGTTCCACATATCCTACGAAGAGGCAGGCATAGCTGGGGCCCATGCGGGTGCCCATGGCTACTCCTTTGGTTTGGAGGAAGTGGGAGGATTGGAAAGAGAAGTTGTTCAGGGTGAGGACCAGTTCAGTCAGTCGAAGGAGGGTGTCAGTGGAAGGGTACTGGTTGGTACGGCGGGAAAGGAAGAAGCAGAGGGCTTTGAATCCTTCGTGATGGGGGATGGAGGTGTACAGGGAGGAGAAAGCCTGCTTCAGTAATAGAGTGCATCTCTTGGGCTGCACCATGATGTGAAAATGGGGGCTGGCAGTGGACAGGAAAAATATAATGTAGGGGGATTGAAAGGGACAAAGTGAGGGAGGAAAAAGAGATGTTGAGGGAGAATCCTTCTCTCCAGCAGGCTATCCATGACTGTACACCCAGACTACAGTTCACATAAACTCTCATTCTACAATTATAGTTTCCATATAGTCTGCCACTTTTTAACTCATCTGCTATGGACCATCTTTGCATCCCTTGGCCAAAATTCCGAAATATAAGTCAACATCAAAGAAAAAAAATTCCAGAAGAACATTGCCCAAGAAGATTTAAAAAAACGCACACAAAATTGAACAATTATTTTGTGTATTCCATTATTGCCTGTCCTTAGGGCTTTACCTGATCAGGCAAACCTATGGAATACAACATGAGTGGCTGCAGCATTACTGGTGGCAGGCTGTTGACATTCACCGGGAAAGACTACAGATAGAGATGCAGAACAGCTTCAAGTACATCTGACCCTGGGAACCCTGCTTCAGATTGCAGCATCTTTATATGTTTTGCAGGAGTCTGGGCTGGTTGGTTGAGAAGTTTGTGGGCGGCACGGTGGCACAGTGGTTAGCACTGCTGCCTCGCAGCACCAGAGACCCGGGTTCAATTCCCGACTCAGGCGACTGACTGTGTGGAGTTTGCATGTTCTCCCCGTGTCTGCGTGGGTTTCCTCCGGGGGCTCCGGTTTCCTCCCACAGTCCAAAGATGTGCAAGTCAGGTGAATTGGCCATGCTAAATTGCCCGTAGTGTTAGGTAAAGGGGTAAATGTAGGGGTATGGGTGGGTTACGCTTCGGCGGGTCGGTGTGGACTTGTTGGGCCGAAGGGCCTGTTTCCACACTGTAAGTAATCTAAGTAATCTAAAAAAAAAGCAATAGCAAGGAGAGTGGCAGAGTGACAGTAATAGGGGAATGAATTTTGTTATCCTGAAATAAGGTAGCAAGTTTGTTCTCCAAGAATTCACTTGCACTCTCCTAGGCCAACATTTCAGCAATCTCAACAGTGTGTTGGGAGACACTTAGCTGGACTAAGTGACAACCTACATGTTCTATTGAGTGAAGGCATCTACAACTATAATGGCAGCAAACCAAGCCTGCATAACAACAATATGGGCTCTCAGGGCCTCAAGCTGAGCTTCCACTACCGCACCAAAGCATTTTTAAAAAAATTTGCTTGGGGATACATAGATTTTGACTCAATGACACTGAAGGAATGATGATTCCAGTACTGGGTGGTGAGTGGCTTGGAGGGGAACTTACATGTATCTGATGTCCTTATTCTTTTAGATGGAAGTGATCATGGGGTTTGCTGTCCCAGGATTTCTGGTGAATTTCTGCAGTACATTGTATAGATGATGTATACTTGTAGATGGTAAAAATGGCTGCTACAGAATATTGGTAGTGAAGTGACTGAATGTTTGTGTTCCCTCAGCCTAACTCCCATTTTTGTATTTTCAATTTCGGCTACTCTGAAGTGTTGCATAGCCAGTTTTTTTGTGTCTGAATGGAAGTTTTACTGAATAATTTTAAGATGTCTCCTGTCAAGCTTATTGCTAGTTTTCAATTTATTTTTTTTCTCTCAGTACCATTCCCAGTTTAATGAGTAGCACAAAGACCCGTTAACAGATTAATATAATCAACTACTGAACTAACGAACAATTGAATTCTACACAGGCCAGTGCAGTGCAGCTTCACCATGAAAGGTGAGGGCTGTATGAATTTCCTGATGGAGAAGCACCATCACAATCATCTATTCTGGTACAGGCACTACACGTAATTTACAGTGTTACACGTAATACTGAAGAGGTATTTGCATATGGTAACTCACTGAGAATAAGTAGCCTGCAGCCAGTTGAAGGAGAAGTGGTGTGTGTGCCACTTCCCTAGGGAAATATGGTTATATATAGAGTCATAGAGTCATAGAGATGTACAGCACGGAAACAGACCCTTTGGTCCAACCCATCCATGCTGACCAGATATCCTAACCCAATCTAGTCCCATCTGCCAGCACTTGGCCCACATCCTTCTAAACCCTTCATATTCATATACACATCCAAATGCCTTTTAAATGTTGCAACTGTATTAGCCTTGAATTTTGCTGCAAAGGACAGTTTTTAAAAATTCATTTATGGCATGAGGCTGTTGCTAGCATTGTTTTCCCATCCCTAATTGCCCACAGGGCAGCTAAGAGTCAACCATATTGCCATTGGTTGGAGTCTTATGTAGGCTAGGCCAGGTAAGGATGGTAGTTTCCTTCCATAAAAGACATTAATTAACTGGATGGATTTTTCTGACAATCGACAGTGGATTTATGGTCATCGTACAGTTATAAAGTCATAGAGTCATACAGCATATAAACAGATCCTTCAGTTCAACTAATCCACGCCAACCATGTTCCCAAGCTAAACTAGTCCCACTTGCCTGCATATGGCCTATAGCCCTCCAAACCTTTCATATTTATGAACTTATCCAAATATCTTTTAAATGTTACAACTGTACCTGCATCCATCACTTCCTCTGGCAGTTCATTCCACACATTAACCAATCTCTGTGTAAAAACGTTGCCCTTCATGTCCTTCTTAAAACTTACTGCTCTCACCTTAAAAGTATGCCTCCAAGTTTTGAACTCTTGCATCCTAGGGAAAGACCTTTGTTATTCACCTCATCTGTGCCCCTTATGATTTTATAAACCTCTATAAGGTCACCCCTCAAACTCCTATACTCCAGTGAAAAAAAGCTGCAGCCTACTTTGAAACTCAAATCCTCTATTCCTGGCAACATCCTGGCAAATCTTTTTTGTACTCTCTCCAATTTAATATCCTCTCAATAGAAGAGTGACCAGAACTGCTCACAATACTCCAGAAATGGCCTTTCCAACAACCTATACAACCTTAACATGATGTACCAATTCCTATACTCAAAGGTCTGAGCAAGTGTGCTAAATGTCTTATTGACCACTCTGTTTACCTGTGAGGCAAATTTCAAAGAATCATGTACTTGAGACCCTAGATCTCTCTGTTCTACAACATTCCAGATTGATATTGAATTCACAACCCACCATCTGCTGTGGCAGGTTTTGAATCCAGGTCCCCAGAACATTACCCAGGTTACTGGATTAACAACCCAGTGAAAATACCGCTAGGCCATCACCTTCCCTGAGAACTTTAAAATGTGAAATACAGAAAAACAATGGTGTTCACCAAGATCCTTGGTGCATTGGCTGATTTTTATGCACAAATCCTCTTGTCATTGTCAGGGAACATGGAGGAGTTTGGCTCCAACATAGCACAGAGCTTGGAGCCCATCCTTTTCAAAGTGGAAGTGGTGGCCAACTCCATGACTGCTCCCCTTAACCAACCTACAGAACCTGACAGACAATGTCTCAGTTTTCATTCATAAGCTCCCAATAAGTTGAATACCAGAGGTGAGATAACAGTGACAACCCCAACATCAAAGCCATATTTGATAGAGTGTGGCATCAAGGAGCCCTATCAAAATTTGAGTCAATGGGAACTGGGGAAAACTCGCAACTGATTGGAATCATACTTTGCACACAAAAAAATAGTTGTAGTTGTTGAACATCAGCCATCTCAGTTCCAGGACATCTCTGCAGGAGTTCCTCAGGATGGTGTCCTAGGTACAAACATCTTCAGTTGCTTCATCAATGACCAGTTCTTCATCATAAGGTCTGAAGTGGGGATGTTCACTGATCATTGCACAATGTTCAGTACCATTCATAACTTCTCAGCTCCTGAAACAGTCTATTTCCAAATACAGCAAGACCTGGACAATACCAGGTTTGGGCTGATAAATGACAAGCAATGTCCATGCCCCAAAAGTACCAAACAATTACCATTCTCCAACTAGAAAGAATTTAACCATTGTCCCATGACATTCAATGACATTACCATCACTGAATTACCCACTATCAAAATCCTGAGATTACCATTGATCAGAAACTGAACTGGAGTAGCCATGTAAATACAATGACAGCATGAACTGTTCAGAGGTGAGAAATCCTGCAGCAAATAACACACCCTCCCTAACCCCACCATCTAAAAGACACAGGTATGTTGGAATACTCTCCACTTGCCTGGATGGGTGCAGTTCCAAAAATACTCAAGAGGCTTGACACTATCCGGACCAAAGCAGCCTGATCGATTGGCACCATATTTACTTCCAATATCGCTAACATATATTAGCAACAGCGTGTACCACCTATCGGATGCACTGCAGAAATTTACCAAGGTTCCTGAGAAAACACTTTCCAAATTTGTGATCATACCATCTAGAATGAAAAGGACAACATAGGAATGTTATCACCTGCAAGTTCCCCTCCAAGCCACTTCCCATGGTAATTTTGAAATTTACCACTGTTGCTTCAAATTTGTGGGGTCAAAATCCTGGAATTTCCTTTCTAACAACACTGTGGGTGTATCTATACCCCAATGGACTGCAGTGCTTCAAAAAAGCAGCTCACCACTCCTTCCTCTAGGGAACTAGGGACAGGCAATAAATGCTGACCCAGCCAGCAACACCCATATTCCTTGCATAAATAAAACCAAAATCTTTAATAAAATACCGAATCATATTAGATTGCCTCAGAAACAGAAAAAAGTATTGCCAGGAAAAATCAGTTCCCGATATCAGCTTAATAGAATGCATCCTGGAGAAAATAATTCTTGCAAGATAGAGATACATCTAAACTGAATATTGGTATGCTTCTACTGCCTGCTCTATAATCGGAAATTTGAAATTTTCTCCATTTCCACTGCTTTCTTATACTGATGATCAATATTTTCATCTGACCAGATAAGGAGTCCAATGGAATATTTGTAATCATTATCCCTTGGGAAATTGGAAAATATTGCCAAATCCCCTGTGAGCTGCACAGAGTGCTATGATTTCCCAGGAACAGATAATATGCTCTGTGGACTGCACAAACTTTTTCAATGACATAAATGAGGAAACTCATGCAACCCACATAGATATATTGTCAAACTCCAGGAGCAACAGTGAAATTAAGGACGGTGAACAAGAAAAAAGATTGGAATGGAAATCCTGCCAGAGATATCTGCAGAACTTCTTCAAAGTGGGCATGGAAGTGATGTGGCAGTCAGTTAAATGCTAAATAAATACTGAAAGAACTATAGATGCTGGAAATCAGAAACTAAAACAGCAATTGCTGGAAACATTTAGCAGGTCTGGCAGCATCTGTGGAGAGAAATCAAAGTTAATGTCTCAGGTCCAAGTCCAACTTTCTCTGAACTGTGTTTCTGCAATTTCTGTTTTTTTTTCTGATTTCCAGCATCTGCAGTTCTTTCAGTTTTTATTTGATGTAAGTTTGTCTTGGCTGCCTTGAGGGAACTCAACAATTGTGGATTCCACCATCCCCCCCAAATGAACAATCTCCTTACACATCCAATGAGCTCAAGTCTCTCCGATATCTGATATTTCATTAAACGTGTTAATGCAGTGCAATTTAGGATTGGTTCAACCAATTGTTGGACAGCAGAGGAATGTGAAACTGTATCTGATGTTGGAATAAATCTACATTCTGTTCCCTTCAAAATAGATCCATGTAATTTATTTCGCAAATGTGAAGCAGTAGATATTCCAACTGTGTCCTTGTATGTGTCAGTATAGATCTGCAGATGAATGAATGACACTGAGCTAGTAGGTATATTTGTACAAGTGTATGGGGAAAGGCACATGTTTAAGATTGTTTTGTTTTATCCAAATGAATAAAATGTGCAAATGAAGGAGTTTTTTTTGGTATTGTGGTATGCCCTCTATGAGACGCTCTATAGATAGCAGTGTAGAATATAGACACAGCAATGTCATATAATAAATCAATAGGTTAAATAAGCGGTGAGTTTTTGAAGTAGAACATGCTCTTCTGAGTGCTATGCTGATTCTGATAACTCTTCTTGAGGCATATGTTCTGATAGCTATTCATAACACTGGCTTTGATTTTCAAACTACAGGCACTTGTCACCACTTAGAAGTGTGACAAGTATGGTTTTCATATATTTTTAAAAAGCTGTTATTTTCTGTGCCGGTGTGCATGCCTATGATATCACACCTGGAACATCACCACCTGCAAGTTTCCCTCCAAAATACTTTCTGTTCTGATTTGGAAAAATATTACCATTCCTTCAGCATTGCTGTATCAAAATCCTAGAATTCCCTCCCTAATGTTTTTGTGTGTCTACCCATAATACATGGACTGCAGCGGTTCAAGAAGGCAGCTCACAACCACCTCCTCAAGGCCAACTGGGAACAGGCAATAAATGTTGGTTCAGCCAACATACTATGAGCAAATTTTTTAAAAATTGATTTACTATGTAATGACCCCAAATATTCAATAGCCAGCACAATAAAAGCGAAATATCAAACTTGTGTACCAGGCAAAGGAATTCACACCCTTCATCAAAACAATTTATATGAATGTCATTAAAATGATTAATGGCACACATTAACATTGGAAGAAGATTATAAGAAGAAGTTTATAATATTGCAAAAAACAATAACAAGTTTAAGGATTGGGAGCATTTTCAAAAACAGCAAAACACTACCAAAAGTTGTTATAAAGGAGAGAAGTACAGTATGAGAGTAAGCTAGTCAGAAATATAAAAGCAGATTGTAAGGGCTTTTAAAAAATTATATAAAAAGGAAGAGTGTAACTAAAAATTGTAACAGTAAAAATTGGTCCCTTACGAGCATAGACAGGAGAAAATATACGGAACATGGAAGTAGCAGAGGCAAAGAACAAATATGTTATGTTTGTCTTTACTGAAGTACGTGCACATTTCATTCCAGAAATAGACTGCAAGCAAAAGACTGAAACAAGTGAGGAAATTAAGGAAATTAATATCAACGTTGAAAAAGTATCAGAGAAAATTAAGGGACTAAAATTTAACAAATTCTCAAGACCCAATGGTCAACACTCTAGGGTTATGAAAAAAGACAAATGCAGAGATAATAGGTGCTATAGCTGTGATTTTCCAAGATTTGTTTGATTTGGGAATAGTTCCATTAGATTAGAATTTGGCAAACACAAAAAAAGAGATTGATTTCTGCTTTACAAGAAAAGAGAGAAAGAATAAACAGGGAACAACAAGCCACCTAGCTTTATATTGATTGTTGAGAAAATGTTGGAATTTGTTATGAAGTAAATCATAATAATACATTTAGAAAAACACTGCATGAATAGAACAAGCCAACATAGTTTTACTAAAGGGAAATCTTGTTTAGTAAATTTATTAGATTATTTGAGGATGCAATCATGAAGGTAGATTTGGCAAGAAAATTACAGGAGACATGTTATCCAAATGGTGAGAGATTGCAGAGTTCTGAAATGTAGATTGTCTGGGTGTCCTAGTGCATTGCAAAATTCAGTAGGCCTGGATTCAAATCACTCCTACTCCAGACTGATTAAAAATATCTACGAGATTTGAAATCTCCCTTCACTTTTCTTATGGTTGCACTGCCCCGGTGTGTAATGCCTGTTAATTGATCTTTGTTTTAATTGGATAATTAAGTGACTTTGTGATGGGCTTTTCAAAACAAGAACTGAACACTATCACCTTGTGGCACTCCTGAATATTCATCCAGATCATTGAGATCACATTGACCTTGGTGGTGACTTCAGACCAGATTGCCATGGTCTAGCAATGGACTTCTCTGATGCTCCGCTAGGAAGAGTATACCCCTTCATTATACCAACCCCCCCACCCCCACCAAAACCTTCAGGACCCTTTTTGAGAAATGTGGCACAACATCCCTTTCTCTGATATTCTCTGGATGACTTCCTGCCACTTAGCAGGGCAATTCCAGAATGCCAGAGCTTATCTTGGTTCACAGCTGGCTTTTAAGCATGGTTCCGGGGGCCAGGCATGCTTGTCTTTCAATGGATATCTGATAGTGGCGAGTTGTTCTGTTAACACTTTGGTAAGATGAGGAGAGAATTGAGTGTGAGAGACACCATAGGAGCTGGGTATGTAGTGAATGAGGCATGCTTGATAAGATATTCACTAGGCCTTGCACCAAGGATCCTTCCAAAACAGTTGACACAACTTGCATTTAGTCAGAAATACATAATGTTCAGTTCTTTGTTGTCATCAGCTTCAAGAACTCCCTTCATAATAGGTCTGTGGATGTGCCAACATTACATGGATTCCCAGAAAGTAACTCTTCACCATGCTGTCAAGGTCAAATAGGAATGGATAGTAAAGAATGGTCTTGCCAGTAAAACTCACAAACAAAACCAGCCTCAATGAATGTTTTGTCTTCTAACAGTATGAACATATAGAGTTGGTAATCTACTCACTGTTTTTACGTTTGAATAAACATCTTATCTCTTTCCCGTTCATTCTGTTCAACGGGAACAGTTCAAAAGGTCTAAACTCAGTCAAACAGTTTTGCATGATTCTAGGATAATATCTGTACCATCCATGATTAATTAAAATTAAGGAAGGTTAAATTGTAATCCCAATGTTTTATTTTAATTAATTTGTTCTTTTTGTTTAATCATTTTTGACATGATTTTAATACGTTGATATAAATTGTGAAATGAAATCAATCAGCAACCTTTTTGTACAGAAATGCAAATATGGATCAAAGATGCAATGCAAAGAGGCCTGAGCTATTCATATTTATCTTCATTCAATCCTAAATTCTGGGATAGTGTTGGGAAGGTGCAATGCTTATAATATGTATTCCTGAATACTAAAGATCCTAAAGCAAGTGAGATAAAGCAATGATAACATCCTCACCACTTTCAATACTTCAAATTTAGAATGTGCTATGTGTGGCAAACAGTCTCCCTGGATCACACATTCAGCTAGAGTTCCAGCAGCTTGAGAATTCTGTATTGCTGCCAACTTTTTTTCCATGGTGCAGTTGGTGTTATGAGGATATTGGATCAGTTATATTTGGAATGGTTGTTACATTCAACTTTGAGCAACTATTTATAAGTCATCTGATAAGTTACACTCTTATTTCTGTTGACAACAACTAAGATTTAATTAATATATTTCCATACTCTTTCAGTTACTATAAGCTTGTGTTACTCTTTTGATAACCCTTAACATGTGTCAGATATGAGGTACATCTGTGACATGGTAAGTGTATTCTTTATTCGGAACTTAGTGTAAACATATAGCAAAAAGAATATAATATTGAATTTTTCATTGCTGGTCTTATTTACACTTATGCCAAGAAAACCTCTGTGTGAAATGTAAAACACAGAGTGAATGCTTACAAGCTGATACATTTTATGAGAGTATCCGATGCAAGAAAATAATGAGGTGAACATTTACTGATGTTATACAAAATCATAGAAAAGATAGGACAGACATTATTTTATTTTGAGACTCCAGAAATGCTAATTGCTTATGAGTGAAAATGTCTAATCCTGAACAAAAACAGAAATTGCTGGAAAATTGCATCCTGTGCTGAAGAAGGATCACTTGACTCGAAACACTAACTCTGCTTTCTCTCCACAAGTGCTGCCAGACCTGAGGAGTTTTCCCAGCAATTTCTGTTTTTGTTTCTGATTTGCAGCATCCACAGTTCTTCAGCTTTTTTGTTATTTAGAGTCAAATCCAAGCTTCACACCAAATTCATGAGTGTCAGCTATGGCTCAGCTAGTAGCTCTCACTTTTCCATTAAAAGATTGTGAGTTTCAGTCTCACCTCAGAAAATCTAATCTGGTATTGCAGTGCAATACTGGAAGAATGCTGCACTGTTGGAGGTCTGTCTTTCAGGTAAATGTTAAACTGAGTATCCTTTTGCCCTCTGATGAATGCAAAAGATACCATGGTTTAAGAAGAAAGCAACTACCTTTGGTGTCATGACTAACATATTAAAAGATTTGAAGTGGTAAGAAGATGTTTCTAGATTAGATTAGATTCCCTACAGTATGGAAACAGGCCCTTTGGCCCAACAAGTCCACAGTGACCCTCCGAAGAGTAACCCACCCAGACCCATTCCCCTACCCTATATTTGCCCCTGACTAATGCACTTAACACTATGGGCAATTTAGCCTTAACTTGCATGTGATTACTTGCTAGTGATATCAGAACCAGGAGTCAGAAATATGGAAACAAACACAGAAAATGCTGGAGAAAATCAGCAGGTCTGGCAGCATCTGTGGAGAGAGAAAAACAGTTATATAAATCCGGCATGACTCTCCTTCAGAACTGCTCCTTAACATCTGAAAGGAAGAGAAAAAGTTTCTTGTCAAAGTTCAGAACCCCTGAACTCTGAAGAAGACTCAACTTGAAAAGTTAACTCTGTTTCTCTCTCCACTGATGCGACCAGACCTGCTGTGTTGCTCCAGCATTCTGTGCCTTAGTTTCCAATTTCCACAATATTTTGCTTTTATTCTAGACGTAAACAATAGGCATTAACTGATCCAATAGGGAATGCGGGAGAACTTTAACTAAGGGAGAATATAGAACTTGTTGAAGTGACTAGCAGATGTTTTCAAAGGGAAAATAGATAAACACACATGGAAGAGTGGAATATAAGGATGTATTAATGAGTTAAATGATGAAGGTGGGAAGAGATTTGTGTGGGGCATAAACATGAGCATGGATATTTTTATGCAGAAAATGGTGTGAAAGCCAACCCCAATTCATCTCCATTGCAGCCGCATACTGTTTTAAAAAAGTTTACTCTCAAGCCAAGTTGATCACCAAAGTCTGGGTGCCTCCATTTTAACTGAATTTTTATTTTTAACACCTAGACTTGGATTCCAAAGCTTTAAAATGTGTTGCTGGAAAAGCGCAGCAGGTCAGGCAGCATCAAAGGAACAGGAGAATCGACGTTTCAGGCATAAGCCCTTCCTGAAGAAGGGCTTATGCCTGTAACGTCGATTCTCCTGTTCCTTTGATGCTGCCTGACCTACTGCGCTTTTCCAGCAACACATTTTTAAGCTCTGATCTCCAGCATCTGCAGTCCCCACTTTCTCCTACTGGATTCCAAAGCCTCAGGAACGTTGAATCAGAATGGTCAAATCATCAAGTAAAGCCTTCATTTCATTTTTATGTGGGCCAGGACTCCCTGACGTACCAAGGTAGCTTTTAAAATCCCTGTAATGGGATTCCTCCTATCAATGAATTCTCTCCATTAACCAACCCCAATGTGCAATGTCACACCTTGCATTATCAGGCTTCTCCCACAATATCTCGTTTTCTCCACCATTACCATCTCAATACCCAATTTACCTCTCTGATGAATTCTAACTCCCCCACTCCCCAAACCCCTTTGTGTCAACACTCACTCCAAGACTGTTTCCCTTTCTGATGGAGAGCCATCCTGCCAATCTGACTATCAGGTGGGAAATTGATTGAAACAATTTATAAGCAGTCTTGCCATTACATTTGACAAGACTGAGAGCTATATCTGGGTTTTCTGTCCCATATTGTTCTTTCTTGCACTTTTAAAAGCCCCATGCTATTTTTGGGCCCATTAAGTTATTTAACTCAGTTTGCATGTTAGCACTCCATTCTCCATTGAATTTTAATTGAATTTGTTTCTTTCAGAACTTTAATAGACTTACAGTCTGTAAAGATTTGTTCTGAAACAAATTATGTCATGTGCTTTATGACAGCTTTAAGAAAATGCTTTCATTTGAAAGGTTATTGATTTCCAAGAATATACCCTGCTATGATTACTCATCTCCAATCACTCAACTAATTTATTAGATTAAGTGGGTATGATATTAAGCAGGCATTAGAAAAACAAACATGCACTTGAAACAGAATTAAAAAGGACATCAAAGAAAATGATGAGATGCAGATGTACTGTAAAAGGTAAAGCATAGAAAAGAGAATGAGTGTACCAGGAAAACAGATGTAAAGGATTAGACAAACTGTCAGTTATTCTGATGCTAATAGTTTCTTGGGGTTAATGGGAGGTTTGTTTGTGTGTAGGATATATATGACTAGAATAAGCTTTTTTTTATTAGTTCTAATTTAAAATGTAACATACACAATAATCAGGAGTTCATCATTTGAATCGTTGTGAGTAGAAAAATAAAGCTTCCTTCCCATTTATTCTTTTAAACAGTTTTGCTGAGGAAAGAGCAATAAATTTGTAAAAAATGTGTAATTTATGTGTGCGTGAATACAACATATGCCAGGTAAATGTGAATAAACAAATATTTTTTAAATAAATTATTTATTAGAAGTGTGAAGCCTGTAAAAATCTATCATTGTACAATTAAAAGCTGATTAACAATTATAAACTGTTAACTATGTGATCATAACCTCACCATACGTTGATCACAGTCCCACAATCAATCCCACATGAACACATCATTTTATTGTTTCACTTTTCCCATATTCCACATATTTTAACATTTCTTTATTTCAAATCATTCTCCTCACTTTTACATGTGGCTTCCATTTTTTTTAATGATCTGGGTCGAAATGCTGGAAATCCTTTCCTAACAGGACTGTGAGTGTACCTAATCCACACTCTCTCATGAACTGCAGCGGTTCAAGAAGGTAACTCACCTTCACCTTCTCAATGGTAAGTAGGGATGGGGAATTAATGCTGCACAGTCAGGAGACTCTAGTTGGCAAATGTACCATTCCTCTGTTTTTACTTTAAAAAGCTATGATTTATTGCTTTGTGATTAGGACTCAAGCTATTCAGTCTCTCTGTGTATTGCAACTGAAATCTTCTCCTCCCCTTCATACAGACCTAAGTGCCAATGAGCGAGATCTGATAAGGTCTGGTCTCATTCAAGCCAAATTTTGTGCTAAGGCTTAGCATTTTCAGTCCTGATCATCTTTTCCCAATACTCTTGGTGGGTTTTGGAAATTAATCTGAAAGATTTAATGCACTTATAAACAGGTTTATAAAATCACGAGGGGCAGGGATAAAGTGAATAGCCATGGTTATTTTCCTAAGATGGGGGATCCAAAACCTGAGGCCATAGTTTGATGGTTAGAGGGGAAAGATTGAAAAAAAGAGCTGAGGGGTAACATTTTCATGCAGAGGGTGGTGCATGTATGGAACGAGCTACTAGAGGAAGTGGTGAAGCGGTAGTAAAATTATACCATTTAAAAGGCATCAGGATAGCTATATGAATAGGAAGGGTTTGGAGAGAAATGGGCCAAATGCTGGCAAATGGGTCTAAATCAGATTGGGATGTCTGGTCTGGGTGGATGAGTTCGGCCAAAGGTTTGTTTCCATGCCGAATGACTCTATGACCCTGTGATTCTATCTCAGAGCAAGTTAGAAAGGCATTGTGGGCAAAAAAAAAGGGAAAAGGAGAGGACGGGGCATCAGTTGATGAAAGGAGAGCCACAAATCATGTTTTTTTTTCTTACTAACAATTAGAAGAGATATTTATGGACATTTAACGCTCTTCTTCATGTGTGGAATCCATCTGGTAGAGAGGAAACAAGCAGAGAGTGAAGGAAAAAACCCTACAAATCAGGGAAAGGAATAGTTGGTGAAGTATTCTGATGGTGAATTGACTCCTGGTTTTAACTAATTAGGTATGAATTGATATCAGCTCATCTAGTGGGACTGTCATACTGCAGCACTGATTTGTATAACTTAGAAAAACTGATTTGGGCTTTGTTTCATGAAAATCTCTTACCATCATGATCTCAATATATTAACAAGCTGCAAAAAACTTGGAAACTTCTGAGTTTACAAAATAGATGACTTTACACAGATTATATAAAATGAAACCAATTACATTAAATTTAAAGGAGCAAGAAATGGCTTTGTTTAATTAACTTGTATGGGACTGTAGCCTAAACATTTGGCAGAGTTGTTTATTATACTCAAAGGGATAGGATTAAAAACATTTGCAGTGATTGGAATGAGATCAGCCAGGTGGACCTCACAAAATGAGTTCCCTGATTGGGGCTGTTAACCTGCTCTAATCAGGGAGCCCTGGCTGACAGATTCTGCCAGCGGTTTTGGTCACTCTGAGACCTGGCCCTGAGGAAGCTGGGTCAGTGTCATACACTATGCATGTGTAAATAAAAGATATCGGTGTTTATGGAGTTATTTCAACGTTTTTATCCTTTATCCAGAACAATGGTTTCTAAGTTCTGTCCTCACCCCATAATACACTCCTTTGAAGATGGAGGTTAGGACTGTTGAAAGAAATGATCTCTTGATGGCCATTCACCTGCCTCTCAGACTACAAGAAACAATAAATTTATTGTGCAGAAATAATTGGGGAAATATTTGTTCAGAATTCCACTACTCAAATAAATGACATTCAATATCTTTTGGAAAGATTTATGAGAGTTTTGTCAATAGCAGAGAAGTGTGTGCAATAGAGAGTGTCCCTAAATCTGAGGCCAAATTAACCTCCAGTTCAAGGGCCACTTTAGGACCTGATGACAAGGGGAGAAGCATTCACAACATGACTAAGCGGACACGAATGACTGGCAATAAGAACTGAAGCGATTCCTTGTCAATTACATGATGAAAGTAGATTTGGAGCCTGTATTATCATTGTCCATTGGCACAGAATTCAAACCCTTTAGAGTTTAGTTAGATTAGGGAGCCAGCCCTCTTGCTCTACTCATGTTGGAGGTCATGATGAAATTGGGTTAGACTTATCTTCAGACAGGGACCTCAAGAGGATTTCAATGAGAAGAAGGACATACAGTATGTAGGTAGCCTAGATAACCAGCCCAATGTTTCAGCATCTAAAAGCATTCCTCTCCATTGTAGATTTTATAACTCTATTGCCCAGGCCCACACTTCTAGAGATTCATTGATTGACTACTTCTCAGTGACCATCAAACAATGAATGGCTAGATGTTTACTGACATGGATCGATCGACAGAGGTTGGTAATGAATTGGCAGCAGAACTATCCTGAGCCTTGCCTGTTTCTCTTTTATATGCTGCTCTTTGCTGACATAATTCATAAATACCATGTTAGTTTTCAACAATATACAGTGTACACCCATCTCTACCTCAGCACACTGCTCTCAAATCTTCCTCTATGGCTGAAGTATCAGGTTCTTATCTGATAGAATGCACTGGTTGAGCAGAAATTACCTCCAATTTCATATCAGGAAGGGTGGAGTCGATGGAGGGAATTTTAAGGAGACGGTGGGTTACTCTGCCCCCAGCTGGGGACACAGCGAAAGACCTTGCTGCCTCCTTGGGAATTATAATGTGTCAATTAGGCAGTTGAGAGGTAAGTGGCAGGTATCCCAAGGGACAAAACCCTGGGAGTGGAATGCCCCGCCAGACAAGAACCTATCATAGGATGGCAGCAGTGACACCTCCTGACAACAAAGGCCCAGGATCGTGGAGCTACCCTGTGCAAAGGTAGGTAATGGGTTAGAGGACCCTGAGGGTTGGAGAATGGGCTGTAAGAAGGAGTTAGAGCGACGGCATGTGGGTGGTTTAAGTAGTTCTCCCCCACTTCCTGATGCCCAGTACCTCAGTCAGGCACCCTCACCCTGGGAAACATAAAGAAAACCATGCAGATTTGTATGTAATACTCCCTATTGTGTGACAGGTCCATCCATTACTGTGTTAATACCAATGCCAGTGTGAAGAATCTCTTAATTGAGCATTAATTCAGTTGTATGAACATCAGTGGGTTTTAGGTTGGGGAAATTGTCCATTCATTCGTCTTTTCATCAAAGATTTAATCAGGGTGTAGATGGGTAGGTTGTAGGGTCCCTGCTAATTGCCATTCAGCCTGATGGAATATCCTCACCACCTCCAAACCTGGCACTGGGGAGAAGGTAGAATGCTCTCTGTTATTTTCTGATCCCATTCTAAACTCCCTCTCCCTGGTAACCATCTGAGGTTAAACAAGCCTGATCTGTGGTGTTACCTTTTATAGTCTCCCCTGTAGTAAGTCCCTCATTCAAAGGCTCTTAGTGCCTGGCTACAGAACTACTCAGGATGTGAGAAGAGGGGGGATCGTGGGAGTTCTGCAGAGTCCAAACCTTGCTGATGAACCCTCACCTCCGCATCTCCATCACTCAACACTTTCGCTTGAGTTGCTGTACAAGTCTGGGCCTGCAGTGGGTATGAATCTGGCAGCAGGCCTCCACCTCCTCTGTCTGAGATGAGCTTCCAAACTATATATTTATGTGATCATTCCCAAATCTGTAACATTGCCTGACTTCAAAATTGTCGCAGCTCATCTGTTGATGCTGGAACTCTTGTTGATACCTTTGTGCTCTTTAAACTCGGACAATCCAATGAACTCCGGGCTGATCTCCTATATTCTACCAACTTTCAGGAGACTTAAAACTCTTCTTCTCATGTTGTCACTTGTACCAAGATATGATCATCTGCATGCTTGCTAGAATAAATTGATACCCAGCCAACAAATGTCTTGATTTTAAATATTTTCGTCCTTGTTTTCAAATTCCTCCATGATCTGCCCCCCCCGTAATCTCTTTAGTCCCATTACCTTGTGAGATATCTGTGCTCATGTAATTCAGGCTTTTTCTGCATCCTTGACTTAAATCTGTGCATATAGCAGCACCTTCTTTTGACTACATCCCAAGCTCTGAGATATACTCACCAACTCTTTCTACCTCCATACTTCATTTTCCTCTTTTGAAACCCTCCTTAAAAGCCACCTCTTTGACTAACCTTTAGGTCATCTAATGTCTCCTTATATGTCCCTTATTATACATTGTTTTAAAATGCTTCAGGTATTTCTGAAGAAAAGAACCCAGTCTATTCAATCATTGCTGATAGATGTAAGTTTTTTTATTCTGGTATGATTGCTATAATCAAATATAAAGTACAAAAAATTTCCTCTCTTTAAATGGGAGTGGCTTGTTTGATCTATTCTACATAGTACTCTCCTGTAGTTCAGTGATTTATGATCAAAGCCAATTTGGAAAAATAGGATAATGATTTGTTTTCTGAAAGCAATGATGAAAAACACATTTAAGTACAATTCATCATAATGCTGTGTTTTCACTTCCAGAAATTTGGTTTGAATCTACTTGAATCTATCATAGACTGGTAGGTAGACAACACAACCGGTTTGAATGCAGCCAGCTCTATTGATCTCTTGGCATTGTATAGGCCTGAGGAGATCAAGGTCTTTTCTGTTAGCTGTCAAAGTGTCATTCATAAAGTAACCATAATTTGGTGCTAATTTTTACTTGTCAAATAACTACACTGCAAAAGGCTTTTAAGAAGGAAGCTAATGAAAATAAAGTCCTACCATGGATAATTCGATTGCCTGCACATAGCAAAAGCTGGTGGCATTAGTGCAATAGGAAGTTTAAGAAGAAAATAATTTATATCAAAGATTTTTGATTGACAGTGAGTATACTTTGGGGAATAGAAGTCACCAAATAGAAGTCAGGGTGATAGTCAGTTTTTTATAGATCCACATGAACGACAGAAAGAACAATTCGAGTGTATGAGACAGGTGGAATTTGTATTGATCCACAGCATTTTTAATCAGTTTTCGTGCGAACTATTTTCCGGGTGCTACAAATCTTTTGAATTCCAAAATAGAGTCTGCAGTATATACCGTAATAGTGGAATTATTTGGTGAGGGTATTAGGATGTAAGTGATACATGGTTGCTGATTGTGGATAGAGCCAAAAAGATATGATAGCTATCAGTGTACATCATTGATTTAACACCATTTTGACACCGATTGAACACTGCCATCGAAGAGACAAATGCTCCAGCTAATGTTATCTTTTAAACACATATGTATTGGAAGAAATGAATCCCTGCCAATGCTATTGAATCCATTGAAAGACACACAGCAATGCAAAATGTGTTCAGGCTGAGCTGCTGAGAGAATGCATCCTCCGCAAAATGGTTCTGGAAGAGTATTTTTGTCTTACAAAGCATGTTTCAAGTTTATGATAGCCTACTGTACAATGTTGCAAGGCAACATATGGTGAATAATTGAGCAGGAGCATGCGGAGGAGAAAAAAGATGAAAGGAGTAAAAAAAATAAAAGCTCCTTTCTAGCCAGACTGTTTGGGAAGAACTCAGCTGAGTATGAAAGTACTAATAACCATAACCCCATCAATAGTTCCACACCTTATCTCACCTCTATTGCCAAACATCATTAATTCACTTGGCCACAATAGAAAAATACAATTGACCACAAATTTAACATTGTATGTTAAATTTAAAAATTCAATCATGCTAAATTGCAGACCAGAGTCAACCATTCAATGTTTCCTGTTATTGTCTGTGTTCACTGTATGTGTGCTGGTCTTAATGCTCTTGTTCAGTGGCTGCAGTATGCTGCTGGAAGGCCTAGTGGTTTTCAGCAGCTTGTGTGATGGGAGTTGGGAGAATGGGGGCTACTGCACATACCTGTGTACAGGAACCTCAAGCAGTCGTGGCCTTCGAAGACTTGGGACTACACATCTCTGCAAGGATGGCTACTATCTGAGCTGGCTGTCAGGCAGTGACAAACCATGAGCAAGGCAGAACAAGAAGTCCTTTAGCAAATGACTGCTCCTCTGGAGAAAAACTTCTGCCATTCCAATAATCTGTGAAGAACGGATGGCTTGCTTGACGACTGAGGGAATTTGCAGGCCCCTTTACAGTCCTGATGACAGCAGTTTCAACCTACATGGTAACAAGCTGAGATTTCATAACATCAACTCGAGCATCTAGTATGGCACTGAGATGTAGGCTGGCTTCTGCTTGCACCTCAACGGAAGATGAAAGAATGGCAATCAGGCATGACATCATGGTTAGGTCCACAGTAGCACTAAATGGAGCTGACCATCATCCCAGAATTGAAAACATGAACATTCAGTTTAAAGATCTATGTTATGTTGGTGCGGGATTGCTTCATTTCTTTTGGTGGTGACCACCACTTGGAAATTCCAATTCACTAAACATTTTGGTGTGCACACCCATCAAAGAGTGCCCATTGAAAGTTTCAATCAAGTTCTATGCAAAAGAACACACATGCGACCTCAACCTATGCTGAGCAGGCATTTGTCATATCCCTGCTTCCTACACAAGCTGCAGTCCACTTAATCCCAGTGTCTCAGCATATACAGATTTTACCAGTAATCTATCCTCTAATGCAGCTTAATATCACCATCTAAACACATGGGTACAGGCGTGGAGTCAAGTGAAAGCTAGTTGTGCAGCTTAGTTTAAAAAGCTACTCAGACATTAGAATTTAAGGCCTTTTTTCAATGTATGTAGCCAATCAGCTGTGTGGTTGACCCAGGTTGCGTTAGCAATTATGGACATAAGCAGGCTGCATGATACTTTCTATGAGGATTTCCAAGGTCTTTTGAATGAGCTCCCTTAAGACTATCATCAATAAAGTTCACCATATTGACTGCTATAGACAATCAGTTACCTGTGGTCCCTAGTCCCAGATGGCATTATGTTTAAAGCTATGAAGAGCATACCAATTTATCAGAACATCCACAGCATGGTGTGAATCAAGTTTCTGAAGTTATATTTCAGTCCTGAAACATTTTTCCTGTTAGGACCAGTTTACCAGTGTGCATTCTTTTGGTAAAGGAAGTGATATGAGTTGTGATTGTTTTAATTTTCATATTCTCATATGATCTTCTGCATCCTACAATGAACTCTCTCAAAAGTGCAAAATGCTTGGACAACTTGAAAGGAAAGTAAATCCAGAAGATTTCTCTTCTTCTAGTTCAGAAAATTTCAGCTCACCACTTGTCTTCTCAAAGGGGCAATAAATACAGTCGAGCTAGTGACACCAACTTTCCATGTGTTAAAAAAAATAGCAGTTGTATGAGAAACACAAACGGAATTTCCTCAACTGTTAGAATTTTGGGCTCACTAAATTGATGAAAGCTCCAATAATATAAGTTTTCAACACTGCCAATATAGCGCGGATTTTCTACCAACGATCCTTGATTTTGGTATTCATCAAACTACGGGTAACAAAATTGGAAAGAATACTCTCACAACATATGTGGCAGAAAATAGACTTAGTCTTCATTAAACAATAGAATTCATTATATATTACTTAATAGCTAGTTACTCTTCATTTAAAATACATGATTGTCTTTTGGCTGTACTTTAGGGTAAGTATGTATTACTAATTTAGTTACATGCTGTTGCACTAAGAACAGTCATGAAGGACCAGTTAAAACACTTGGTGAACTTATACAGCACAAGTTAACTCCTGCCAGAAACATTCTTTTACAGATATTTTCTAATCAGCTGGTAGTGTGAGGTTATTACACATCTCTTGGGAAGGTGGGACTTGAATCAGAGTTGGGACACTACCACCAACACTGAGCCACATGAGTGATTGATGTTCTTTTATATCCTGAATTTATCTTGTGAACATAGTCAGGTACTAACTGTCTTATAGAATGGATTAAAGTTTAAGAGTCATAGAGTCATAGAGATGTACAGCATGGAAACAGACCCTTCGGTCCAAACCGTCCATGCCGACCAGATATCCCAACCCAATCTAGTCCCACCTGCCAGCACCCGGCCCATATCCCTCCAAACCCTTCCAATTCATATACCCATCCAAATGCCTCTTAAATGTTGCAATTGATCTGGCAGCTCATTCCATACACTCACCACCCTCTGCGGGAAAAAGTCGCCCCTTAGGTCTCTTTTATATCTTTCCCCCTCACCCTATACCTATGCCCTCTAGTTCTAGACTCCCCGACCACAGGGAAAAGACTTCGCCTATTTATCCTATCCATGCCCCTCATAATTTTGTAAACCTCTATAAGATCACCCCTCAGCCTCCGATGCTCCAGGGAAAAAGGCCCCAGCCTGTTCATCCTCTTCCTATAGCTCAAATCCTCCAACCTTGGCAACATCCTTGTACATCTTTTCTGAACCCTTTCAAGTTTCACAACATCTTAATATTTTACTAATGACAGAATTAAAACCTCACAGGTCTGAATCAAATATAATGTGAAGGTCCCTCAATGAGGTCTCACCAATGTGTCTTAGTCTTGACTACAGAGCACCATCCATGTGCAGGCAGATGTGCAGACAGATGGGATTAGTTTAAAATAGTATTGAACAGACATGAGCTAAAGGGCCTTAACCTGTACTGTGCTGGTCTATGTTTGAAGGTCTTTCTTCAACCTTACAAAGGCCTTTGACACTATCAATCGGGAATTATTATGGAGTGCTGTTCTCTGCTTTGGTTGCACCATGAAGTTTGTCACCATCCTTTGCCTGCTTCATGATGATATGGAAGTCACGGTAATGTCAAATAGTTCCACCACTGCTGATTAAGTCTGTGACGATGGTGGCGTACTCGTCCAAGGTACCTGCGGACTATTTGAACATGGCCCAATAAGCCGATTCCAGACAGCACCGGAGTTGATCCTCTGCCTGCTCCAACCAGCACTGGACCTCTATCTGCGAGGGGGTCTCCTGCTTGAGCTTTTGCCTGTAAGCCGGAAGAAGAAACATGGCATTGTGGTCAGAGTTCCCAAAATAAGGGCGGGGGATGGAGTGGGAGGCATCTTTCACAGTGGTGTAGCAGTGGTCTAAAACGTTCGGGCCCCTGGTGAGGCAGGTAATGTTCTGGTGGTACTTGGGAAACACCTTTCTTAGATTGGCTTGTTTGAAGTCACCAATCACAATAAACAGTACCTCAGGGTGTTCTGTCTCCAGGGTGTTAGTGAATACAGCACATCCAGAGCTTCTTCAACCTTTGCTTGTGGCAGTACGTACACAGCAGTTAGTATAAGCAGGAAATTCCCATGGAAGATAGAAGGGGTGGCATTTGCTGGTAAGGAATTCAAGGCTTGGAGAGCAATGGCTGCCCAGGGTTGCAATATCCATGCACCACAAATTGTTGATTAAAAAGCAAACCCCTCCACTCTTTGTCTTACCTGAGGATGCTGTGCGGTCCATACGATGGATAGAAAAACCATCAGCCTGAAGTGTGCAGTTGGGAATGGATGGGTTGAGCCAGGTTTCTATGAAGCAGAGTGTGCAGCAGTCCCACAGTTCATGTTGGAGGCTGAGATGTGATCTAAGTTCATCCATCTTGTTCTCCAGAGATGGTACATTGGCTAGGAATAAGGTAGGAAGTGGGGGAGGGGGTTGGTCTTAGAGATTGTTATCCACATCCAATACCTCAGGAGAGTCTATTGGCTAAAGCAGATATTGATGGAGAGTTGCAGTGCTGCCTCCAGTGTACTAACGTAGCCTTGGGTTGCCTAAGGAAAAGGGTGTTCGAGGACAGCAACGTCAGATCCAACACCAAGCCCATGGTACACAGAGTTGTGGTGGTTCCCACACTCCTATATGGCTCTGAGACATGGACTGTCTGCAGCAGGTAATTCAAGGCACTGGAACAGTACCACCAATGCTGCCTGCACAAGATTCTGCAAATCCACTGGGAATAAAGATGCAATACCACCGTCGATTCTCCTGCTCCTCAGATGCTGCCTGATCTGCTGTGCTTTTCCAGCGCCACACTTTTCAACTCAGTAGCTATATCCAGAATGAAGGTACAATACGTTTTACACTATGTGGTTTTTCCTGTCAAGAGGATTATCCGTATCTAACCAGGGCAGCTCAGGATGAGCTTTTCACCTAGAAGACTCACGCACACACATCTGAAATTATTTCTATACATTCATACAAGGACAGAACATAGATGTTATTAAAATTCATCTAATAACATTTAAGAATTAATTATACCAATCTGTGCTTTCAAGATCACAAAGTCCTTTGCCAGGTCACAACACTTGACGTCAGATGATGCTGTCATGATGGTTGTTTGTGGTAAGTTTTTAATTTACAGGGCACCACAATCACAGTTTACATTACATCAAACTGACGCACAGTTTATTATTATACCTCTATTTGTACTGGTTGTACCTGAATCGAATGCTGGCTGTGATTTAATCCGCCCCATTTTATACTGGAGTCTTGCACCTTCCGATGCCAACTCCAGCAGGGATGCAGGAGCCAATAGAGTTAGTAGAAATAGTTTGAAGTAATTCCAATGCAGCCACATACCAATTCTTGTCATGAATTGATAAAACACATACCTAGTAAGGCCTGTCTTCAGTTAATTGACTTAAATTGTTTAGATTGTTTTTAAATGCGTTATATGGAACTGCATAGCTTTGTCCCACTGACAGACATCAACATCATCTCCTCTCCACAACAATGTTCAATTGTTCTCTTAGCCCCAACAGTGTTCACCTCCCTATCTCGTCCCCTGTCAGTGTTTATCCCTTTCTTAGCTTTGACAGTGATCATCCCACCTCCCTCATGCCAACAGTGCCTGCTTACCTCAAGATCGCTGAAGATATTGTCAGAAAATGGGAAATTTATAATGGGAACAAAGAAATGGCTGACTAATTCAATACATTCTTGGGTTCTGTCTTCACAAAGGAGGACACACATGTTAACCAGATATGTTGGCGAACGCAGGTTTTAGTGAGAGGTAGGTACTGAAGGAAATTACGAGCAGAGAAATGGTTTAGGGGATATTGATGGAATTGAAGGTTGATAAAACCCCAGGTCTCGAGAATCTACATCCCAGAGTACTTAAGGAAGTGGCCCTAAAGGTAATGGATGCATTGAAGGTCCTCTTCCAAGATTCTATAGACTCTGGAACAGTTCCTACAAATTGGAGGGTAGCTACTGTTACCCCACTATTTAAGAAAGAAAGCAGAAAGGAAACTGGGAATCATAGCCTGATGTTGGTAGTGGGAAATTGCTAAAATCCTTTATAAATTAAGTAATAGCTGAGCATTAGGAAGACAGTGGCAGGATTAGAGAGAGTTAGCATGGAGTTATGAAAGAGAAGTAATGACAGTAGACAGTAGACAATAGACAATAGGTGCAGGAGTAGGCCATTCAGCCCTTCAAGCCTGCACCACCAGGCTCGAAGGGCCGAATGCTTGATAAATCTACTGGAATTCTTTGAAGATATAATGAGTAGAGTTGATGAAGGGGAACCAATAGATGTTGTCTATTTGGACTGTCAGAAGGCCTCCGACAAAGTCCCACATAAAACATTAGTTTGTATAAAGTGTGTTTGGGTGTAGTGTAGTGAGATGAATAGAAAACTGGTTGGCAGCCAGGAAACAAAGAGTAGGAACAAATGGGTCTTTATCTGAATACAGCCAGTGACTAATGAGGTACAGGAGCGATCAGTGCTAGGACCCCAGTTATTCACAATATATATTAGTTATTTGGGAGAGGAAACTAAATGTAATATTTCCATATTTGCAAGTGAGAAGATGAGCTGTGAGGGAGGGTGCAGAGATGCTTCAGTGTGATTTGGACAAGCTGAGTAAAAGTCATTAAATGCACGACAGATGAAGTATACTTTTATATTCATTCATGGGATGGGGGCATCATTGGCTGGCCAGCATCTATTGCCCATCTCTTTCTACCCTTAAACCAAGTGGCCATTTAAGGGGGGAATTGAGAGTCAACCACAGTGCTGTGGGTCTGGAGTCACGTGTAAGCCAGACCAGGTGAGAATGATAGATTTCCTTCCTTGAAGAACGTTAGTGAGCCAGATGGGCTTTTCAGACATTCAACAATAGTTTGGTAGTAATCACTAGAGTCTTAATTCCAGATTTTCTTTTTTAATTGAATTCAAATTTCACCATCTGCCCTAGCAAGATTTGAACGCAAGTCCCCAGAACATTAGCTGAGTTTTCATACTCATAGTCTTGTGACAATGCCACTAGGCCATTACCTCCTGAATAATTTGGATAAATGTGAGGTTATCCACTGTGATAGTAAAACAGGAAAACACATTGCTATCTGAATTACTATACACTGAGAAAGGGGAATGTGCATGGAGATCTGGTGCATGAAAATGCAGAAGGCAGTAATGAAGGTAGGTAGCACGGTGGCCTTTTTCCTGAAAGGATTTGAGTACAGCAGCTGGGATATCTTACTGCAATTATACAGAGGCTTGGAGAGAACACGCAGCAATACAGTGTGCAGTTTTGACCTCCTTATCTGAGGAATTGAGTGCTTGCTTTAGACCAAGTGCAGCAAAGGTTTACCAGACTGATTTCTGGAATGGTGGGACTGACATATGAAAAGACGACATACGAATTGGTTAGGATTATATTTGCTGGAGTTCAAAAGTATAAGGGGAGATCTTATAGAAATGGAAAAAGTTCTAACAGGACTAGACAGGGTAGATGCAGGAAGGATGCTCCCCATATGAGGGGGTTCCAGAACTAGGGGTTACAGACTGAGGATATCGGATAAACCATTTTAGACTACACTGAGGAGAAATTTCTTCACCAGAGATTGGTGAGTCTATGGAATTCACTACCGCAGAAAGCGGTCATGGCGAAACATTGTATGATTTCAAGAAGAAGTTGGATATAGCACTTGGAGCTGAAGGAGTCAAAGAATATAAGGGGGGAAAATCAGGTACAGGTTATTGAAGTGAATGATCAGCCATTATCATAATCAATTTTGGAGTAGTCTTGAAGGACCGAATGGCCTACTCCTGCTCTTATTTTCAATATTTCTATGTTTCCCTCACTCCATAGAGCTTTCACCTCCCTCTCTCATCACCCAAAATGTTCAGACCCTTAGTCCTCAGAGTAATCACAATAGACAATAGACAACAGACAATAGGTGCAGGAGCAGGCCATTCTGCCCTTCGAGCCTGCACCACCATTCAATATGATCATGGCTGATCATCCTTAATCAGTATCCTGTTCCTGCCTTATCTCCATAACCCTTGATTCCACTATCCTTGAGAGCTCTATCCAACTCTTTCTTAAATGAATCCAGAGACTGGGCCTCCACTGCCCTCTGGGACAGAGCATTCCACACAGCTACCACTCTCTGGGTGAAGAAGTTTCTCCTCATCTCTGTCCTAAATGGTCTACCCTGTATTTTTAAGCTGTGTCCTCTGGTTCGGGACTCACCCATCAGCGGAAACATATTTTTTGCTTCCAGAGTGTCCGATCCTTTATTAATCTTATATGTCTCAATCAGATCCCCTCTCAGTCTTCTAAACTCAAGGGTATACAAGCCCAGTTGCTCCAATCTTTCAGCGTAAGGTAGTCCCGCCATTCCAGGAATTGACCTCGTGAACCTACGCTGCACTCCCTCAATAGCCAGAATGTCTTTCCTCAAATTTAGAGACCAGAACTGCATTCAATACTCCAGGTGTGGTCTCACCAGGGCCCTGTACAGCTGCAGAATAACCTGTTTGCTTCCATACTCAATCCCTCTTGTTATGAAGACCAGCATGCTATTAGTCTTCTTCACTACCTGCTGTACCTGCATGCTTACCTTCATTGACTGGTGTACAAGAACACCCAGATCTCTTTGTACTGCCCCTTTACCGAAATTGATTCCATTTAGGTAGTAATCTGCCTTCCTGTTTTTGCCACCAAAGTGAATAACCATACATTTATCCACATTAAACTGCATCTGCCATGCATCTGACCACTCACCTAACCTGTCCAGGTTACCCTGTAATCTCCTAACATCCTCCTCACATTTCACCCTGCCACCCAGCTTAGTATCATCAGCAAATTTGCTGATGTTATTACTAATACCATCTTCTATATCATTAATATATATTGTAAAAACCGCCTCTCCCTCCCACACCCCTTGACAATGGTCAGCCCCTTCTAACCCCCAAGTGTTCACACGTCTTTCCCTGTCCCCAATAGCGTTTACGCCTCCCTCACCCCTCACGGTGCTCACTTCCCTCCCATACCCCTCAACAATATATATGCATCCTCCACAACCACCCACACCCCCTCCAAACCCCCAACACTGGAACCTCCTCCACATACACCCCACACCACCTCCACACCTCCAACACTGTACACTCCTTCCCCACCTCCAACACAGTACACCCTCCTTCCCTCATCCTTCGATGGTGTTCACTATCCCCTCTTCTTCCTGGACAATGGTCAGTCCCCTCCCTTATCCATGACAATGTGAAACACCCTCCCCCATCCCTTAACAGTGTTTAATACACCCTTCCCTTATCCCTCAACAATGTTCACCCCCTTCCTACATCCCCCAACAATGTTCACCCCATCCTACATGCCTTGACAGTTTACAACACCCTTTCCCTTACTCCTCAATAGTGTTCAAATCTGTCCCTCAGCCATCACCCTTTGATACTATTTGCCCCCTCTCCACCCTGATAGTATTCAGCACTCTAGTTGGCCAGCAGCTTCAGGCACTTGAACCAACTGGGTGTCCTTTTGCTGGTGGTGGTGGATATCTTACTTGCAAAGACACCTGCTCGCCACCACACACACCTAAACCCGAAGTGTGGATAATCCTGACTTTAGTATCTGTTAGAGTAACAATGTCAGGAATGCAAAGATCAGGTATTACACTATGCAACCTTCAGTGTCTGAAATGATCAGCTTCTGACAAGTTCAACTGTTCAGGCAAATCATTCAGTCAGATTAGTGTCCCCAGTTATGCACTCGTTGAAACTGCATCGACCATAATGGTGACCAAGGGTGACATGGACTCAAGCATACTAAATTGGCCATACTAAATTGCCCGTAGTGTTAGGTAAGGGGTAAATGTAGGGGTATGGGTGGGTTTCGCTTCGGCGGTTCGGTGTGGACTTGTTGGGCCGAAGGGCCTGTTTCCACACTGTAATCTAATCTAATCTAAAAAGCAGTCATATAAGGCTTAAAAAAGCTCAACACAGCCATGACATTACGGAAAAATAAAAATCTGCAAACATTACCCAGGTATCAGCAAACACTTATTGGTGAAGTATGTGATCAGTAACACATGCCGAGATCATCCTAGAATGTCATGAGGCTTAGTGAACATAATATTGATTTAGCATTTATTAAACAGATCTTACATATTTATCCCTGCAATGTAAAATAATATTGCAGTTTCTGAAGGAACTTCAATGCACAGCATTTTGTACCATAATCAAATGAGGACGTTCAGAAAAGGAACTCTTAAGAATTCTGTTACAGCTGGTGTTCGGATTTCCTCAGGGATAGTGTGGATTTGCTTCCTTTGTGAGACCTCTGTCATTGCATGGATACATCCAATAATTTTCTTATCTCAATGATATTAAAGACTTTTCCTGTTTCCAAGGCCTCCATGTCAGGCCTCCCTTCAGAGATTTACTTATCTAACTGTTTTGGCAGACAGTTAGCAGAAGCAGCAAAACACATACAAGTGTTTTTCTGCTGAGATTTCTGACAGGGTGAATGATGTCCACTTAAATTGCTTAATAACTGATTAACGCTTTGTGTGCAGATTTTTGCTCAGGTTTTACTCCAATAATTCCGAACATCCAACTGTTATATTTGTTCATTCCTTTGCTTTTTTTATTTCCACGAAATTAGAGTCATTGAGTCATATAGCATGGAAACCGACCCTATGGTCCAACCAGTCCATGCCGACCATGTTCCCAAACTAAGCTAGTCCCACTTGCCTGCGCTTGGCTCAAGTCCTTCTAAATATTTCCTATTCATGAACTTATCCAAATACCTTTTAAATGTTGTCACTGTATCTGCATCTGCTATTTTCTGTGGCAGTTTGTTCCACACATAAACCACTCTGTGTAAAAGAAGTTGCTCCTCATGTCCTTTTGAAACGTTTCTCCTCCCACCTTAAAAATACGTCCCCTCATTTTGAACTCTCTTGCCCTAGAGAAAAAGACCCTTGTCATTTACCTTAACTATGCCCATCATGATTTTATTAACCTCAATAAGGTCATCCTTTAACCTCCCATGCTCTTGTGAAAAAGTCCTAGCCTTTTCAGTCTATTTTTATATCTCAAAACCTCCATTCTCAGCAACATCCTGGTAAAGCTTTTCAGAGCTCTCTCCAGTTTAATAATATCTTTCTTATAACAGGTCGATCAGAACTGTACAATGTATTCCAGAAGATGCCTCAACAACACCCTGTATAACCTCAACATGACATCCTGACTCCTACACTCAAAGATCTGAGCAATGAAAGCATGCATGCTAAACGCCTTCTTAATTATCCTGTCGACCTGCGATGCAAATTTAAAAGAATGATCTACCTGAACCTCTAGGTCACTCTGTTCCACAAAACTACCCAGTTTCTGCTATTAATTGTATAGATCCTGTCTTTGCTTATATTACAAAATGCAATACCTCATATTTGTCCAAATTAAACTTGATCTACCACTCCCCAGCCCATTGACCCAATTGATCAAGATCTTTTTATAACCTTAAATAACCTTCTTCACTGTCCATTATACCACAAATTTTGGTGTCATCTGCCAACTTATTAACCCTTATATTAATCCTATATTCTCATCCAAATCATTTATATAAGTGACAAACAAAAGTGGGCTCAATACCGATCTCTGGCCATATGCCTCCAGTCCTAAAAACAAACCTCCAATACCAACCTCTGTCTTCAACCGTAAGGCCAATTTTTTATCCAGTTGGCAAGCTCATCCTGAATTCCATGTGATCTAACTTACTACTTAGTCTCCCATACTGAACCTCTTCACAGGCTTTACTAAATACCAAGTAAATAACGTCCGTCACTCTGCCTTCATCAATCTTTTTGGTTACATCATTAAAAAAACTCAATCAGGTTTGTGAGACACTATTTTCCTCACACAAAACCATGCTGACTATCCCTAATTAATCCTTGCCTCTTCAAATGCATGTAAATCCTATTTTTTCAAATCACCTCATTCGACGTCCCCATCACTGATGTCAGACTCAGAGGTCTATAGTTTCCAAGCTTCTCCTTACAGCCTTTCTTAAACAATGGCACAACTTTAGCCATCTTCTACTCACCCAGTACTTCACCCATGTTTATAAATAATACAAATATTTCTGCACAAATATTAGATTTTGCACTTTCTTTGAGATCTTATTCTCATGCTTCACATTTACTCTCCAAGAAGTCTGGAAGACAGCAAACCCGCAAGACTGTCATGTGGTGACGTGACCAGTGACTTCCATCCCTGTCTGTGGGTGAATTCATTGACTGCCTGTTCATAGCCTTCTGAATGCTCTGTTCCTTCATCCAAAGTAGACAGGTAGGAGGCTGGAAGAACACAGTAAGCCAGGCAGCATCAGAAGGTGGAGAAGTCAATGTTTCAGATGTAACGCACAGTGGTTAGCACTGTTGCCTCACAGCACCAGAGACCCGGGTTCAATTCCCCCCTCAGGCGACTGACTGTGTGGAGTTTGCACATTCTCCCCGTGTCTGTGTGGGTTTCCTGTGGGTGCTCCGGTTTCCTCCCACAGTCCAAAAATGTGCAGGTTAGGTGAATTGGCTATGCTAAATTGCCCGTAGCAGTAGGTAAAGGGATGAAATGTAGGGGAAGGTGTCTGGGTGAGTTGCACTTCGGCGGGTCGGTGTGGACTTGTTGGGCCGAAGGGCCTGTTTCCACACTGTAAGTAATCTAATCTAATCTAAACCCTTCTTCAGGACTGGGGTGTAGGGGGAGCTACAGATAAGGGGGGGGTGTGGTGGTAGGGGCTGGGTGGTGAAGAGCCGACAGGCGAAGATAGATAGAGGATATGACCTGATGAAGGGTTCCTGCCTGAAACATCGATTTTCCTGCTCCTCGAATGCTGCCTGACCTGCAGTGCTTTTCCAGCATCACTCTAATCTTGACTCTAATCTCCAGCATCTGCAGTCCTCACTTTCATTGAGGATATGACCTGGTTAGTCAATGGGAGGAATGAATCTAGTTGGTGGCAGGGACGAGTGGAAGGGCGGGGGAGGGACTGGGAAGGGAGTTTACTTGAAATTGGAGAACTAATGTTGAGTCCTCTGGGCTTCAGGCTGCCCAGGCAGCTTCCTTTATCCAACAGCCAGCTGAGATTGGGAATGTGCAAAGTGAGAAACCATTGCTACATGTCCATGAGTTACTATTCTATGGTAAGACCAGTAAGATTATCATGATTTGTCCTCTCCTCCTGAATTGCATCTAGGAAACCTGCACCATAATGCCATAATTTTAATGTAAATCTTTTTGTTTATTGCTGATATATACAGAAGGTGAGTAACTTTTAATGGAAAGGAAATTCAGGGTTCATGTAAAATTTATTATGTTGAAGAAGAGTCAAGAGACGAACTGGGCAAAATTCTCATGGTGAACATCAAGAGTTAAATGTTGGGCCCATGCGAGGGCCCATACCCACAGTCATCTGCCACACATCATCTGACAAGTGGCCAATTAATTAGGTCTCTGCTGATCCATGTCTAATTACTTGCAACAATCTTGTGTGCACCAGGGTTTAATGTTTAACCAACTTCAATTCTGTTAGTCTTGTCAAGAGCAAGTTGCTTTTCTACAACTGTGCATAAAATTACCACTATCTTATTCATGAGTGCATCTCTGTTCTCCTCTAGCTTATACATATTCAAAATAAGCATTTAATATTTTGTCCATACTTCATCCTTCATAATTTCACGCCCTGCATCATTATTCTCTCTTTCACTTATTTTATTCCGCTATGTCCTTACACAATCACTTGCAATTCTCATTGACACTGTTTCAAATATTGGTTGTACCACAGCTAAAGTACTGCTTGCAGTTCCAGAATACACATTACAGGAGGAATGTGTTTGACCAGGAGAGTGTAGTGATTGTAATGAGGTCAGCCAGGTGAATCTCATAGAACATGAGTTCCCTGATTGGGACTGCTAATCTGGTCCAATCAGGGAGCCCTGGCTGACAGATAAAAGCAAGGGTGTCAGATACCTTTCTATTTTTGAGAGCAGGCTCTGTGGGAGCTGGATCAGAGTTGAGGACTTTCCACATGTAAGTAAAGGGTGGCTCGGTGATGGGTAACGGCCTCTGTGCAGTTATTTCAGAAAGGGTGCAGAGGAGACTTACTGGGATGTTGTCTCCATGGAAAGTTTTAGTTATGACTAGAGATTAACTAGACTGAGATTGTTTTCCCTGGAGCAGAGCAGACTGAGAGGGAATGCAATTAAAACACATAAAATTATATGGGGCCATAGGTGGGAAGGAACTTTTCCCTTTGGTGGAAGAATCAATGACTAGGGAGAATAGATTTAAGGTAAGAGGTCGGAAATTTAGAGGGGACGTGATGGAAAACGTTTTGACTCAGGTAGGAGTGGGAATCTGGAAGTCACTTCCTGTAAAGGTGGTAGAGGCAGAAACCTCCTCACATTTAAGAAGTATTTTGATATGCACTTGCAGTGCCAAGGCTGGAAAATGGGGTTAGAATGATAAAGTGGTTGTTTATGACTGGTGCAAACCTAATGGAATGAAGGGACTTTCTCTGTGCTGTAGACCTCAATGACTATCTGCTTTATTTTCACTTTCTTCCTCTAATTATTCTAATTTTACATTTCACTTCTTTACAGTACATTCCATACTCTTAATTCAGAACCAGGACGTCAACTATGTTAGTCAGGCTATGTTTGTTTTTCACTTTTAGTTACCCTGAAGAGATGACAGTGGGCCCTCTCCTTGAACTACTGTTGAAGACAATCCTGATCTTTGTGCTATTTGCTATTTTTTTCTGACAGTTAATTTAGGGCAGATCCCTGTTATCTCACTGAAATTAGTCTTCTTCCAGTCAAATACTCTTATGTCCTTTTCTCTTACATCTTGAATTCAATTAAGCTGTGGATACTACTAATCAATCGTTCTCCTACAGATAACATTGGTTATTTGCCCTATTTCATCTCCTCGAACTAAATCAAGCTACTTTCTTTGTTGCATTGTAAAACTCCTCTAGAAACAGCACTTATTCTAAAAAACCTCCTTCGTTTTGACCCTACGTAATTCTTGGTTTTACCTGATGCAGGGGAAAAATAAATATAACCATTTATTAGAATAATTCAAGACCTGATTTCTTAATTTAATTCTGAGAATTAGATCAAATCAGCAATGGGGGAGGGGTAAACAGAGTAAAGTTAATGATCTGAAAGTTTATTTTGACATTCAATGCCCTTTTCTTACATTCTCATTGTTAATTTATCCTTACTGTCATTTCAAAGCACCTACCATTATCAATGGTATCAACTTCTACTTGTTACTTATTATACTCTAAATTACTCAAGTTTTATAAGCATGTTACAGTTCATTTTGCAAATAAAACATTGTTACAAGATATTTTATATCTGCTAATTAAAATTTGAACTTGCATACGTGTACACATTTATATGTATGCTTATAAATTTGTATAGAAGTAGCTCTTATTGTTTGCATATCTTCTACTTTGTTTCTGTTATAACACATATGCTTTAGTCTGATATTTCAAAGTATATTTCTACATATAGATTGCATTTTACTTCTTTGATTTTCTTGAAGCGCTAAAGAAATTGCACAGATGCCTAGCTCCTAGACCCCTCCAAACACTTTCCATAGTCAATCATTAAAGAATGGACAAGTATAATTCTTTGCATTTTTCTTACCTATTTACCTCCCTGGACAATATCTAACATTTTACTCCCTAGAGTGAATTAAGTCATCAGTCCGATATCACCATATCATGGGAGCACAGGTTATAAAGTGCTTCCTCAGGTAATTTTCTTGCAGCTCCTATAGGGAAGTTATAAAGTCACTCCTAAGAAAAATTGAAGTTTAATTATTTAGTAAATTTTAGCTTGATTTTGAGTTTAAATTGATTAATGATTAACTGATTGACTGATAACTAATGGGTTTCTCAAGTTAAATGGACTAAAATGAAGTTCCCAGATTGTTTGCCTGGTTACAGTAGTGGGTAGAATCAAATAGGCCTAGTCTCAAAGTGAATGTCAGCCAGAACTCAGTTTGTAGTACTCAGGCTTCTGATTGAGAAGCTTGTGAATTTAAGCCCTACTACACAGACTTGAGCACAAAATAAGATGACACTTGTGTACAGACTGAGGGGCTGCTGCACTGGTGGAGTTGCATCTTCCATGATGATTCAATAAACCAAATTAAGTCTGCCACCTCAGGTAGATGTAAGAAATCCCATGATACTGTTTGGAACAAATGAAGGCACATTATTCCTGCTACCCTGACCGACAGTTACCTGTCAAATCAGCATCACACAAAAATATTATCAAGTCATTATCACTTTCCTGTTTGTGAGAGCTGCCATATATCCTGCATTACAACAGTTACATTGTTACATTGTCCCGAGATTGTGAAGAGTTCCATGTAGATTTCAAACCTTTTGTTTTTTTCTGCTGCTTGTGCATCATTTCCTTATTATATTCTATTCTATAATGAACATAGCATTTAAGGACACTGTAATTGATTACATTAGTCCAGCACTAAGAAGAGAAAAAGCAAGCAGAATTCCCAATTCCAATTCCTGTTGGTGCTGCCAATGTGTGGTTGTCAGGTGAAGACAGCAGTAGGTGTGGCTGTAATGGTCATCTGTCAACAATTCAGCTTTATTAATCTATTAGAGCACTTGACAATAAGAGCTGGAAATTTAATGGACGTTTATTCAGAAATGATCAGAAATGGAAAATCCTCACTGAAACATGCAGAATGTGTTTTGGAATCTGATTGGTGTAGGGTCATTCAAACTGTTTCAAATCACATCATATCATGCCAACTGCTGCAGGCATACACATTTATAACTTTTGTACTATATTAGTACAGACAAAGGAGTTTTCAGTGTAAGCAGAAGGCTGAGCAACAATACTTGCAGTGCTTAAAACAATGCTAAACAGCCTGTGTTTCAAAACAGTTAACAATTTGACAAAAACAGTCCAAAACTAAAAGATATGCAAGAGACAAAGTGTTACATGAAAAGAGAACTCCCACTTGCTTGACCTTTAACGCAGATAGCAGATGTCACGGCTTTGATTGCTGTGGAGGGAATTGGCAATTCTCCATCTACTGTCCCATAAATATTCCTCTGACGTTTATTATCTTCAGTTTTGCTCAGTTGCCAAAATACTTGGACTGCATTAAACTGCTGGTTTGTGATGTTTCCACCCTACCAACAGGTCCCTTATGGATCAGACTTATCACTAATCTATTAACATGACATGATCAGCAAACAAGCAGGCTTCAACATTGGTCACTGCTTGAAAATGATTCAACGTAGTAATATATTTACTTAGCCAACAAATAATCAAATTGTAGTGCATACATAAATTACTAATACAGTGTATCATTTTTAAAGCTAAATTATTTCTCAGTTATTATCTTTCCATCTTTCTTTTAGTATTCTACAAGTCAATGAATATGGCAAGATTGAATTAGGATTAAGCTGTCCTGAATGTCCTGTCAGGATGACTAACGAATAAAAATCAAAATTAGTTTCGAAAGTTAGGTCTGAATTTTCCATATGGATCTCACCCAATGCTTTCTCAGGATGTTGGCTTCAGTGACAAGGCTAGTGTCCATTGTCCATCTCTGTTACTCTGGTTAGATAGTGGTGAATCCCTTTCTGAAGCTGTGTGTGTATAGTTTGTTCGCTAAACCATCTCTAAGGTCAGTTGGCTATATTGGTTTAGGATGGAAGTTACATATAGGTCAGATCCAAGCGGCTGACAGGTTCCCTTCCCTTATGGAAATGAATCAACTAATTGGGATTTTACAACTATCAGACTGCTTACTGATACTAGATTGTTTTAAATAGATTGGATTAAAATTTCAATTTATTCCAGTAATATGGCCATTTTTCTTTATCTTTTATGGGCTCAGTGGTTAACATTGCAGCCTCACAGTGCCAGGGGTACAGGTTTGATCCTAACCTTGGGCGACTGTCTGTATGAATTTTGCACGTTCTCCCTTTGTCTGCATGGGTTTCCTTCAACAGTCCAAAGATGTGCAGATTAGGTGGATTAGCCACAGGAAATGAAGGGTTGCAGAGATAGGGAGGTGGGTTTGGCTGGGATCCTCTTTGGAGGCCCAGTATGGGCTGACTGGTTTGTTTTCACACTGTCTGGAATCTATGATTTTAATGGGATGAAGGCACTGCAGCCAAAGTCTATTTTTTTTGCCCATTCCGAACTACACTTGAGAAAGTGGTGGTGAGCAGTCTTCTTAAATCATTGCAGTCTGTGTGCAGGTACACCAATTAGGAAGGAAGTTCCAGGATTATAATCCAGCTAAGTGAAGTCACAGAGATATAGTCTCTCTTTGAGAAAAACTTCAGCTGGTGGTGTTTCCATGCATCAACTGTCCTTCTCCTTGGAAGGTGAAATCAAATGAGCATTAGTGATTTACTGCAACATATCTTGTATATATTAAACACTGCAGTCGATGTGTGTTGGTAAAGGAGAGAGTGAATAATTGAGTTGCAAATGGACTGCCAAGCAAGTGAACTGCTTGGCCCTAGATGGGGTTGAATTCTTGAATATTGTTGCAATTGCATCATCTAGTCAGGTAGATAGTATTCTATCATTGTCCAGATGGTAAATTAGAAGACTCAATAGCAGCATTCAAGAAGCACATGGATGAATACATGAATAAGAAGGGAATAGAGGGATACAGATCCTGTAAGTGAAGAAATGGAAGGGCAAAATGTGTCAGCACTGGCATGGTGGGTTGAAGGGCCTGTTCCTATGCTGTATTGTTCTTTGTTCGAGATAGTAGACTGCTTTGGGGAGACAGGATGTGAGTTACTTACCTCAAAATTCCTAGTTTCCTGTCAGCTCTTGTAGTTACAGTATTTGTAAAGCTCGATTTAGTTTTTGTTTAATGGCAGCCCAGAACTTTGGCAGCTAGGAATTAGTGCTGATAATATCACAGAACAGGAAGAGGAGAGGATGACATTCTGCCTTCTTGGACGTGGTCGTTGCCTGACATGTGTGTGGCTCAAATATTACTTGCCAATATCAATCCCATACTTGAATGTTATCCTGGACTTGCTGCATACAGATATGGGAATGCTTCAATATCTGAGGAGCTGTGAAGGTACAGAACATTGTGCAATCATCGACGAACATCTCCACTTCTGACCCAATGATGAAGGGAAGGTCACTGATGAAGCAGCTGAAGGCAGTTGGGCCTAAGACACTATTCTGCATTTCTGCAGTGATATCTTGGGATTGTGATGATTGACCTCCAAAAATTACAAACAACTGCTTTTTATGTCTTCAACTATTGGTGACATTTCCCATTATTCCTATTGAATTCACTTTTTCCAAAGCTCCTTGAAGCCTCATTTAATCTAATGTTGCTTTGTTGTCAAGGAAGATCACCTTTACTTGCCATCTTGAGTTCACTACATTACTATACATGCAAGGTTGCTAATTCTAGCCCTGAGATTCAACAATGAAGAAAATAATTGAGAAAGGCCAATTTCTTCCTATTCTCTGCCTGCTGCATTTTCTTGTGAGGCCACTGGACTGACAAGCCCCCTCAGGAGACACAGCAGGTGCACACAATGTGCTAGATACAGAACATCCTCGGTTATCTGAACATCAATTATCCAAATTTCGGATTATCCGAACAAGATCTCAAGGTTCCATAAAACATTATTAGTTATCTGAACAATCAGTTATCTGAACACCCAGTTATCTGATTAAAATACTCCCCGCCGGTCTCATTTAGATAATTGAGGTTGTTCCGTACATGTTGATAAGGCCTGAGTGTACCACCAATTTCTGACATGAAAACAGGCCAAAAGAAATTTCCACTCTCTTGTAAAGATGAATACCTTGGAGATAAGAGTTGCTGAATTGAACATGTGGAGCTGAACCACATATTTCCTGTCAATTAACTGTGGCTACCTTTTTCTTTGTGTATTAGGTTGCAACAGAAATTCCAATTATACTAATGATGAGCCGATGTTGTTCTCACAACCTGACAATTAGTTTTGCAGCAGTGAATCACAGCAGTAACTGTGCCATCACAAAGACCACCTATTTTCATTTCTGTAACATCACCTGCCTGTCCTCCTGCCTCAGCCCATCTCTTGCTAAATTCTCATCTGTGTCTTTGTTATGCCTGTAAAAAAAGTACTCTTGGCCAGATTCCCACATCCCTAAACATGAAGTCAAGCAAAAGCCCTACAGACCTAACTCACACCAAGTCCCGTTCACCTGTCACCCCTTTGCCTGGTAAACTACATAGGCTTCTGATTAATAATGCTTTAATTTTAAAACTGTTGGCTGTTTTTAAATCACTCAATGGCTTTATTTCTTCCTATTCCTTTATTCTGCAGTCCAAACATTCTGAGGTAACTGTGTTTCTCTAATTCAATCTGCTTGAGCATCTCCAGTTTGATTCCACCATCACAGAATCACAAAAGTTTAAAGGCACAGAAGGAGGCCATTTGGCTCATCCGGACTGGCCCAGCTCATTAGGTGAGCATCATTACCTGGTGTCAATCTCTTGCTTTTTCCCCATATCCTCTCAAATTGTATTCATCCAAATAATCATCCAGTATTCTCTTCATTGACTCAATTGAACCTGTCTCCGTAACACTTCTGACAGGGAATTCTATTCCCTAACTGCATGATGAGTGAAATATTTTTCCTCACTTTATCCATCCTTCTTTTGCAGATCACAAGGTTGTGCCTTAAGATAACTGGACCAAAGGCTCTGGAGTTTCCACCCTATGCATCTCCACCTCAACACTCCCAAATGTGTTGGGATATTGCTCTGCACCAGGCTTGTGTCTCTGTGCCTCAACCTAACCACACATAATACATACACGTAGAATAAGAGCCAGCTATTCTGAGCAGCACCATCAAATCAAATTCCTGGTGTTACAACTAGCCCGCAGATGAAGTTTTCCAATTTGTTATGACTCCAGATAATGAAGGAACAATTCCACTACCTTGGCTACTCTGAAGGAGCCCTCCAATACTCACCAGAACACGTGTCCCAATTTCAGATGGCATGTTCCACAATCTAGAACAGCTCTTCCCACCACAGATTCAACAAAGACTTCAACTTGAGGGAGACATTGAGAAAGGTGAAGAGGGCAAGGAAGAGGCAAAAATAGCAGAGGGAGAAGCAACAGGAGGAAAAGAAAGGAGAGAAAAAACAGTTGCCAAAACCACGAATAGATTCTGGCTTCCATGTTCATGGTCCCAATTATAGTTGCATTTTCCAAGAGTCCCACAGTTTATGATCCATCAGTAACTGACCACATTATTGTCCTATTAGCCAGATTCCTGGTGTTACAACTAGCCCCCAGATGAAGTTTTCCAATTTGTTATGACTCCAGATGGAACACCCAAACCGTTACGTTGCTGGGTCAGTTTTATTTTCCCTTTTCAATGCAATCACAACAAATCTGATTTATTTTCACAGCTCTATATTTCTACCTACCTCTACCCTTCTTTCACTTCTTATTTAGCAAGAACCCATTTATCTCTACCTTAAATTATTCAAAGCTTCCATTGCCTTTTGAGAAAAGACTCACAACCGATGTGAAAAAATAATCTTCTCTTCAGCCTTACATGGAGAACTCATATTTTTAAATGGTGATCCCCACTTCTAAGTTCTCCACAGGAGAAAACACACTCATATTGATTCAATCAAACATTCCTTACTCTTCTAAATTCCACTAGATTCTAGTCCAACGTGTCCAACCTTTCCTCATAAGATAATCTGCCTATTCTAAATATTAGTCTAGTAAACTTTCCCGGAACTATTCCTAACACATTTACATCCTTCTTGAGATAGCAGGACCCCCAAAACTATACACTATACACCAGATGTGGTCTTATCAAAGCCCTTTATAAATGAAGCATGGCCTCCTTTTTCAATTTCCCTTGCAATAAGTTACAGCATTCTATTAACTTTCCTAACTCCTAGCAGCACCTGCATATAACCTTTAGTGTACATGCACTTGGAATCTCTCAGTATCTCACAGCTCTGAAATATCTCACTCTTTAGACAAAATGCTTCTTTTTTATTCTTCCTGCCAAAATGGACAATTTCTCATTTCCCACATTATACTCCATTTGTCAGAAACTTTCTCTCTCACTTATCCTACCCACATCCTTTCATAGCTTGTATATGTCCTCTTCACAACTTACTTTCCAACACATCTTTTTGTCCTTAGAAAAATGAATAACCGAACCTATGGTCTCTTCCTCAAATTCATTTATATAAATTGTAAACTGTTGAGGTTACAGTCCCTGATGCATCACTCACTTTATCTTGCCAACTAGAAAAGATCCAGTTATGCCTACTCTCTGTTACCTGTTAGATAGCCAATCCTCTATCTGTGTCAATATCTTGCCCCAACACATAGATTTTATTTTCATAATAATCTTTTATGTTGCATCCTATCGTATGCTTTCTAGAAATCTAAGCATAGGATATCTACTAGTTCTCCAATATCCCAGCACATATCTTCAGACAATTCCAATGAGTTGGTGAAATATCGATACAGCTTCACAAAAACATGTTGTTGTTGCCAGATTAACTTGAATTTTCTTTAAGTGTCCTGCTATTGCATCTTTAACAATAGCTTCAAGTATTTTCTCTATGAATGAGCTAACTGTCCCGTAGTTTCCTGCTTTATGCTTCCCTTCCTTTTAAACAAAGAGCTATATTCATAATATTTCAATTGAATTGAACCATCCATGAATCTAGAGAATTTTCAAAACTCCTTGCCTTCCATTTCCCTGATTTGCAGGTATTTCTGCGATGTCACTTGTATCCCCTATAGTGAAGACCAATCAAAAATATCTATACAATTCATCCACCATCTCCTTTTTTTTTTACTATTAAACTCCCAGACTCACTTTCTATAGGAATAATGCTCACGGTGTTAAGTCTTTTATTTTTAAAATCTGTCTTCCTTTTTTAACACTTCTAACTTCTTAATTTTTAATATTTTAGTTATTCTTTGTTTTTAAAAAATATTCTGTCCAATCTTCTGATCTGCCACTCTTTACTCTACAATTAATTGTTTTTCGGTTGAGTTTGATACTATCTTTCACCTTTTTAGTTAACCATGGAAGGTGGCTGTTTTTTCTTGTTGAACACACTGATTCTGTATTCTGAAGTACCCCTTAACCATCTGCTACTGCGACTATGTGGTTATTAATTCATTCATCCCACCTCAGTATATAATACCAGGTCTGGAATCAACATGTTTGCTCACATTATCAACTGATAATGATGGCCAACCACACATGCACACAATATTGAGCCGATTTTTAAAATTATGAGAAAAGTTCTAATCTAACACTTTATTCCTCTTACCTGATATACTTGTTCATTAAGATGATATCATCTCTTGGTATTTGTCGCTCTGAATTATAGGACAGAAATCGATCTGCTGCTAATATGTATGCTCAATAGTGCCAGCAAGCAAAGCCATCTAGAATAACCTGCTCTCTGATCAGTTTCAGAAAATGCTGTTCTAAGAAACTCCCTGGAAAACATTCTATGAACTCCTCATCTATTTTTTTTCAGTCTACTGTGGATTAAAATCCCTCATGATTATTACCATACCAGACAGGCTACCTTGCATTCTTCCATTATATTCTGCACTACCATGTGGTTACTGTTAAGGGCCCTGAGCACCACTTCAACAACTGACTTCCTGCCTTTACCGTTTCTCACCTCTATCAAAGCGACTTATACATCCTAGTTTCCTGACCTTACTTCATCCCTTAAACATTATGGTAATGCTATTATTACTGAACAGTAATCATTCATCCAACTACTCCTAGCCTCCTATCCTTTCCAAATATACCCTTCAATAGTCAGGTCCTGATCTCATTGTGCAGCCATGATACATTAATGGTTAACAGATCATATTGATTTACTTCTATCTGTGCTATCAGTTCAGCTTTTTTGTTTGGAATGCTATGTGCATTTAGATGAAGAGTCTATGGTTTTGTCCTTTTACTATTTTTATAATCGCTTGCCATATTTGCTGATTTATTGATTGTATTTGCTATCGCATCCTGTCACGGTTTGTATATATTAATTCCTTCCTGTCTTGTTTTGGCTCTGTTCTAATTTACCACATCTTCCATGTCTTCCTTGATTCCTGGTCTCCACTATTTTTTGAAGATATTTTGACTTCCCTAGTTATGCATTTCATGAGAACAGGGGTCCCAGTATGCTTCAGGCATTGACTGTCTTAATGGTTCAGCACCACTTCGCTCAGTATTGGCCGCTCAAAGCTGAACCCACTTCTACTGCATCAATCTTTGAGCCAGATATTCATTGGTTTGATCATATTTTCTATATACAAATTTGCATGCGGCTCAGATAATAATACAGACTCGTAGAATCATACAGCATGGAAACAGACCTTCAGTCCAACCAGTCCATGTTGACCATGTTCTCAAACTAAACTAGTCCTACCTGCTTGTGCTTGACCCATATCCCTCCAATACACACTGTGAAACCTGTTTTTTTAAGATCTGAAATGAAAGAGTTAGCACAGCCTCGGATTTGGAAAAATCTATTTAAACTAGTTTCCTTATGTAACTAACTTCAGCTGCTGTTCAGTGAATAGCTTGTGTCCCTTCTTAAGGTTGGATGAAATTTAGAATTTTAACAATAAATTTCAGTTAAATGCTGAACATTGAATAGAAACAAGATTAGATTTTTATGAAGAAGCTGAGATTCCCCTCACAGTTGAAAATGTGTTGCTGGAAAAGCGCAGCAGGTCAGGCAGCATCCAAGGAGCAGGAGAATCGACGTTTCGGGCATGAGCCCTTCTTCAGGAGTCAGAGGGAGGAAGAGAGCTTCTTCAAGGAAGGCATCCTTGCAAGAGGATTCGCAGTAGGTTAAAATCTTCGAGGAGAAAGTGAGGACTGCAGATGCTGGAGATCAGAGCTGAAAATGTGTTGCTGAAAAAGCGCAGCAGGTCAGGCAGCATCCAAGGAGCAGGAGAATCGACGTGTCGGACATGAGCCCTTCTTCAGGAATCCCCTCACAGTCCCAACTTGCAGTTTTCTGTTCAATGTTACACTTAGTGAATTGACAGCTCGGAGCAGTGTTCAGGATGTGACAGTAACGTGAGTTTTGGAAGTTAAATATGAGTAATGGTTGCTAGCAGTCATTGGTCGGTGTGTGTGAGCTGTGATGACTGGAGCATGATGCTAAGAATGCATTTCTAGGATTTGGCATTGGTTTTGCATGCACTGAACTTGCGTGTGGTATAGACTTCCTGCAGCATTATATCCAGGCTCAAGAAAATAGACTGCTGATATTAACCACAATGGATACCGGTCCCAACTGCTGCTCCAGCATGCCAGCTGGCTTCTTGAGCAAATGGAACCACTCTTTTCCTCCAGTGCAAAATCTATAAACCACACGCCATGATCTCTGACTTTTGGTGCCATTTCTATAGATGTGTGCTGGTCTTCAACTATTCTGTAATCACTTCCTGCCCCGGATATGTATTCCTAGGCACCAGGTGAAGCAGTAGTGTAGTGGCAATGTCACTGGGCTAGATTCTGAACATCAAGCCTATGGTACTGGGGAAATAAGTTCAAATCCCACTGTGACAACGGGTTACATTTGAATTAAATTTTAAAGATCTAGAATAAGAAGCTGAAGACAAGTGTTAAAAAAAGGCATATTGTTCACTAATGTCCTTTATGGAAGGAAATCTGCTGTCCTTACCTGGTCTGGCCTACATGTGATTCCAGGTACACAGTTGTGATTAGCTCTTGGAAATGCTCAGCAGACCTGGCAGCATCTGTGGAGAGAAATCAGAGTTAATGTTTCAGGTCCAGATTTCATTTCCTCTGAACTCTGATTCCTCTCCACAGATGCTGCCAGACCTGCTGAGCTTTTCCAACTTCTAGTTTTGTTTTTGATTTCCTCATCCGCAGTTCTTTCAGTTTTTTTTGTGATTAACACTTCACTGATTAAGGATGGGCAATGGGCAATCCAGCCAGTGATGCCAATATCCTGTGAATAATAAGAAACAAATCCTTTAGTGTAGGCTGATTTTAAGTGGTGCTAGCCCCACAGGGACTGAGGCCCTCTCCTGAGGCTTGCAACCACTCAGCAGCTCACTCAGTGCTATATGGCATGCCAGTAGGCATCATGTCCTATTTAAACCCTAAACTGTTGAAAGTTTGTGTATATTGCAATTTAACAACACAATGGTTAGAATCCTCAATTTTTGGAAATTCATAGCAGTGTTCTTGTCTTATTGAATTGTATTCAATGAAGTCAGTCTCTGAAAGATAGAAGGAAATTTATTCCCTTTGGAATATCCCATGGAATTGGTGAAAATAATTGAAGCAACATTGGATAGTTGGACTTCTTTCAGATTAGTTCAGACAGCATGACACATGGATAGACAGGACCACCAAAGTTTCAGACTTTCCCATTTAGGAAGAGAATAATACAATGTTATCTACAGAGTCTATAAAATGTACAATAATATCTCAGCATGACTTCCTCAAACACAAAGTCTTCTAATATAAAAACAGAAAATGTTGGAGTTTGCACAACATTATTGCATACATTCAAAATGGAAAAGATTAATACTCTAAATGTAATATTTTGTCGAAACAATTCTTGCTTGGAAATGTTAACATCGTAAGAACTTGCATTTCTATTGTACCTTTCCAATTCTGGAGTTATCCTAAATTTATGAGCAATGTTATTTGGAAAACACAAAAAGCAGTTTGCATGTAGCAAAGCTATACAAACAGCAATGAGTTCAGATTCAGAGGTGATTGATTTTCAGATAGTCTACTCGCCCAGTGAACTGTTCCAGTAACAGCTACAATGCTGCTATCCAACCCAATCAATAACTGCCCTATCAGTCCACCCTCAATCATCAGCTAAGTTATGGAAGATGTCACCAACAATATCAAGTGGCACTTCCTCAGCAATAACCTACTCATTGATGTTCAGCTTGCATTCTGCCAGAAGCAATGAGCTCCTGACCACATTACAGCCTTGGTCTAAACATAGACAAAAAAGGGATGAACTCCAGAGATGAGGTAATAGAGACTGCCCTCAACATTAAGGAAATATTGACTGAGTAAAGAATTGATGAGCTCTGGATAACCTATGTCAGTGGGAATCAGGAATAAACATTCCACTTCCTGAAATTATACTTAACACAAAGGAGAATGATTGTTGGAGGTAAATCATCAAAGTTTCAAGCCATCACTTTAGGATTTCCTCAGAAAGCCTGGATAGCAGTAACAGGATAGGTCAGAGTCAGCATGGATTTATATAGGGGAAATCATGCTTGACTAATCTTCTGGAATTTTTTGAGGATGTAACTCTGAAGATGGACAAGGGAGATCCAGTAGATGTAGTGTACCTGGACTTTCAGAAAGCCTTTGATAAAGTCCCACATAGGAGGTTAGTGGGCAAAATTAGGGCACTTGGTATTGGGGGCTAAGTACTGACTTGGATTGAAAATTGGTTGGCTGACAGGAAACAAAGAGTAGTGATAAACGGCTCCCTTTCGGAATGGCAGGTGGTGACCAGTGGGGTACCGCAGGGATCAGTGCTGGGACCGCAGCTTTTCATAATATATATTAATGATATAGAAGATGGTATTAATAGTAACATTAGCAAATTTGCTGATGATACAAAGCTGGGTGGCAGGGTGAAATGTGAGAAGGATGTTAGGAGAATACAGGGTGACCTGGACAGGTTAGATGAGTGGACAAATGCATGGCAGATGCAGTTTAATGTGGATAAATGTATGGTTATCCACTTTGGTGGCAAGAACAGGAAGGCAGATTACTACCTAAATGGAGTCAGGTTAGGTAAAGGGGCAGTACAAAGAGATCTGGGGTGTTCTTGTACACCAGTCAATGAAGGCAAGCATGCAGGTACAGCAGGTAGTGAAGAAGCTAATAGCATGCTGGCCTTCATAACAAGAGGGATTGAGTATAGAAGCAAAGAGGTTCTTCTGCAGCTATACAAGGCCCTGGTGAGACCACACCTGGAGTACTGTGTGCAGTTCTGGTCTCCAAATTTAAGGAAAGACATTCTGGCTATTGAGGGAGTGCAGCGTAGGTTCACAAGGTCAATTCCTGGAATGGCGGGACTATCTTATGTTGAAAGATTGGAGCGACTGGGCTTGTATACCCTTGAGTTTAGAAGACTGAGAGGGGATCTGATTGAGACGTATAAGATTATTAAAGGATTGGACACTCTGGAAGCAGGAAACATGTTTCCGCTGATGGTTGAGTCCCGAACCAGAGGACACAGCTTAAAAATAAGGGGTAGGCCATTTAGGACAGAGGTGAGGAGAAACTTCTTCACCCAGAGAGTGGTGGGTGTGTGGAATGCTCTGCCCCAGAAGGCAGTGGAGGCCCAGTCTCTGGATTCGTTTAAGAAAGAGTTGGATAGAGCTCTCAAGGATAGTGGAATCAAGGGTTATGGAGATAAGGCAGGAACAGGATACTGATTGAGGATGATCAGCCATGATCATAATGAATGGTGGTGCAGGCTCGAAGGGCAGAATGGCCTACTGCTGCACCTATTGTTTATTGTCTATTGAATAATGCCCTGGGCCCAATCATCTTGAACTGCTTCATCATTCCTTACAACTTAGGCCTTATGTGAGATGATCACTTGTGATTTCACAATGTTCAGACTCATTTGTGACTCCTCAGATGCTGAAACAATCCATGATGATATACAGTAAGACCTGGACATCATTAGGCTGGGCTGAGAAGTAGCAAGCAATGATCTACTCCAACAAGAAAGAACCTCACCACTTTACTTTGACATTGAATGCCATTATTGTTATAAAAAAAACCTCCATCAACATCCCATTGACATTATGACTGACCAAATATGTAACCCTGGACTAGTTACATAAGTACTGAGGCCTCCAAGCAAGTCAGAAAATGAGAGCACTGTGCTGAGGAACTCACCTCCTGATTCCCCAAGTCCTGTCAACCATCTACAAGGTACAACGTAGAAGCTTGAATACTCTTCATTTATCTGGTTGAGTTCAGCTTCAACAACACATAAGAAGTCTGGCAGCATTTGAGTTATCTGGTCATGTTCACATTTCTGTTTGTGGGGGATTGACTGCCATGTTGCTTACATTACAAAAGTGTCACCATTTCCAAATATATAATTGACTTGAAAGTGCTTTACAGCTTGACATGCTGGTCACAAACAGTGCTTTATGGTTTGTTTTATTTCTATGATGATCTGTAGCAACTGAATAAGACTTCTTCAATAGCACCTCCCAACCCTTTTCCATCTAGAAGACAATGGCAGGAGGCACATAGAAACATCACCACTTCCTACAAACCCCTCTCCAAGTCATACACCATCTGGAATAGGAAATATACATCACTTCCTCTGGGTCCAAATCCTGACACATTGCTGATGTACCTACATCGTATGAACTGTCACAGTTCAACAAACCATCACTTCTGAAAGACAGGTATGGACAGGTGATAACTGCTGGTCTTATCAGAGGCATGCACATTCCATGAACAAATGAAATAATAACTGTTAATCTAATATGTATCATCCACATGCACAGATGCTACAGTAAAATCCTGCAACTGGCAAATCCAACCCTAAACACATAAATCTTAAAGTACGGATGGAACATGCAATGTTCCAATTAAGGAAAAAATACAGGCATTGAGCCGAACTGATAAAACATAAAACTGAATTTGAACTTTCTTTCTCTTTTCAGATATTGACAGGTTTCTGCATGAATCTGCAACTTGTCGGATGTACAATTCTGTTTTCTGTTCTCATTGCTGAAGTGCATTTTCAGTATTTTATCATTTGATTTAAGATAATGTCCTATCCATATACATCTTGTACTGCATTTACATTTTTTTCATTCATTCTAAGGATATGCACATTACAAGTAAGCTCAGCATTTACTGCCAATACCTTATTACCCTTGACACGGCAGTGGTGAGCTTCCACCAGGTCATTGAGGTTTAAGTCTTTCCACAGCGCTGTTCGATATGGAGTTACAGATTTTTGACTCAGCAAAAAAATCTTAGTCAGACCAAGCTAGGATGCAGTTCAATTCTTACAGCATGTGAGTAGGAATGTTTCATTATCGATGGGATTTCAAATGAAATTGAATATTATGCAAATATCAGTGAACATTCCTGTTATAATGGTAATCCCTCCAACCATTATATTGATGTCACACACCGTCTGTGGGTGGAGGCAAACAGTTCAACTCTAGAAGGGAGAAGATGTATCTGTACCAACTTCCTAAGGTTGCTATCATGCAACAAGCCTTTTTGGTGTGTAAAAGCAGTGCCTCTTCTATAGATTCTCTACCATTGTGTATCCTCTATTACTGATCCCCAGATAGGCCAAAACAAAAAAGGATTGGTGGCAGGGAGTTACCCCAGACATCCCTGACTCAGTACAACATACTAGTAGAGGTGGTAAACACAGAAGGTATCAAGAATAGTCATCTGATAAAAGACCTGAGATAACTTGCACTTCTGACCTTATGAAAACGTGAGTAAATTTCACTTCACTCGTGAAATGCAGTTCTTTTGGCCATGTTCAAGCTAAGCCATTGGGTTTTATTAGCTGAAAACCTCTTCAAAAATATTTTGAACAGTTTTATTGGTGTGGCTTCTCCTTCTTGCTAGTATTTTTTTATGAGCAGCTGCTTGATGATTCATCATTTGCTAATTGTAGTTGCCCAACATCCAAGGGGGACCTTTAACTGTGACAGAAAAGTTATGTGGGGAGTTCTTTGGAATTTGGAGGAAAGAATTGTTACACACAAGCCTTATAATATAGCATAGTTATAATCATTTGACAGTTTAGCTTATATTTGACATCACTTTAACTGTTCTGCTATCAGTGCTGTTACAAAATTATAGGTTATACACATTATAATCTTTTCTAGGATGATAGAATGTCTTTGGAGCAGGACAGCAATTTTATTTGGTTTCTGGAAAAGGAAAACAAAGAGGTAATCATCATTTGTTGTCCCTATGCTAGACACTTTGATCCTGTCCTGACATTCAATAAGATCAATGCTGACATTTATCTTCCTATATATCTGCAATCTCTTAGTATCCTTAGTACTCAAAACACTAATAATATCTATCTTGTTTATTGTAAGTGAATGAGCATGCACGTTAGAATATAAAGTTTCAGAATACTTCGAGTGAAGGAAGTTTGCCACATCATAGCTTTGTGAAAGGAAAATCATATTTAACTAATGGGTTTTTCTGAGAAATTAGCAAGCAAGTTGGTAAGGGGAAACCTGTAATACTGATGGACTTGGATTTCCAAGAGGCTCTTGATAAGTGTAATTTCAAAGACTACGACACAAAAGTGCATCATTTAGAAAGCAATATTTTGGCCTAGATAAAGGATTTGGTTGGTTAAAAGGGAGAAGGTGTTTGGGAAAAATAGATCTTATTTGGATTGATAAATTGTAACAAGTGGAGTGCTGAACCTTCAACTCATTATAATCTTTATCATAACTTGGGTTGGAATGCATGATAGCTGAACTTGTTGAGGACATTAAAAGAGGCAGAATAGTAAGTTATCCAGAGAAGGTAGAGAGTCCACAAAGAGAAAAACCTTCTTAATTTGGGGGTTGTGACTGAGGAGTCTTAGGAACTGCAATTGTCCAATTGTTTTAAGATTCTTGCAAGCTGTGCTGATGCAACCGGGGACTGTAGAGAGGATGAGTGAACCAATCACTACACTTCAGAACAGGGAACCATCCAGGTGGGGAGAGGAAACAGGAATGTAGTAGTGATAGCGGACAGTGTATTTCGGAGCTGTTCTGTGCAGCTGTGAGCAGGATCCCTGTATTGCCTGCCTGGTGCCCAGGATTAAGGACATCTCCTCAGGGCGGGGAAAAGAACTTGGGTGGATGGGTCATCATCCACAATGTACCAACAGCATTGGTAGAACTTGAAAGGAGTTTCTGCTGAGAGATTTTGAACACTTAGGAGATAAATTAAAAGGCACAACCTCCAAGGTAATAATCTCTGAATGACTATCCGAGCCAGGGGCAAACCAGCATGGGACTAAATAAAGTGAAGGAGTTAAATAAATGGTTAAAAGATTGGTGTAGGTGGAATAGATTTTCATGGGGCACTGACATCAGAGCTGCAGTAAAGGGGGTTATTCTGGTGGGATCAGCTTCACTTGAACCATGCTGAGATCAGTGTCCTGGCCAATCACATAACCAGGACTATAGAGAGAGGTCATGATTCGGAGATGCCAGTGTTGGACTAGGGTGTACAAAGTTAAAAATCACACAACACCAGGTAATAGTCCAATAGGTTTAATTGGAAGCACACTAGCTTTCGGAGCGACGCTCCTTCATCAGGTGATTGTGGAGGGCTCGATCGTAACACAGAATTTATAGCAAAAATTTGCAGTGTGATGCAAATCTGGTGTTGTGTGATTTTTAACTTTATAGAGAGAGGGTGTGGGAGAGTGAAAATATGGGCTTACAAAGCAAGGGGATATGGCAATATTTTATGGCAGCTATTTGGATAATGATACCTAGAGCGGGACAGATTATGCGAACATTGAAACACAGTAACAAATAGTCAAAGGGGGAAAAATGGTACAAAGGCAAAATTAATGGTTCTTTACTTGAATATGTATCTTTTTGCAACAAAATAAACGAATTAACAGCACAAATGGGTATGATCTTATAGAAATTACAAAGCCATAATTACCAGGAGATCAAAGCTACTGGGCAGTAGGATAATAATGCAAGATTCAGCTAGCTCCAAAGTGCAGCATTGAAATGGAGAATTGTATTCCAAATGCATCAGAGATAATTTTGCGGTGAGGCTGGGGCATGTCCAATGGCACAATCCAGGAAAGGGGTGTGTAGGTGATCTCTGCCTATGTAGTCTACTGTGTGATATGTTGGACATTGGGGATTGCTGTTACAGATGGAGACCCAGAGGAGAAAACTGGAATTGCTGGGTACCCACTCCGACTTTCATATTGGGAACTGTTGCTGCCCAGTTTCTTTCTGCCATGTGGGAGAAGAGCAAATTTCAAATAAGTGAGGTGCAATTAGATACTGAGGAGATACTGAATGCATGAAAGTAGTTTCTCACCATTCATTAATGAAATTCTCATATTGTACTTCAAACTTTGCATAGAAAAACCACAATTTTTATTCTGGATTTTCCCAACCAACTCACTATTGCCCACATCATTCAGTGAAAATTTAGCAGTCTATCTTGCATATATTTGGTGAACTCACCTAATAGTATGAATTTAGTTTGACCAGTTAAATGAAGACTAAAACCCAAATATTAAATGGAGGCACTAATCATCATTATACTACATCCTCTGTATATACCAGAACACATTGTGCAAATTGCAACATTGGTAATTCTTATGCTTTTCAGTCTCATTTAGGCAGTCATATTTTTATGTATAAAAAATGAAAGTGAAGATGTTTAGAAACTTATTGTGGTAGAAAATCTCAAGAGATGACCAAGTGCATTGTGGTCCTGTTACATAAAATACTTCTAGAGGTTGTTTCATACTAGTATAAGTTGTCAAACAGGTTAGTATCAATCCATTCTTAAAGTTTTAGCACAAACATGTGTGATTCTGGGGAATGTTATATCACAAGAGAGCAACCTCCAGTCACATACAGTTGTCAAACAGACCAAATCATTAAAATCATTCCATTTACTAACTTCTCCAAACTTTTACAGAGGTACCAGCATTTACATTTGTGTAGTTTTTAACAATAATTTTATTTGCTACGCTGTAAGCTAATTCTTGTCAGAAATATTTCTAAAGAGTGCATGCTGATAATGTGAGAGTTGGTGGTGGTAGCACCCTTTTCAGGGCTTTGCAACGTTGACTTGTAGTTTTGTTACAGGACACTAAGCTGTTAAAAATTACACAGGGATTTATAATAACAATTTAGTTTACTTTCACTTCATGCTAAAATGTTTGTTTAATATTGAAGTCAATGCAGTCTGTCTTCACAACACACATCTTCCCAGACATGTCAACAAGCTGCTCCCATGCAATGAGTGGGCACGTGTTATAGACCCACTGGGCAATCTTAAACCTTTGAATATATCATCACTTACATATCACAAGCACAGATTTAATTTCCTTTTGCACCAGGATAACACTGAACAGCTGCAAAGAGGATTACACCAGCTTGATTACCACACAAAGCTCCTGTCCTGTTCCCCTCAGCTGCCACTACTTTCAGAATGCCTGGCTTGTGTCAAAATCTCATTCCAGGGGGAAAACACACTATAGACAAAATAATATTTCTCCTGTAGTCTCTGTCCTTCAGAACACAGGGTGGGTGGGAATATGAAAGGACATAATATGGGCCAGTGGGAGCAAAATTCAAGGTTATGAAACAATATCACAACTATTTCAGTCATTCAAGATGCTAACCAGATGCAAAAGATTGCTCTGAAGCTGAGGACAAACACAAAATGACAATAATCCTTTTCAGACTACCTCATTATTTACCTAAATCCATCTATAGGCAAACCTTTTGATCAACATATAGTCATTGTGAACTGACCCACCATGAGTACAATTTGTAGTAATCACATAACTGCCCAATTTGTGACACTTCCCAAAAGTCTTAATGGACCAGTAGTAATCAGATGAATTTTCTGATTGGCCCATGTTTCATTAAACAAATTCTTAATGAATGTGGGTAAATGGAAAATTACAAGGGAAGAGGAAGATCTGGGGCCCAGTGTTGTAACTCTACTTCAGGGACAGAAAGGACACATTCAAATCTCACTGAATATTGTGGATGTAAAACTGAATGTTCTTATTGTAACATACTAATCCTCCAATGGCATAATACAGTTTGCTATTTTTCAAGATATGCTAGAAATTTGATTTTTGCCTGAGTGTAGTGCACAGGGACTGGTGCACATGTCACATTTGCCTGTCAATATAGTCTAAGTGATCACTTGAAATTGGTGCTGTCAATTTATTGTCAGGAATGCAATCTACAGCTTCTACATTACTCATTAACTATGTGCCTATTTGAGGAGCCAGGAAATTGGGCTTGAATGATGGTACTAAAAGCATCCAATACTCTTCAAAGTAGCAAATTATTTTGACTGCACACACCAGAGAAATGTTGTAACATAACTGAACTCGGTACACTCAGGCTGTTAAGAGGAGTAGGAAGATTGTGTTCCTCTGAGGTGGCAGGAGATTGTTCAAGTGATACCTATAGTGCCAATGGAAACAGTTTACATTGGAGGTTCATGCCAAGGCCTACCCCACAGTAATACAATTAAAAGTTCACTGAACACACCAATGTTTTCACAGGAAGCACATTCCCTCTCACATAATTATTAAGGATAGTATTATCACAGTAGCAAGAGATAAATTTAGCTTGAAATAGCCAAGTGTAAAATAATTTTTAATAGAAACATAAAATAGGAAAAGTACAAGGTCGCATATGGGAATAGTTTATAGTTCCTGTAACAGTAATTAAATTGCAATACAGAAATAAAAAGAGATGTTTGTAAGTGCAACAGACATGAGTGACTATAATCTTCATGCAGATTGGACGAATAAAATTGGCAAATATAGTCTGGAAAATGAATTCACAGAGTGTATTTAATAAAGTAGTTTAATAAAGTAGTACATTCTAAAGCCAACCGGGAAGATAATCAGCGATAATACAGGATCAAGCAATAACCTCATGGTAAAGGAGCCTCTAGGTGACAGTGATTTTCATATGCTAGAACCTCATGTTTTGTTAGAAGGTAAGAAACGTAGATCAAAGACTAGTGTTTTAAATCCACATTAAGGTAATGATAAGGATACAAATGTTGAGTTTAGATGAAAGAGGGGAGATCACATAGAGACCTATAAAATTCCAATGGGATTGAACAGGGTAGACAAAGAGACGATGACAGGGAGTCCAGAGCCAGGGACCACAAATTAAGGTTAAGGGGTAAGCATTTAGGAAGAAGATGAGGAATCTTTTCTCCCAGAGAGTGATGTGCATGTGAAATTCTGTCTCAGGAAACTGTTGAAGTCCAAACTCTGAAGACTTTCAAGAAAGATTAAATTACTTACAATGTGGAAACTGGCCCTTCAGCCCAACCAGTTCACACCGACCCTTCAACTAATGCACCTAACACTATGGGCAATTTAGCATGGCCAATTCACCTGACCAGCACATCTTTGGACTGTGGGAGGAAACCAGAGTAAACCCACACAGACACAGGGAGAATGTGCAAACTCCACACAGATAGTCACCCAAGGCTGGAATCAAACCTGAGACCCTGGTGCTGAAAGGCAGCAGTGTTAACCACTGAGCCACCGTGCCAGTATTAGGTGAAAGTGGGAATAGAGAACTGAGTTGGATGATCAACTATGATCATATTGACTGTTGGAGCATGCTGTAGGGGCTGAATGGCCTATTCTTTATCCTGTATTCTATTTTTCAGGAAAAATAGAAGCATACTATGCGATTTCAATGGAGAGCGATTGTTGAAGTTGTTAGAGCAAAGTGATTTGAGCGCTCTGGCACATGAATTGCAAAAATCTAGAATGCAGCTTCAGCAAGTTATTAGAAAGGCACATGGAAAAATGTCATTTGTTGCATAGGGAAATGGAATACAAAAGTAAGTATCTTTTACTACATCTATGCAGGGCTAAGGTGAGGGCGCAGTGGTGTACTCAGTATAGTTTCAGTCTCCTTTTTTCAAAAATGTTTTTCAAACAATTCAGAGAACGCTCACTCTACTCAATCCTGGGTCCTGGGATACAAAGTTGATCTTATGAAGAGAAGTTGAACAGGTTAGACCTATATTCATCAGAGCTTAGAGGAATAAGGGATGATCTTATTGAAACATAAAATATTCTGAAGGGACTCGTTGGGGTGAATACTGCGAGGAGACTAGAACGAGAGGATGCAGGTTTAAAAATAAGAGGCCTCCCTTTTAAGACAGAGAGGAGGAGAATTTCTTTCCTCAGATTATCATTAGCCTGTGGAATTTGTTGCCCAGAAAGTACTTGAGGCTGAGACATTCAATTTGTTTAAAAATGAGATAGATTTTTACTAAACAAAGGAATCAAGGACTGCATGGAGAGATAGGAAAGTGGAGTTAAGACCATAACTGTATTAGTCATGACTTTATGGAACAGCAGAATGGAATGAAAGTGTCAAATGGACTACTCCTGCTCTTAGCCCTCTGTTCCCATCTCTCCTCACATGGTCACCACCTACAGCTCCACTGCTCACAATACTTTCCCACCTCCCTTCCCTCTTCTACAATCATTTCATCTTCTTCTGCTCTTCACATACTCTGATCCTCCATTTGTCATCACTGTTAGAACTCACACTTTGCCACTGTTGCATCTTACACAATAAAAACTACTGCACCATCAAGGCACATTGTCTAAACATCTCACAGGTGTTGAGGAGCTGTCCCAGGGGAATGACTTTGCTATTCTACCTCAGGATGACAACCTGCCTTCTCTTCCTGACACTGCCAGTACATCTGTTAGGATCACATCACTGGCTGGGACAGATTTCCCTGACCCACGCCTGCTCATGCAATCTGAAGCCAAGCCCACAAGACCCATATTCCCTGAAGGTTATCCATCATAACATTGTGTACAGTCCTTAATGGAAGTTGAACAGCCCACCAACTTCCTCTCTGCATTCCTTAGAAAAACACTCATAGGAAAACAAGGCTAGATACACAAACACACAAACCAGACCTTAACAATTTATACAAGTGTAATGTGATTCTTAACTAATCCTGTGAAATATAATATGCGGACAGAGTAATTAGTTCAGTTCTTTTTATTCTGGATCTGGTGTTGGTCTTGAAGTGTGGGAGACTAAAACATGCAAATAAAATAACTTGTATGTGGAAAATCAGAAATAACTAGAAAGTGCAAAAGAAATCAACGGTTCTGAGGAAGGAGTTATTTCAGACTTGAAATGTTACCTCTGTTTTTCTTCCAACATGAGACGTAGGAGCTGAAGTAGGCCATTCAGCCCAATGAGCATGCTCTTCCATTCAATGAGATAATTACTAATCCAATAAGCTTTAGCTCCACATTCCTGCTTCAGAGACCAACGCAGCTGGACTGAAGGAAGACAACAGCTGTAGTAAGGAGTTGGTGATAAGGATTTAAGGACTGTTTGTGTCTCAGAAATGGAAGACTATAGATCACTTCTTGATAAGCTCAAAGGATCAGGCAGTGGGGAGCACTGTTGCTCATCCTCCAACCTGCTGCCCAGTTGATGGTAACAGCTGTGAGTTTGAATCTCCCCATGGGACAATGTCCTTCTCCTTTACCCCCCAAACGAGGCATTTCAGTGTCTTTCTATGTAAAGGCAGCCTAAAAAGAAATAAGATAGGCTAACATTTCAGGTGCAGATCTTTCATCAGAACTTGGGGCTGAAATGTAAATGAGTTGTCTTAAAGGATTGCACAAAAAAAAGGCAAAAAGAATTGAGTAAGACATGTTGATATGCATGAGTTACCTTCTGCCTCCAGGTCTCCAGTTTGTATGCCAATTAGAAAGCTACTGGTTTTAATTTCCTTCCGTTTGGTGCTGCTTCCATGTCAAGGGTCACTAGATCACATGGACCAGTATTCTTGTTATCCAGGGAAATAAAACGTGAACCTATTACAATTGACACAATGTGGAGAATAAAATGGGAAAACGTGAAGTTGTTCATTTTGGTAGAGAACGAAAGAACAGAATATTTTCTTAATGGAAAAAAAACTATAGAAAGCTGCAAGGGGAGTTGTGTACTTGTGCACAAAACACAAAGGTAGACACAGGTATAGCAGGTAATCAGGAAGGCTAATGGAATGATAGCCCTTATTTCAAGGGGTTGGAGTATAAGAGAAAGGAAGTCTTAATGCAACTGTACAAGGTGGTGGTGAGACCACATCTGGTATACTGTGAGCAGTTTTGGTCCCTTCATTTAAGGAAGGATATTGTTTCATTGGAGGCAATTCAGGGAAAGTTCAATAGAATGATTCCTTGTATGGAGAAATTGTCTTCTGAGTAAAGGCTAAATAAGTTGGGATTCTACTCACTGGAGTTTAGAAGAATGACAGGTGATCTCACTGAAACAGATCAGATGTTTAAGGGGCTTGACAGGGTAAATACTGAGAAGATGTTCCCCTCATGGGAAAATCTGGAATCAAAGGGCATCGTCTCAAAATAAAGGGCTGCCAATTTAATACTGAGATAAAGTGGAATTTCTTCTCTCAGAATGTTTTGAGTCAATGGAAATCCTTGCCACAGAGAGCTATAGGAGCAATGTCTTTACATATACTTACGGCTGAGATTGATAGATTCCTGATCAGTAGGGGAATCAAAGGTTACAGGGAAAAAGGCAGAAAAGTGAGCATGAGGAATGTCAGAGTAGCCACAATCCTACTGAACGGTGGAGGAAGCTCAAGGGGCCACATGGCCTACTTCTGATCTTATTTCTTATAGTCTTAATATCTTATGGTCCTTCTTAAGCATTGTTAAAAATAATTATAAATATCACATGTTTTAATGAAATGACAAATTTTCCCTGTTCTATAGTTCCTGGGTCAACTTTGCCAAAGACAACACTCAAGGCAGCAATTACATCTGGAGGAAGGATAATGAGAGATAGAAAAGTGAATATTAAACCTGAGTCAGGTCTGAGGGGAAAACAATTGAAACGTTCCATGGCTGATAAAGGTGCAGTGACTATTAGTGGAGAGGACATAGATCAAAGGCTATTCGATGTAATAGACTGAAACAAACATTCATTGGAAGACCTCAGAGCACTCGGCTTATAAATTTTCATCTGAGAGTAGGAACTACAGGGCAACTAGGCATGACATCAAATCAAGTGCCAAGTGCATGACTTCAGGGATTGAAAGCAGGCTTTAGTCAATGATAACAACAACTTATATTTATTTTAGCACCCTTGATGTAATGAAACATCCCAAGACATTATAAGAATCACAGGAGCACTGTGAAACAAAATATGTCACTGAGTCACATAAAGCAATACTAAATCAGATGATCAAAGTCTGTCAAAGCAGCAGGTTTTAAGTAGTGTCTTAAAGGGGGAAAATGAGGTTGGATAGAGATATAGAAGGGATCCTAGACCTTAAAGTATTGATAACTGAAGACCTGGCCAACAATGATCAATCAATTATAAAATTTCTGAATGAAAATACACAAGACGAGCTGCACCTTGGAAGTTTCTGGAGTTTCATGAGATTAAAGAGCTAGGGATATGCAAGATCATGAAGGCACTTGAAATAAGGATGAGAATTTCTTTCATGAACAAGCCTCATTAACATTCAAATTGTCTTAATGTTTCCCAATTGCACAACTCTGCATCAGGAACTACCACTACCACTAAAATAGGAACAGCTATGGAAAGTGGGTCTTTAATACAAGGTTGAGGGAGGCATGAAAATCACTTTGACAGTTCCAATTGAGTTGCTTGAATTGGCTGAGAATGGCCCAGATTTTTCAATAGCCAGGTACTCACCAGAGCAGCATAGACTGAGGTTGCACATAGAGCCCATGTAGAATTCCCAACATTGCTGACTCCATGGGATTGCAAGATAAATTGAATTTTCTGATGGGCAATACCATGGCATCTGGAATCCTTGAACTAACCAACACCCACTCCTGTCCCCAACATACCCTAATCTTACATTCTCTTACCTGGCACCCTCATATCTTGTTCACTTGGTTTTCTACCCATCTCAACTACTTGGCACCTACCCCTTCCCATCTGGCACCATAGCCCAAGGTGCCCTACTTCCCTCACCCTCCTGGCACTTAATGAACTCACCTGCCTGACAACCAATCTGCAAGATAGCAGATGATGACACATCCCTCCCAGATCATCTCAGCGCCTCCTATGCTCGCTTTGAGCAGAATTTCGGCGGAGAAGTAACACTTATTCCGACATGTCCTGACTAACTTATCCCAACAGTCACTGCGTCAGAGGTCAGATCAGTTTTCCTTCATGTGAATCCAAGGAAAGCGATGGGACCAGACAGAGTACCAGGCTGTGCACTCAGAGCATGTACAGATCAACTGGCAGAGGTCTTCTTGGACATCTTCAACCTCTACCTGCAGCCAATGTCCCTGCCTGTTTCAAGAGGGCCAACATCATCCCTGTGCCTAAGGAGACTCACGCAGCATGTCTCAATAACTACCACCCAGTGGCCCTAACTTTGGTGGTCATGAAGTGCTTTGAAAGGCTGGTCATGGCATTAATCAACTCCAGCCTCCCCACTACTCTTGACCCACTCCAATTTGCCGATCGGACCAACAGATCCACGTCAGATGCCATATCACTTGCCCTTCACTCCTCCCTAGAACATCTTGACACCAAGAACAGCTATGTAAGAATCTTACTCATTGACTGCAGTTCAGCCTTCAACATTATTATCCCCTCAAGATTGATTACTAAACTGATCTCGGACTAAGCCCCACTCTCTGCAATTGGATCCTCAGTTTCCTGACCCACAGGCCACAATCAGTGAAGATTGGGGACAATATTACATCCTCACTAACATTCAACACTGAAGCCCCCCAAGGGTGTGTACTCAGCCCCCTATTGTACTCACTATACACCCATGACTGCGTCATCAAATGCCAGACTAATGCCATTTACAAATTCGCTGATGACATCACTATAGTCGGTTGAATCTCAGTTGGCGATGAAACAGACAGAAGTGATAATAGTGTTGAAGACCTGGAAAAATGGTGCACTGAGAACAACCTAGCTCTCAATGCCAGTAAAACCAAGGAACTCATTATTGACTTTCGGAAGGATGTTACTCGTGCCCCCCTTACACATCAACAGCATAGAGGTGGAATGAGTGGAGAGTGTCAAGCTCCTGAGTGGTCATCCATAACAAGCTTTCTTGGGCTCTTCATGTGGACGCACTGGTTACAAAGGCCCAACAACGTCTCTTTTACCTCAGGCAGCTGAGGAAATTTGGCACAAATACTCTTGCCAACTTTTGTAGGTGTGCCATCAAGAGCGTTCCGTCTGGATGTATCACTACCTGGTATGGCAACTGTACCATTCAAGATCAGAGACGGTTACAGTGAGTGGTGAATTCGGCCCGGACATTCATAAAGGCCATAAACTTCCCATCTATAGAATCCATTTACCAGGCCCGGTGTCAAGGAAAGGTTTCCAGCATTCTCAAAGATCTATCCCACCCTGGCAATGTTTTTCTACAACCTCTACCATCGGGGAGAAGGTACAGAAGCTTGAACACACGCACCAGCTGGTTTTGAAACAGTTGCTACCTACTGTTGTTAGAATACTGAATGGACTCATAAACTCTTAATATTCGCCTGTACCTGTGTTTTTGTTTTTGCTGTTGTTTACCTATTATTTACTTATCTATGCTACATAACTTTGTGATCTGCTTGTATTGTTCACAAGACAAAGCTTTTCACTGTGCCTCGGTACATGTGACAATAAATTAAATTAAATTCAATTCAATCATCCCCTCACCCACCAACAAGCTGTCACCCTCTCACCTACCTGACAACTTAACCCCACATTTATCTTAGATACTTACCCGTTGATGGAAGCAGTCAGAGCAACTGCTGAACATTCACATTACAGAACACGGCACAAAAAGGAACCTGGTGTCTATGAAGATCTTCTTGGCTTCTGGATTTTCTGGACAAGTCCATTATAGGAGGCCCCTGTCCAAGAATCTCCAGTGCAGAAAATATCTAAAGTCAAGTGAGTCTTTTTAAATCCGATCAAGCTTGGAAAGAGGATTATTCCTCGGCTCAAATCATCAGGTCCAAAGACACTCAGATAGTACATTCACTCCATCAATAGTCAAAGATTCACCTTTCTTGTCCATTCAATTTACATATAACAAATGATTTGAAGATGCCGATATTGGGCTGGGGTGTACAAAGTTAAAAATCGCACAACACTAGGTTATAGTCCAACAGGTTTATTTGTAAACACTAGCTTTCGAAGCATCGCTCCTTCATCAGGTGGTTGTGGAGTATAAGTTTGTAAGATACAGAATAACAAAGCTTGTCTATTTCCAACATCTGCACTTTCCCAACACACATCATATGTTGCTTGCATTCTGCTGGAGCTGATAGATAGTCATTCTCAACAAACGGTCGGTCTTCTCACTAGAATATTAAACTTCACCTGGATCCTTTCACATTAGTATCGAGAAGCTATTCTTGAATTGATACCAATATAATGCATGTCAGAAACTGAATGGTATATGCCATATAACTACAGTGGCCACAAGAGCAGGTCAGAGGTTAGGAATACTCCAGTGAGTTACTCACCTCCTGACTCCACAAAGCCTGTCCACCATCTACAAGGCATGTCAGGAATGTGATGGAATACTCCCCATGCTCCAACAACACCCAAGAAGCTTGATATCATCCAGAACAAAGTACCACATGCACAAACATCTACTCTCACCACCCCCACCGACATTCACTAGCAGTATTGTTTCCATCCATAAGTTGCACTGCAGAAATAAGTAAAATATCTTCAGACAGCAACTTCCAAACTCATGACCATTTCCATCCAGAAAGACTAGGGCAGCATATACATGAGAACACCACCACTGCAAGCCTTCCAAGCCTCTCACTGGCCTGACTTGGAAGAAGATCGTAATTCTTTCAGAGTCACTAGTTAAAAATCCTGGAACTTCCTACACACCCCCTTCCCTCCAAAGGGTGTTATGCATCAACCTACAATGCATGGACTGCAGCTGTCGAAGAAGATAGCTCATTAATATCTTCTCAAGAACAACTAGTGCAGCCAGTGACACCTACATCTTACATGTCAATTTTTTAAAAATCCATGTTTGATCTGTGAAACTGCTTTAAGCACACCCAGTTGGAAAATAAAATATGCTAACTAGAGAAGGCAGTTTGTAGCAGGTTTCCCAAGAATCCAGTGCATCAGAAATGGAACCAGTTAGGCTACCGAGCCATTACAGCAGACAATAAGTAAGGCTCAAGACAAATTCTGGTTCATTTCTAAGAGCAGGAGACAGAAATTTATAGGGAGAATTTGCTCTGAATATTAAGTTCAATTATAAGATCATTATTTATAAATGGGTTAATGATTTTGTTATTTTGTCGAGATAATCTTCAATTATAGTGAGGTTGTATGAGGTTAATGTTTATCAAAGGACATATTTTAATGGATGTAATAGGCCTTTTCCTGATATGTAAAAGATATATATCTTTTTTAAATTTTCACGGAATCTATCCTCAGGCTCCTGGCCATTCATTCAATTAAATATGTAGGCATTTCACTTGTTCCAAACTCAGACCAAATAAAGGTATTTCTAGGGAGTTTTTCAGATGCTGGCTAGAGTTGTTCTTCTGATGTTGACTGAAAGTAAGAAAAGACCCTTTTACCTCAGTTCCGGAATTAGATTCTCAAAGCTTAAAATGCCAAAACAATTACAGCTGTATATTCTATAACAACAGTATTACAATTCATTACATATGGTGCCATGAAACATGCTCATCTGTTTGCCATGATGACATTAATCTTTGAAAGTAAATTCACAGTGTAACTTACAAACAGAAAATTATCCCAATTCTGGCATGTAACTGACTCTAAGAATTGTAATGTTGGGAAGTTTAAAATATCAAATATGTAATTTCTAATTTGACAGATTTATACATGATCCTTCCCTAAGTTGACTGTTTTACTGCCTATGTTATGAGTTGAATCTCAGCCACGTTCCTTGCATAATGTGTCCGTTTCACAAACCATTACATCATGCAGTGGAAAAGTTCATCTGAAAGGAAGGGATTAGCTTCATTTTGGAAAAATAATTGAAGGTGTAAGCCAGAGTTTGAAAGGTGACTATCACAATGTCCTTCGGATTGATCAGGAAATTTCCCCATTCATATCAGGGACAAAGATAATCAGCTGAAAAGCACTGAGTAAAGATAATTGGTAGAATAAATATTGTACGAGTTGAAAAAATAAAGTTATAACAGCAATATAAAGCAAACAGAATTTGAACGAATACAAGGCATGAAAGGGAACATTTCAAATAGGATTTATTTTTGTGGTGCAGGCTTGAAGGGCAGAATGGCCTACTCCTGCACCTATTGTCTATTGTCTATTGTATAGTGCCGAGAGGCATGGTTCACCAGAGTTTGAAGCTTTCTAGAGGGGATCTTCCCAAGTTGTATTCCCCAGCCTGGGTTAAGTTAGTTAATTGTAGTTTGAATTTTACAGTTGACCTTTGGTTACAGCAAGTAGTAAGGAAATAAATCTGCCTGTGTTCCTATCCAGTTTTACTGAGTGAAATGGTTCTGTTGATACTGGACACACTATGGGATAATTTGTCCAAGTGGTTGCTCATTGGTGACCCTATCAGACCAGCACCTGCTGACAAAATGTTGACGAATTAAAGGCTTCATTGTATTCAAGTGCAAAAACAAAATCCAATGATCTGTGCTAAGGAAGAAATATGCCAAAAGTTGGGAATCACCACAAGGTGCTGCCCTGCCACCATTGACCTTGCACAGTTGCCAGCAATCTGTCCTTTGACTTGCTGTAAAAAGTAAAGAAATTATTGGATTACAAATACAAATTACACACCCACAGATCATGAGTAACTCAGCAGGCCCGGCAGCATGTGTGGAGAGAGAAACTCTGAGGAGAATTAATGTTTTGACTCCGGCACGACTCTTCCTCAGAACTGAGGTTCCAGAGATAACTATTGAAAAGAGTTTTTTTTAAAAAATCAAATGACACAATGGCAACAATGTAGCAAGATAAATAGCAAAAGATTTAACAAGCTATTACTCGAAGATTTTCACCATTAAAGGATCAGGTAAATAGACAAAGTCTCTTCCCGGGATGGGGGAGTCCAGAACTAGAGGGCATAGGTTTAGAGTGAGAGGGGAAAGATATGAAAGTGACATAAGGGGCAACTTTTCCACACAGAGGATGGCATGTGTATGGAATGAGCTGCCAGAGAAAGTGGTGGAGACTAGCACAATTGCAATATTTAAAAGGCATCTGGATGGGTATGGTTTAGAGGGGTATGGGCCAAGTGCTAGCAAATGGGAGTAGATTAGGTTGCAATATCTGGTCAGCATGGACGAATTGGACCAAAGGGTCTGTTTCGGTACTGTACATCTCTGTGATTCGATGACTCTAAGTGTAGTCATGAGTGACAGTGGCTGGGAGAAGTGGATGCCACATTCAGCTGACCTTGTGGTAAATCCATCCTGTGCTAAGGACATGGTTTCTGTCCATTTGGATCAGGGAGCAGCTTTGGTGATTCTACCCTGAGGGAAAATGGATAGATGGTGTGCTTTGAGAAATATGGCAGCTGTGAGAGGCAACTACTAGCTGGCAATGGTAGATCATCCCTGATGTTACTATGCCTGTGGCCTTAGACTGTGTTTGTGTGGAAGCCAGTGTTTGCTGGAGGGTTTAGTGAGAGAAATGGGGGATGGTGGCAGTGGGGAGGGCACACAGGCACTAACTACAGTGCAGACATATTTGGTGTATACAGTTCAACTTTAATGGATATGACTAAGTTTGCACATCTTCTGTCCTACATCCTGCCCAAGGCTCTAGTTGAGGACCTTATATTTCAGGAACTTGAATCCACTATTTGACAGGTACTCACCATGCTCTGTAATCAACCTCATTCTCATTTTTTTTTATTCCTGATGTCTGTACCCCGCCATTCTCAAGTTGAACATGATGTACCCCATCATACAGGGAAAGGAATGTTACTTTCTAGTCGTCCCTCACCCCAATCGGATAAGACACAGACACCTTGGTAGATATTTGTGAGAGGGGAAAGAATATATCTGTCCAGAAGAAGTTAGAGCTAGGGGTGAGGTGAAGTCACAATAATTTTGATGTCAACATATCAACAACTTCAAGATAATAGCACAGGGACAAGAATGGCAATATAATTTCACCTGCCCTCAAACACCACCCTTCCCCCTCCAATGGAATGCCCTTATCCTTCTGCAGCTTCTCCATCCCTCTTCCTCCCAATCTTTGACTGGACAGAAAATCAAAATGGGAAATGATTTCTATGGAGGTGAGTTGTGTGTGACTTATGCTAACTGTGGAAAAATTATCAATCACCAATGCATACTCAATTTCTTTGGTTCAAGTATGAATTGCTTTAATAAATACATTTTAAACAATTTCTTTTTGTTGTCAGACTCACCTCTACAAACTCTGAGAAATCATGTAGTGGCATCAGTTCTCCAGCAGTGAACTGTTAATCGTAAAGCTGTAAACTCCAGTACTCGTGGTACAACTCTCATATAATGAAGATAAGATTGTATAAGTGGGGCAGTAAAATGGATTAAGGTCTGTGGAGTTAAATCAGAAACATCTGCTACTATATAAAGGTGCGAATATCAAAATGCAGGAGAATGCCGAGCTCACAGAAGAATATTTTATGGGTTGTATAACAGATAATTGATGAGCTCCATTTATTTAATCTCTCCATGCATTCCACAATCTCCCATCAATGTTATGGTAAGGTCAGTTTTCATGATTGGGGTTCAGATTGTAGCAACAGCTGTTAGACAAACACTCTATGTATAGACGACCAGACCAAACGAATCCCATCATTCACAAGAATAAGTTATAGATTCATGGAGTCATAGAGTGATAGAGCTGTACAGCCTGAAAACAGACCCTTCGGTCCAACTTGTCCATGCTGACCAGATATCCTAAATTAATCTAGTCCCATTTGCCAGCATTTGCCCCATATTCTCTAATCCCTTCATATTCATATATCCATCCAGATATCTTGTAAATATTGTAATTGTACCAGCCTCCACCACTTCCTCTGGCAGCTCATTCCACATTTGCACAACCTTTTGTGTGAAATGCTGACCCTTAGGTCCCTTTTCAATCTTTCCCATTTTACCTATGCCCTCTAAATCTGGACACCCCCACTCTCAGGAAACAACCTTGGCTATTCACCCCATCCATGCCCCTCATGATTTTATAAACCTTTATAAAGGTCACCCTTCAGCTTCCGATGCTCCAGGGAAAGTAGCTCCCGCCTATGCAGCCTCTCCCTGTAGCTCAAATGCTCCAACCCTGGCAACATCCTTGTAAATCTTTTCTGGATCCTTTCAAGTTTCACAACATCTTTCCTATAACAGGGAGACCAGAAATGAATGCAGAATTCCAAAAGTGGTCTAACCAATGTGCTGTACAGCTGCAAAATGACCTCCCAATGCTTATATTCAATGCACCGACCAAGCATACCAGATGCCTTCTTAGAATTGAACTAAATTCAAATAATTCAATATCCAATGCATGAAGCAATCTCAATAGTAAAACAGTGGTACAAAATAACCTCTTACTATTTTCTTGTAAATATAGAGAAGAAATTAATATTGTTCCTTTTCCTAGAGACCTTTGCTAATGCAATATCACAAATATCCCATATACTCAATTTATGATGCTAAAGCCCCAGAAAACTAAAGCATAACTTCAGTTTCAGCCGCTCCCTAATTGCCCAGAATTGATGTGTTGCTCTGTTCTTTTTCCCTCACTGAAAATGCTGAACAGTTCCATCCCTCACCATGAAAATTGAGCATAACATTTAGTGATATTAGTAGTAACAGTAATGTCCTTGATCACCAAATTGATTTAGAGTGTGACAAACTGGTACTGTTGTGTAATTATAACATGCTAATTCAAGATTTACTTAAGGAATATTTGTGCAATCCTCAAATTGTTTTAAAATCAGCCAGTCAAGTAGTTCCAACAGTGTCTGGAGTCATTGTTATAAAATTTAAAATAACACTAATCAAACAGATTTACAACAGAAAAGGTTGCTGGCAAAATATGATGAATGCTGAAAATCTGAAATAAACACAGAAAAGACTGGGATAACTCAGCAGGTTGGCAGCATCTCTGGAGAGAGAAAAGATTGTATAACTTTTCTTCAGAAGAGTAATAGACTTGAAACACTAACCCTATTCCTCTCTCCACAGATGCACCAGACTTGCTGAGTTTCTCCAGCATTCTGTTTGTTTCTTAAAGTCCCATTCACAGTTTAAAGGGTGGCACCATGGCTCATTGGTTAGCACTGCTGCCTCACAGCACCAGGGTACCAGGTTCGATTCCAGCCTTGGGCGACTGTCTGTGTGGAGTTTGCATATCCTCCCCGTGTCTGCATGGGTTTCCACCCCCAATCCAAAGATGTGCAGGCGAGGTGAATTGGCCATGTTAAATTGCCCATAGTGTTGGGTGCATTAGTCAGAGGGAAATGGGTCTGGGTGGGTTACTCTTTGGAGGGTCGGTGTGGACTTGTTGGGCAAAATGGCCTGTTTCCACACTGTAGGGAACCTAAATCACATGGTTTATATTTTAAGCTTGAATATGGATAATTTAGCATTTACATCTTATAACAATCCAAATAGCAAGTCAGAAATATTACAGGAGTTTAAGCACCTGAAGGTTAAACGTTTTAATTTCTGTATTCCTTATAAAAGCTCATAGGTATGGTTGATCACAGTCAAATCCAATAAACTCATCTGAAAGATGAATCAGGTTCTGTTTATTTTGAATTTACACTTGTTTCCGTACATCAATTCACTCTTAAAATATATTTTTTTAAGAGCAACATTTTGTTGCAACAGGATTCATTTTGGCATTAGCTATGCCATGCATACCTTATTACTACACTCACTGTAACATATCCTAATCAGCAAGTTTTTGGAATAAGTTTGTCACTGGACAGTTTGGACATATGATGGTCTAATTTATGTATTCACCAGAAATATTGTCATAGTTGTAACCTCTGGGCCAACAACAATATGTCAGCAAGACAGTATGTAATATTTTCCCTGCTTTAAAACAGTGTAGAATGAAGATAGATGATGGAAGTATAATTGTAAGCATGACAACAATCTCAATAAGGAATTGCTTTCTATTAACATGTTTCCCACTTGGGTTTTGAAAAGTCAGATGGGATAGACCTTGCATCAGGCCCCTGGGAGCAGCAAATCCTCCCCCAATTCAGTTGAAGAGTGGAAGGTGCTGATGCAGGATTTTGGACCACCAGTGGTGCCTTGATAAATGGGGATAGGATGAACAGGATAATCAGTGCTGGGGTTTGTTGTTCCCTTGTTATCAGTAAGCTCTTGCCTCTGTCTCTGTAGCCTTTATAATGACCCCTATTTCATCACCCTCATCCCACCCACATCCTATCAAACTGTTTAAGTATAGGTGGATGATATGGGTCACTCTGAATTTACTATACGTACCTTAAATGGCTTTTTGAGTTGACAGCATTTACAGGGAGAAAGCAAGCTAATGTTTTGGGTCTAGTTGACTCTTCAGTATACTTGGGTACCTGGTTTGACATGATCCATTCCAGAATACCAAATAAACTAATAGTGTTCATCATGTCAGTGATGGTCACATTTGTTGTTAGGATATTTAAAGAAATAATCTGTGCATTGAGAATAGGTCTGTTGCTTCTTTCATTCAAGGAGTGCATAGAACATTGTGTGGATTAAAAGTTCCCCTCATTGTTGAGAGTTGATACATTTAGCCTGCTTCACATGAATTCAAAAGTTATTGAATATCCCAATACATCCATGGACAGTACACAAGATTCATGTGTTAACTGTGTTGGGTGTTCAATACACATGCCCCTAATGTAACATGGATGATACCTTGGAATGATGTATTGGTATTAAGAATCATTTGCCTTTGAAAAGACTTATCGTGATTTACCAAGTTTATTTCTTATGGCTAAAATAAACATATCTTCTCAGATACTTGTAGGGGCAAATTACTGCAGATGCTGGAATCTGTACTGAAAATGACAAATGCTGGAGATCACAGCAGACCAGAGCTCTGATGAAGAGTAATCTAGACTTGAAATGTTAGCTTGTTCTCTCTCTGTGGATGCTGTCTGATGCACTGTGGTCTCTAGCATTAGATGTTTTTCAGTTCTTCTCAGATACTTTTTGAGAACCTGTCCGGCATCCCTGAATAATGATTCTTTGCAAATCCTGTAGTTGCTCATCTCTGGCAGTAGATTATTGTAACTATTCACACTTTCTCTGGTGAAAATATAACAGATGAACCTTGAAAATATCTTAAACTTCATAATCCAAACAATCATCGTGTAGATCAAGAAGAATCTTTTGGTCTTTGCGTGCGTTAGGTACTCTGCTCAACATATCAGATACAATCATCATCAAACCTGACTTTATTTCACTTCAGAGTAATAGCCTTTGAGATCATTGCCTGATTTGATTGCATCACATGTGATTCATTCTACTCTGTGGGTATGATTGGAATGGCATGAATTGAGACAGACTGAGATCTGTCCATACTGGTAGTCATGGCACTGCTTCACTATTAGCATCCACCAGGCAGAAGATTTCAGGAAGTCAACTTGAAATTAGATATTGACACTGCAGTGTGATTCTGCTAATTCATGGAATTGGTCAACCATTATACCCTGTGAGAAACAGTGCCAAGGTGCACTTCTTTCAGGTTGGGTAGTTCAGGCCAATTTTAGTTGTTAGAGTGCCCTCCTACTGGAGAAAGTGAGGATTGTAGATGCTTTCCTGATGAAGGGCTTATGCCTGAAACAATGATTCTTCTGCTCCATGGATGCTGCCTGACCTGCTGTGCTTTTCTAAAACCACACTCTCAACTTTGCTCTCTTACCTGTTCAACCATTAGTGGTTTTAAATGCTTTGGATCACCTTCTCCTATTAATATGGTGTGTCAGGTTAAACTACCAAAACCTTGATCATTTCTGCCTTTCACTAGGTAGAATCTGAACCTTACAAATGTGTTTGTGCACCTTCTTAGCATTTTCCTTGCTGCCAGTTTTGTTGGTCATTTGTGTTTTGTTCTGGGGTCTGGCTTAGCCTTTGAAACCAGATTTCCTGCACACTCAGACCCAATGTCCATTGATGACATGTGTTTTGTGGATATCAAGAAATGCTGGACAGCTTTTGGGCAGATGCGACAGACCACATCTGTTACAGATTTTATTTTAGTTCGGTGCAACTTGCTGACTGTAGCAATTAGATTGTCTGCACCAAAAGTGTGAAATTGTTATTGGCACGCCACTATGGCTTCATATTTTCATGTCCATTCCCAAGTAATGTTCAATGCCCTTCTTCTTGCCAAGGTTTGGCCCAAAATATCCTTCCTAAAGGATCTAATTGGTGTGGAGGTGATGACTAATTGAATGAACCTCTCTACAATTCATAAGAACCTGTAAACAAGCAGCAGCAGTAGACAATTCAAACTATATCATAGAATCCTTACAGTGTGGACCAACAAGTCCACACTAACCCTCCGAAAAGTACCACACCCAGACTTATTCCCCTATCCTATTACTTTACATATGCCCCTGACTAATGCACCTAACCACACATCACCGAACACAATGGGCAGTTCACCTGACCTGCACATCTTTGGATTGTGGGAGGAAACTAGAGCACGCAGAGGAAACCCACACACACGGGGAGAATGTGCAAACTCCACACAGACCATCACTCGAGGCTAGAATCGAACCCGGGTCCTTGGTGCTGTGAGGCAGCAGTGCTAACCACTGAGTCACTGTGCCACCCTATAAGCCTGCTGCTTCTTTAATAAGATATAACTAATTTGATTGTAGCCTGAAATCCACATTCCTGCCCATTCCTGATAACCTCTTACCCCTTGCTTATCAAGAATCTATCTTGGTTGAAACTTTATTGCTGGAACAGCACAGCAGGTCAGGCAGCATCCAGGGAACAGGAGATTCGACGTTTCGGGCACAGGCCCTTCTTCAGGAATGAGCAGAGAGCCGTAGAGCTCATTCCTGAAGAAGGGCCTATGCCCGAAACGTCGAATCTCCTGTTCCCTGGATGCTGCCTGACCTGCTGTGCTGTTCCAGCAATAAAGTTTCAACTTTGATCTCCAGCATCTGCAGACCTCACTTTCTCCTATCAAGAATCTATCTACCTTGCTTTTAAATATTCAAGGTCTGCTCCCACCACCTTTCTCAGAAAGAGAGTTGCAAAGACTCATGACCCTCTGAGAATTTTATTTTGGGTAATCTCTGTTTTAAATGCATAGTTCCTGATTTTTAAGCAGTGACTTTTCAAGATTCACCAATAAGAGGAAACATCCTCTCCTCTTTTACCCTGTCAGGTCATCTCAGGATCTTATACATTTTATTCAAGTTGTTTCTTTTTCAATTATTCAACATTAAAACCCATCTTGTTCCCTTGAGGGAAGGTAATGTGCTATCCTTACCTGGTCTGGCCTTCATATGCATCCAGATACATAGTAATGTTAAGTGCCTCTGACAGGGCCAATTCCCTGAAATTCAAATAAACTGAAAATAAAAACATTTTATTTTTAGGAAGCAATTGTTTGATCCCACTGAAACAACTCTGACTTTTAAAGGGAATGATGTTCCTCCAGAGTTTTGTCGAGTGAAGGCTCATGGTCACAATGGAGGGCAGTTAGAGATGAATAACAAATGGTGGCCTTTTCAGTAACAATCACATAGCAATACAAGTTGAAGAATGAAGTAGAAAATTCAATTCATGACGCTTGTCCAAAGATTCACCATTTCCCCATTTCCTGAGCCATTTGAGAATTGCATGGAGACATAATTAATTTGTGAAAAATTTAAAGCTTTCTAATGTGATTGAAACAGAGAAAGACAGCTTTATCAAAAGAAAATATTATTACTCCAAACAAGTACTCATTAAGTACTGATATCTGTTAGATTGGGTGAGAGTGGGGATGGGAATAATTACTTCCTGTGTTCAGTGAAGAAAATTCATTATTCTCTTTATTACTAACTTTCATCAGCTCACAAATGCTGCTTTGATGTCTGTGTGCAAGCTGATCTGAATGAAAGGAAATCCATGAAACACAGCTCTCTTAGACTCCGCAGATTAAACACATACTTAATCCAAGTAAAATTCTGACCCATGCACAGTATTCCATTTGGGAAATACGATCGTAATGATTATCTTCTGGTGTGTGGCACAACCCCAGATGGCATATATACAGGTGGGAATGATTAAAGTTGTGAACCATTCTGTTCCTAACACTTCTTTTTAGACTGTAACAATTTACTGGCATGAAAGTGAACTGCTAGTGGAAAAGTCTTTCGCATTTTTGAATGCAGTGAGTTCTCAAGAATCGTTGTTAGTTGATCAAAGTCAATGTTATTGAGTAAATTGGCATATCACAGAAGAAATTGAGAAATACAGTTAAGATCTCTCTGCGTGTTGAATCAGTGACACTGTGTTCTGTTAGCTGTCTTTTGTAAGTTTGATAAGTTATTAGAACTATTTGAGGATGTAACAAGTAAGATGGTTAAGCAATATAGCTTAATTGGATATTCAAAAAGCATTTAATAAGGTAATACATGAACAATTACAACATCAGAGTTCATGATGTTGCAGGAAATGTATGAGCTTAAATAGAGATTTGGCAAGCTAATAGGTAATACAGTCAGGATAAATGGGTCATTTTCAGGTTGGTGAACTATACGTACTATCATGACACAGGGATCAGTGCCAAATATTTACAATCCACATTAATGGTTTGGATGAAGAGACTAAGTGTAATACAATCATTTGCAAGGGGGATGGTTTGGAAGACAGTGGAGGTACCATCAACTGGGAAGGAGGCTTGGTAGGTAAAGTGCCAGTTTTCCTTGCACTGCAATGTCATATTACTAGATGACCTTCCTGCCAAGAAGCAAATTGTGTCACTTATGTAGCATTTCTTTTGAGACATATTTTCTCCCTTTGTGTGGTCTGAATTTAACAAACAGACATAAAACATATAAAGTTAAATTTAAAAAGATAAATATTTATTTTTCATGACAACTGAAATTTAACTGCAACACTTACTTCTCACACTTCCTAAACGTATTATCTTGATGATAATACATGCATTTAAATTATTTAAATGGTAAATGCAACATGTCACGTCCTTGAACAGTCCTTCAGATTGTAATTGAAATGCTGTAAGCCTGATGGATTCCGTCTTGGTCTCCTAAAGTCCATGCAGATTTGAAATATCTTCTATTATCAATTGAAATTACGGCTGAGCTCCTGCAGCGTCAATTTCTAAACTCAGAGGTTTAATTAATTCTACCCATCTCCTTAACAAGGCCGGGTCCAATCTTTTGCTGGATAAAAGCTGGCTTCCCTGTCATTTCCCAGGTTGACTCACTGAGTTGCCCTTATGAAACAACAAACTATTGGCTAGATCCAGCTAGTTTCAATCATGTGACAGCAGTTTTCGTCACAGAGTGAAATAGCACAGAAACAGACTTCAGTCTAATCAGTCCACGCTGAACATAATTCCAAACTAAACTAGTCCCACCTGCCTGCTCCTGGCCCATGTCCTTACAAACCTTTTCTATTCATGTACTTATCCAAGCATTGATCTTGATGTATTCCCTTGATTTGATTGTAGATGAGTTGATTGTAGATATAATTGACACATAATGGAGAACAAATGATATCCAAGCAACATTCCAACCATAAGTAATCTCTTAAATGTCTGTACTTGAAATCTCATCTTCACGGAACCAGAACCAATGTTCATTTAGTCTCTTCAATTGAAATGGAGAGAGCTGTCACCGATACCTGGGAAGACTATTGCATGTTAATGACTTTCCAGAGACATGATAAGACATACAGTTAGTCTCAATCTGTATGTGGTTAGCACAAATCTGACCTCTCTGGAGTCCATCTAGTCAAGGTGCAGTGTCCATATTCCCTGCTGCCTTTTAAAAGTAAAGTAGTCTTCCAATAGGTATTACAAGTATGTAACATATAATGAAGCCAATTCCCAGGCTCAAACTGCCTACAGCCGTGTTACTGATGTGGACTGAACTTAAGCTTCCCCTCAATTATGTGCAACCCAAGCCCACCGATTGACTGTGATATCACCATAATAATAGTTTAATGACAATTGGAATGTCAATATTATTTTCCAGGCAATTAATGGTTTGGTTATAGCAATCTTTAGTTAGAACGGTTTGATTTGACATTTTATCATGACAATTTCTAGTAATAAACAAAGTTTCTTATTGCTGATTAAAATATATCAGAGGTTTTATTAGCAATATTTAAGTAAATGTTAATCTCCACAGCTGTTTACAGTCATGTGCTTTGTGCAGTTACTTCAACCTCACAGTCAAATCCAACCACAAAACTATCTCCAAATTATTTTTGAAATTGTTGAAGTGATGGTTGCTGGTGGCTATAGAAGCTGAATTGATTAAAGCACACAGATTCCAATACCTTTGAATTTCTATTTGTATTAACCTCTTACACTACCTTGTGGAAAGTGATACATAAAGCTGATACAGAAGGATTTGTTATCCCGGTACTAGCTGAAATGTTTGTAATAATACTATAGCTGAAATCAATTCTCATTAGACTGACCAATAAGCAACCATGATATATCCAGGCACAACCAACCTGTTAACATGTACCTGGAGTGTGAAAGCTTCCGAGAATACCAAACACTTATAAGAATGCTTTCAGTGGATCTCATCACAAGAGTGAACATGTTTATAAAATTGCAACTTGTTGACACATAAACATGGCAGCTGGACACTAACTGTCTCATTTTAGCAGGGAATGGGCTGTAAAAGGAGCAGGCTGGCGGTGATGGGATGTACAGAAGCAGCTGCTGATGACAAGGTTGTGTGTGTGTATCCAAATATTCTCCAAATGGCAGAGATCAGGGGTTCCAGTCGATCAGAATTGGAAAATTCTCTTTATGAAATTTAGTCATCTGTGCTGGAAGGCAAGTCACCTGGGGAGAAGTGAAAATGTGTAATTTACTTTAGTCTCCTCATTGAACAGGAGCAACCACTTCCCAGATAAATGATAAGCATCTCATTTAGAGGAGTGTTTATGCGTTCTTTCAAATAGTCTTGATTAAATGATTGAATCATTGAATCATTGTACTTGCCTGATTCAAACCACAGAAAGAAATAAAGTCATAATAGAAAAAATAATTCCCAGCTTTATGACTTCCAAAACCTAGGATAAAACCCAAAACCTTGTTTCAGTGCAGCTCCAACCACACTCCATCCAGGACAAAGCAGCTCACTTGGTTGGCACCACACCCACAAACATCCACTCCCTACGCCATCAGTCCTCAGTAGCAGCAGTGTGTACTATCTACAAGATGCAGAAATTCACCCAAGATCCTCAGACAGCACCTTACAATCCCACGACCACATCCATCTAGAAGGACAAGGTCAGCAGATACATGGGAACACCACCACCTGCAAGTACCACTCCAAGCCACTCACCATCCCGACTTGGAAGTATATTGCTATTCCTTCACTGTCGCTGCATTAGAATCATGGAATAGCCTCCCAAAGGGCATTGTGGGTCAACCCACAACATATGGACTGCAGCAGCTCAAGAAGGTAGCTCACCACCACCTTCTCAAGGGCGAAGGGTGGCATGGTGCCTCAGTGGTCAGCACCGCTGCCTAACAGTGTCAGGGACCCGGGTTTGATTCCTGCCTCGGTGACTGTGTGGAATTTGCATATTCTCCCTGTGTCTGTGTGGGTTTCCTCCGGGTGCTCCGGTTTCCTCACACAATCCAAAGATGTGCAGGTCAGGTGAACTGGCCATGCAAAATTGCCCAAAGTGTTAGGTGCATTAGTCAGGGGTAAATATAGGGTAGGTGAATGGATCTGAGTAGGTTACTCTTTGGAGGGTGGTATAACTTGTTGGGCCGAAGGGCCTGTTTCCATACTGTAGGGAATCTAATCTATATCTAATAAAACTAGGGATGGCCAATAAATTCTGGCCAGTTAGTGATGCCCACTTCCCATGAATGAATGAAAAGAAAATCTACTTAAACACTTCAGTTTACGCACAAGGAAAGTAATACCATGCTGTAATGTTATTATAGCTTGTCTAATTGATTTTTAAACACTATCATCAGGTTTACCCTGTTTGACCTATTTTTTACTGATTTTAATTAAAAGGCCAGTTGCACCACCTTACATGGAAAGATCAATAATCTCATTTCTTTCACTTGGTTAAACCATGTATTACTCTCCCATGTATTACTCTCCCATGTATTACTCTCCCTGCTTTTACAAAGTTGATGTTTTAAGATATAGTTATTTTAACAGCTTTATGTACAGTTTAGATATATATCAATCCAAAAGTGACAGCATGCCATAGGAACCATCTTCAATCTAGTTCCAGAGTGTCAGAAAATGAAGTGTAGACCCCATCTGGGGGATCATCTCACTTCTTACTGAATAGAGTACAACTACACTCCAATATGTAGGACACAGTTTTAAAAAGTGTTCAACTATTCATACCATCACCATTACTTTCCAGTATGTGTCCATGCTTAATAAAGCTGACAGAAAACATATGAAAACAGAAATTGCTGGAGAAACTCAGCAGATCCAGCAGCATCTGAGCAGAAGGTCATAGGACTAAAATGCTTAACTCTGCTTTCTTTCTGCAGATGCTGGCCAATGTACTGAGTTTATATGACAATTTTTGTTTTGTTGTTTCAGATCTCTAGCATGTGCAATTACTTGTTTTACTTTGGACAGAAAACATAATCTTCCTTAATTTGCTGGCGATTTCAAGATCCAAATTACTTGCCAGTTTTGCAAGCAATTGGCAGCTATTTGACATTCTGACAATCTAGAGATGGACTTCTTCCTTGCTAAAGGTGCAAGTCAAAGCCTCAGCAATGCATCCCGGAGTCTTCACAGAGGATCTTCTTAGAGATGATATTGGTCAAAAGTAACTTGGGCTGTACTCACTTCTTCATTGAGGGTCCAATGGGTTGCGAGTGGAAAAGAAGAAAAATCATTAGTTGGTGAAAGCAGAAAGAATTTTATGCAGAGCAAATTGTTAGCATTGGTACTCATCCAAGGAGGACAGGGTGCAATATTGCTTATTAGGTTGCTGGCCTATTGGTATCTACTGTCAACACAGAAATGGTCCTGGTCTTCTGATGAAGGCTTCAGCCTGAAATGTCGACTCTCTTGCTCCTCTGAGGCTGCCTGAGCTGCTGTGCCTTTTCTACACTTTACTGACTCGGACTTCTCCGGCTTCTGCAGTCTATCTCCTGGTCTTCTCATGCCAACTTGATGATCCTTTTCTCAAAGTGGGTGAGGAGCTTGAAATCCATCACTCCTCTGCTATTCTTAATGCAGTTATGGGCCAGTTCTCCTGCAATTTGGTAAATAATGGGATTCAGTGTGATGGGAATGGTACAGGAGCTGCTAGCAAGCATGAAGAGCTTGCAAGATAGGCTTTAATGTATACTGCCTTCCATCCCTGTGATGAGGTCCATTGGCACTGAAATTTGCTACCATCTGTGTCCTGGCTGGATGGATGCTTCAGGTCTCCTCTAGCTTATCTCTCCATGCTTCAGGCTCCTCTAGCTTGTCTCTCCACGCTTCAGGCTCACTGCCTTTATTCCTGATGAAGGGCTTTTGCCCGAAACGTTGATTTCGAAGCTCCTTGGATGCTGCCTGAACTGCTGTGCTCTTCCAGCACCACTAATCCAGAAGAAGGATGCGATATTATCACCTTTTGATTCTATTCATTGGGAGAGAATGTTCAGTTTCTCTGTGATTTCCATCTAACAAGAGCTACAGGTTTTGTGTAACAGGAAGCAAATTGAGACATCGTTTGTTTTGCAAAAGCAATCACCACAGACTGAAAGGACTTTTCTGGCTCGCAGTCTGAAAAAGTGTCCACCTGGTCTTTAAATATGGAGCCAGACCACTCAAACCCTGAAGATCCTGAAGTGGCAGGATCACCCCTCTTGATTGCTTTGTGATTCACTGGGTAGCTCAAACAACAACTCATTTGCATAGATATGTGACCTGGGAAGCTCATGATTGAATGAAATAACTTGCATTGATGGATATGATGTGATCCAAGACATTCAACATCATGGTTTAACTACAAAAGGGAAAAGAACACACAATGTATTCTGAGATTTCCTAAGTGGGCATATTTGTGCACCAATTTTAGCAATGTATGAAGCAGTAACTGAATTGTCATAATGCTGAGCTAATATGTAAGTACAGCCAAGGTCTAGAATTTCCTCCTCATTGAAATGCCAGTAGAAGTGTAGCGGGACACACACTCCAGGTATCCAGGATCCATCTGAAATGTACATTAATTTTTGATGGAATTTAAATAATTTTGATGGAATTCCCCACAGACCCTGCCTTGAATTGGCCAGTGAGTAACTACAGCTGGATTTAGAGACCTGTAACAGTACAGTAATGCTGACAGCCTGCAGCACAGTGCTTGTTCCAGTGAAGTTCAATACAATCTGGAGGAACAGCACCTCATCTTTTGTTTAGGCTCAATTCGGACATCTGGGTTCAACAACAAGTTCAACAATTTCAGACCAGAACCCTGTCCCCACATCTTGTTTATCATAGCAGTTCATTATTCTTACATTCACACCCACACTGGACAAATCTTTTATTTCTTTACTACAGCCATTGCCACTCCCTTTGTCTTTTGTACCATGTTTTTTTCATAAGTAAATCTTTCCATTCTGGCACAGACCTCGTTAGGTCTTCCTCCCAACTCCCCTGTTTCATTTATAGAAATCTATCATATATCTATATATTTTATTTGGAAGGAATGTTCTTGAGTTGAAATGATCATTATTTTTCTTTATATATGATGCTGCTGAACCTGCCCAAGTACTCTCTGCTTTCAGTTTTCATTTAAATGCGTCAGGCTGGACCATTGTGTAAACCATGTTTCTTCTGGTCTCAAGGGAATTTTGAAAAGGTAAACTTAACTTAGCCTTTCTCCAAAGTCCAATCTTTGAGTGGTAAAGATTTGAAGGCTTGGTCGGCATGGACAACTCACAAGCCTAAAGCATATCTGTTACATTGACATGTGCTGCTCAGCCAGACATCACACTCCACTATTCCTGAAGTCAATACAAATGTGAAAAGATTTAGCCAAGCTATCCACCAAAGTCTCTAATTTACCTGATTCATGAACTCAGATTAAAAGATAACACTCACTGAGTGGCTGTGCTTAGCTTGACAGTAACTGTTTATTAAAAGCAAATTGTTTGTACGTCGATTCTCCTGCTCCTTGGATGCTGCCTGACCTGCTGCACTTTTCCAGCAACACATTTTCAGCTCTGATCTCCAGCATCTGCAGTGCTCCCTTTCTCCTGTTTGTAACCAATGCCTATTAACCAATAGCAATAAGGACACATGAATTGTTAATTTATAACTTAACAGAATATAAATCTAAGACTTAAACTGTACCCCTTCTCAAAATCTCCCCTTCACATTTATATAGATACACAAGAACAGATACAACATGAATAGTAATTGTGGAAAAGGAAAAGAAAAATCATGGAAAAACTGTTCGATAGCACCAGTCTGGATCACAGGCATTGATGAGTTGTTTTTTTTCAATTCCTTTTAGTTCTTTGCTGTTGACACAAATTTGTCACAACTTCTGATGTTCTCTTTCATTCACTGGTTGAAAATTCATCCTTTCACTATTATTAAGCTCTTTTCTTTCCTCCTTCAAGAGGAGATTTGTTAAAAAGATGAAAGGTTAGACAGCAAGCTGCTACTGGACACTATTTGGTAACACTTCTTGGTATCTTCATACAGGAGAAAGAGACAGAGAGACTGATTTTCGGATGCATTTGATTTGCAGGCTGGATGTTCTCTGGTTCACTGACCCCATACAAGCCATTGACACCTTCTCAGAACAATCAAAGCATTGTCATGATTAGATTACATTAGATTACATTACACCGTGGAAACAGGCCCACCGGCCCAACAAGTCCACACTGACCCGCCGAAGCGCAACCCACCCATGCCCCTACATTTACCCCTTACCTAACACTACGGGCAATTTTAGCATGGCCAATTCACCTGACCTGCACATCTTTGGACTGTGGGAGGAAACCGGAGCACCCGGAGGAAACCCACGCAGACACAGGGAGAACGTGCAAACTCCACACAGTCAGTTGCCTGAAGCGGGAATTGAACCCGGGTCTCTGGCGCTGTGAGGCAGCAGTGCTAACCACTGTGCCATCGTGCCGCCCACTAAGTGGGCGTCATCAAGCAGTTGTCCCTTAATTTAGAACTCATTGGTTTCGCTCTCACTGTTTTAGGAAAAGGCAACGTTATATACAACTCACAATGTACTCCAGTAGATATGATTTTTAAAATTGAAGCCATGTCAATATAGTCTCCTTAGTTTAAAACCGTATCCTCCTTTTATAGTCTTCAGTCCAAAAAACAGCAAATATATTCATTTGGTGAGTATCCAGCTGCTTTTCTTTAAGCTCTGCATGCCTCTTCTCAACAGATACAGAAAGAACAGTGTTACAATTTGGGCTTTAATACTTAACTTCCTCATATTATAAGAATCAGAGGATTCCCACATTATAAATGTTGTTCCAGCATCTGCAGTTCACTTTCTATATTAATCTCAGACTGTGTAATATAAATGTAACTTGTCAAAAAGATCAGAAATGGATCTGAATCAATTTTCTTTAAGGTAAACTGTATCAATGTTTACGGGAGGCAAAGAAATGTTTTCAGGAATTTCTAGATAAGTATTTTAATAATACATGAATGGTACACCCAATCCAATGCAACACGTGATATGAATTTTTCTCGAGACACTTATTTCCAGGTGTCTTGAATGATGAGTGGATAGTAGAGATGTTCAGTTGGCTGACATCAATGGTGTAACTCTATGCATTAGATCAGCTTTCTTTCTTTTTATTAATTTGAATCCCAATGGAGACATAGGCAATGAAAATAAAATTTTGACTTATGGTATAATTTCCTGTATTTCGTTTATTGCAATTTTGAGGTTAATAATATAGTTCATGATCATATATTTTGTTGTTGTGTTTGCTTGTGTGGTTACTGGTTCAGAACAGTAAAATTAACCATTTGAATTCCTTAAGGCTTGCAAAAGGTAATGAATTGCAAATTTTGCTGGTTTACATTTAATGGTAACATAATGGATACGGTAGTGAATGATTTAGTTAAAGGCTGAGTTAACTAGACACAGACTAAGCAATACCATATGGTCTTGTTGTCTGATGAGGAGATATATTTCTCTATCCCTAGAAGTTAAATATGAAAGTAACATTTTACTGTCATCTTATTCCAGTATTTTCATCTAAAATCTTTAGGTTAAACTTGAAAGAATGAACAGCAATTTACTTCGACACTTGAGTGTACATGCATGTGGTTGAATTTTGTTTCTAAATTCTCTCCTCCAATAAAAATGTTTTCCTTTATTTATCATCTCTCTCTCTGATAGCTGCAGTTAATTGTCAAACTATAGATGTACTATCTATTTATAGGGTGCATGATATGAACCAGACTCCACTATTAGTGTTAGATATCATTCAACTTGGAATCGTGAAACTCTGGAACATCTAGGGCAGCAACAAAATAGCAGTTTCTTGGTGATGGGAGTTTGGAGTTTTGTTGTCAGAGCTATTTTGCTTTTGCGACAGATACATACACAGGGACGCATGCGCACACACATATGCACACACAAGCATATATATCCTCTACAAGGAGGAATTTACAAAGAAGCGCCTGTCAGTGAATGTACACACCCCCTCAAAGCTCCTTGGGGAATCTCCAAAGATACAGCTCATAAATTCAGAGCATATGCTACATAAAACAAGATTAATGGTACACATCTTTAGAGTGTTGGCAGGAATATGGTGATCTCCATGTAAACATCTAGCCAGCACATGCCCAGAGAAGGTTTTTTGTCTCTTGGCTGGATACTAACCACATCAAATCCATTACCTTCTCTCGATCCTCCTTTAAAGCACAATGCACATAGAGCTGGTCTTGTAATTTCTTTTTCTTATGGGCACATTGATATATCACCATAACTTCATTATGTTATAAAACCATACAAAAATTTCTCAAATCACTTTTCACAGTGTGTTTTTCAACAGTGTTGAAGCACATGGGAAACATATCAGAGACCTACACATGACGATCTTCCCCTGTAAATAACTGCACAGCAACTATAATCCATCACAGTGAAATTGGATTGATCTTAAAGTTAATAGAAATAATCTATTCAGTCTTGCTATGGACACATGGTGTGCAACCACCAGGAACAGAAGATGTATATGGGCAGTCAATCCAATAATAATTCTTTTGATAATTCAGATGCATTTGACAGCTAATAAACTGAATTGTTTGCATCCATTTACATCCACTATTCTCATTAATATTCCACATTCTGTGTAAATAATAAATAAATTATTGGTCAATACAATTCCGCTGTATTTTGTTCAAACTTACTCATTTGTCCTCATATAATGAGGGGATGGGGAGTTTCAGTGTACTGAGGAAGACTTAATTTGCTTTTGTATACTTTGTCAGAATTTCTGCAGTACTTTCTAAATTACAGGATAGTTATTATGCCAAACCATTGCAGGAAAATTTGCTTTTACGAGAGGGAATTTTGTTTTCAAGGCTTCTAATGCAGTATTTCATGTTTGAAGAGCTCAAGATGAAAGAAGGGATGATTAGTTATCAAGGCATATCTGCAGATGTTGGCACATCTATCTGGCAATGCACAAGAACTACCTTGGCTTGCTTTACATCAGCAGGGTAAGGTTTTGCCATGTGCAGGTAGGACACCTGCAACCAATTTGTAACATAAGTATAAATTCCCTGGCTATGAAAGAGAACTTTATGCAGGTCCTTTCATATATCAGAACATTCCAAAACACTTCACAGCCAATGAATTGCTTTTGAAGTGTAGTTGCAATTGTTTGGTAGGTGCATATGGCAGCCAATATGCACACAGCAAGGTCTTACTAACAAGACCAAAATAAATGAACTGTTGATTTGTAAAGCATTTTGAATGTCCTGAGAAACTGAGATGTGTTGCATAGGAACACAGAGACAGGAGGAGACCTCCTAACAGAATTAGAGATTATCCCAGAATCACCCAGATAATGCGCTGCATTAGAAACACCAGTATAAACAAGTTATTTAAGGACTTTCCAGTCTCCTAGTGCATCCCTTCATTCTCGCACTGCAATAAAATTGTTAGCCAACATTGGTATCGTACCTTTCAGCATTTTCTTTAACTAGCCATATCTAACCTCAAAAGGTAAAGCTAAGACCATCACTTTCCATTAGCCATTATATCACACGTCACCATAATTGTTATTAAACTATAGAGCCTTGCTTTGAATGGATAGTGTGTGTGTTCAAATGCAGGCCAGAAAATGTGATGTTTTATTTCTCCATTAGTTACTCCACAAGTTAACGTCCTGAAGAAGTCATGAGAGTCCTCTATCCACATTACAAAAAGTGTTAACAAAAGTTGCAGATCTGCTTGGAGACTGGCTACCAAAGGTATCCCTCAGAGATCGCTGTTCAGGGCTTTGAAGTGTACAGTCTATATTCATCACCTGGTGAAGGTAGTGAGGGAATGATTTGCAAGCTTGAAGATGATGTTAAGATGTGTGCAAGTGTTAGGTGAGCAGAGGAAACTACTGGCTCCAAACAGATTTTGATATGTTGAGGGAATAGATTTGAGTGTGGCTAGCATTACTTAGATTAGACAAATGTGGTGTTACGGACGTGGTCATGATCAACACTAAGCATATAAATACTCTACAGGGAATAAAGAAGAGGCTTGTGGAGAAACACAAGTAGCAGCATCAGAAACTCTCCTTAAAGATTTGGAACAAAAGCAGAAAAGCCATAGTTAAAGCAAATACAATCCTCAGTTTGAAGATCAACTGAAATGATACAAAGGACTGGACAGGGTTGGATGCTAAAAGAATGTTCCCCTTATGGAAGAGACTAGAATTAGGGGAAGTTTAGGAAGGAGGTGAGGAAGATTTTTTTCTCTCAGAGGTTTAGAATCATTGGAAATCTTTTCCCAGAAAGTGGTAGAGGCAGGTCAGTTAATACAGTAAGACAATAGTGGATATATTCTTGACTAACAGGGAATCAAAGGTTATCAGGAATAGAGGGAAAGTGGACTTAAGGCCAAAATCAGACAATATTGATTCTGAGGAAGGGTTACTGGACCCGAAACATTAACTCTGATTTCTCTTCACAGATGCTGCCAGACCTGCTAAACTTTTCCAGCAATCTCTATTTTTGCTTCTGATTTACAACATCCACAGTTCTTTTGATTTTACTGAATGGTAGAGCAGGCTAAAGGGGCTGAATGTCTATTCCTGCTCCTAATTTGTACATTTGTCTGTTTATAAAGTGACTGGAGAGGATTTTTGTCTTAGGTTTTCTCCAAATTACTCCTGGGTTGTTGTTTTGATTTCTCCCTTCACCAAAGGGAAATATCTTGACATGAAGCATTCCACTTCACAGCCATTTGGAAAGGTCAAATGAAGAAAATAAACTTTTCTCTCATCAGTGTAAATGACCCCCACTTCTGCAATTGATGTCATCAAAAGCATTGAAGTGTTAAGTTCACTGAAGATTGTTTTAATTCCAGAACATTCTGCAGCATTGTGATGGACAATGAATATTAAATACTTTATTGTTCCCAGACACATACTGGTAACTTTGTTCTTTGAATAGCAAATAGACCTCTAGACTTATCCTTCCCCATTAAATTAAATGGAGGCCATGCTCAAAAACTTGTGTAAATATTAATAGCTGTACTTACATCACAATTATGAAAATAGAGAAGACTCATCTGGAGGACCAACCAAACATTTTGAAAGACAGCATCAGGTGCCTGCAAAGTCAAAGATGAGGAATTGAAGAAAGAGCACAAACTTCCAATCAACCCATTGACCAAACCCATTAAACACAATATGTCTTTCTGCAGATCAGCCATTGCGAATCCACTGAATTGGAGTGGTAGCAAATCATCCTCAAGAAGAAAAGGTATCAGAATCAGAATGTACAGAGTGTTGTAAATATTGATGGAACAGTGCCAGTGTTTTGGTTGTGTTTTCTGCTTAGTAGTAATTGGTGGCAAAATGATTGACATTTTGCATACTTCCCCCAATATTCAAAGTAGCTTGAATAAGATGCTATTTTGATGTTTAAACCAAACAATATGAACAAGGTGTACAGTTATAAAAGATTTTAGCACATAAGGAACTGTTTTGGCATGAAACAAAGCCAAGCACATTTTTATAAACTTGTCAATTGAAAATTGCAGATTCCTTGATGTGCCTCTATGGTCACCAGATGTCTTGTTAAGTCACTAGTCAAGACCACTATTTCCTCTGAGATTAGATATTTTTCAGGGGGAGGGGGGGAGGATTGGCATTGGTGGGGAAATTGTGCGGGTAAGTGCTTACAAGTCTAACACATTGCAGTGAAGTGAAGCCCATTCGTGGTTACAGGCTTGAACAGCCAATTTCAAATTTACACAAACCCTATCCAGACAGGATCCTGCTAAACATAAGGTTCCATTCTGTTCAGTACTCAGCTGTCTTAAATTTGCATCTCATTCTTTTCATAGTATGAGAACGATAAATGCTGATTAGAACTGAACACTGGAATGTTGAAAACCTTAAGTCATCTTTCAAAAAATTTAAGTTGAAAAAGTTAAGTCCCCTTTCAAAAAATTAAGAACCATCCGTTAAGCCATTTTTTTCCCTTATTCATGTCCTATCTCAACTTCAAGATCTCCGTATGCCATAAACCTGTTTCTGCTTGAGAGTAGAGGCAGCATGATCCCAGACATAAGCTAGTGACATTATAACAAGTTGATCAGGAGTATGACTTAATTCACATGTTCCCTGCCTTCATCTGGGGAATCGGTCAACGTTGCTTAGCTTCTGGGTCAGGATTTTGTCAATCTACTGTGATTCAAGAATCAATGCCACTGAGTGAATGAAGTGTGAAGTACATTGAGTATGTTGGATAGCATCAAAGGGTATTTTCTTTGTCCAGAAGTTATACTTTATACTTTGTGAATTGCAAAAAAGGACATTTATGAAGTGAAAGCAGTTTACAAGGAAAGAAAACACCACTGGAACTCATGAAATAAATTGTAGGTTACTTATAACACCACTTTCTGTGACCTTTAGCATCCTGGTTCAACTATCTTTGGGTCTCTCATTGTGGCTTATTGTGTACCTTATCATGGATAAAAAAGCAGGAAAGTTCCTTCCATTACTTTTTTTTATAAAATACTAATTGAATTCATAAATATTCGAAATAAAGAATTGGTATTTATACAAAAGCAAAAATGAATCTGATCCTGTTCACTAACTATGATTTACAAACAATAAAGAGTTCAGAAGATAATGAGAAGTGTCAAATGGATTATAAAGTAACATTCCTGCGTACATAAAAGTTTTATAAGTATATTGAGGAAAGTATATTAAAATGGAACCTGGCACATTGAAGAACATTCGAGGAAGAAGATGGTAAATTTATTAAATTACTACTTTGTATCCATTTTCACATTGATGGAAGAGGAGAAAACGCTAGCAGGAAGCCAATCGGAGGAACTTCGAAGATTTAATATAAGCATAAAATATGGTGACTGAAAAGATAAAATTGACAAATTCTAATAAGCTGCTAGATTGCTCTCTGGTTGGTCGATGTGACAAATTCTTGAGCGATTGATTCATTATGGGACTGCAATATTTCAACATATACATTAATAGCTTGGATTATGGAGTTGTGCATTTGCAGGTGAAACTATTAGAAAGCAAAGTAAGTTAGGCAACTGGGACGTAGAACTATAAATGGTTACAGACAATTTTCATGTGCCAGCTTCCTTTGCAGCAAACCACTGAACTTTAATTTAACTAAATTGCATGTGGGAAAGTGGGGGAGGGCTATCATTAGTCGGTCAGGAGGTCAGAGGGTAATGTGGGTCCCAATATCTTGGCTGAGGGTCCCAATATCCTCAGTCACAGGGCACAGTCTGTCCCTAGACTACGGGCTTCATCTCAGTCAATCATGAGATCTGTCCCAGTGCAGACCAGGAAGTGTTCAGCAATCAGTCCTGTCGGGTCACTTATAGTCAGGGCCATTATAAATCATCAGTTGGGGGCTGCAAACAGAGTCGTCAGTACTTTGGTTAGTCATGTGCGGGGACTGTTCACCAAAGTCAGTCAGAAGTCTGGATTGAATACTGTGCTGGTGGTCCATCTATCTTCAGGAGATTTCAAGGGGGTGGGCCTCTAGGATCTGAGGGTATCATCTTGCAATGAGTGAGAAAATCAAGAAAGGGGTGCAGGTGAGTATAGGTATTGCATAGCTGGTGTAAGGATCATAATGGGAAGAGACAAGATGCATTTGGAAACAACATCAAAGAACATGATAGGCTATGGGCAGAGAGGGTAATTATTGACAGTGACCATCACCATAACCTTCACAGGGGGACAAAAGAGGAGCAGTGTTAGGCATCATTATGGCGTAATGCTGGAATTCAGGGGTCAGGGAGTACAGCTGTAGGGAAAGTTCAATGTGTTGGGTCTCCCTATAAGGGGTGCTTGAAATGGGTAGGAAGACCACATGGAGGCTCTGGACAGGTAGGCTGGTGAACAGGTGAGTCTGGTATGGATGGCATCCATCATGAGCTGCATTTCCTGCCATCATTTTCATTCTCTGGATACAAATTCCTACAAAATAATGACTGGGTCAACACCCAGTGAGAACAAAGTGTCAATTTGATCGAGGAAAGCATCAGATTCATATTTGCCTGACACTAGGACATTGTAGCAACAAGTACAGAATGCTGCCATTTGCAAAATGCAGTGACACTTAATTGGTAATCATTTCACCACCCATTTACTCTACATGCAGGATGAAGATGCTGGTCAAAGGGGATTTGCAACATGTCCAGAGCGCCCGGAGGAAACCCACGCAGACACAGGGAGAATGTACAAACTCCATACAGAGAGTCACCTGAGGCGGGAATTGAACCCGGGTCTCTGCCGCTGTGAGGCAGCAGTGCTAACCACTGTGCCACCGTGCCGCCCACATCTAACATTTCAAATTCAATTCACACTTTGTGGCATGTGCCACCAAACACACGCTCTCGCCCTCTCTCTCAATCAGTACCACCTCAAAGCTCAAAGATGTCCTGATCCTCAGTTCAATTTAATTCTTCATTTTATTTAAAGCTTTTCACAGAAACATTTTCTCTTCCTTTCATGTGTTAAGGAACTTAAGGATCAAAAACCCAGCTCTGAAGAAGAAACATAACGGACTGACGCGTAAACTCTGTATCTCACTCCACAGTAGGTTTTGATAGACCTACTGTGTTTCTCAAACACTGTTTTTATTTCTGAACCCCATTGAAACCCTCTTCCAACAGATGAGAGCTGGGTACAGGTTAGAATTGTGAAATGTAAAATATGCTATTGGTCATACTGTCAAACTTTGGTTGGCAATGTGATATTGAATTGTAGCCTTTATTGGTTTTGATTGTGCCTGCTTATGTTTTCTGTAAATAAAGGATCATCTTTTGAATTGTCCAATTGTTTGCCTGTATGTCAGGTTCCTCCAATGGGCAAGCTATGGATCTACAATGGGCACCAGAGACAGAGCAGCAATGAGATAGAGAGCGTGTCTGGATGGATTAGCTAAGGACATATAAACCGTGTGGCCTGGTGGTTAAACAGCAACTAGGGTGAGGGAATGGGCACTGTGCCATGATGTTTCCATTGAGAGTCAATGCTAGATCGCCAATGCAAGTCCGTGCACAGTGACCTTTCAAAGATAGCATGGGTACAAGAGTTTGGAGATAGGGATTTCTTTGAGAGTTGAGGTGGTGGTGATTGACAGAGAGGGTGAGAGTGTGCATGTGGTGGCACATAGCACGGAGTGTGAATCTTTTAGCATTTTTCCAGTGCGTGGTGAGTTGTTCCTGGAACAATGTGTAGTAAGAAAAGGCTGGAATCATACATGAAGGGCATAATAGGGGTGAGGTAGGTAGTAAACATGGCACAATATGGTGAGAAAACTCTCAAAACCAAGTGGCAAAAATCTTTCCAAAAACTTTTTACAACTCAGATTTAGCCAAAACAAAATGTAAGACTCAGCCCAGAATTTTCTGTCAGGCCCTAATCTAAAAGACTTAAGATAGAGTGGGGGAGTTTTTCCTCTAATCTCCAGAAGCAGCTTTCTGCCAATGGGTTTGAATGGTCGCACACTAATGCACTGGTTTCACCAACTTGCCGGCCATTCTTATTGGGAAGTTATCTGTGCAATTGAGGCCTGGCCTTTAAATTGGCTGAACCTTTCCACTTCCACTGATAGGTAGTGTAGCTCATGCATGGAAGTTGACCTAGGTACATGAGTAGAGGCAGTGGGCTGAAAAGCAAGGAAGTGATGCTGTACCTTTCTAAGACTCTGGCCAGGCCTCAAGTAGAATCTTGAGTACAGTTATCATCACCACACCTCAAGAAAGACATTAAATTCTTTGAGACAGTGCAGACCATATTTACTGGAGTGGTAAATATGGAGGACTTTACTTAAAAGGTTAAGTTAGAAACTTTAAGCTTATTCTTCTTGGAACAAAGGAGAATGAGTTGTCGTATTGCTAATCAAGGTTGGCATTTGCACAAAGCTAGAGATGAGATTCAGGATATCAAATTGGTTTGGGTGGAGACGAGGAATAATAGGGAAAAAATGTCAGTATTCAAAGTGGTCAACAAGCCCCTCAACAGTAACCATGCAGTAGAACAAATATGTACAAGAAGGAATATTGAGTGCTTGTGAGAAAGGGTCAGCTATAGTCTTGAGTGATTTTAACCTCGATATAACCTGGAAAAATCAATTGGCAGGGATAGCCTGGATGAAGAGTTCGTTGTATGCTTTGGTGAGCATTTCTTCCAACACTGCATCCTGGAACGGACTAGAAAGCAGGCTAAATTAGATCTTTCTCTACATTCATTCATGGGACACTGGGCCAGCATTAAAGGGCAATTAAGAATCAACCATGTTGCTCTGGGTCTAGAGTCACAATAGTGAACCAAGTGGGTTTTTCCAACAATCATTTCATGGAATTCATTAGACCCTTAATTCCAGATTTTTTAAAAATTAAATTCAAATTTCATCAGCTGCCATGACAGGATTTGAGCCCAGGCCCCCCCTAGAACATTCCCTGGTTTCTGAGTCTAGTGATAATATCACTGGGCCATCACCTTCCCTTCATTTAGTGTAAACAGGGTTAATTAATTAGCTCAGAGCAAAGGGATCTCGAGGTGACAGCAACCATAATATAATTAAATTTTACATTCCGTTTGAAGGGACAAGTTTGGAATTAAAACGAGTATTTTAAATAAGGATAACTTTGTGCACATGAAAGCTGAGCTAGCAGACTGAACTAGAATACTAAGCTAGGGGATCGAACAATATGGATACTGTAGAAGAGATTAAGGGGATATTTCAGAATATTCAGTACATGTATATTCTTGCTACAAATAAAAATTCTAAACAGAGTACCAACCTTCTGTGGTTAACTAAAAAAGTTAGAGGAAGCATCAAACTTAAATAAAAAGCATAAAACTGCAAAGATGAGCAGTATGTCAGATGATGGATTATAATGTCAGAGAATGGCAGAATGATTAAAATGTCAATTACGAGAGGAATAAATGAGAGAAAGCTAGTTAGGAATGTAAAAATGGATAGTGCGAATTTTTACTGGTATTTAAAAAGGAAAAGAGGAAGTAAAGTGAGTGTTGGCCTTCTAGAGATTGAGAATGATGAATTAATACAAGATAATAAGCAGGAGAGAGAAAACGAGAAAGTAAGTTAGCTTGATATCTGTCATGGGGAAAGTATTACAATGATCATGAAAGAGATTCTAGCTGAGCATTTATAAAAACTCAACATAACCAGGAAGAGTCAGTATAGTTTCATGAAAGGAAGTCATTTTAATCAACTTATTAATTCTTTGATGGAATAACCTTCATTCTATATGGGGTGACATATTAGCAGGAATAGAAAGTTGGTCTGCTGACAGAAAACTGAAACTATGAACAAATAGAGTCTTTATTTGTTTGACAGGGTGTAATGAGTGAAGTCCTATGGGGGTCTATGCTTGAATCTTAATTTTTTTTTGATTTGTAGCAATTACTTTAATTAGGGGAGCAAAGACAAGGTAGCTAAAGTCACAAATGGCACCAAGATAGATTGGAAAATATGTTGTGCAAAGACAAAAGGAGATTGATATGTATTAAGTAAAAATGACAGGTATACTATAATATGGGAAGACATAAAGTTGTTCATTTTGGCAGAAAGAGTGAAAAAAAGAGTATTACTTAAATGGGGAATGATCACAGCATTCCAAGATGCAGAAAGACTTATTGCATGAGTCATGAAGTTAATATGTAACAATAGTATGTAATCAAGAAGGCTAATGGGATGCTATCCTCTATTATAGAGAAGTTGAACATAAAAGTAAAGCTGTTATGATTCAGTTATACAGGACACTGGTGAGACCGCATCTCAAATACTGTGAGCAATTTTCATCTTCTTAATTGAGGAAGAATGCATTGTGGATTGTTCAGAAGAGGTTTGCCAAATTGATATCTAGAATGAATGGCTTGTCTTATGGGGATAGGTTGAATAGACAGGACATTTTTTAAATAAGAGTTTAAAGGAGGAAACTTAATTGACATGCACAAGAGTGGATGTGGTCCTAACAAGATGGATTTGGAAAGAATGTTTCTCTATATAGGTTAATCAAAAACTAGAGGAACTGTTTTAAAATTATGGGTTGCACTTTTGGGACAGAGATAAGAGAAGTTCTTTTCTCTGAGGGTTGAGAGACGTTGGAGCTCTCTATCTCAGAAAGGCATGGAAGCAGGGTCAATAAATATCGTTCAAGCAGAGGTGAATAGATTCTTGTTAGGCAGGGGAAGTAAAGGTTGTCAGTGAGTATGGGAATGTGAAATTCAAAACACAAAACAAATTGTATTAAATTGTAGAGTGGTATTGAGGGAATGAACTCTCAGTCAGTGAGACAGTCAACGAAAAGTTATCCATACAGCAGTCACCCTGTCCATAGTAGTTTCTAATCTAGACAGAGGCACTCATGGGAATGTTGTCCATGTGTGGAGCAGTAACTGGGTGTTGCATGGCACAAATCGAAATCAAAGACAGAAATGACAAAAAAGGATATTGCTTGTCAGACGTTTCTAAGTTATCAAACCTTGGATGGAAAACTTTCTCACAATGATTGAAGAAAGCCTGCTATGAAAATGACATTAACAAAGCAATAAACACAGTTGGAGGCAAAGCCTGTCCGATACATGCAGAATCTGGCAGGGCTGATAGTAAAGCCCAGTGTCATCCTATTTGCAGCAATATAGGAGAGTGCCCCACGATATTACAGAGAAGTTTGGAATGAGCGGCAGCTGCAGAAACCTCTATTTACATCCCACAGAATTCAGATGCCTGGAGGCAACTCATCACCTCTAATGTTCAGGCATTCAAGCCTTAGGTGATGGAATGAGGAGAATGGAGAAAGTAATATCTACCAGATTCCGAGATCTCCAGGGCATGATCATCAGTCTCCTCTCTCTCAAAGATTAAAGACTATTAGAAATTCTAAAAGATCTAATTTCCTCCAGATTAATGACAACAAATACCCTGACCCTATGTTATGTGGCAGAACAGGAGATGAGTCAGAAGATTCCCTCAGGATAGCAATACTATGGCATTCTCAAATGCCTTTACAGGTGATAGAAAGTCAGCAGTCTAAGTCTAGGCACATTCTAAGCTCAGATAATCAGATATCTAGCCTGTAGTCATGAAAGAGTACAAAGGCTACTAAGGATAAATGAATAAAGCAGCTTCTGAGATTTGCCATACTGAAACTTATACCAGAATTCATCCATAAATCAGACATTAAAAGAGGGAAATCCCTTATCGTTCTAATAATTAAGCAAGTAGGTAGTGGAATTATGTGATCTCAAGTGCATTCTATGGGAGCAATTTCACCCCTTCCTGCCAGCGTTTCTTTGCAGGCAGGGGTAACAAATAAAGTGGAAGACGTCGCTAGTCCATAGCCTTCTCACCCACCCTAAAGCTGTCTCCTGTAAAATGGTGGTCAGCCAGATCCCAGCCCATCGGCCTTTACTGGTAAATGATGTCCAGTTAAGAGCCACTTTCCTCTCCACCACAATAATATGGTGGGCAGGGAAGAGAATGAAGGAGGCTGGCCTGCATTGTCATGACCTTGGGCTGTAAGATGTAAGGAAGGCAGAGTACTTCTTTTCGGGGGATGTCCTGTGTCTACTGGGGACCAGGGTCTGAGATGTTACCCTACTTTGTGCCTCTTCCTTTCCTCACCAGTCCCCAGACACCTCTCACCCCTCTCCCCACACTCCTCGAGTCCCTGATCCTTCCATGACCAAAAACCCTGGAGTTACCTTAGTCCAGTAGCATGTTTTCTTTACTGAGGGAATTCCATGTTATCACAAAAGCAGCCATATCTTGGCCTGAGTGCCAGCCAGTCTATTGATTGACAGCTTTTGAGGGCAGGACAGCCTTTCCCTAAGGGGCAGAAATCTGGACTTCAAAGCTACAGATATTTGTAGAGAGGTTAAGTGAGCAAACATCTAGTGGGAAAATGAGAAATTGCCATGAAGAAGGATTGTGACTGCTGGAGATTTGAAGAATAAGAGACAACTTGACTGAAACTTGGGAGATCCTGAGGGATACTTGACAGGGTGCATGTGGTCCACCTGCTTCCACTTGTGGGTCCCACTGTTTCAAAATAGTGGATCATCCATTTAAGACAGAGGTAAAGAGATCATCCCAATATAGGTGGAAGATGGATCAACCATGATCATATTGAAAGGCAGAGCAGGTTCCAGCGGTTGATTGGTTAACTCTTCCTAATTTGTATGCTTGTGTGTAAGTTTCATTCTCAGCTTGCTAAGGTGCCGCCTGTGTAATATTGCTGGAGGGTATCCTTTCTTAAAAATCAGTCAGCTCAAGACCAACTTGGGTGGGGATGTAGGGATTAGGATAAGCAATACACCTCCTAGTAAAATTCACCCTTGTCTTCAAACACTTTGAAAAACACAGAAAGAAGATAAAATTTAATGGCCGTTTCTCAATTTCCTGCCTTGCAATGGAGGTCATGACCTTGTATTATTTGGAAAGAATGGACTGCAGATTTAATTAGCTGACTGGAATTATCCATTATCCATCATCCCTTGGAACGAGCCTATGAGCAAGAAGTTAAGTGCAAAAAACTGAAAGAACTACACATGCTGGAAATCAGAAACAGAAACTGCTGGAGAAACTCAGCAGGTCTGGCAGCTTCTGTGAGAGAAAGCATAATTAATGTTTTTGGTTCAGTGACCCTTCTTCAGAACAGTTAAGTACAATGGTGATGTTTTCAGTTAATGAAATTACAGAGTGACATAGCATAGGAGAAGGTAATTTGGCCTAGCATTACAATGCCAAAAACTTTAGGATGTTGGTAGATCTCCCTGTTGGTTGATGCAAAGTTCTACTTGGGTTTTTAGAGTGAACTTTAACCTATTCACTTAGAACTCCAGGAAGATATACAAATAAAATCTTTGGGTTGCTGGGTAACTCACGCTGTACCTCCAAGTCTCCTGGATTCTCTGTTATTTCTCCTCTCCTTCCTCTCTGAAATACATGTCATTAAAAGGAGAATTCCTCACTGAGAAATCACACTGCTGTACACTGGTGCTTGACAGTATATTTTAAGGAACGTTTCTAGAAAAGAAAATTCATGGAAGACATCCAAGTGAAGCCAGCAGCCTTGAATATTCTGTTAAAGCATTAATGTATAGTCATGTTAACATGCAAGTCTATAATGAGGGTGGTTTAGCTCCATTGGTTGGAAAGTTGGCTTACAAAGCAGTATGATACTGGACAGCATAGGTTCAAGTCCTTTACTAGCTGTGGTTACTGTGAAGGACTCTCCCCTTGCTTGAGGTATAGTGGCTATCAGGTTAAGTCATCTCTCTCTTATGAGAGAGCAGCTCTATGGTCTGGTGACACAATACCAATATAGTTGCTTGACTTTTACAGCATTGTTACTATAAATTTAATTTCTCACTAATATGTTTTTTTTTTCTCAGATTACAGGTTTAAATCAACCCACAATAAGCAGCTAAAGGATGTTGTCCCTTTTTGATATCCAGTGAATCAAGGAAAATGAATGTCTCCCCAAACACTAGGAAGTCAAAAACAACACAACTAATCATATAAGCCCTTTCTCAACTGCACCTAACCTATAGATGAGTTTTAACATTGATGTAATTTGAAAAGTCAAATTGAGTTCACAAGAAGTCATAAACATTATGAAAGATGCAGCACAGAGGATGCTTGACTTCAATATTCCATGAAGCAAGATTTGTAAACTGGAAACACATAAACCATGCCAGATGCAAACACAGAATACATAAATGGCAATGAAAAACTCTCCAGTGTAAACATGTGGCCACCTAAAACAGACCATGAAGCATACGTCCACTGCACTTAATGCCCAGTTGACAAATATAAAGCCGACATCAGTGCAATACATTCTGCTACTCCTGATACAAGTGTCTGACATAACTAACTAGTTGATTATTTTGGTAGATCTGTAGAAGATACATAAAACAGCATCTGCAAACTTCTGAGTTTGTCTTCCCTCTTCCCCATTTAATGCCTTCCTGAAAATCAATCAGGTGTGTGAGAGCCATGAAGTCTTAAGAGATCACTTGTAACCCATTACAGAATTTGCTGAACATTCTGACAAAAGCTATAAGAAATAATTTCCAAAAATCATCTCCCAGCCTACTTTGCTACTTACTTTTAAATGCTACAGAAATCAGTTTCCTCCTTTAATTAATCTTGGGTTCTCCATTCAGTGCTTAAATGACCTAACCCCACAAATTCTGAAAAGGTCAGTGTGAATAATAGTACTACACAACAATGTGAACTTTCAGCCTCCAAACAACTACTTACATTACATCCCAATTTGTATTGTATCCACACCTTCAAACTAAAAGAATATGTGTGCTGAAGGAACCATGGATAAAATATGTGAATAATTTATGAATGTAAGAATAATAAAGGCTCCAGAGTGTTCAGAGAAAAAGAAACAAAATCTCAATTCCGAACTTTACAAAATGCTACTAACGAAAACAATATGAATTGTATGCATGTTATCCACCAAGTCACTTTCAATAATGTCGTGGAAGATCTGCTAGTGTGAGCAAATAAAATATTTTACATCATTTGATTACATATAACGTGTACAAATGATACGATTCTAATGTATATTATAACTAATGTATACATGGAATACATATCACATTTAATGCAGGCATTACACTTCGGATATCTCATTTCAAAATATCAAAGCATTTAAAAAAGGAAAGCCAGCTATTTCCTGTTTCTCTGATCTTTGTGACCTGATCTTTCCCCATGGGTAAAAGTGAGGGATTTAGAAGTGAGCAAGTGAGTGAGCTCATGGTGTGCCTATTCAGGCAATTGCTCCACAGGAAATATCTGCCTGCACCTTGGTCTTAAATGGTCAGGCCATGTTAAATATTGCTTCATCTTAGTAAGCAACATCAAAACGGTGGTCCAGCCCCCAGATTCACATTGGGCAAAACCATGAGAGTTCAGTAAATATTCAGGAAAAGAATATTGAAATTTGTATAAACGGTGAAGAATATAAACTGGGTGGTGAAATATGAATGGAGTGAGTAGGACTAGCTGGGAAGAATTAGAAACAGACACTGAAATGTTAACAGGAGTACCCAATTTAAACTGCACCCCCTACCCCCTACACACAAACACACACACGCGGACGGACACACACACACACGTGCGTACACACAAAGAGACAGTTCTCTCATTGAAGGAAAGCGATTAAAAAAAAGGCTTGGGATGTATACCCATGAAACCTTTGCAAAATCAAAAGGGAGTTGGGAATAATGAAAAATCAAGACTCGTTCAGCTTTTATGATCTGCTTCCTAAACTATTCAGCTAGACCAAGTCTTCTTGACCATTCTGATCACATACAGCACTCTGTTTTACTATTGGAATGACACTGTATTTTGTCAACATTTTGTTTCACTAGAAAGGTATTTACATCTGATTGGTAAAGAAGAAGGTTTTATTGGGTAAGCAATGAGTAATATTAAAAAGTACTTGGGGAGCAGTTAATGGGTTTAACAGATTTAATCTTCCCTGCATTCCTGACAAGCAACATCAGCCCCTGAAACATCTCATCCTCAAATGTCCATCTTGAATCGTATATTATTAGGAAATGTTGGTGATGATATGGACAATTTACAGCATAACCTCCCCCTAACTCAAGACATGGTGTTATGATTATCCACGGTCTGCCCAGGCTCAGCATTCCTGAAGGAGAACCTTTTAAGACAACTTTTATAGGCTCTAGCCTATTCCTGTAAACTAGTACTTTGACAGTGGAAATTTCATCACTATGATAAATCTACAAAGACAGTAGCCTTTTCAATAAAGCTACACAAGATATTGGATTTTATAGCACAAGATTAAAATAAGAGGAAGATCTGGAGTTAAGAGGTGCCATCTTAACATGAATTAATATCAAATTATCCTTGATAATCCAGATTTTCACATTAGAAGCAAATTAGGAAGAGGCTTGTAGTATTCTTATCTTGGTCCAGTACCATATTGGAGATTTTGTTTACCTCTACTGCTTCATTGAGACATTGTATGCATGTATATATGCATGTCTCAAATTCACTTTCAGGGTGACTGTAGATGAGAATGTCATTGCTGATGTTCAAAATGCCTTCAAGTCCTTGATGTACAGGCTCAACCAAGTGCTGAAATAACTCAGCTGCTGAATTGACTCTAAAGTTGAGTCTCTCATAGTGAAAAGGTTAAATGTGAGTGGAGAATACTGCCAGATACTTCAATTCTTGTGTAAGCTCGATTTGATGGTAACTAGCAATGAGGTCAAGTTTAGTTAGCAGTGTCAAATGTCTTCTTCATTGGCTTGGTTAATGATCACTTATCAACACAGTCTCTAATCTGGTTTATACTCTTGGGTTTCTTATCAACTTGTGTGGATGAGTCTCAAGGGGTAGATGCATCCCTATCTTTCTCAGCAATGTCCCGGTAAAGAGGTTTTCTGTTATGAAATTTTATTCATTGCTGTTGATACATAACTAGGGACATATTGGGATTGACATGCTATTTTCTTATTATACCTTTTAGTTTACGGAAAGTAGCAATACGAAATTCAAGGAGATTGTTAGTATGTGTAGCAATCATTTGCAGATTTGATGCTGCATGGAAGTTAATAAGCTTGTTATGTTCTCCAGATAATACATAAAATAGAACCTTCATACCAATATCTTTGAATGAGGTAAGTGTTTCAAAATTCCAAAGAAAAATTAGTTTTAGAACTCTTAGAATTTTGTTAAATATAAAGGAAAAATTCATAATCCCTGGTTTGCAAAGAATGGGGCAATCCCAAAGTTTGTTGCATAAAAGCATTTACATCCAAGTAGTCGATAGTCACTATCATACATAGTAAGTCACTGTGTCCAAAGAAGTGCAACAAAGTATAATTAGGATAATAAAACAAAGAACTGCTGATGTTGAACCAAAAACAGAAATTGCTGGAGAAACTCAATAGGTCTAGTGGCATCTGTGGAGTGAGAAACAGGAAGTTCTGAAGAAGGGTCACTGGACTTGAAACATCAACTTTGCTTCCTCTATGGCTGGATCAACAGTCCAGCAATAATACCAGTAGGCCATCACCTCCCTATTACCTAGCAAGAATCTATCCACCTCCATTTAAAAAATATTCAATTGCCCTGTCTCTTCCTTCCTGAGGTACAGAGTTTCAAAGTTGATAAACCTCTGAGGGACATAAAATAAACTCCTCATCTCTGATCCCCCTTATTTTAACAAATAAAAATGCATCTAGTTCTAAACTGACACATAGGAGGAAATATGTTTTCCACCTTGTCAAGACTATTCAGGGTCTTATATATTTCAATGAAGTCATCCTTCATACTTCTAAACTCCAGTGGAAATGAGCCCAACCTATACAATCCATCATCATAAGAAAATACCTCATTCTAGGTATCAATTTTATACCTTCTCTGAACTGCTTTATGAATTTACATCCTTCCTTAAATAAGGTGACCAAAACTGCACATGGTATTTGAGACAAAAACAGAAATTGCTGGTAAAGCTCAGCAGGTCTGGCATCTGAGAAGAGAATTCAGAGTTAATGTTTCGGGTCCAGTGAACCTTCCGCAGGAACCATGCTTCTTTCGGTTTTTTACAAAGCATTCGAGATGTGGTCTCATTAATGCCCCGTGTAAATGAAGCATAGCATCCTTACTTTTACAGTCAATTCTTCTCATAACAAAGGACAACATCAAATTATCCTTCTTATTATATGCTGCACCTGCAAACTATTTTTTTGAGATTCACGTACCTAAGTCCCTCTGCAACCGAAATCTGTAATTTTTTTAAGTTTACGTAATATTATGTTATTTGTATTTTCCCTATCAAACTCAACAACTTCACATTTTCCTAGATTATATTCCTTCGACCATATTTTTGCCCACACATTTAATTTAGCTATCTCTATCTGAAACTTGCTTATGTCTTCTTCACAACATACTTTCACACTTATCTTGGAATCAGTTACAATATAGATTACCATACTTTACTTGCCTCTTCTAATTCACTGAGGCAAATGATAAAATATTGAGTCCCTTGTAAGGCTCCAGTCATCACTTCCCACAACCAGACAAAGACTCATTTATGCTGAAAATGTGTTGCTGGAAAAGCGCAGCAGGTCAGGCAGCATCCAAGGAGCAGGAGAATCGACGTTTCGGGCTGAAGAAGGGCTCATGTCCGAAACGTCGATTCTCCTGCTCCTTGGATACTGCCTGACCTGCTGTGCTTTTCCAGCAACACATTTTCAGCTCTGATCTCCAGCATCTGCAGTCCTCACTTTCTCCTAAAAGACTCATTTATGCATATTCTTTGTTTTCTGCCAACTACCCAGCCAATCTTCTATGCATGTTACTGTGTTATCCCCTACACTGTGAGCTTTTATTTATCGACTCTGCATGCTACTCCTTCAAAGAACTCTAATCATTTAGTAAAACATTATTTCCCTTTGACAAAACCATGCTGACTTTTCCTGATTACCTTGGGATATTATAAGGATAATATCTTGAACAATCAATTCCAACAACATCTCCAAGACGAACTTCAAGCAATACAGGTTTATAGTTTCCTTATTTCTGCCACCCTCCATTCCTAAATAGAGGGGCTATATTTGCTACTTTCCAGTCAGATGGGACCTTTACTGGATCTATAGAATTTTGGGAAATTATCCCATGCATCTATACCCATTAGCAAACTCTTTTAAGACCCTAGGATAACACGATGCCCTTCGGCATCGATCTTAGTAGTTGATTTTGCTGGTAAGCAACAAACAAAAGCAAATTGGTTGGACTTTCTATAAGCTTTAACACTGCCAGTGGAAAGATACCATCCAGTTGAATAAACTATGCCACAGTGAAAATGATCTTTGGCCAGATCACAGTTCTATTTGTGAGACTGCTGTTGTTGCATTTTCGGTGATTTGCTAGCACATGAACAATGACCAGTGTTTACAGGATTTGAACTTGGAAGTGTAGACAGCATACCCAATCCAATTCAATACTCTATGTCCTGCCTCAGGAAACAAGTTTCAGCTGCCCTACACAATCTCTGTTGTAAGTGGATCCACTGAAAAGGCTGGCTTAGAGGTACAGATAGACTCTGTAAAAGTTAGTGAATAGGGAGGTACAATAATTGTGATCAGATATGTCTTAAACACTGAACATAATTTAATATTTTACCTTGAACATAATTTAGAATTGATGATTGTCGTACAATTTTGTTTTGGACAGATCACTGTTACATTGCATTCCAAATTAACGAATTTATTGTCCGAAAATAATTGAATTATCAGCTTATTTGAAGTAAAATGTCAAAGCTGTGTTTAGATTCTCCTCTTAGAACCTTGAAGAAATGCTGATCTGACATGATCATCTGACAAACTAAAACTTAAGAGATATCTTTAAGTATGCTGTTATATCATGGCACTACTTATATGTAATGCTGTCGATGAATGGTCAGATCCAAAATCTAAATATTTGTTCTGACCTCCGTGTTTCCTCTTTAAGTGTAAAAAAATGTACTTACATTCCTCTTAAATACAAGGCACAGTGTCTAATGGAATGACAATTGCTGCCAAGTTGTATACTGTAGATCACAGAAAGGCAGGTAGCAATCAGAGAGCACAGCTCAGAGACATCTGAAGAGTTGTGCTCCCAAACTAGTTAGCTTGGCAAGTTAATCAGCTGGAAGGGTAATTCTATTCCAGTTCTCAACATAGTGTCTCTTATTTCTATGGTAAAACAATTCATGATGGTATTAGGTGATCTCAAGTGTAAATAGTTTAATTTATTAGAGTTCTGTCCAATTTTTAAGATGTTTGGCTCCTTATGACAAATTATATTATATTCTCCATGCATTCTATTCAATCTTCCTTTCTGCTGTATTATACATTAGAATGTTATAATATAATTATCAAGTTAATTTAGAACGTTATCAGATAAATTGCAACAAGCTAACACCACCTCTTAATCTGAGTTATGAATTTTCCCAATTATCATGCAGTTGGAGAAATAATTGATCCTATGTTCTTTAATATCAATGTATTTATTTCACACTCGGATTGTATACAAATGTCTTCTTGGCTATTTGTTAGCATAAGGAGGATGCAAAAATTATTATCTCTTCCCACCCAATCATATCCATTCTTCATTTTGTTTTGTATGATAGAATAATCTGTAAGTACCATTTTGGAAAACTACACATGAAACGTTTGTAGCTTTTAACTTTTTAAAACCTCACAACCAGGGACCATCAGAGATTTTTTTAACCACTCATCTTCGGCTTCACATTCAGAAAAGTCCCTTCATACAAGCGTCATAACAGGAAAAAGGGAATTGGGAAGGTCAACATTGCTCGCCAGGGCATATGGCAGAACTGTACATTAATTATTCAAAACACTGCTATGGACTAAAACAGGATGATTTAAAGATGGATAAAATAATACAGCAGTAGGAAAGTCCCAAGCAAAATTTGGATTGTTTTGTGAAAAGTACTGTTTCTAAAAATGTTTAGTTAATTACTTCAGATGTGTATTCAGTTCCACCAAAGAATTTGTGGGATGTAAATACAAGATAAATGTTTAGCAGCAAAGAGTTCGCAACACATCTGTTCCAATTTTGGAAGATCCACATGGAATGCTAAAGAACTTGAACACATTTTACATCGCTCTCAGCAGGTTTCAAAAAATGAATATTAGACCACCATAGAAAGTTGGCAATATTATGAGCTGGAAGGAACTTTATTACACATGAACTGTGACTGTGTCAAACGCCAAGGATTTTTACAATGAGGTATTATATTTTCCCTAATATATTAAAGATTTATATGTCTTTCAGCCCTGGTGTCTTCATACTGTGGAAATCTGGCAGTCTTGTACAACCCTGGCCATATGAACACAATGGTTTTTTTTTTAACATACAGGTTACATGCAAGTATATACCTGTCAAAGAAACAAACAGCAGAATTTTCTGTTCCCTTCCATGAGAATGGGCAATGGTGAGAAATATGAGAAGATATATTAAGAATGAAAAAAATCAGACTCACAACATCAAGAAAAAGATTTTTGAGTTTCCATTTAATGTATAAATGATTTGTCCAGAAAGTCCCCAATGAGCAGTGATTACCTTATTTCTATCCATTTGCATCTCACTTTTAACGAAAATCACCTAAGTTCTATAGAGCTTCCAATTCTCCTCTCCTTCCCCGAGGAAGCAGTTGGCGCAGAGTAAACCTCACAGTGGATACCTGGTGGCAGTAGCTTGCCACTTGCTTCTGCAGGACGTCATCCAATTCTGTCATTCAGCACATGTTCCCTGCGTGCTCCATGGATTCCAAACTGCTCCATCCTTCACCCATAATGTCAGCAGCAGCAGACCACCAACCTCACTCATCATTATGGCTTTTCTCAGACCAACGCACACTCCGTTTCCACCCTTCGGAACTTCACTTTGAAACTCAGGTCACGTAGCAAACATTACTGATCTGTACTTCAAGCAAATGCCCGTGTCTGAAAGTTAAAGGGGACAAGTCCTTAGATAGGAAAAGGGGACCATGGTAACTCAGGGAATATTGCCACAGACAGTCAAGGGACTTGCCTGATTCCAGTCCAGGAGGCCAGACTATGCTCTATGTGATTCCTCCCTTCTATGTTGAATTGCCCCATTTCAATGTAATCATTACCTCAGTGACCTGCTCCAGTGAACAACATTTCCAAACTTCAGCTTTCTATTTTCCTCAAGCTGCCATGGACTGCCCCTGATAACCTTGGGACTATTATGGGGGTCAGTTAGGTGCATGGCCCTACCAGACTCCAAGGATCCTTGTCCTTGCAGCCCAGGGATTTAGCCACAGTCAGTCCTACAGGTCAATTGCAACAATTCCAGGGATCACAGGTAGGTCAGTTGGGGCACTGTAGTGACATCCATCCAGGGAATTGGTCCTACCCAGTCAGAATTGTCATCAATCCAAGGGGATGAGCTGCAATCAATCCTTAGGGTTTAGGAATTACTGGTCAGGAGTGAGTCTATGGAGGCCAGGGACTGAGAAAACTTAAGTCTGGGAATGGGTCTGAGTCACTGAGGAAATAATCATGGTGAAAGGTAGCAATTTGAGATAGAAGGGTGAGATCTCAGCCTTTATAGGAAGGGGAAAGGGAGCTCCAAGAGATGGTTTTTACAAGTCACTATCACACTGGCCTCTATGTGTAAAGAACTATGGCCAGCCTTGGGGCTCTTGATGCAAATTGGGGTCATTACGGACTATATAACGACAATGGAGATTTTTGGGGGGGGAATGCTGAATTGTCCCAGGCCACAGTGACATCAACACAAAAGGGAACATGGAGGACAGGAAACCTTGCTGTGTCTCAGGCAGAGTTTGCAAGTCACTCATATTAATGCAAAATTGAAATGTACTAATGATAGAAAATGGCTGCCACTGCATTTGGACTGCACACAGTAAGTCACTGTTTTATCTCTTTGGGGGCAGGGTAAAATTGTTTGAATTTGATGCCCTGGTTAGGGTAGTTGGAGTCAACATGCATCCACTGATTCAGTAATGCCACCATCTGGCATCAAGTTGCATTTCATTGTCCAAGAGTGAACATTACAAATTATGGCTACAGGCCTTCATCACGATTATATTATCTGCACTAATTGCCTTCTTGTCAGGCCAGCCAGCAAGTGTAATCAGACATTAACTTTCAAGTGTCATCTGGAGTTAACATTTCAGAAATACATTTCATAGCCAACACTAGAAGACAATGCTTCAGAGATTCCATGTTCAAATGATGAACTGTAAGTAAGAACTGGGGTGGCACGGTGGCTCAGTGGTTAGCACTGCAGCCTCACAGTACCAGGGACCTAGGTTCAATTCCAGCCTCAGGCAGACTGCCTGCGTGGAGTTTGCACGTTCTCCCTGTGTCTGTGTGGGTTTCCTCCCACAATCCAAAGATGTGCAGGTCAGGTAAATTGGCCATGCTAAATTGCCCATAATATTAGGTGCATTAGTCAGAGGGAAGTGGGTTACTTTTCGGAGGGTCGGTGTGGACTTGTTGGGCCAAAGGGCCTGTTTTCACACTGTAGGGAATCTAATAATAAGCAAGGAAATAGAGTCATACAGCATGGAAACGGACCCTTCAGTCCAATCAACCCATACTGAATATAATCCCAAACTAAACTGGTCCCTCCTGGCCCATATTCCTCCAAACCCATCCTATTTAAATGTTGTAATTGTACCTGCATCCATCACTTCCTCGGGAATTTCATTCCACACATTAACCACCTTTTGTGTAAAGAAGTTGCCTCCTATGTCTTTTTTTAAATCTCTCTCCTCTCACCTTAAAAATGTGACCCCTAGCCTTGAAATAGGGAAAAGGCAACTACCATACCTCTCATTATTTTATAAACTTCTATAAGGTCACCTCTCAACCTCCTGTGCTCCAGCAAAAGAAGTCCCAACCTATTCAGCCTTTCTTTATAACTCAAACATTCCATACCCAGCAACATTCTGGTAAATCTCTTCTGAACCCTCTCCAGTTTGATAATATTCTTCCTGTAAGTGGGCAACCAGAACTGGACACAATATTCCAGAAGAGGCCTCAACAATGTCCTGTACAACCTCAACATAACTTCCCAACTCCAATACTGCAATGAAGGCAAGTGTGCCAAACGCCTTTTTAACCATCCTGACTATATGTGACACAAATTTCAAAGAATTATGTACCTGCACCGCGAGATTCATCAGATACAACACTACCCAAGGCCCTACCATGAATTGCATAAGCCCTACCATTGTTTGTTGTACCAAATTTGCAATACCTCCCATTTATCTACATTGAACTCCATCTGCCATTTTTCAGCCCATTGACCCATTTGATCAAGATCCCTTTGTAATCTTAGAAAACCTTCATCATGTTCTGTGATGTTCAAATGTACCTCAGGATGTTTTAGAACTTAACAATGCAAACAATTGTGCTCTAAGGTCTGTTTGAAATTTCTAAACTTCAGGTTTTTTTAAGCTTGGGGGAAACATGCATAGCTTCGAGAAAGAGAGACTTTTTCAGTTTGCTTTGTTTTGTGAACATGCATTTGAAAGTGCAGGAATTCAATCTGAAGCAAGGGTTTTAACTTTGAATAAAGACATGTTAGAAAATATGAGGTACAAGTGCTGTATTGGAAAAATACATGAAAAGACACATAGGCAGTTTTTTAAACACATAGCTTACACGAAACATGTATTCATTCAAGATGCAATGTATCAAAAAAAGTCAATCAACTGTGGCTGATAAAGTTAAGCAACGTATGGAGTCTTAGTCATGAAGCGTAGAAACAAACCTTTCATCCCAATCTGACCAAGTCCCATTTGACAGCATTTGACCCAAATCCCTGTAAATCCTTCCTATTCACATACCTTATCCAAATGCTTTTTAAATGTTGTAATTTTACCTGCCTCCTGTGTTTCCTCTGGCAGCTTGTTCCACAGATGCACCACCCTCTCTGCATGAAACTGTTACTCTTTAGATCCCTTTTAAATCTTTCCCCTCTCACCTTAAACTTATGCCCTCTAGTTTTGGACTCCACTACTCTGGGGAAAGGACCATGTCTATTCACCCTATCCCTGCCCTTCATGATTTTATAAACTTCTATAAGGTGACCTCTCAGCCTCCAATGTTCCAAGGAAAATAGCCCCAGTTTATTCAGCCTCCCCTTATAACTCAAACCCTCCAGTCCTGGCAACATCCTTGTAAATCGTTTTGCAGCCCCTCAAGCTTAACAATATCCTTCCGATAGAAGGACGACCAGAAGTATATGCAGTAATCTAAAAATGGCCTGAACAGCCATAACATGAATTCCCAACTCCTCTACTCAATGTTCTGACCAATGAAGGCAAGTGTGCCATATGCAATACCCTGTCTACCTGCGAATGCACTCTCAAGAAACTGTGCACCTGCACCCCTAGGTCTCTTTGTTTGGCAGCATTCCACAGGACCCTGCCATTCACTATACAAGTCCTGCCCTGATTTGCCTTTCCAAAATGCAACACTTCACATTTATCTAAGTTAAACTATATCTGCCACTCCTCAGTCCATTGATCCATCTGATCAAGCTCCCGTTGTACTCGGAGATAATCTTCTTCACTGCCCTCTACACCACCCATTTTGGTGTCATTGCAAACTTACCAACCATGCCTCCTATATTCACATCCAAATCATTTATATAAATGACGAAAAGCAGTGGACCCAGCACCAATCCTTGCAGCACACTGCTGGTCACACACCTCCAGTACAAAAATCAATCCTCTACCATCACTCTTTGTCTCCCACATTCTAACCAACTTTGTATCCAATTGTTTAGCTCCCCTGGATCCCATGGAATCTAACTTTACTAACCATATAAGACCAAAAAAGAAGACTTTTAAAGTATCATGAAATGGCAATTAATCTGAGGATTGGTAAGATTTTAGAATACAGAAAATAGACAAAGAAACTGATAAGGAAAAGAATAATATTATACCAACACAATCTCATAAAGGACATACAAATGGAGAGTACAAACTTCTACAGGTACGTAAAAGGGAGACAATTGGCTAAGGCAAATATAGCTCCATTAAAAGAGGTGTCAGGAGAATTTATAACAGGGAATAGAAAATGGGCAGAAAAGCTAACTGATTACTCTGTGTCTGTTTTCACTGAGGAAGACACAAGAAATCTCTCAGAAGGTTGTAAGGGTTGCACTGGAGAAATTAATGGGCTGAAACTTGACAAGTCCCCAGGCCTGATCGTCTACATCCCAGAGTGTTGGAGGAGGTGGCCATAAAGGTAGTGAATGCATTGGTAATCATCCTCCAAATTCCATAGATTCTGCAATGATTCCTGCGGATTGGAAGCTCGCAAATGTTTCCCCTTTATTTAAGAAAGGAGAAAGGGAAGAGGAAACAGGATATACCAACATATGAGCCTTATTTCAGCAATAGGGAAATGCTAGAATCTATCATAAAGTGCGTGATAAATGGACACTTATATAAAAATGACTCAATTGGGCATAATTGACAAACCTATGAAATGTTTTGAGGATGTTACTAACAGAACTGATAAAGAGGAGTCAATGAATATAGTATGTTTGGGTTTTCAGAAAGCTTTTGGCAATGTTCCCTTCAGGAGGTTGGTTTGGTCCAAAGTGTGGACAGAGTGGATGTTGGGACGATGTTTCCATTAGCAGGAGAGATGTGGACCTGAGGACACAGCCTTAGAGGAAAGGGAAGACCCTTTAGAACAGAGATAAGGAGAAACCTTTTTCGTCAGAGAGTGGCGAATCTGTGAAAATCATTGCCACAGAGGGCTGTGCAGGCCAGGTCATTGAGTAAAGTTAAAACAGAGAAAGATAAGTTCTTGATTGTCAAGGGAATCAAAGGTTACAGGGAGAAAGCAAGAAAATGGGGTTGAAAAACCTGTCTGCCATGATCAAATGGCAGAGTACACTCGATGGGCCAAATGGCTTAATTTCTGTTCTTATGGTCTTTAAATGAACTACAGATGGTAATATATTTGTGTGGAATGTGGATTAGCAAACAGATAGAAATTGGAGAGTTAGAATAAATGGTTTATTCTTGCATTAGCAAGCTGTAAACAGTGAGTACCACAAGGACCAGTACTTGGGCCCCATCTATCCTCAATGTATATCAGTGATTTAGTATTGGGTTGGGGGGGGGCAAATGTAATATTTCCAGATTTACAAATGATACAAAACCAAGCAGGAATATGTGTTGTGAGAAAGATATAAGAAAGATATGGACAGTCTTAGTAATTGGGCAAGAATATAGCAGGTGGAATTCAATGTGGAAAAATGTTAGCATATTGGACGTTGGTAGGAAGAATGAAGGTAAGAATATTTCTTAAATGGTGAGAGGGTGGAAACTATAGGTATGCGAAGAGACTTCAATGTCTTTGATTATAAGTCACTGAAGGCTGACATTGAGGTGCAGCAAGCTATTAGGAAGCCTTTATGGCAACAGGATGTGAGTACAGGAGCAGAGAACAGAGAAGGGTATAGCCAGGGTGGATAGAGACAAGCCTTTTCCCAGGGTAAAGGATTCAATAACAAGAGGTCACGGTTTCAAGGTGAGAGGTGGAAAGTTTAAGGGGGATACACGCAGGAAGTACTTCATACAGAGGGTGGTAGAGGCAGGCATGGTAGATTCATTTAAGATGCATCTGGACAGATGCAGGAGTAGGAGAAAGTGAGGACTGCAGATGCTGGAGTACCAGAGTTGAAAAATGTGGTGCTGGAAAAAGACACCACACCAGGCAGCATCCAAGGATCAGGAGAATCGACGTTTCGGGCATAAGCCCTTCTTCAGGAATGAGGCTGGTGTGCCAAGCGGGCTGAGATAAAAGGTAGCAGGGAGGGAATTTGGGGAAGGGGTGCTGGGAATACGATAGGTGGAAGGAGGTGAGGGTGAGGGTGATAGGCTGGAGAGGGGGTGGGGGCGGAGAGGCCGGGAAGAAGATTGCAGGTCAAGAGGGCGGTGCTGAATCCGAGACTGAGATAAGGTGGGGGGAGGGGAAATGAGGAAGCTGGAGAAATCTACATTCATCCCGTGTGGTTGGAGGGTTCCTAGGCAGAAGATGAGGCACTCTTCCTCCAGGTGTCGTGTGGCCAGGGTCTGGCGATGGAGGAGGCCAAGGACCTGCATGTCCTTGGTGGAGTGGGAGGGGGAGTTAAAGTGTTCAGCCATGGGGCGGTTGGGTTGGTTGGTACGGGTGTCCCAGAGGTGTTCCCTGAAACATTCCGCAAGTAGGCGGCCTGTCTCCCCAATGTAGAGGAGACCATATCGGGTGCAGTGGTTGCAGTAAATGATATGTGTGGAGGTGTAGGTAAATTTGCGATGGATATGGAAGGATCCATTGGGACCTTGGAGGGAGGTGAGGGGGGAGGTTGGGCGCAAGTTGCAGGGGAAGGTGCCGGGAGTGTAGGTTGGGTTGGTGGGGGGTGTGGACCTGACGAGGGAGTCGCAGAGGGAGTGGTCTCTCCGGAATGCTGATAGGGGTGGGGAGGGAAATATATCCCTGATGATGGGGTCTGTTTGGAGGTGGCGGAAATGATGGAGGATGATAAGATGTATCCGGAGGTTGGTGGGGTGGAAGGTGAGGACCAGTGGGATTCTGTCCTGGTGGCGATTGGAGGGGCGGGATTCAAGGGCAGAGGTGTGGGAAGTGGAGGAGATGCAGTGGAGAGCATCGTCGACCACGTCGGAGGGGAAATTGCGGTCTTTGAAGAAGGAGGCCATTTGGGTTGTTCGGTAGTGGAATTGGTCCTCCTGGGAGCAGATGCGGTGGAGGCGAAGGATTTGGGAATATGGGATGGCGTTTTTACAGGGGGCAGCTTGGGAGGAGGTGCAACCCAGGTAGCTGTGGGATTCGGTTGGTTTGTAGTAAATGTCTGTGTTGAGTCGGTCGCCCGAGATAGAAATGGAGAGGTCTAGGAAGCGGAGGGAGGAGTCTGAGACAGTCCAGGTAAATTTGAGGTCGGGGTGGAAGGTGTTAGTAAAGTGGATGAACTGTTCAACCTCCTCGTGGGAGCACGAGGTAGATGCATGAGTAGGTGGGGAACAGAGGGATACAGATGCTTAGGAGTTGGGCGACAGGTTAAGACAGTGGATTTGGATTGGCTCAGGCTTGAAGGGCCAAAGGGTCTGTTCCTGGCTGTAAATTTTCTTTGTCCCTTGTTCTGTGTTCTAAAACTTGTATCAATTGTTTTGGAGCTTGGTTAGAGGGTAGCTGAAATATTGTATGCAATTTTGAATGAAAATGAAAGATGATCATACTGAAACCTATAAAATACAGTAGATGCAGGTAAAATGTTTTCTTTGATTGGGAAATCTAACTAGGATCACAACTTAAAAATAAGGAGGAATGCTATTTCGGGCTGAGATGAGAAATCCTTTAACTCAGAGGCTGTAAACCTTCAGAATTCTGTACCCCAGAGGGCTGTGGATGTTTAATCTTTGAGTATATTTAAAGAAGCAGAAAGATAAAATTAAAAATCACACAACACCAGGTTATAGCCCAACAGGTTTAATTAAACCTGTTAATTAAACTTGTTGGACTATAACCTGGTGTTGCTTCCAATTAAACCTGTTGGACTATAACCTGGTGTTGTGTGATTTTTAACTTTGTACACCCCAGTCCAACACCGGCATCTCCAAATCAGAAAGATAAAAGGCATTGAATTGCTCAATCAGCCATGATCATATTAAATGGAAGAGCAGGTTCAACAGGCTGAATGGCCTATTCAGCTTTGACAAAGGGTCAGTTAGACTTGAAACATCAGCTCTTTTCTCTCCTTACAGATGCTGCCAAACCTGCTGAGATTTTCCAGCATTTTCTCTTTTGGTTTCAGATTCCAGCATCCGCAGTAATTTGCTTTTATTTTGGCCTATTCAAGTTCCTGTCTTTCTGTGAAATCCTTGGTTGGCAAGCCCATCTCAATGTTGTGAGCAATTCACACCATCTTTGATGCATTTCACAAGTGGTGTGTGGAGATTCTAGCTATACAGTGGCGTGGTGCCAATTGATGGTTTGTGTTGATTGTTAAATAAACTGTTAATGGCACCACTTACCTCATGAATATTTAGTTCCCCATCTTACCAAACTCACCATACAAGCTTGACATCAAGAAAATTTTGACAGGGAAACCAAAACCCACAACTGGCAGATTCAACTCACCACTTACTCTGAACAACTTCCATGCTGGATATTGGGCAACAACATCTCAAGACACGATCCACAGGCATAATTCATCCACACACATTGGTATCTAGCATCTGCCAACCCATTATGAATATCATGGCACCTCTCTGGCAGGTCACTTAAGAAACACAGAAGCAGAAGCATTGCCAGAAGCACAGCCAACTAGCATTGAGAAGGCAGAGAAGAATACTTTGCACACCAGGACAGGCATTTAGCTCACATGATGGACCAGGCTGCATCCCAGGGTGGCATGCTTGCTCTCTTAGTGCTGACTCACCTAGTGCCTAACTGCATGTTCACAGAATCCTTGCCTTGTTTTGCCATACCATGCCTGCTAGCACATTGTTGTTTCGGCCAGATCCAAAGGCTATCAGTACAGCTGTTTTGAGATGCTCTTTAGATCAGTCACAGACAGGCTGCTTTCCCATAGGGATCTGTCTGAAAGGATACATCTTGGAAAGCAGCCCACTTAGATGTCAACCTAGAACTTACAGCCTGCCTGACAAATGCATGCACATTTATTCAAACAAATGGCCATGTCAGAACTTGGTGAGGCCAGTCTTCAGTATGGTAAAGGGGAAATGCTGTCAGTCAGGGAGTCACTCACATGGTCAGTCACTCACAGCCACAATATGCACATAGTGCAGAGCTTGGCATGGTCACCTCATCTACTTGAGATATTCATAGTTAGGGAATCTGTTCCAGTATATTCCAGGGAGTGTTCAGCAGTCAGTCTTATAAGACTAGAACAAGCATCATTTTACTATCAGTGGGGGAGATGTAAACACTGGTCAGGGGCCTGATCAATCACGTACAGGGCCTATTCATCAAAGTCAGTCAGAGGTCTGGGGCGAATGCTGTCCTGGGCATCCATCTTTCAGGAGGTTTCAAGGGGGCTCCTGCAGAAGGAGCAGGGAGAACCAATGACAGAAGGGTGGGGGAGTCAAGGCTGAGAGGGTGTAACAGAGACATTTGTAGTGGAGATAAGGATGATGCTGGAGGGGTGGAATCTCAAGATGAAAGACAGCAATGCAGAACAGATTCTGAGGATATAGTAGTCTACAAAATGGTGGGTTTAGTGGCAGAGACTACCACCATAGCCTCCACAGGGGAAGTGTAAAGGATCAGGGTGGGCATCAAAGTGGTGTAATATTAGGATCCATTAGGCAGGGAGGACAGTAGTAAGTGAGTTCAATATAATGGGTCTCCAAATGGAGAGGAAGGGTGGAAATGAGCTTTTGGAGTTTTACAATGTAAAAGAAGGCAGGGAAGCATTGGGGGTGTGGGGTGGTATCTGGTAAGAAGGTGAGGCTCAGTACTGATGGTGTTCACAATGAACTGTATTCCCTACCATCACCTTCCTTTCTCTAGAGCAAAGTGAAACTAGAAAATGTTGGAAACAATGCCCAGGGTGGGGAAGTCAGTGTCTCTTTGATGGGCAAAAACACACAATTCACATTTGGTGGTATCCAAAGCACTGAAGCAACAAATACACGAAGCAGACATTTGCAAAGTACAGCTATATTTAGTTTACAATCGTTTCATTGCCATTTTGCTGTTAATTCAGATAGAGAGGCTTAGGGGCCAGATGCTAATCAATGGTGATTGAACTTCATCATCTCAATGATGTGAACATTAGCAACATTGATGCTAGAAAAGGTCACAACTCTCTGAAGGGCGTTACTAATTGTACAGCTTCCAAGGTACCTCTGTGACACACAACATCATTTCATCGTCTATCATGTCAGTGTACTGATGGTCTGTACTGAATAAAGTGAGAAGTTGAATGTTTCATATGGGTCTGAGAAGAGTGTAGGAGTGCTGCAGACTCTCCTTTCTTGATGATATTGGGTGGTCACTTTGCTGGTGCAACACCTTCACTGAGTTCTTGCACAGATCAAGCCTGAGTGTGGATGGATGAGGGAGACATGACCCTCATTATCAGGTGCAGAAGGTCTTACTGGGTGGAGAAGTGTGCCCAGCCTCATCTGCAGGATACACTGACAACAACTATTCTAAGGATGAAGAAATTCTTCTGTTATCTAAAAACAGTGTCATTTTATTTTTCTATATTCTTGATTATGGTTGAAAATTGGAAAGAACTGTTTTAAAGTCAAGGAATTGTTGAGGATTGCTGCACTTACCACTTAACTTAAAGGCAAATTAACTGATACTCATTCTAAGTGCTGTTTACACAGTTATTTGGGCAAAGAGTGGGGAAAGCCTACTTAGAGATGAGCTTTGTGAATGGAGATTTGCTCAGTAACAAGCAGCTGATTGATCTGTGCAGTGCCTTCAAACAACCATGTGATTGGCTCCCACATAGCTGAACAGCTTGTGGTAAGAATGGTTAGGTCAGAAGCTATCAGACCTCCAGAAGGGAAGCAGCTGTTTGTGCTCTGCAATGAAAATCACATCAAGCCTGAAGATAGCTGTTTATTTCTCCTCATCAACTTCTGTAAGTTATGGGTTTTAATTAATAAGTCGGTACATTTATAAGCGTGAACCAATCATTCTGCACCTCCTGAAAATAAGTGGAGGGAGTTGGAGAAGGAAGATTGGGAAGCAGTGTTGGCAAAACAGGGTACTGAGCAGGGCAGATAGAACAGTATGCCAGGACCTCCATCAGCAGGTAGTGAAGTTATTGAACGATAATGAGTAGGGTGGCTAATACAGTTCAATGGACACTCTGAAGAGGAATGGGTGCCTTTGGAGGAAGGATGCATTAAGGAGAGAAAGGTATAAACAAAGGACTTCATCAAACAAATATAAAACACAGGCTTGATTCGATATGCATATCCATTGTCCAATCTGAACTTCGTTTCATCATTGTAATAGTCTGAAGCCTATGGAATGAAGAATCATTACTTCATGATCTTTGGGCTGTCTGTGTTGTCAAATTTCATGTTGCAGCTGGATATTAAAACTGACTGAACCTACCAAGTTACTGCTCCCCTGGATGGTCCTGTTACTCACTGTTATTGGGTTGCTGCCCTGGAATCGAAATTGAGCTCTGGAAGATGAGAGTGAAAATTCCAATGCATGGTATGTGAGCCAGTGAATTTGATTATTGGCTACCCCAGATAGCAATAGAATCACAAAGCAGGAGAGCAGGATTTTTGTAACTGAAATTCACCTCCTATCAAATGAAACATCCAACACCTCCAGGACTCAGGCCAACAAAACTCAGCAGGATAATCACAAGAGAAGTCTGTGTTAGCACCCCCAAGATACTCAACAAGACGGTGCTAGAAGTGGCGCTATATATATTCCAGAGATTTTTAAATGCCAGGAAGTCAGAGAGTGGAATCTTGTCTGCCACATTGTGGAGAACCTCTGACTGACATCAAATCAGATATTCACTTTTCTACCTCTGAACAATCTGCCAACAGAGAAATGAAACAGAAACTGATGGTGAAACTCTTCAGATCTGGCAGCATCTGTGGAGAGAAGAACAGAATTAACATTTCAACTTGAAATAGCATCAAGAGAATTTTGTCACATCCTTAAGGAGCAGCAAGTAGCTAAATAGATCCACAATGGAGCCAATTGGAGACAGCTTGCTGAGCTGTTACCCACAGAGGATGATGAGGATGAAACCCAGTTGGTAAATGGAGAAAACCTCCTGGCAAAAATGTCAGTGATTCAGCAACTTCTGGTTAAAAACGCTGGCTTCCAGGAGCTGCTTTGAACATATATAACCACAGACCATTCTGTGGAGGGTGTCACTCTCTGTAACGATGGCATGTCAGCTGTGCCCACAATAAATTTTAAAAGTTTATAACTTGTCCAGGGCTCAACATTGAGTTGTCCATGCTCCCAGGTGTGCTACACTTGTTAATCAGATAGTGCTTTTTAATTGAATGTCACAGGCAAGTTCTCAACTCTGCCTGGGCAGCCAATGCTATTGGGGTTGAGACCCACATTTGTGGAAGAATCAATACAAGGATCACATGATTCTGACCAGGCAGTGCAGGCTCAGTCATTACTGAGTAAGGGAAAAACTTAAACAAGGACTGAATTTAACTGAAATTAAGGGAGTTATGCTCCCTGGCTGGTCAGCATAAGGTAAATATTTAGTAATTAATATTACTTACAGGGAGCCATGAGGAATAAGATGGAAAGTCAAATGTGGTCAGGGATGTTGATTTTCAACTTCATAACAAATACTCAAAAAGAGCAGGAGGATCTTTGATAATGTTCGTGGTTTATTGTCTTTGTTTGAAGTTGTCTTGCTTTAACTGCAGAGAAGTGATAATATTTTCGATCATAATTTTGATTTGTGATTTGTTGTATGTACATTTTTACAAACACTAGTATTGACAAGTGGTTGGTCACAAGTAGCAAGAAATAGTCTGATGTAGTTAATTGTATCTTATTCCAAATACATGCTAATTGTACTTTAGTTCTTTTTTCATGACTGAAACTTGTACTTCCACATTTAATGGCCATGTAAGATAATTGCTATTCTTATGGGATGAAACTTGTTCCATTTTTATTGCTACTTATGTTCAAAGAAAGTTTTAACTAAGAATAATATATCAAAAATAGATCATGGAGGGAATCATAAATACATTTTGGTCAGGTTTCTTGGTTCAGCGATGGTCAATGTAAGACCCAGTTGGAGAGATAATAACATTTCACATCTTAAGAATATCACGCTGACATCATTTAACAAATTCCATGGTCACCACACACAGGTGAATCCAGAAGGAAATATATACTCGAGCACCAATTGGATTGTTTCCTGCTGACAATGTAGAAGCAATTGAAAAACGGGAAATCAAAGGTCGATTTGTAACAGATGAATCGTAGCAGATGAATCAGCTCTATTGAAACTTTCAACAGTTCAAAGTAAAGATCAGCTAGTAATCCAAAAATGGGAAAAAGTCCATTTTGCTACTTTCTACTAATAATTTTATAGATAATTAAGATTACAGCTTCTTAAATCTCTCAGGGTATTGTGGGAAAGTAACACATCGATGACTCTGTATTTGCTAATTAAACTGAAAAGCTTGTTGATCTGAAACCTTGAAAATTTGGTTCATTTGACTGTGGAGGTGGAATCGAGAAGCATTTTGGTGTACAAAAGTAAGCAAAGCAACAGGTAGCTAATTGGGCCAATTAAAGGGTCCAATGAGGCCACTCTGCAAATGCCAAGCAGAATTTCTCTGCCAGCATGTAGGCCCTGCCAATGGATAAAGAGATGGAGCCAGCTTCTGGATAGCAAAGTCTTCCATGCAGCTAGGCGACCCATTACCTTGCACTTCGCATAACCACAGGATCTCAGCTGCTGCTGGAATCCACAAAATGAGGCAATTGCTCGCCACAATAACAGCCTGGTCACTGTAACTTCTTCTTTTAAAGTATATATTAAATATATATTTTATATTTTCTTTAGGGGGCAACTGTGTCTTGAGACATCCTCTGATTCTCCTTCCTACAGCTTCTATTTCTATGGTGAAGCCACCAATCTGTTAGTTGTGGAGGACTTTCTACTGGTCCTACAACCTTGGGAGTCCATCCTCTGGTGTTCAATGAACGGGGTTCCTGAAGGATCTATTTAATTGGCCTTTTCATCAAAGTCCTAGTGCTGACATGTGTTTGTTCCTAACCTGTATTTTTTCCCAATGGTGGGATCAGGACCCTGACATGAAAAACATGCCAGTTAATTATGTTTCTCTCCACAGATGCTACCTGTGGATTGAGTACTTCCAGCATTTTCAGTTTTAATTTCAGATTTCCAGATTCTGCAATATTTTACTTTTATACAAGCTGTGATTTCCTTTGTGGAGCACAGAGTAGCAGGAGTCATCAGGAGTCCTGCATTCCATTCAGAAAATTTAGATCTGTCCTCTCCAGTCTCCTTTCCTTTCTTACCAATGATATTCCACATTACTCATTCTTCCAATATTCCAGGGGTTATTCCTCATCCTCTGTTGCCAGCACATGAGAAAAACTAACTGCTTCCTAATGAATACCATGGGCAATTAATTCTTCATGCTACCTCTCAGGCAATTCATTTCTTTCTTCTTTCTCCTTAACAAAGAAGATTGATGAGGGCAGAGCAGTAGATCTGATCTATATGGACTTCAGTAAGGCGTTCGACAAGGTTCCCCTTGGGAGACTGATTAGCAAGGTTAGATCTCATGGAATATAGGGAGAACTAGCCATTTGGATACAGAATTGGCTCAAAGGTAGAAGACAGAGGGTGGTGATGGAGGGTTGTTTTTCAGACCGGAGGTCTGTGACCAGTGGAGTGTCACAAGGATCGGTGCTGGGCCCTCTACTTTTTGTCAATTACATAAATGACTTGGATGCGAGCATAAGAGGTACAGTTAGTAAGTTTGCAGATGACACTAAAATTGGAGGTGTAGTGGACAGTGAAGAAGGTTACCTCAGATTACAACAGGATCTTGACCAGATGGGCCAATGGGCTGAGAAGTGGCAGATGGAGTTTAATTCAGATAAATGCGACGTGCTGCATTTTGGGAAAGCAAATCTTAGCAGGACTTATACACTTAATGGTAAGGTCCTAGGGAGTGTTGCTGAACAAAGAGACCTTGGAGTGCAGGTTCATAGCTCCTTGAAAATGGAGTCGCAGGTAGATAGGATAGTGAAGAAGGCGTTTGGTATGCTTTCCTTTATTGGTCAGAGTATTGAGTAAAGGAGTTGGGAGGTCATGTTGCGGCTGTACAGGACATTGGTTAGGCCACTGTTGGAATATTGCATGCAATTCTGGACTCCTTCCTATTGGAAAGATGTCGTGAAACTTGAAAGGGTTCAGAAAAGATTTATAAGGATGTTGCCAGGGTTGGAGGATCTGAGCTACAGGGAGTGGCTGAACAGGCTGGGGCTGTTTTCCCTGGAGCGCGGAGGCTGAGGGGTGACCTTATAGAGGTTTACAAAATTATGAGGGGCATGGATAGGATAAGAAGGCAAAGTATTTTCCCTGGGGTCAGGGAGTCCAGAGCTAGAGGGCATAGGTTTAAAGTGAGAGGGGAAAGATATAAAAGAGACCTAAGGGGCAATTTTTTCACGCAGAGGGTGATACATGTATGGAATGAGCTGCCAGAGGATGTGGTGGAGGCTGGTACAATTGCAACTTTTAAGAGGCATTTGGATGGGTATATGAATAGGAAGGGTTTGGAGGGATATGGGCCGGCTGCTGGCAAGTGGGACTAGTTTGGGTTGGGATATCTGGTCAGCATGGACAGGTTGGACCGAAGGGTCTGTTTCCATGCTGTACATCTCTATGACTCTATGACTCTAAGACAAACTGCTATCATTGCAAATCAATTTCTTCTCAGTAATGTCTTCAGGAATTGAATGCTGGCAAAGCAAAGCTTCCTCTCTAATTCACATTGGCTCTCCTCTTCTCAAGTTGATGTTTTCGTCTCTCTCAGTTCCTTCCCTTCTCCTGACTCCAGCCCTGTTATGGGCAATAAGTTTCAGGTTATGCTGTCAAAGTTGTTCCTTTGCTTTCCTCCCAGGTGATCCTCTTCTACCCCTGTTCAAAGCATTGAAGCTCTCCACCCATGCAAAACACAAAGGATAGAAACTACCAAGAGGGAAAGTGAAATGCAGCTCAAGGTATTTGTCATGTCATGTCATCATGTCATGTCTGGCAGAATGGAAAAGTAACAGAAGTTGAACAGCTTCAAACAAATTGACATCACCCTTCCCATTCAAAACTATATACATACAACCAAATACTTCCATGAGCTTTGTAATTTAATTAGCCACTACGTACAAAGAAATCCCAATTGTATTGAAGAGAAATAAAAGACATATACACATGGAGGCATGAAAGACAAATCTAAACATTGAAGCCAACGACTTGTGGCTCATTTCTAGAAGAGTCCTGTCAATCGAAATAGGGACTTAGAAAAAGGTGTTTGAGGTAGGGACCAAAATCATATTTCAGAAAACTGCAGGCAATTAGAAGAGGATGATGTCCATGGTTATTGGAGGTCAATCATCTCAGTCTCAGGTTCTGCGGGATTCCTCAGAGTCATATGCTAGACCTAAATGTCTTCTATTGATTCATCAAGGATCTTCCATCCATCATAAGGTTAAAGAAAGGAGCTTTGCGGATGATTGCACATTTGCCATTCCTCAAATACTGAAGCAGTCCATGTCCAGAGGTAGCCTGAATACCTGAACAACACCTGGGCTTGAGCCGCTAAATGGCAAGTAACATTTGCATCACACAAGTTCTAGGCAATTACCATCTCTAATTAAAGAAGAATCTAACCACCCTTCCTTAACGTTCAATGGCATTCTCATCTCTAAAACACCTACTGCCAGCATCCAGAAGTTTACCATTGACCAGAAACTGAATTTTACCAGCCAGATAAGTATTGAGGCTACAAAAGCAAATTAGATTTAAGGAATTCTCAGACAAGTAACTCATCTCTCAGTTCCAGGGCACAAGTCAGGAATGTGATACTCCATTTGCCTGGATGGGTGAAGCTCCAAGAACACTCAAAATGCTTGATAATATTGGGTCAAAGAAGCCTGCTTGATTAACAGCTTCAAAGGTCAATCCTTTCACTACTGATGCACAATGGCAGCAATGTGCACTATCTACAATATGTATTGATGCAATGTATCCCCATTCATCTGACAGCAGCTTTCAAGTGCAAAACCTATGTCTCATAGAAGGATAAGGATAACAGATTTATGGGACATAAACGCCTACAAGTTCTCCTCCAAGACACTCAGCATCCTGGCTTGGAAATAGTTATCCCTTCAGTGTCAAAATCCTGGAACTCCCTTCCTAGCAACTCTGTGGATGTCACTACCCCTCAAGAACTACAGCAGTTCAAGAAGGCAGCTCATCACCAATATCTCAAGGGCAATTAGCTGAAACATCTTCTACAATCTGGATCTATTTTGTGAGTTTGTTAACTCTATGTCTTAAAATGCATGTCTTGAAATTTACTAAAAGCTTTGTCCTTGCTGAGATTCTGCATTTTGCATTTTGCATTATTCTCCTGTTATTTATCCATTTGTCAGGCCATCTAATGGCAATTTAGTACAAGTATGTCTTTTTTTCCACATGAATAACAAGATTATTTCAAATTTCAACCAAAAGTGTTGATTTTAAAACCTTAATTTTACCTGTATTTTTCAAGAGATTACAACTATTTTAAAGAATAGACATTACAATGCAAGTATCCATTTCCCTATACCTGAATGTGTAAACTGAGAGCAGTGAGAGATAAGGTGAAAATCATCCCATTTCTTCTCATACTGGAAGCCATTGTTTTCAACTTTGCCAAAGTAGTTCATAATACCTTGAAAATACTGTGCCTGCAATAAATTCCAAATCTTTTCATTTGTTGTCCAGATTTTTCCTTAAAATCAGCTCAGATGTTAGTTTACTTCCTGTGGTAGTGCAATACTACAGAGTCCTACAACAGTACTTGCTACATTTTGGCTTATTGGAATGTGAATGATTATCCTTTCATACAGCAGTCCCTTAGTTAATTATGCCATACATCACAGTTATTGTAGAGCTTAACTATTTAATTATATTACTTACTCGGCTTAATTTTGAAAATCATCCATCCCTGTACAATTTTTTACTGTTTTCTGACTTTTCATACGAGACATGGCTCAGTTGTGAAACAATATCCCACCTCACAACAAAAATCAAGGTAGACCTATTTCTATGGCATCTTCATTGCTCCAAAACTCAGCTGAAAATCTGAAAAACCAAGCAGTGCATGGCTTCTGTAAGATCAAAAACATTTGCAATACTAGACCTTCAAAGGGTCAACCCAATCTTTGCAACTGAACACAAATATTAAACTGTTTACATTGTCTTTAATTAGAATAGTTTAGTAAGAAACTCAACAATCGTATTTTTTCCATTGGATTACAGTATTTCATTTTGATAACATAACTACACAGGGTTAACACAATGACCTAAATCAGAAAGATGGAGAGCTAATCCTGGCCTGTTTGGCCTTCATTACTCTCTGCTTGGACTCAAGGGACCCACAATTAATTTACCTCTTCAAAATCGCTCCCCAGCCAGATGTCGTATTTCATCACTTCGTGCTGCTCGGTGAGAAACACAAACATGTGATGGTGGACTCTGGCCCAGGACAGGAAATTAAACCACTTCTCTCCAGGGAAGGAGGAGGTAGAGATAATGGAAGTTGCCTTGGACAAGTCAAGTTGTATTATAGTCTGACATTTAACTGCTTCCCCTTTCAACTGAGACAGCAAAGTTCAGAAGCCATTTAATCTGTCCCTGCTGGGATGTAAAGATATATGGACCTGAAACAATGCACATTTATGATGTTTTCTTGTTCAATGCGGTGGAGTTTATAAAAGCTTGTCAGTGTCCAGTTAGCAGATTATTTGTAGTATAAATATTTGAATTAGATTTACAAAGTGGGACTTGTGAATATAGAAATGCAAAGTTAAAAAATTCGTGAAGAAGACTTATGCTTTCTTTACATGGCAAGGACCAGACTTAATCTGATACGCTTTCAAAATGTACAAAGTGATTTAGTATCAGCTCATACTTCAGCCATACAGGGTCCTGTGTAACCATGGAGAAGAACTTCCTGGCAAAGGAAGAGAAGCAGGCCATTCAGCCCCTCAAGCTGATCACTGTTAATTTGAAATTCAGTCAAAATTAGGATATTAATTAAAAAATAAAAGTCCTGCTAATTTGTTTTTACTATCAAAATGTAAAAATAGTGCAACTAGGATTTTTTTCCAGTTTGGAACTAACATGTTAAAAAAGTAGCTTTGTGCTAAATTTCGATTTTCAGCTGGTACTTGGGATGCATTCACACTAAGGTTAGAATCATGTAAGTCAATTTCGGTTTCACAATCTTACTAAACTGACCATGTAAACCAGACTCTAGAATGAAGTGAAATGAGATTCCTTAGAATGGATTAATTTATAGATCCTTAATTGGATACCACATGACATGTAAACTCAGTGCAATATCAAACTCAGTTCACAAGATATTCAGGGACTTCCTTCAACCAACATTCTGGGCATCCAGTTAAATTTAATTCAAATGCCTACAATTTCCTTTTCCCCCTTTAATTATTTTTATTTGTTAATGACTGGGAGTGGTGTCCACTTTCTATCTCTGCACACTGCTTGCCCTTGCTCCAACTCCAACCGGACAGAGAAATGCACCAATAGAAATGGACTTCTGCCTGCCCAAGCCCAAACTGCACCCGTTGTCTCAGAGAATCACACTGAATCAAGGTAGGGCTTCTGAGGTACTCAAGCCATAAGATTCAACAGATCAATTGTGGCATTTATGCTTTACATAATCCTCTTCCCACCTTCCTTCATTGAACCATACTTATATCCTTCGAGGTTTCATCCCCCTCTTCTGTTTTCACTGAAACTTTTTTGCCTGCTTTCCACAAAGAAGAAAGGAATTGGAATTGACACGTAGAGTGAAACAAAGCTAGTGAAAAGCTTAGATTATTTGGACTGAATGGCCTGTTTCTGCATTGTAAATTCTATGCCATTCCAGTTATTATATTCTGAAACTATCTAATGTTTGAAGTCAGCAATAAAACAAGTTATCAAGACTAAACAGGTGGTGCTTCTGGCAATTATTATGTCTTCACCGTATTGTTTTCATAGACACAAAATTAAAATGGGCACAATCGAAATGTGAGTTATATTAATTTTAGACTATGATACGATCAACAAAATCATAAAAATAAAAATTGGTTTCATAATAATAAATCACATGAAACAAATGAAGTCTGATCACTCAAAATCTATTCATTTTGTGAATACATTTTGTGATTACTGTCAGTTTGCAAGAAAGTGTGCTGTTTCCTCTCCTCATCCTTGACCACATTCACTGGCCGGAATCTGAATCTAGAACACAGAAAACATTTTTATAGACTACATTTTAAAATTTATTATTGGTATTTATCACACTCAAGTGGACTCTAAAGCGTGGGTTAATTTTGCATAGCTCTACAGTTCCGATGACATTGTTAGCCAACTGAGACTGTGGTCTACTATGTGGAGTTGAAGTTGCAAGATCTGATTTTATTACCAGGCTCGTGAAAGTTGCAATTTTAACATTTATTTAAGCAGTTAATTCAAATCAGCAAGTTGAAAATGTTGCACAACCTCAGTGATTCTGTATAAGACTGAAATGACATGAGTTAATTTAAATTAATTTTAGAGGTTCTCAGTATGGAATCCAGTCATTGTTTGAGTGAGTATAAATATGTGCTAAAGCCATTGGAAGCATTGAGAAACCATCTGTGTTTATTATAAATTAAATTTAGTAACAATAAAGAATTAGCTCACTTGTTCAAATAATGTGCTATTTGGTTTGATTTCATTTCACATGTGAACTGTCTAAGTCTCACCAAGCACCTTGATTTCTGGCGGTAATCCAGTCTGTACGCTCAAGGAAATGAAAAGAAAATCATGCAGTGTGGATGATCCAGATTCCATACCTTAAATACAGAATTTAAAAAAAATATATATTAACAGAAAACAAACTATGCCAGCCGAACAAACTGCTTTTGGATGAATCCATTTTGCTTTACAGAAACGTTCATAACAGACAAACATTTTGACACTAAAAAACTATAAAGTAGGTGGAATAACTTCAACAATAATTCAAAGAATCAAAGATTGATTACTACACAGAAAGCAAAATTCGCCATAGTCCCACAGACTGTTCTATCACTGGAGAAAGCTGAGTTTAATCTGAGGTGGAAGAGCCAGTGTTGGGCTGAGGTGGACAAAGTTAAAAGTCACACAACACCAAGTTAAGGTCCAACGGGTTTATTTGGAAGCATTAGCTTTCAGAGCGCTGCTCCTTCATCAGGTAGCCATGGAGCAGGATCATAAGACACAGAATTTATAGCAAAAGATTACAGTGTCATGCAACCGAAATGATATACTGAAAAAACCTAGATTGCTGTTAAGTCTTTCATCTTTTAGAATGGTTTGCAAGTTTTGGTACATTACTATGTAAATCCCAGAACTTCTTTTAAGTCACACCCTTAAGATAACTTAAGGTTTTATTAAAAAAAAGTGACATTTCAGCTCAGACAATGCAATAAAGGTGTGAGGTTAGAGTCTGACTGTATCCCAGTCTTGAGTCAGACTGGTTCTATTTCCAAAGTAGGAATTTATAAAATATTGCATGGATTTATTGCCTGCATTGACTGCCTGCAGATTGTGCACTTTTTGAGCAAAATGAAATGTATCTCCAAATTTAATTCTGCAAATGCAAATTCACCCCATAGACTTATATGTCTGTGTGTGTATGAGAGAGAGAACATGACTACGTGTGTGAGTGCATATGAGAGAGTGTGTTTGTGTGTGAGCATGCTTGGTAAAGTATGTGTATGATGTGCTGAAGTATAAGCCTGTGAGACTGTGTGTGTGTGTGTATGTATGAGAGAGAACGTATGTATGAGAGAGGGTCTGCGTGAGTGTGTGTGAGTATGTAAGAGTGTGTGTATATGAGAGAGTGTATAGTGCAGTGGGGTCACCTGTAGTATGATATGAACCCCAGGTCCCAGTTGAGGCTATCCCCATGAGTACAGAACTTGGCTATCAGCCTCTGCTTGGCCACTTTGCGTTATTGCCTATCCTGAAGTCCACCTTGGAGGACGGTCACCTGAAGATCCGAGGCCTAATGTCCCTGACTGCTGAAGTAATCCCTGAGTAGGAGGGAACACCCCTGTCTGTTGATTGTTGCACAGTGTCCACTCATCTGTTGTCACAGTGTCTGCTTGGTCTCACCAATGTACCATGCCTCGGGGTATCCTTGCCTGCAGCATATCAGATAGACAACGTTGGGGAATACTTCAGCAGTCAGGGGTATTTGGCGTCATAGAATCATAGAAGGAGCCCATTCAGGCCATCAAGTCCACATTGACCCTGCAAAGGACATCCTACCCAGACCCAGCCCCTACCATATCCCATAACCCCACATTTACCATTGCTAATCCAACTTGCCTATACATCCCTGAACACAATGGTCAATTTCATTGTGGTCATTCCACCTAACCTTGCACACCTTTGGTCTGTGGGAGGAAACTGAGCAGAATGTGCAAACTTCACACAGACAGTTACAAAAAACTGGAATTGAACCTGGGTCCCTGGCACAGTGAGCTAACTGTGGCACAGTTAACTCCGTGCTAACCACTGAGCCATCATGCCACCATGTCTGTAACGGACATCCAGTTATTATCTTCTTCATTATCTCAGTTTCCCTCCCGAAATGTATTGGCTGTGGGGTTGGTTGCCAGCTGCCAGTTGGAAAAGTCAGCAGCAGGAGGACACAGCAGTGCTTTGCAGTTAGGGGCATGGAAGGCTAGCAGAGGTCACTACTCATGATGGGAGCTACAGAGAGACTAAAGCCAGTAAAGGATGTGAGGATTTCTTTAGGGGCCTGAAGGGAGTACTCTTGCTCCACCTGGTCTTTGAAGAGGGCTGTAAAGTGATTTATCTCTGGAACCGGCTGTTGCCACCTCCTTCACACTGCTGGGTTTTCCAAGTCCTTGGAATTTGTCCAGTTGCAGTTCACATTAAATCAGCCTTCAAGTTCTAATGTAGGAATATGTTTTAAATACATAAAATGTCCCATGTCTACAAGATAAAGCAAATGAAGTGCTCAAATCCCATTGCTGTGTATCCTTTGGTTTGACAATGAAATCTTACTTTGTAGGGTTCAGTTCCACAATGAAATCCTGTCCATATCATTCATTGCCTCCACTGATGGATTCTTGGTGTCCATTTCCAATCTGGGATTAGGAAAATGATGAGTGGAATCTTATTGAACACCATGGACTACAGCAATATTTATGGCCAAATCAGATGAGAAATCCAGCAAGGGCTATCTTGACATTGGAAGCAACTCAGTGCATTTTTTATGCATGCGACAAGCAGTATGTCGAGTTTCTTCCTTGGCAGCAGTGAGTTGTCTGTTAAGGAGAATTGCTGCTTATTAAACATCTCATTGGAGCATGACTCACCTCATGAATATTCAGTTTCCTACTTTACCGAACATGCTAAACGAGGTAGACATTGAGAATTTTTGATATGGAATTCAGAGTGGGTACCTCACACCATTGGCTGAGAGGATCCGACAAGTTGTTCAGCATCAAGCCTCTACAGGGCCACCAGCCACACACACTCCTTCTCCGTAGACATTGGCACTTGACAGTTGCTAAGCCCTCATGATTGATCATCATGACATCTCTCCAATCCACATATAGGATGAATGTGATGTCATTATTTAAGAAAGGTGGTAAAGAAAAGCCAAGGAACTACAGATTGGTGAGCCTGACATTGGTGGTGGGCAAGTTGTTTGAGGGAATCCTGAGGGACAAGGTTTACATGTATTTGGAAAGGCAAGGACTGATTAGGGATAGTTAGCATGGCTTTGAGTGTGGGAAATCATGTTTTCCGAACTTGATTGAGTTTTTTGAAGATGTAACGAAGAGGATTGATGAGAGCAGCACAGTGGATGTGATCTATGTGAACTTCAGTAAGGCATTCGACAAGGTTCCTCATGGTCGACTGATTAGCAAGGTTAGATCACGTGGAGTACGGTGGGGGGGATCTAGCCATTCAGATACAGAACTGGCTTGAAGATAGAAGACAGAAGGGGCAATGGAGCATTGTTTTTCAGACTGGAAGCCTGTGACCATTGGTGTGCCACAAGGATCGGTGCTGGTCCACTACTTTTTGTCATTTATATAAATGTGAATATAGGAGTCATAATTAGTAAGTTTTGCAGATGACACCAAAAGTGGAGGTGTAGTGGACAGTGAAGAAGGTTGCCTCAGATTACAATGGGATCTTGATCAGAATCGCCAATGGGCTGAGACGTGGCAGATGGAGTTTAATTTAGATAAATGTGAGGTGCTGCATTTTGGAAAGGCAAATCAGGGCAGGACTTATACACTTAATGGGAAGGTTCTGGGGAGTGTTGCTAAACAAAGAGACCTTGGAGTGCAGGTTCATAGTTATGAACCTGCAGATAGAAGGCATTTGGTATGTTTTCCTTTATTGATCAGAGCATTGAGTGTAGGAGGTGGGAGGTCATGTTGCGGCTGTACAGGACATTGGTTAGGCTACGTTTGGAATATTGCGAACAATTCTGGTCTCCCTCCTATCGGAAAGATGGTGTGAAACTTGAACAGGCTCAGAAAGATTTACAAGGATGTTGTCAGGGTTGGAGGATTTGAGCTATAGGGAGAGGCTGAATAGGCTACAGCTATTTTCCCTGGAGCATCGGAGGCTGAGAGTGACCTAATAGAGGTTTATAAAATCATGAGGCGCATGGATAGGATAAATAGACAAAGTAGTCTTCCTGGGGTGGGGGAGTTCGGAACTAGATGGAATAAGTTTAGGGTTAGAGGGAAAATTTAAAAGCTACCTAAGGGGCAACTTTTTCACACAGAGGGTGGTACGTGTATAGAATGAGCTGCCAGAGGATGTGGTGGAGGCTGGTAAATTACAGCATTTAAAAAACACCTGGATGGGTATATGAATAGGAAGGGTTTAGGAGGATATGGGCCAAGTGCTGGCAAATGGGACTAGATTAGGCTGGGATATCTGGTCAGCATGGATGAGATGGACCGAAGGGTCTGTTTCCATGCTGTACATCTCTATGACTCTTATGAAGCACCATTTTGCATCGTAGGGTGCACTAGCAACTAGTATTGAAAGGCTGCCGCAAGGACAGCCACCCAGCTTATGGATTGCATCAGGCTTTGTCTGCTCTCTTAGTGCCCACCCTCTTACCAACTACCTACATGCTCACAAATTCCATGCTTTGTTTTTTACCTGTTAAGATGTTAGCCAGAGCTGAAGGCTGTCAGCCCTGTCATTATAATATGCTTTAGCACTGACACATGCACAGGCTATTTGTCAGTCATGTGGGGTCTGAGGTGGTGAGAAGAGCTCTTGCTGTAAGGAACATCAAGGTGTCAATTGAACACTTACAGATGTGCCAGCTGCCCCAAACACACTGGGCGTTTATTCAGTCAAATGGCCATGTTATCAGAAGATTGGCGGAGGCAAGACCTCAGCTGATTCAGGAGAGGTATGGGAGACTGTTGATTTAGGGGGTACTGATGCCACCAGCCACAGTCCAAATGCAACGAGAAGCTTGACCACGATCAGTCAAATGCTTGGGCCAGGCAAAGTCAGGAGACATGTCTGACTACAGCCTGGGGAGTGGGCTACAGTCAATCCTAAAGGGACAGCAAAAATAGTCAGAGGAATCATGCATTATCTGTTGGAGAGTTGTAAACACAGCTACCAGTGACTGATAGGAAATGGTAAAGGAGTTGAATAAATATTTTGCATCAGTCTTCACAGTGGAAGACATAGCAACACTGCAAAATTACTAAATAATCAAGTGGCAAAAGGAGGAAAGGAAATGAATACAATAACAATCACAAGAGAAACATTACTAGGAAACTAGTGGGGCTAAAACTGATGAGCTATATCCTAAAATATTAAAGGAAATAACCACAGGACAGTGAATACACTGGTTGTAATCTTTCAGGAATTCTTAGATTCTGGCAAAGTCCCAGAGGATTGGAAAACTGCTAACATAACACCTTTATTTTATGAAAAGGAAGAAGACAATAAACAGGTAACTGTAAGTCAGTTAGCTTAACATTGTTCTTGGGAAAATGTTAAAATCTGGTATAAAGGATGTAACAGCAAATCATTTAGAATTACATCATGTGATCAAGCAGAGTTAGAATGGATTCATGGAGAGGAAATCCTGACAAATTTACTGGAATTCTTTGGGGAAGTAACAAGCAGGTTAGATAAAAGGGAGGCAGTTGGTGTAATATATTTGGATTTTCAGAAAGCATTTGATAAGGTACCACACATTACGCTATTTAATAAGGTAATAGCCCATGGCGCTGGAGGTAATATATTTGTATAGGAAGAGGACTGGATAACTAACAGAAGACAGAAAGGTGGAATAAGTGTGAAATTTCGGTCAATCTCAAACTAGTGGAGTACCACGAAGTTTAGTGCTAGGGCCACAATTATTTACAATATACGTTAATGACTTGGATAAGGAAAGCGAATGTACTATTACCAAGTTTGCAGATCATACAGAAATGGTGAGAAGGCAAATGATGAGGATGAAAACCAGTCTGCAGAGGGATTCTGATTGGTAATACAAATGGATAAAAGCTCAACGGATAGAATATATTGTGGGAAAATGTGAGGTTATGCACTTTGGCTGGAAAAAGAGAGCAGCTGAATATTATTTCTATTGCGAAAGACACAATACCATTGGTGCTCAGTGCTGCAGAATTTAATGGCAGTGACTTTAAAAAAGGCAAACGTTGACCAAAACCAACCCAATATTTGTGAAACCTCCAAGAGTGTTAAGGAAGGACAGAGTGTTGCTTCATCATATGCCATGAATCTATTGTGATGGGCTCTAATGAAAACATTTTAATGACACATTGAATGGTCAATCAGGGTCTGGGATGTGAAAGGGTCAGAGTATAGCCAGCACTCCTTCGGATGTATTGTGATAGTTACAGCGACCAGGGCCGTGGTGGAGCAGATTATGGGGCTCCTGAAGATGCAGTTTTTTGTTTGGACCATTCTGAGGGGTGAGAGGCTTCTCGAGTATAGTTGAGACAGTGTGTGCCACTCCATCTTGAAGCACCGTGCTCTCCATAATTACAGCCAGTAATGAGGTGATGTTGTTGATGTTGAAGAACTGGTCAAACATGAGCGGTCTTCTCAGGAGCAGGATGAGGACATTGGAGTGGAGGAAGTTCTCTTTTTGCTTGGTAAAACCTTAGCTGCGTTGGGTGGACCAAACCAGACAAGATCTGATTGACATTCAATAGGTGAGAGCTGGGTGCAGCAAACATCATTGTGCAAACAACTTTTGACTGTTGTAAATAAAAGCTCATGTTTGGAATTGTCCAACTTCTTGCCTCCATATGATGTTCCCCTAATGGACAGTGAGAAGATGCAGGCATACAAAGCATTGGGACAAAGTAACAGTGACTTAACGGGGTTGGTTAAATGGAGTGTAGTGAACAACAGATGAACTGTGTTGCCTCATTGTTAAACAGCAACTAAGGTGAGGGAATTGGATTGTACTGTATATGCAAGGGAATGTCAGCTATTTGGCTATGTGCTGTGAGCAGCCTGCTATACTGCCTGTTGTGCTATTACAATGCCAGATTGCCAGTGTTCGTCCAGGCACACTGTGGTCTCACACTGGCACAAGCACAAGTGATGCTGATTTTTAGGGAGGTATCAACTGACTGGTGAGATGTTTTGGGAACAAACGATGGGTTAAAATTGGACAAGAGGGATGTGACAGGGACAGGGTTGGTAGTTAATGAGGCAAGTTTGGTAAAATACACTGAGAAAATGTGGCTCAGGGATGGACAGGACTGGCAGCTAATGTTTTAGGATACAAATGCTATAGTAAGGATAGAAAGGGAGGCAAGAGAGGAGGGGAATGGTGTTTTTGATAAGGGATAGTGTTGCAGCTGTACTGAGGGAATATATTCCTGGAAATACATCCAGGGAAGTTAAGTGGGTGGAACTGAGAAATAAGAAAGGGATGATCACCTTATTGGGCTTACTATAGACCCCCTAATAGTCAATGGGAAATTGAGAAACAAATTTGTCAGGAGATTTCAGTTATCTGTAAGAATAATTAGGTAGTTATGGTAGGGGATTTTAACTTTCCAAACATAGACTGGGATTGCCATAGTGTTAAGGGTTTAGGTGGAGATGAATTTGTTAAGAGTGTACAAGAAAATGTTATGAGTCAGTATGTGGATGAACTTACTAGAGAACGTGCAAAACTTGACCTAGTCTTGGGAAATAAGGCAGGGCAGGTGATTCAGGTGTCAGTGGGCAAGCACTTTGGGGTCAGTGACCATAATTCTATTAGTTTTAAAATAATGATGGAAAAGGATAGACCAGAACTAAAGTTGAAGTTCTAAATTGAAGGAAGGCTAATTTTGATGATATCACGCAAGAACTTTCAAAAAGCTGATTGGGTGCAGGTGTTCGCAGGTAAAGGGATGGCTGGAAAATGGGGAAGCCTTCAAAAAGAAGATAACAAAGGTCCAGAGGCAGTATATTCCTGTTCAGGTGAAAGCAAAGGCTGGTAGGTGCAGGGAAAGCTGGATGACGAGAGAAATTGAGGTTTTGGTTAAGAAAAAGAAGGAAGCATACATAAGGTACAGACAGGAGAGATCGAGTGAATTGTTAGAAAAATACAGAGGCAGGAGGAATATACTTAAGAGGGAAATCAGGAGGGCAAAAAGGGGACATGAGATAGCCTTGGGAAATAGAGTTAAGGAGAAGCCAAAGGGTTTCTACAAATACATTAAGGACAAAAGGGTGACTGGGGAGAGAATAGGGTCCCTCAAAGATCAGCAAGGCAACCTTTGTGTGGAACCACAGGAGATGGGGCAGATACTAAATGAATATTTTGCATCAGTGTTTACTGTGGAAAAGGACATGGAAGATATAGAATGTGGGGAAATAGATGGTGACATCTTGAAAAATGTCCATATTACAGAGGAGGAAGTGCTGGATGTCTTGAAATGCACAAAGGAGGATAAATCCCAGGACCTGATCAGGGGTACCTAGAACTCTTTTGGAAGATAGGGAAGTGATTGCTGGGCCCCTTGCTGAGATATATGTACCGTTGATAGTCACAAGTGAGGTGCCAGAAGACTAGAGGGTGGCTAATGTGGTACCATTACTTAAGAAAGGTGGTAAGGACAAGCCAGGGAACTATAGACCAGTCAGCCTGATGTCGGTAGTGGGCAAGTTGTTGGAGGGAATCCTGAGGGACAGGTTGTACATGAATTTGGAAAGGCAAGGACTGATTAAGGATAGTCAACGTGGCTTTGTGCTTGGGAAATCATGTCTCACAAACTTGATTGAGTTTTTTGAAGAAGTAACAAAGTGGATGGATGAGGGCCTAGCAGTGGATGTGATCTACATGGACTTCAGTAAGGCGTTCAACAAGGTTCCTCATGGTAGACTGATTAACAAGGTTAGATCTTATGGAATACAGGGAGAACTAGCCATTTGGATAAAGAACTGCCTTAAAGGTAGAAAACAGAGGGTGGTGGTGGAGGGTTGTTTTTCAGATGGAGGCCTGTGACCAGTGGAGTGCCACAGAGATTGGTGCTGAGTCGACTACTTTTCGTCAGTTACACAAAGGATTTGGATATGAACTTAAGAGGTAGTATTGGTAACTTTGCAGATGACACCAAAATTGGAGGTGTAGCGAACAGCGAAGAAGGTTGCCTCAGATTACAACGGGATCTTGATTAATGGGTTGAGGAGTGGCAAATTGACTTTAATTTAGATAAATGCGAGGTGCTGCATTTTGGGAAAGCAAATCAGAGCAGGACTTATACACTTAATGGTAAGGACCTAGGGATTCGTTAGAGTACTGAATACAGGAGTTGGGAGGTCATGTTGCGGCTGTGTAGGACATTGATTAGGCCACGTTTGGAATTCTGCGTGCAATTCTGGTCTCCTTCCTATTGGAAGGAAGTTGTGAAACTTGAAAGGGTTCAGAAAAAATTTACAACAATGTTGCCAGGGTTGGAGGATTTGAGCTATAAGGAGAGGACGAATAGGCTGGGGCTGTTTTCCCTGGAGCATCAGAGGCTGAGGGGTGACCTCATAGAGGCTGATAAAATCATGAGGGGCATGGATAGGATAAATAAACAAAGTCTTTTCCCTGGGGTGGGACAGTCAAAAACTAGAGGCCATAGGTTTAGGGTGAGAGGGGAAAGATATAAAAGGGACCGAAGGTGCAACTGTTTCACGCAGAGGGTAGTGCGTGTATGGAATGAGCTGCCAGAGGAAGTGGTGGAGGCTAGTACAATTGCAGCATTTAAAAGGCATCTGGATGGGTATATGAATAGGAAGGGTTTGGAGAGATATGGTCCAAGTGCTAACAAATGGGACTAGATTGGGTTAGGATATCTGGTCATCATGGATGAGTTGGACTGAAGGGTCTGTTTCCATGCTGTATGTCTCTCTGACTCTCCGATTCTAAATGGGACTAGATTGGGTTGGGATATCTGGTCGTCATGGATGAGTTGGACTGAAGGGTCTGTTTCCATGCTGTACGTCTCTATGACTATGACTCTATGACTCTAAATCTCTTCAGGCCTCTTGGCGAGAACCCCTCCAAAAAAAATCAGTGCAACTTGCACTTGGCCAAAAAAGGTAAGATTCAGTCCAATGTCTAAATGTATCTTCTCTTTCCTACTTCAGTCCTTAAAACCTACCTTCTTGAACAAGCTTTTGGCCATCTGCTCTAATATCATTTTACGTGGCTTGCAGTCAAATTTTGCTTCATAACGCTTCAGAAATACAAGTTATTATTTGGGGGAGGAAGGAAGGTAGAAATCTAGACGTAGGTGAGTTCTAGAAATTGTAGTCAAGCCTGAAATCAAATTTGCCAAAGGCAAAATGTTATAAACTCATTAAAGTACTTCATAAATTATTCATCATAAACCACATGTATAATGCGTGTGTAATAGCCTATTAGTAATTTATTTGATTAAATCTGATTTTCCCTTGTAGCAGTTTATAGGAGCTACTTGGCCACTTCATCCAATCTAGTTATGTGCAGACCTCAGTTTGACTGACTTCCTTCCCTCGCTGTTTGCCTAATAATCCCTCTGGTGTCTTGTTAAAGTGTTGCTGCACTTATTATTCAGTGCAACTGAGTTCAATTAATTGTTGCTATTTTCTAAAATATTTACGATGGACAATAAAAATCATTGAAACTTCATAATTTATCAAATAAGGAAAGCATTGGTATTGATCATTCTTATGTCCATTTTCTGTGCAGAAAATAAGAAGATGAGCAATAAATTTTGAGGCACAATCTGCTCGCAGGAGGGTCAATGTGAAGGTGCTTGGTACTCCCAAAGTTTTAGTTGAAATAGCTCCACAGAGTCCGGTGTCCCATCCCCAAGTCACCCTTTATTTACACATAAACAGTCCATGACTATATTACTGCCTCATTCTGAGCCAGCTATTGAGCGTTCCTCCCCATAGGGCCACCTATGAGCTAATACCACCCTGATACCATATGGAGAGATATCACATGTCAATACTAGATCTCGCTGGGGATCATAGCTGTTTATTTACTTCACTGAAAGCCATGGCTTGTCTACATGGCCATTTCCAAGGCTGACCCTTTTAAGAGTTGAAGCAAAAGTGGAGGCTGGGTAATGTCTGAACTTTCCATAATAATTTACCAGCCTAAGAAAAGACCTAAACTGCTGGCCAGACATGTGAGTCGTGCACCTTTGATCACCCTCACTTTATCTTGCAAGGGGTGTAACCCATTCTAGTCGACTGTGTAGCCCCAAGTAGGTTATTTGGGATTCCTGGACGCCACCTTGGAAAAACGTGTTCGGAATATATCCAAGTTCTTTAAGTGTTCCTTATCAGTTTTTGCTGTTATTAGAACATAATGTAAGTAAATAGTGGCCTGATGTAGACCTTGCAAAATGTTCTCCATTGTCCATTGAAAAATTGAACAGGCTGACAATACTGCAAACAGCTTATTGATACAAACCTAAATGGGTATTAACTGTAGCATATCCCTGGGAATTTTCAATCCATATGGTATCAGGGTGGTATTAGCTCATTGCAAGTAAGCATGGCTTATGTCCAGTTTTATGAAGGACAGCCCCTCTGCCAGCTTTATGTATAAATTCTCTATGTGAGGGATTGGCTATTTATTCAGCTGTGAAAAGCAGTTTACCGTTTGTTTAAAATCCCCACAAAAGTGAACCAACCTGTCGGGCTTCAAAATTGGTATGATCGGTGCTGCCCATTCTGCAAACTGGATTGGTTTGCTGATGCTTTCACTTTCCAGCCTTTTGATTACTGCCTCTACTTTTGCACGTAAGGCAAACAGCACTGGGAGGGCATTGCAGAATCATGGAATTGCTTCCTTCTCAACTTGCAAGGTGGTCTTTGCTCTGTTGATAGTCCTTAGACCTTCCCAGAACACTTCCCGGTATTTAATTAGGACTTCACCCAGGCAGCCATTTTGTAACTGAAAAACTTTGAGCCAATCTACGTGAATCTATTGCAACCAATTTCATGCCATCAAGTTTGGGCCCGAGCCTTTTATTACAACCAGTGATAATGGAACCAACTGCTTTTTATAAGAGACCAGAACTGAAGCTATACCCTTAATCTGGAAAGGCTCCTGGTATAGATTCTCAACCAGCCAAGGTCCTGGGGCAAACTTATGGGCTGGAATCCAGAATAAATTTTTATTAATAATAATCGTTTTTGCAATCAATGTTATGGCCACGCTAGTATCAACCTCGATTAGAACCGGATGACCATTTAACTAGACGTTTATTTCGATTGGTTCTGATCTGGATGCTCCTAAGCAATTGAACTGTTCCAAATCAGCTGTAGGTAGACTTTAGAGAGTGCACTCTTGTGGATACCAGCCAATTAGTTATCTTATTCAATTCAGTTCTAGTAGGATTCCTTTGCTGTCTTGAGTGCACATATTGGAAGCAACTACAATGCTTCGCTGACCAGGATCCTAAGGAAAATTTTAACCCACTTGGCCGGGGCTTGGCTTTGTTTTGGGGTTTTGCTGTGGGCTGACCAAGAATCCTTCTGATCAGGATATGACTGAGTGATTCTGGATTAGTGGTGCTGGAAAAGCACAGCAGTTCAGGCAGCATCCAAGGAGCAGTAAAATCGACGTTTTGGGCAAAAGCCCTATGACTGAGTGAGGCTATGCAATTTTCTTCACTCAAGTAGCATCCCCCATTCTCAGTTGACCGGGGAAGTGTGTCCATTTCCATTGGAATATCCTGCAACTCATGTTCCACTTGTCACATTTTCCATTGATAAAGCCAGTTGTAGCACCTCTTTGAAATCCAGTTGGGCTTCAGCTAGTAGATGATTTTGTATAGTTGCATCAGTAATCCCACATACTAAATAGTCTCTAAGTATCTCATTAAGGGTTAAACCAAAGTCACCGCCTTCTGCCAGTTGTCTCAACCTCATCAAAAATACTGATACAGGTTCCCCTGGTTCACAGATTGCTGAGTAAAAATGAGAGCATCTCAGAATTAGAGGAAGCTTGGGGTCATAATATTCCTTGATTATGTCCGTAAATTCACCAAAGGTTTTAGTATCTGGTGCCTCAGGGAAAGTTAGGCTCCAAATATCTAAAACACTGTGGCTACTCAGGCTATCAGGAAAATTACTTGTTGCTTTTCGTCTGCCCCAGTGGCATTTATTCAGAAAAAATAATGCATTATTTCCACATACCAGGCCCAGTCCTTGGCAGCAGGTTTGAACGAGTCAGGTTTCCCAAACAAAGGTATGATGTAAGAAATGCTTGCCCCCACCCAATGATGACTGTTTCTTCAGCATCGTGCTTTACTCTCACTGTCACTGAAATAACTAAGTAGAGACCAGTATCATGTCACAAAGTCACCCTTTATTTACACATGGAAAGTCCTTGACACTGGTCCAGCTCCCTCAGAGCCAGCTCTCAGAGTGAAAAAAATGTCTGACATTCCCCATTTTATCTGTTAGCCAGGGCTCCCTGATTTGACCAGATTAACAGCCCCAATTAGGGAACACATGTTCTATGCGCCCAGCTGGCTGACCTCATTAAATCATTACTTTAGTTCTTAATATTACTGTTGTTGAGGAAATGCTTCATCCATGAGCATAATAAAATCTAATGAAATTTACCTCACTGGACTTTGTAATAGTTTGTAGTTTGGCGTACTTTCTGAGAATTGCAGTTAATCTATTATTTCATATATTAATTTGCTTATGAGGAAACTGCATGCTTAATAATCAGCTATTTCAATTTAGTTGGCCATACTTTCATCTTTGTGTCAGAAGAGTAAGGCCTATAGCTTCATTCTGGTCTGCTTGAGGATAAAAATCTGAACAGACTCTGTACTGAAATACCAAGGGAACACTGCCCTGTCAGAGGTCCTGTCTTTCAGATGCTGCCTGATCTCTCAAGTGCATGCAAAATATCCCATGGTCCTATTTTTAACAAGAACAGGGAAGTTATCTGCGAGTTATTACTTCTCTCTCACTCAACATTTGGTCGTTATCACATTATTATTTCTGGGAGCTTGCTGTGCACAAATTAGCTTCTAGCTTTCTGACATAGTGACTACAATTCAAATGGCCTGACATTGTGAGCTAAGCAGGGCATAATTTATTTGCTCTTGCTAAGACTTTCTGTTTGATTTCAATTTTGATTTTTAGGCTGTCCTTCGATCTTATGGTTGAAGTCAGAAATCAAACTGCTCTCGACGCAGGAATTTGCAAGCTCACTCTAAGCCTCCAGTCAAGGATATTGAAGCAATATGCGACTTAGTGGAGGGCAGGCAGCCAAGAATCCAACAAGAATTAAACAGTGTTTCTTTATTCACCAACACCCCAACAGCCGACATCACCTCCACCACCCACCCCATTGACATCCTCTTCTGGTGGTTAATATTAAAACAAACTGGAAGCTTGGGCTTTTCTGAATCAACTGGACACTCAATATCTTCCACACTTCAAAATGTTTTTTTAAATACACACATTGAAAACCAAGAAAAGTTGATATACAGCCACACATTTTGATATATTTAATGAAAATTCCATGTTGAATAGAAAACCAATCTGTAACTGAGATTTCTCCTTTTTTGTATTAGAAGTAGGGCAAGTGTATTAGGTGGCAATTAACATTGCCATCTCATTGGGAGATACCTCATTGGAATGCCCACCAAACAGCTCATTAAGAGCTAACAGCTGGACAAGGGAGCAGGTCTTGCCCTAAATATTGGTGACAGGGTCACTGGAAGCTACCAACCAATCAGAAATCAGATGCTTTTGGAACCTAAAGTCTGCTGATTGACACCAACAAAAAGAATAAGTTAAGTTGATGAAGGGCTAATCTCTCATCAAAGAGATGACCAATGGTGGTTCAACCTGACGGTCAGCATACCTCAGAGGAGTGGACAGAAGAGTCCTTCATGGCAATTTCAGCCAGTGTGAGAATTGAGCCCATGCTGTGAATCATAAACCAGTCATCCAGCCGTATGAGGTAACCAACTGAGGCCTATTCTTCTTCATGAGATGGTAAGTTTACATTCTTCTTCTAAACTTAAAAACCAATGCAAAAGAAAAAGTTGGCAAATTATTGATATACATCAATAAAATAAATGATAAATGTGAAAGTGATGAGTGTTATCTGTTGCACACACCCTCTCGCTCAATCTGAGAGGCCATCTTCTCTCCCATCCCCTGCTTTCTCTTTCTCTCTCTCTTTCATGCACACATTATACATACTCTCTCACACAAACAGCAGAGTCACTTTACCTCTTTACTCTCTCTCCTTGTGTTTCTTTCTTGCTGCTGTTCCAGCTCATCCAATCTTTGGTTCCCTCTCTCACAGCCTCGTTACTTCTCCAATCATAGATGCTGTCTCTGGAGGAGTAGGAGAGAGGAAGCCTGTGATTGAAGGAGTTTGAGCAGCAGTTTTACAAATGGAGGACTGAATTTTCCCATTTGCTTGCAAAGTGGTTTTTCAGTGAGATTCATGGCAACTGATCTGCTGTGACATCTGTTGACTTTTCTCTCACAACCTTCTCCCATTCTGTTCATTTATTACACACCGGGGTCTCTTCGATGCCTGTCTGCTCTTGGAATTCTGTTTGTGGGGGGTGCTCACTCCTGCTGGGACTTTGTGACAATCACGCCACTAGCACAACAAATCAGGCACAGTCAGCAAGGAATTGCCTCTCAAACTGGAGTGTTCCAGCATTATTCAAGGGGAAATGGCTCAGAAAGAGGAACTAGCTCTCTACTTTGCGAATAGGGAATTTGAGGCACTGGTGGATGGAGTTGGGGAAAGGAGGACCGTCTATTTTCCTGCTGACCAACAAAGGAGGCCACTCCATCACACTCCACCTGCCTGGACCACGATAGCAGCCTGGATTTAAAGAAACGTCAAGCAGTGCAGGAACACCATCTATGATCTTCTGTGTTCCACTAAAATAAGTACAAACATATTCACTTTGCTAGTTCACACTCACAGGGGCACCATTCACTCTGCCACTGTGACTGCACAGACTTCTCCCCAAGGCTTATGGACTAAAACTCTCACTATTGCATGCAGCACACCTATTCAATGGCCTTCACCCATCTCACTCTTCCAAAGTACTAACATTTCCTACTCACTCACTGGGAGCATTACACCACTTCTCCATGCATCACTATTAATGGCTCTCCTATATAAATCCATCACACTTAACTCTTATTTTGCCTTATTGAAAGAAGAAAAGGTCTCACAACTGGGGCAAGAGTAGCTTTTGAAGACTAGTTTTAAAGTGAAGAGGTTTTATGCAGCACTGATAGATTTTGGTTTATTTTGTGTCCAAGCAAGGTAAATAATTGGGCTTCAGTGTTTGTTAAAGAGGTTGGGAACTTTATTTTAGAAGCTTGAGGGAAGTGCCCATTGCTGAGAGAGAGAAACTGTTCATTTTACTTTTGACTTTGAGAGAGAGAATCCTGTGAAACCTTGGAATATTGCTTCTGAGAAGATATAGGATGAACTATGGAGTGAGGAGTTAGTGTTTGTCCCAGAACAGAAGCATTACGCCATGAAGAGGTTAATTAAAAAGGAGTACTTTGAAGCTTAAGTATATGATGGCTCCAGAAACAAGCTATTTGCAGTCCTAGTTTAACAGTTGAAATCACAAATGACTTAATCCCACTGTGGTGTTAAATACAAGTGTCTCTGATAAGCATATTGTACTAATGGGGTTTTGGGTACTATACAAAAACCTGTTTCATTTCCTTTCCTTGTAAGGGACTGTTTTGGGGTTGATGGGATTATACTTGCACTGTGTATCTAACAATCTTTGAATTTGCATTATATGTAGATAGTCTTGATTATTTCATTTTTATCTTAATTTCTTCCTTTAATAAACCAGTTTTATTGTCAGAGCAAAATCTGTAGTGTTTGGTGCTTATGTTTCAGTGACAGACTGATTCATTAAAACCAAAACAAACAAACATATGATCTATCAAGTCAGATTCCTATCTGTGATCTCACTTGTCCAGGAAGAACATCAAATGGGATCACAGCATCTATCACCAGGTCAAAATCCTGGAACTCATTTTCTAACCGATTTGTGGGTAACCCATTTACCTCATGGACTGCAGTTGTTCAAGAAAGCAGCTCACAACCACCTACCTCAGGGCAATTAAGGATGAGAAATTAACACCGGCCTAATCAGCAACACCTACAACTTTAGGAAGAATAAAAGATATGAGTTAGGACATCATTGAATGTGCTTTACAACTTTGAAAACTACAAAGAACAGATCCCATGAACAAATAATATACACACAGCTGCTGTACATTTGCCATTTTATTTCCAGCATTCATTATTTTTCTTTCAATCTATTTAGTTTTAAAAATTATGTTGTGTATAGTTCTTTCCTGTAGTTATATTTTTTGTGCTTATGGATGTGCAACAAATGCTGCCCTAGCTAATGACACCAACATCCATGATATTTTTAAAAAGCTAAGTCTTTTTGCTATTTTTAACCTCTTACTCTTTTGTTTTATAAAGTTTCTTACTGTGTGTTAATCTATGTATGCTCCTTTTACACAAACTCTCGGTCTCTTTCCTTCTAGCCAGTTTTCTATCTGTGCTTTATCTGCTGAACTGTCTGTAATTAGCAAACTTAAATTTCATAAATGTCAATCACTTTTAATTATCTTTTTGTTTCTTGAGAGTTTATTGATTTCTAACAATGGGGAGATGTGAGGACTGCAGATGCTGGAGATCAGAGTCAAAACATGTGGGGCTGGAAAAGCACAGCCAGTCAGGCAGTATGTGAGGAGCAGGAGAGTCGACATTTTGAGTATAAGCTCCTTAGCCACATCCTGAAGCAATGTTTTCTAATTAAAAAGAAGAGCTAATGCTCAAAAAGTCGACTTTCCTGCTCCTCAGAAGCTACCTGATTGGCTGCACCTTTTTGGTGCCACACTTTTTGACTGGGATCTCCAGCATCTGCAGTCCTCACTTTCTCCCAGTTGATTATAACCTTACTGCGAATCCTCTTCCAAGAATACCCAGCTTGAAGTAGTTCTCCTCCTTCCTCCATAAGGATCTCAGTGAGTCTCTCTCTCACTGCACTCCCCAGGTCATCTCCACTGCCCTGAAGCGCTTCAGCCACGTCCTGAAGCAATTTTTTATAATTAAAAAAAGAACTTATGCTTGAAACATCGACTCTCCTGCTCCTCAGATGTTGCCTGACCAGTGTGCTTTTCCAGTGCCACACTGATGGCTCTGATCTCTAGCAATGGTTTAGTAAAGTCTGTAATTCAAATTTAAAGTAACAAAATAACAGGTAGGAGAACTTTAAAAGAATAGGCTTAATAGCTGTGTTATTTTATTTCCATAATTTCAAGTCCCCTCCTTCATCTGAAAGGAAAAGAAAAACAAATAATTTACTGTAAACATGTTCTGCACACACTCACTTGCGGATGTGAGGAAGGTGGTGGTAATTTTACTGCATTACTCATCTGGAGATTCAGATCAATGCTTTGGGTCCAAATGCCACAACAGTAGCAGACAGAATGTAGATTTCATCAATAAATATGGAATTATAAAACTAGTCTCAGCAATGGTGATCATGCAACTATCATCATTGGTTGTAAAAGCCATCTGGTTTACAAATGTGAAGCAAATCTGTTGTCCCTACCTTGTCTGACATACATGTGACTCTAGACCCAGAGGTAGCTGATTTTTTAAATGCCCTATGAAATGACTCAGTAAACCAATCATGTCAAAGACAACTAGGAGATGGCTAACAAATACTGGCCTAGCCAGAGACACCTGTACTGCATGAAAGAAAAGGAGTGGCTGTGAAGTGAAACAGCACTCAAAATCCAATTTGTCAAAGGCTTTCAAATATTGCAGTTAATGTCACCTGCATGAACCTTTGCAAAAGAAATGGACTTCTTTTTTAACTCTGCCTTTAAGGTAGTTGGTTTGGAAGAGGATCCTGTTTATTGATTGCTGGGAGGAGGAGTGGTTATCTCACTCAGGGCTGGCATGTGACATTATAAACTAGAGATGGTGAGGACTGCAGATGCTGGAAAGTCAGATTCGATAAAGCGTGGAGCTGGAGAAAGTACAGCAGGTCAAGCAGCATCAGAGGAGCAGGGGGAGTCAACATTTCTGATGAAAGGCTCTGACCTGAAACGTAAACTCCCCTGCACCACTGATGCTGCTTGACCTGCTGTACTTTTTCCAGATCCGCACTTTATTGACACTTGACATTATAAGTCCATCTTTGAATGTAATTTTGATTCTGATTGGGCAGGGGAGATTGGTTTCCGACCAATGTCCGTTTCAATTGCATGTGATGAGCTGCTCATTTCAGCTGTTTTTATTATCACAGGTGGCCACTTAATTCAGGCTCAATTAAACATAATCAAATTCAATTTTTTTTTGTTCTGCGAAAGAAGAAATGGCTGTTTGAAGAAGGTGATTTGAAGGAGAGGATCTGCAATGTTGCCAAGGAAAATTGGAGGCAAAGAAAATTCTGGATTGGCCTTTGTAATTTCAGCATTTTAAAACATTGGGGTAAATGACAGCATGACCTATAACCAAAATAACCTTATAGGTTGCTCTATGGGAGAACAAAAATTATTTTACATTTACATCTATGTCATGCAGCCTTGCAAAGTATTGCGAAGGTATGCCAGTAATTTTCATAAAGGTTTTGTTCCGCAATTTAAAAGGTTCAACTGGCATTTCTTAGAAGCACATACATTTCTTTGATAGTTGGTCATATGTACACTAAGCAAAGGATTTGTGTTCTATTACAATGTTTTAAAATATTTATGAATACAAAACCTTAATTTGGTTGGATTGGGTGATGGTAATGGCAAAAGTGAAGACTGCAGGTGCTGGAAACCAAAGTTTAGATTAGAGTGGTGCTGGAAAAGCACAGCAGGTCAGGCAGCATTCAAGGAGCAGGAAAATCGATGTTTCGGGCAAAAGCAGGGCCTTTTGCCCGAAACATCGATTTTCCTGCTCCTTGAATGCCACCTGACCTGCTGTGCTTTTCCAGCACCACTCTAATCTAAACCCTGGGTGATGGTAATGGTTGAGGAGAAAGTGAGGACTGCAGATGCTGGAGATCAGAGCTGAAAATGTGTTGCTGGAAAAGCGCAGCAGGTCAGGCAGCATCCAAGGAGCAGGAGAATCGACGTTTCGGGCATGAGCCCTTTTTCCTGAAGAAGGACTCATGCTGGAAACGTCGATTTTCCTGCTCCTTGGATGCTGCCTGACCTGCTGCACTTTTACAGCAACACATTTTCAGCTCTAATGGTAATGATTGCCATGTTTAAAAATATGCTGAGTTCCGGCAAAACAGAGGTTCAACAGTGGACTTATTAGCTTGGAATTTGCAGCAATGGCTCCTCATAAAGAAGACCTTTGCTCCTCCAGCACTGATTGAAAAATCAAAATTAAATAGTCTCAAGTAAGTGGAAGGAATTTCCACAGGGGTCCTTATGATTAGCCACTCTTCAGCAGCAGGTAAACTGATATTCCATTTAAATTATTCACCATTTTGCTGATCTTCCACCAAAATGATGACAGCTACTTGGGAGAACCTCATGGAAATTCTTAGTGATAGTTGTCTTTAAAAAGCAATACACGATCGACAGCAAGTGTTTAGATCTTAACTTTGAAAACCTAACAAAAGAGGAAAAATATTTTTCATTATAATGCAATAAAGATTGGAAAATAAAAATAGTTTCTATGAAGAGTTTTGTATCCACCAGGGAGTCTTGTACATGAACCATATCCTAGTTCCATCCTTTGAAAGTATCTTTATTTATCAATATTCTAATAGAGGTTTTTATAACTATATTGAGAAATCTACACAAGGGAAATAGGAGAGAAATGATTTAATACTTTCACCTTCTACATAATGAAGAAAATGGAAAACAGTATGGTATATTTCCTTTGAGGTAATGGGAAGGCATGGAAAATAATTTGGTACATTGGAAGTTTACATAATATAGTAGACATAAATGAGACAAGGTCTCTCATATGGGAATTATATCATGGAAAATTGGAATACATTGGAAGAACAGAATGATAGGGAAGTGTCTGAAAATTTGTGACATTAGAACTTAAATATAATTGCACCAAATAGAAAACAATTAGAATATTGGAATTATTTGAATTCATCAGTAATGAAAAATTATTTTCTTAATGTTTCTTTTTCTGTTCTGAAGCAAATCCAAGTTTGAGCTGAAAGGTGCCAGATGATGTTTCTTGTATAAAAGTTGGGCATGAGTATAAGGCAGGAGTTCCTATTTTGCTGTTGTGCCAACTCTTCAAATAAACTTGTTGAAAGCAAAAATGTCACCCCCTGTGGTTTGAACCTTTATGGATTTCTATGTGATCAAATCAGAAAATAAGCATTTGTCTTCCTCACTGTTTTTTTATGGAAACTTCCCTCATTGTAATCTTGTTCAGCTCCTGGATGTGATGTAACAGAGCTGCTGTAGTATCAGGAGGAGCTTCAATTCTGAAAAGCAAACATCTCTGAGATTCTGTGTTCTATAATTTAATGCAAAATTGCTTGGAACATTTTGATATAATCAACTCAGCATTTATTCAAAATGATTATTTTATACATGTAATTAACTAACAAGTATTAGATTATTTACTCGAAGGTTAATTACAAGAAGTTTAATTTTATTTTCTCCCTTAATTGGTTTACCCATCCATATTTATAATATTTAACCAATGTACAGCAAGATGTTATACAAGAATAACATCCAGAAAATATATTTGGATCTGTCTTTGAAATTTGGTTTTACTGAATATGCTTCATGCTAGTTTGTGAACATCTTAAATAGTTTCTTTCTTTGATTTCAATGTGAACATCATTCATTATGTGCTCTACGATTACTCAATCCATTGTTTGGGTTAGGTGGATTGGCCATGCTAAATTGCCCATTCAAAAACTAGAAACAACACAACTTGTAACTAAATCCTGGCAGCAGTAAATAAAACTGTTGAAAAATAACCAGACATGCAACATGACTTCAACTAAAATTGCAATTGTTTTGATTAGCTTTGCATGTAGATGCACTCTACCAAGCTGACATCAATTGCAGACAATATATCCAAAACGCCCTGAACCCTTTGCTACATATAAATCTCTTTAATAAAGAAACAAGCTAAAAAGAAGCTTACTTTTCCTCCTTTATTCAATAAATCCTGTTGGTGCGTCACCTCTTAAAAGTGATACCAAGGCATTCTTTTCAGTGATGTCCAAAACCAGAAATCACGCAACACTAGGTTATAGTCCAACAGGTTTGTTTGAAATCACAAGTTTTCAGAGCGCTGCTCCTTCATAAACCAGTTGGACTATAACCTGGTGTCATGTGACTTCTGACTGTGTCCACCCCAGTGCAACACTGACACCTCCATATGATGTCAAAATGGTCAAAATGCGTATTTGTGCATTTAAAGGGGCGATTTTAACCCAAAGCTGAATCAGAAATAATGTTGATAGGTGCTTAAAGTCAAGTGAGAGGTCTTATTGCTGTATTTCTGATACACTAGTACTAGTGGCCATCAACATTCCCTCTAAGTTGTGTGACTTGACGGCATTTGGGAGGTTGGTTCCACACATACCAATTGGTGTAATGCCACTCCAGAAGCTGTAACTGTGCACAAACCTCAGAGATCCAAGCAGTAGAAAAACTCATTAGAGGGAAGTTAAGACATGCAGCATTCAGAAATATCTTTGAATGAGTTTGAATCATTTCGGGAACTCTCAAGAAGTACAAAATGATTTAAAGCTTTCCTTTCTTTCTTTAACACCCTCACCTAAAAACTATCATAAAACATTTAAGAAAAAGATTCTTTTGAAAGAAAAGTAACTGGAATCAAGCAAGCTTAAATAAATTATAAGGGACTGCCTATCAAATAGATCCCATTAGATGTTTGTATCTGTATTTGATGACTTGCTTCCTTCCTCAAGCAAGAGGAACAGAAAAACCAAACAAAATCTGTAATAGCTGCATTAGGATGTGATTTAAATTATTTTAATGAAGCTACTTCTTATTTCCTGACATTCTGTGACAGAATTGAAAAGGCCAATATCAGACTTAATCTTGGAGAAAAATGCCTCGTTTTTACATAATGCCACACTTTCTGTTGTTTCATTACTGGTGTCCTGGTTTTCATCTTGCATCTCCATAATTTCATCACTATTTAATTGTTTTGAAGTATTTGCTTTTACTAGCAGATTGAGAACTGGGCAGGACTTCTGTCATGTTGCAATAATTGATCCTAGGATCATAATTATGTCATAGGATTTCAATTTGCATGTATTCCAGAAGTTCCTGCTTGCCTCTAGAGTAGCTTCAGGGAATTTTGAAAACTGCATGTCTAACATAGCAACTAAAAGAAGCATGTCAGGAGTCTGGGATAAGTCCCCTCCTGCAACATTAAGCATTCATCCGTTTTGTTGCTGATTTTGCACTGAGTTAAAATTTACCCTTTAAATATAAAAACACATACATACATTACCCCGTTCCAACAGCAGTTATTGAAAAGAGAACCTAATATTTTTACTTTTTGTAGTAGAGATTCTGACAAAAATGTTTGCACCCTACATCCCCATTGCTTCCTGAAGTTGGCGAATGACTTAAAAAGGGTCAATTCTGGCTTCTCGCTCATCAAGGTCTGTGATGATTATAGTTAAGCTACATTTTGAAGACGGTTCTAAACATGGACAATATTATCTCTTTAAGAATGAACTAGAGCTGCTGTCTTATTGAGATGACGATAGTTCTGTTCTGTCACCTGCTACAGGAGGCTACGTATTGTCTAGCCATCCTAAATACCTTCTTACACCCTGACTAACCTGAACCAGATGTTCTTACTTGCTGTTTGGTGTGCTAATTGATTTAATAAAGCAAAGTATGTCTATTGTTTTAGCACAAATAAACACTATGTTGGAATAGAGTTAAAGGTTATTCAATTAAACCCCTTAAGTGTGACTAATTAACCATTCACTCAGTCTTTTACAGTAAAACTACTATGTTTGGATCCAGGCTATGCAGGGACAAGCTATAACTTTGATGGATGACTGGTGGTTTCAAGTCATTACTATTTGTCCTGCTACCATAACAATCTGACAGGCGCTTTGGGACAATTCACCTGCTGGGTTGGGGAGAAGAGAACAGCTGAATGTTGATGTTTTGCAGTGCTGCTCAGGCACAGGAATGGGTTGAGCTGTTGTGCAACAGCAGCTGATTAAGAAGCTTTTTCGATATTATAAATTAGTAGAACAGCGCAATTTTCAGCAGCAGCATTGCAAAAGGTTTCCCAATCACAATATGAAAAGTCAAAACATGTCAGCATAACAACGTTAATCTGAACGACATCCTGATTTATATTTTCAACAGCTTTCATTGAAAAATATCTTTGCATACCCAGCATAAAAATATCATCTCTAACTCAATGTGACTTGTTCCAACTGTGCTATACATCCACAAATTAATATACTTGTTCGTATATGGTTATTTATCCTGAAACTTAAAATCCATGATTATTCTGCATATTCCTACCATAACATCATATTTTTCTCTGAAACAACAGAAAAGAATCTGATCATTTGTATGTTGCTGTTGAGCCTTTCTATAAACAAGTGAGTTGCTGTGTTATCTATGCTACAAGAGTGAACCACACTTCAAAAATGCTTCATTGGCTGCATAGAACTATGGTTCATCCTTAAGGTGTGAAAAACATTATATAAATACATTTCTTTCTTTCATAACTTGAGCATGTATCCCCATGAAACAATGGAAATGAAGTTGTGACCTGGATATACGAATTCCCAGCCTATCATTTCTAGATGATGTTCTGGATTCAGATCCTTGACTCATTTCAAAAAATGTCTTAAAGGACAAGTGATTTAATAGCCTGGGCCCTCAACGAAACACAGCATCCCCTCACCTACTGTGCATTTCATGAAAACACATTCTTGCCATCCCTGGAATGTCTCAGCTCTAATGTAATGGCCAACCCTCTTGTATCTCTTAAGTTTGTCTTGTAGTTTTTGCTATTAAAACATTTAAAGCTACCCTTTGCTGCAGAGTTACTTAGAGCTGAAACCTCAATCCCCTTAGATATGGACACTGGCAGCTACAATGCATTTTCCAGCATTATCAGCAAGGAGCTACCCAAGGTGTGTCTGGAGCCTGCAAAGGCCATGTACATTGTGAAACCTTTGCATGACCACACAAGCATTGACAGAGTAAGTTGAAGGGGTTTAACAAAGCCACATCCCTGGGCAATGTCCAGCAATGCACAGTCCACAGGTCTGCTGCAGCCTTACATTTTATAATTATATTAAAGAATTTTACAATTCTATTTACAGAAAGAAAAATCCTCCACTACTTTCTTGGGAAAAATTAAATAATGTCAATACTATTTAACTTGATTGCTTTGTGCCAAGACACAGACCCATTCATCAAGCCTTCATTCTTTCACACATAATACACAAACATAAACTAGAGAATTGTGCTGCCTTTTTTTTGGTAAATCTCAGTTGGAATTCCTTAAAACTTTAATTTATTTTCCAATTAGCACAATGACTAAAGGCAGTAAATAAATTCACTTGCATCACACAATTCAGTTATTCAAAAGGCACAACTCCAATGAGATCTTAGTACAAGCTGTTTGATAAATTTTATTTCAGTAAATAATTTCATTGGAAAAAGGGTCATGATGCTTATAGGCATTTTGTTAACATTCTTTACATGTGTCTTTAAAAGACATTTCCCTCAAGTAATTTTTCTGGCTAAAATCACTGCTTAGTTCTAAATGATGGGAGTGGATGGGGTTTCTATCATGAACTGAAACTGAACAAAAATAGAATTCATAAATTTAAAAGAGAACTGTTAATTTCAGCAATTTTGCAATAACTTTTCCCCTACCTGGAAGGTCAAACCATTTGAATTAAATTTGGATCCTTCTTAATATTGCAAGAGGATCGGATTATTTCAGGGTAGTTTGACATTTTTAATTTTACTAAATCAACATGCATTCATTATTCAAAAATCATTTAAAATCAGAAGAGAAAGAAAATAAAGTTTTATGTACAATTTATTTCCTCTACAGTTTTGAATTTATCTTCAAGTTCTGCTAATAATGTTAGAACTTATACATAAAGAAAACAGATTCAGTCAATGGAAAATAAATTACTTCAGAATCAACTGGAACTACCTATCCTGTTTGGACTGAATCTTTGCTGTTATTATCAAACTCAAAGACTAGTTGATCTTTGTATGTGTTATTCATTTTCCTGTCAGTAGTTGGGTAGAATTTTGTTTTGCTTTGTTTTTGATAATTTGCATCTGCAATTTCCATTTCACAATTTATACCATCAAGAATCATTTGATTCCTAGAGGTAAGTTTCCACTGTATAATGTGTGTGCAGTATAGTTTACAGGGTTATCTAATTGTAGCCAAGCTGAATATTAACCAAGGAGCCACATTGAAAGCATGCATAATTTCCACATACTGCTTTTTTGACTCAAGCTGTGGTTTGAGGACGTGAGGCAATGTTACTATATTCAAAGGAAAGGGGAAGGAGAAAGAGAAGAAAAAATTATGACCATAACCACAAGCAAACATGTTCCAAAAATCAAGGTTGATCAGGATTGATGGCATATCAGGTATTGTTGAAAAACCTTGAATAATGTAGAAACTGCTTTATTTGGATCAGGATTTCAGGAAACAAGACATCAAAAACCAACTCACAAACTTCAGTCCATGGTTTGTTTACTTATTTATTCAGCAAATCAATCTAAAGAAAAGGAAAAGAGAACATTCTACTTCCCACAAAAGTGGCTGGACACTGTGATAGCTCAGTATTCATTACTAGTCAGGGGTTTTGTAGTGCAAAGGATAATACAAGTGCTCAGATCAGCAATGTACATTCAATTGTTCTAATTAAATGAGGAATCACAACATCAGTGGATAATTGAAATCATTGACTAAAGTTGAATTCGCAATGCATTTGTCTTAAAATGGCTGCATTGGTTTGATGTTCACAAATTTGACCCTTGCTGCTGGCATGTTAAGTATGGTGAGAAAAGTTGACATATTATGTTTGCAAACATGTGCCATTTATGTAAAATAAGTTTCATTAGCAATTAACTTACAGAGAACAGTATTCTATGAATCCAAAATACCTATAAATTTACCCTAATTCAGCATGTTTCCCATGTCACTCTGAGCTGTAAAGAGATAATGCACCTACATTACCAAGATGCCTATTTGATGAACTCGTGCTCAAGTTATCTGAAAAGTCCCAACCAAACAATAACCTATATCATAACGTCTGGCTCCATTTTTTGCTACAAGTTTTTCTTTCACTTTATTTTGCAGAATTTGATCTTATTTTTGTGTCTTTTTATATTTTCTCTTGTGTAATTAAAACATTTTTATACAGCAATTCATGCCTCATTTTGGCACAACTTTTGTTTCTTCACAAAACCCATTTTTGACAATTATATCATGAAATCTTTTGTTATTTAATCTTCTCCCAAAATTTATCCTTCTACAGGACTTCTGCTTTGTTGTTCCTAATCCTCACCCCACACTGGCCTAAAGGTTCTGTGTTTATGTCCCTTCGAATCAGATCATTAACTTGAAATATTAATGCTGTTCATCTCCACAAATGCTGCCTTTTTTTTCAAATATTTTTGCTCCTTATTTAAGATTTGCATAATCATCAGTAGTTTGCTTTTGTTTTAACCTCTCCTTCTCCTTTAAAAGTACCTGCTGTTCAGAGGAGGTCGAATAGTACAATAGTAAATTCCCTTCATCTATGCCTGATGCCAAGATCTACCACAGGATGACATGGCCAAGAAATGTGCATCATAATACAACCAGGGTGATTATCAATCTGCAAAATTTCCAATGTGCCTATGGCAGACATTAAGACCAAGAGAGTTTTGTGGTCAGCCAGAGTTTATGGTAGCTTCAGTGTAAAAACACCTCCCCATGGAATAATAATGTCTGACCAGTTCCTTCTGAGAAACTGGCATAAACACACATAGATTTGCATCCCAACATTGTAGATGAAGAGATTTGAATTGAATAACGATCTAGACTTAAAATTTAAGCCCATAATGAACATTTAACTACTTTCAATTGTTGTACAAACCCAGCTGGATCACTAATGCTCTTTAAGGAGTGAAATCTGCCATCTTTACTTGATCTGAACTACATGTGGCTCTGGACCCGCAGAAAAGTGGTTAACCTTAAATGGCCTAGCAAGCTACTCGATTGTGTCAAACGTCTACAAAGTATAAAGAAAGGAATGAAGTCTGACTGACCATCTCGCATCAATCTCAGCACCTCAACGGACAATGGTAAACTCAGTCACATCAACCCGTACAAAATCTTCCTGGCTAACACCAAATTGGGAGAGCTGTCCCTCAGACTAGTAAATTCCAGCCTTACATAGTCATACTCAGGGAATTGCATCTCACAATGTCCCAGAAACCATTCTTGGGTATGTTCTGTCCCACTAGTAGAACAAAACCACCAGAGGTGGCAGTAAATGGTATACTATTAGAAAGAGTTCCCTTAGGACTCTGGACCCCATTAAATCTCATGGTATCAGGTTAAATATTGCCAAGGAAACCTTCTGATGCTTTTGACATACTGACCCCCTTTTGACTGATGAATCAATCCTCTCCACATTGAACACCACTTGGATGATATACTTAAGGTGGCACAGAAAGTACTTTGGGTGGGGGACACATTGTGCCTATTTAACCTCAACAAAACTGGTAACTGCCACTTGTTGATTTATCACTCAGTGCAGTTTCATGCCAAATCAGAGTCAACCTGTTTCATTTGAAATTTAAACAAAGCCGAACATTTAATTAAAATTTTGCATGACAATGCGTCTACCAACTAGAGTCCATTTGTCAACCAATCAGCACTTTCCCTTTCTCTAGAATAAATGTTTGTTTTTCTCTCAAATTGGTTTTCTTGTGAATTGTCCAAGACAAAGATTTTCAACAAAATGTATCTTTTGTCAGCTTCGCTTAAATTCTGTACTAACAGGTGACTACTTGCTAATTTTGCGAGAGGTGATCTTGTGGTACGGTGGATCAAGTCCCTGTAACTGAGCAAGAAGATCGAGGTCCAAGTCATTGTCCAAGACGTAATGGCTGAACCGGTTAAGAAACAGCCAGTAAATCCTTCCAACATACACCAGTGGCAGGCAGTAAAAGAAGAAGAAATTTCTGAGCAGCCATAAGATAGAAAGAATACCTGAGACTCTACCGTTACTATTCATAACTCCAACCTATTGCATGCAAGAAAAAGTGCATGTAGCCACAGCAACTCAGAATCCTTGGGATGGCCATTGGCATAGTAAATTGGATGGCCAGTGGGGATCAGTGTAGAATGGATTCAGGACCTGCCTCATTGCACTACCCATTTTCAAAGTTGTGGTGTGATGAATCAAACCTGCCATTGGCCAGAGAACTGAAGAACACGACGGTATCATTAGCATTTCTCACTGCATTACAGCGGAGTCCTGAAGCAGGATGAAGATGAAATTTATTATCCATACCTTGTTCTTTCACATGATTCTTGCTGATTTGTTTGCTGAAAGCTTGTTGCTCACACCCATTTTGCTTTTCCATCCCCAGTTTGATTGCATGGGAGGCCCAATGTTGTAACCTACCAACAATAGTAAGACTGTATTGCCTGAAGCATTCAGTGCAGATATGTCCTTCCTCAATTTCTTATGATCCATTAACTGTTATGTTCTTTGGCATTTCAGATGCCTTGCACAATAGTGTGCTCACATGATTTTACTCCAAATTGTCCCAGCACCAGTCCAATGTAACTCATTCAATGGTTTCTCCTCTTAAAGCAGCATGGTCATGTCCAATAAGCCCTACCCCTTATCATCATCAGCCAGAAGCAGCAGATCAGCTTTCACAAATACACTGATAAAGCCCAACATACCCTCTCATTACTGACTTGAAGATTACTGCTATGCCTCCACTGCCCGTCCAAAATCAAATCCAACTCAAGTTAACATTTCCTGTGGCTCAACATCAGAATAAAATGAGACCATCCTTCTCCACTCTGATTCAGCAACTATATAAATCTGACGGCAAGCAGCTCTATCAGCTCTCAAGCTGAAATAGATAGTGAACAATTTGTGAATACTGGTCAAGTCTGAGATGAAGTTTTCATTGCAGGTCTGCTCCCTTGTTCACTTACATCGTCATTACCAGTTATTGAAGTCCGGACCTGCACCTTTGTTAACTTAAGAAGTAGCTTCTCAATTGCTCACTTTCACTATCAGCCCTATTTTCAACCTGTTTATTTGATGTGAAATACTGGGTGAAATGTTTATCAAGGCCAATTGCTGGGAACAGTAGAGCAAACAGGTTTGTTTCTTACACATTTGTAAAGCAATTTAGGTCATTTCTATTTATTAAAGGTGCTTTGGATAGTAGTAACAGGATAGGACAGAGTCAGCATGGATTTATGAAGGGGAAACCATGCTTGACTAATCTTCTGGAATTTTTTGAGGATGTAACTCTGAAGATGGACAAGGGAGATCCAGTAGATGTAGTGTACCTGGACTTTCAGAAAGCTTTTGATAAAGTCCCACACAGGAGGTTAGTGAGTAAAATTAGGGCGCATGGTATTGGGGGCAAAGTACTAGATTGGATTGAAAATTGGTTGGCTGATAGGAAACAAAGGATAGTGATAAACGGCTCCATTTCGGAATGGCAGGCAGTGACCAGTGGGGTACCGCAGGGATCCGTGCTGGGACCGCAGCTTTTTACAATATATGTTAATGATATAGAAGATGGTATCAGCAATAACATTAGCAAATTTGCTGATGATACAAAGCTGGATGGCAGGGTGAAATGTGATGAGGATGTTAGGAGATTACAGGGTGACCTGGACAAGTTAGGTGAGTTGGCAGATGCAGTTTAATGTGGATAAATGTATGGTTATCCACTTTGGTGGCAAGAACAGGAAGGCAGATTACTACCTCAATGGAATCAATTTAGGTAAAGAGGCAGTACAGAGAGATCTGGGTGTTCTTGTACACCAGTCAATGAAGGCAAGCATGCAGGTACAGCAGGTAGTGAAGAAGGCTAATAGCATGCTGGCCTTCATAACAAGAGGAATTGAGTATAGAAGCAAAGAGGTACTTCTGCAGCTGTACAGGGCCCTGGTGAGACCACACCTGGAGTACTGTGTGCAGTTCTGGTCTCCAAATTTGAGGAAAGACATTCTGGCTATTGAGGGAGTGCAGCGTAGGTTCACGAGGTCAATTCCTGGAATGGCGGGATTACCTTACACTGAAAGACAGAAGCAACTGGGCTTGTATCCCCTTGAGTTTAGAAGACTGAGAGGGGATCTGATTAAGACATATAAGATTATGAAAGGATTGGACACTCTGGCAGCAGGAAACATGTTTCTGCTGATGGGTGAGTGCCGAACCAGAGGACACAGCTTAAAGATACGGGGTAGACCATTTAGGACAGAGATGAGGAGAAACTTCTTCACCCAGAGAGTGGTGGCTGTGTGGAATGCTCTGACCCAGAGGGCAGTGGAGGCCCAGTCTCTGGATTCATTTAAGAAAGAGTTGGATAGAGCTCTCAAAGATAGTGGAATCAAGGGTTATGGAGATAAGGCAGGAAGAGGATACTGATTAGGAATGATCAGCCATGATCATATTGAATGGCGGTGCAGGCTCGAAGGATTGAATGGCCTACTCCTGCACCTATTGTCTATTGTCTATTGTCTATTGTAAACTGTTGCGATAGCTCATAAACAAGGGAGGCTATCCATCCAGCCCCGCTGTGAAACTATATCTGCTTTATTTTTCAAATCATATCTTTTACTTACCACCAGTAACACTATCACTTAAAAAAAAAGCCTAAAGTCTCATCCAAAAGATGATAGCTCCAATACTTCAGATTGCCCTTTAGTACTGAGCCGAAATTTTAGTTCATGCATTATACTTAAAAGCTAGAGTAGGTCTTGAACCAGTTACTGCCAATTCAAGCTAACATCTATTTCATGGTTCTGGATCAGTGGTGCTGGAAGAGCACAGCAATTTAGGCAGCATCCGAGGACAGGCCTTTGCCTGTCCTCGGATGCTGCCTGAATTGCTGTGTTCTTCCAGCACCACTGATCCAGAATCTGGTTTCCAGCATCTGCAGTCATTGTTTTTACCTCATCTATTTCATGGTGACTAGTGCAACAGTCTCATATGAACAGATAAAAAGAGCAATTTGTTTGGTCTTCCTTCTTTTGAATCAGAGTGAAATAGGCCTTTAATTATATTTTGCCATGGATAACATAATACAATAGGAGACATAATTTTAAATTACAGGGATGTAAAAGTTTAATCTTAAACACATGCAATTCTTAAGCTTTAAAATATTAAGAAAACAATGGACTGAATTTTCATGGTGCCTGCTCCAGCATGGCTCAAGTCAGCCTTTTTCACACAATCTTTCAGTCTTCACTTACATAATTTTATAACTGAGATGTTTGGTGTCCTTCTTGCACAGTTAGAGAGATGGAATTGTCTGGACCTCTCTAACCTCAGGCCATTGGCACCCAGTTGCACACCATTCCAGATGCTGCAGACTGGAGCTGCCCCAGACATGGCCCAAAAAGGTGAGTGAGCTCCTAATTTGGGAGATCTGGAGCTGGAGGTGCTGGTGGACAGATGGTGGAGAAGAGGGCCATCCTCTTCCTGCACACGACCAAAGGAGGCCACGCCACCAGACATAGCCAGACTGGACACAGAGAGGGTCCGAGTGTCCTGGGTTAAATGGAATGCCCAGCAGTACAAGAAGAAGAAGGTCAATGCCCCACAGGGATATGTGCCACCAGTTTCCCTCTGCTCCCACCCACTCCCAGGATCTGCACTCACACCTCTCATGGCTACTGTAATCAAATAAAACAAAGATCTATGGATACTGGATACCTGACACAAAAACAGAAATTGCTGGAGAAATTGCTGAAAGAAAGCAGAATTAACATTTCAAGTCCCAGTGATCCTGCTTACCCTTGGCAGATGCTGCCAGACCTGCTGAGTTTCTCCAGCAATTTTTGGTTAATTTCATTATTGCATTCATCACATCCATTCAGTGGCTCTCACTCACCTCTTACACAATTATGAACCTACCCAGGGCTCTGTGCTTCTAGAATAGAGAGGCCTAGTGGTTCAGGTATATAGTTCATTCAAAGTTGCATCACAGGTCTCAGAGAGGAAAATAAGGCATTTTGAGTGCTTGCCTTCATTGCTCAGATCACTGAGTTTAGGTGTGGGGACGTCATGTTGCAGTTGTACAGAACATTGGTCAGGCCACTTTTTGAGTACTGTATACAGTTTTGATTGCTCTGACATAAGAGGAATATTATTAAAATGGAGAAAGTACTGAAAAGATTTACAAGGATGTTACTGAGATTAGATGGTTTGAGTTATAGGGAGAGGCTGGATAGGCTAGGACCATTTTCACTGGAGCATATGAGATTGAGGGGCGACCTTATAGAGGTTTTTAAAATCTTGAGAGGCATAGATAAAGTGAATAGCAAAGACCTTTTCCCTAGGGTGGGGGAGTTCAAAACTAGAGGGCATGAATTTAAGATGAAAGGAGAAAGACAAAGGATGGTTCACATGTAGAACAAACTGCCAGAGGAATTAGTTGTGCAGATACAGTTACAACATTGAAGAGATATTTGGACAGGTAGATGTACAGGAAAGGTTTAGAGATATATTGGCCAAGTGCAGGCAAATAGGACTAGTTTAATTTTGGAAACGTGTTCAGCATGGATGAATTAGACCAAAGGCTCTGTTTCCGTGCTATATGACTCTATGGTTTTATTCACTCACTAGCAAGACCTCATCACCTCACCTACTCATGCATCACCACTAACTGCTCTCCATCCATTCCCTTACACTCAATCCTTCACTTGGTTTCATTGCATAAGAAACCAGCCCATAGCAAGTCCGAGAGGTCCAAGACCAGTGGGGGAGTGACAGACATCAGGCTCCTCACTCCAGCCGAGAAAAGGATGCTCAATTTAGTCAGAGAAGAGCTCAACAACTTATATAGGTTTGGGGAGCCCTCATTGACAACTCAGCCAAATAAGCTTCTTTGTACTAAGCTGCACTACACTCTCATTAACACCAGTACCAGCTCATTTGTAACCTGCACAAGCACTGATCTCCGTTACATGACCAATTCTCTCTCTTTTCTTACATGTGCACTAGTAGCACACAGTGAACCTCTGCCCCAAAGAGACAGTCAGCACCACCTCCACACCTGAGCAGGAAGCCATTGAATCATAGAGTCATAAAGTCATAGAGATGTACAGCACAGAAACAGACCCTTTGGCCCAACTTGTCTATGCGATTCAGATATCCTAACTTAATCCAGTCCCATTTGCCAGCAATTGTTTCATATCCCTCCAAACCCTTCCTATTCATATACCCAGCCAGATGCCTTTTAAATGTTGCAATTGTACCAGCCTCCACCACTTCCTCTGGCAGCTCATTCCATACACTCACCACCCTCTGCATGAAAATGTTGCCCCTTAGGTTTCTTTTATATCGCTCCCTCTTACCTTAAACCTATGCCCTCTAGTTCTGGACTCCCCCACCCAAGGGAAAAGACTTTGTCTTTTTACCCTATCCATGCCCCTCATGATTTTATAAACCTCTATAGGGTCACCCCTCAGCCTCCGATGCTCCAGGGAAAACAGCCCCAGCCTATTCAGCTTCTCCCTATAGCTCAAATCCTCTAACTCTCCTTGTAAATCTTTTCTGAACCCGTCCAAGTTTCAGAACATCCTTCCGATAGGAAGGAGACCAAATTCCTGAGAATTAACTGACAAATCTTTCATTTACACCCTCCACCAGTTCAGAGAACTCTGTGGGTTCTGTATCTGGATTAGCTTTGGTAAAACAACCTAGTGAGCACATCATTGACGTGTATTTGTGACTGGTCAATGAACAAGTGCTCCAGGTCTCTGGCATTCAGAGAATTTCTGGACACTAGTCATTTTCTTAGCCCCAGCAGAAAATGACCTCATAGACTTGGTTAAAATGCACAGACAGTGTCAGAACAACAGATAGTTTGTCAGAGGTACTCAGTAAGCTGTATCAAAGGATGGAGGATATCTACCAACATCATGGTTTTAACATGCATAGGATGTCCCCATGGACAGTTCATAACTGCCAGGGAGACCAAGGTCCAGCAGATGTGTGGGCAAACAATCTTTGAGGAAGGTCAGAAAGAGAACACAATTTTATTATGGGTATCCCTGAGCCGTCACACGCATCACAAGGAAGCCTCATATTATGATAGGCAAAGTGTGGTAAGGGGTTTCTCAAGGAGATCAATGTCATGTCCATATGGAGGCTCTGAGGTATATAACCTTATCCAAACATGCATTATACCACTAAAGTTTTCATGCTACATTAGGGAGTAGATGAGACTGCCAGTGAAACAATATGATATAGCCGTCCCTCAAAAGAAGAGGTGTTCTTGCAGATCATGAATTATATTCTACCTTGCCTACAGTTCAATGACTGAATGTGCAGCTCTTAAGTATTTGCTTCCAATACTAGCACTGTTATGTCCTTCTAACATGAAACTTTCATATAGCACTTTTAGTTATGTTTGTCTGATTACATTTGCTTAGAGACAAAAAAACTGCAGATGCTGGAATCCAAGGTAGACAAGCAGGCAGCTGGAAGAACACAGCAAACCAGACAGCATCAGGAAGTGGAGAAGTCAATGTTACACCTGAAACATTGACTTCTCCATCTCCTGATGCTGCCTGGCCTGCTGTGTTCTTCCAGTCTCCTGCTTGTCTACCTTGGACTCCAGCATCTGCCATCTTTTTGTCTCCAACCAAGCTTGTACAATTGGGAAGTCTCTTCAAAGAATGCCCACTTTAAAGGAGTTCTCTGCCTCCCTCAGACTCAATGACCTCTTCAGCCCTCCAGCTTTTTGACCACACTATGAAACAAACTGATTACAAATGTTTAACTGATTTGATTTTGACTTGATTTGATTTATTGCTGTCACTTGTACCTAAGTACAGTGAAAAGCTATGTTTGTGGGCAGTACAGGCAGATCATAGCAAACAATGATATATATATCATAGGGTGCTTACACAGAGCAAGATTACAAGTGCATAGGAGATGCACAAAGCAAGGTCAATATTAGATTTGAAGTTAGAGAGTCCATTCAGCAGTCTGATAACAGCAGAGAAGAAGCTGTTCGTAAACATGTTGATGTATGTGTGTGTGTGTGTGTGGGGTCTTTGATGATTTGGCATCCTTTCCGCAGCAAGAAGAAGTATACATGGAGTCCATTGATGGGAGGTTGGTTTCTATGATGCACACAACTTTCTGTAGTGACAAACATGTAATAACTGCACACAATGTAATGGTCATGTTTTCTCAAATCCATCATTGTTACTGTGTATAATGAGTAACTTGCTGGTGAAGTATGAATTAATGCCAGCTGGGTGGCATGGCTGAATTACTGTCTATTCTGCAAATAATGTCAGCCATCTTGTGAAGTTATTGCATAACTGAGTTTTGATCTAAGCACAATGCTTCCTTCCACTCCACCTAATGAAGGAGCAGTGCTCCAACAGCTTGTGATTTCAAATAAACCCGTTGGACTATAACTTGGTGCTGTGTGACTTTTGACTTTGTCCACCTTAGTCCAGCACTGTCATCTCCACAACAGTGATCTAAGATGGTAAGGTTTCAGCTTTGTGTTCTTATGAGTGAGTTCCAGGTTCCATTTTATATGTTGGATAATCCCTTAATCTTTCATGTTCCTTTTGATGTTGCTCTCCCTGCATCTTTGGTCCTCCTTTATACAACTGTTAATATCTCAACTTTACCTTCAGAGTCCGTGGTGTGTGAGTTCCCATGCCTTTGTTGGCCTTACATTCTTTCCATGTTGAAGCTGGAGTGACAGTGACCTGTGACCATTATGGTCCTAACCCGCAGGACTGACTTAGCAGGACAGTCCTGACGGAGCACAGCTGACTGTTGTCTCCTTAACAACAAAGCTACCATACCTGTATTCTGCTAACTGCTTGCATTTGACGAGCAGGACAGCGTGTGGCCCAATTCCAAGACTGAATGGACAAGGATCTCTAGATTCTGGTGGGACAGAGCGCCAGACTGACAATGCCTGACACTCTGGATTGGAATAGAACAAGCTCCTTGGCTGAGTGTGACTGTACCACTTGACTCACTACAGTCCTCCTTGGCCCCACTAAGGATCGCTCACCTTTGCCATTCAGACATGGCCTTTTACTTGAAGCACATGCAGTGTGTTTGCTTCATAAACTGCTGGCACATGTTGCATGCGTGAGATTGACATAGCCTTAGCCATACAGGGATATATCCACCCACTTGACTGTTCAGTTCTCCCCACTGTTGCAAGTCGCTGCCCCTCACGCAGCACACAGTGCAAGTCACACAGACTCCAAGTAAGCACAAGGAGAGTGAGCATTAAGAAAGCAAGCTAAAAACCATAAGATACTTCCAGTGTAGATGCATGAGATGCATGTGTGTCCCTGGCAAAAACATGTACGGCATAGGTGTTCTTGAGCTCCAAAGCAAAGTTTTGAAGGGCTGAAATGTTGAGCAGTCATACTGATGCACTGAGATGGGGTGTTTAGTGACACTGACTTGTGCAGATGAAAGTTTGAGGAAGGTGGCAGCCATCGAGCATGTTGGGACATTTTGCATGTGCAGGGTTAGATAATGAGCAGAACAAAGCAGGGAACTGCTCTGATTCTCTTGGTGGGAATTTATCCAAATCTGGCTTCAGAGAATTAGAAATAGCTTAGAACTGAAGAACGTTGGAGGGTTGGTGAAATGCAAATGCAAGGAAATAAGGTCTCTTTTCTCAATCAACGTTTTTCTCAACATCGAGATTCAGATTTCATAATTTTCATTGCATCTCCCCAACATTTTCACCATTGCTTACTCCACTACAGGGAGGGTATATTCTACTGTTCAGTCTCCCTGTAATCAATCCTCTACAAATGTTTTTTTTCTGAAAATGACTCAAGTTAATCTCTACTTATTTATATTTTTCTTTCACAATCTCCTCTTGGAAATAATCTTTACATTTTATCTCAGCTGGGATTTATTACGGATTCTTATAGTTCGATGTCAAGTCACTTTTTAACCACACACTTTCCCTTGTGACGGTACGTGGGCTGTAAATCTGGGAACATCTGTTTTTTCTGACTTTTCATAGAATTGGGGGCTGGAGGGAGGCCATACCTTCAAGCTCCTGGTACTTGCATTTTCAACTAATGACTGTTGAGACCACAGTACAGGAAAATGTCCCTCAAGGTCAACTGGACATCCTGCTGGCTCCTTGTTTGTTGCTGGATGTTTTCTGCATACGTGTTTTTCAGAGTGAAAACTGCATGTTTTTGTAATATAAAACTATCAGTGAGTAACAGTCTCATTGCTAGTAACTGCCTTTTGAACACCTAATGAGAATAAGCACTGTTCCAGACTCCAAACACAAAATGCATAATTTAAGCTAGTTGAGTCAAGTAACACAAATGTGACCCCCTCTGGATATTTTGATTTCGATGTGGCTGGTTAACTTTTACAAATTATAAAGAATTATGCAACGGTATGCATAGTTCATAGAATCCCTGCAATGTGGAAACAGGCCATTAGGCCCAGCAAATCCACATTGATCTTTATAGCAGCAATCCACCCAGACCCATTCCCTTACTCTATTACCCCATATATACCCCTGACTAATGCACCTCACCTATAGATGCCTGAACACCATTGGCAATCTAGCATGGCCAATTCACCTAACCTGCAAATTGTGAGAGGAAACCGGAGCACCCGGAGGAAATTCCACACAGTCATGCAAGGCTGGAATTGAACCTAGGTCCCTGATGCTGAGAGGCAGCAGTGCTAACCACTGAGCCATCGTGTTCTGAATATTCAGAAGAACTATTTTCAGGTGACAACGATGAGGTGTTACTAATCCTTGGAGGATCCAATACAAAACAAAACAATCAAATGCATGTCAAAGAAGAAATTATTAAGACTCTAAACTTTGTAAATTTAATACAAATTGGAACCAACACATGTATTAACAGGGAAATGGCACTTCAAATACATGAGTAAATTGCACTTAAATTTGGTTAATGAAGCAAAGATATATTTTATATAAAAATGAGCAACTTCATCACACTCCGTATACATACGGCGATACATAATTAAATGTTCTATAAGATACTGTTCATTATTCAGGGTAGATCAAGAGTCCTATCCAACAATGACTTTCAACTAAAGGTTTCATGGATACAATTATCATGACCAATCCCATACCTACAAATCCTCTCTCTCTCTCTGAAGTGACAACTAATCTGGGTGTACCTTTCTAGAGTTTTTTGTTGACTAATTCATAGAATGTTTTATTGTCACTGGTTAGGACAACACCTGTTGCCCTTCCCTAATTGCCCAGATACCATGTTGCTATGGAACTGGAGTCACATGTAGGCCAGATGACAGATTTCTATGCCTAAAGCATATTAATGAACCAGGTAGGTTTTTATGACAATTGACAGTGGTTATATGGTCCCCATTAGGCTAGCTTTTCATTCCAGATTTTCATGGTTTCAAATTTCATCACTTGCCAAGGTGGGATTCTAACCCATTCACCAGGACATAAACCTGGGTTCCAGGATTACTGGTCCTGTGAAACTTCCACAATCTCACCACCTTCACTCTAACAAACCAATAACTTGGTTTGTAGTTTTGCCACTCTGGGAAAACACCCTTCAGCATCTCCAAGCTATTCACATCATTGTCCACATTTTTGACTATTTTTAGCAGCTTGTACAATTGTGCCAAGAGCTCCTGTCGTTGGGGACTGTACTTGGGGAGACGAAAGTAAGTTACTCACCATGAGATTCTTAGTTTCTGACCTGTTGTTGTAGCCATTGTATTTATATGGCTACTCCAGTTTCTGGTCACTGGTAACCCTGAGGATGGTGAAAATGAGAGATTCAACAGTGGTAATGCTATTGAATATCAAAGGGCAATGGTTAGATTATCTCTTGTTGGAGATGGTCAATGCTTACCTGCCACTTAGCAGCCCAAGCCAGAATGTTGCCCAAGTCTTCCACATTTGGGCATCTGCTTCTGAGGAGTGGTGAATGATACTGAATATTATACAATCATTGGCAAGCATCCCTTTTCTAACCTTATGGCAGTAGGAGGGTCACAGATAAAGTAGCTGAAATGGTTGGACTAAGGACACTACACTGAGATGTGGAGCTAGATGACTGACTCCTAGCAGCCATGACCTTTGTACGAAGTATGACTCCAACCAGTGAAGAGTACACGAGGTTCCCATTAACTTCAGTTTTGCTAGGACTCCTTGATACTGCACTCTTTCAAATGTGGCCTTGAAGTCTCACTTCACCTCAAGAGTTCTGCTGTATTGTCCATGTTTGGACATCTGTCTGCTATAAAAATCCAAGTATTAACAGTAGTTTGATTATGTGAAAGACTATTTTTAAAAATAAAAGTGACCAACCATTAAACAGAGCAGATATATAAATTATATATTAACAAGAAAATGTTCATTTTTTTTATCCTTGCTGATCTCGAGAAGATATGAGTGGTCTTCATTTCCTAGTGTACTAATGATATAATTTCATCAATGCATTGACTATCAGATGATTGGTTGTGACTCTGTTGGTCGAACCTTTACCCCCACAATTCATAAGGTTATGGGCATGTTCCACATTTTAGTTGGAACATTATTATCTACTTCAACAGCCACATAGCATTGAAGGGGTGCTACACTGTCAGAGATGCTGTCCCCTTGGATGGGATGTTAAACAAATGCACTTCCTTCCTTCTCAGGTAGGTTAAAATGATCTCAACTCAATACTTTGAATGGGATCTGGGGACATAGCCCAGATGACCCAGCCAAACAGCACCAAAAACTGGTTATCAGGTCATTATCACATTGTTTTTTTAATTGAGAATTTACTATGCATAAATTAGTTTTCTATACTTCCTATCTTGCAACAAAGAGTACTGTTCAAAAAGCATTTCACTGGCTACAAACTGCATTGGAATACCCAGTGATCATGAAAGGTGCTCCAGGAATGCAAGTTCTCTTTTTATTATAGCTGTATACCTGTATTCAATTTTCCATTTGTCTGTGTTTAATGTTTTGTCCTCAACTGTTTTCTGTGACAGAGGATTCTACAGGATTACAAGATCTGAAATGGCCCACCCCATATCCTTAGACTGTGGCCCCTAGTTCTGGACTATCTGGTCATCAGGAACATACCTTCTGAGTTTAACCTGCCAGTCCTGCTAGAGTTCTATACGTTTGATAGTTTGTATGTAGTCCATTTTGATTTTATAATCTGACTGTCCTCCTTTAATCACAATTGTACAGTGAGAAGATTTGAGCTAAATTTTTAAAAAATTGTAAATGGCATAAGCCAGGAAACCATTCAAGCTAACTCGTTTAAGTCAAATTGATCTAACAGCCTTAGGCTCTCACCTAATAATATTACACTGTGATACATTTTCTTATTTTCCAATTTAGCATTATGTATGTTTTCATGGTGATGACCAAATTCTTGTGAACTGTGCTTGTTTGGCATTTAACAAATTGTTACCTAACCAAATGTATTTCACTTAAATACAATCAATTCACCAAGGCTCCTTCCAAACCCAGGACTGCTATAGGCTGGAAACACAAGGGCAGCAGATACATGGGAACACCACTACCTAAAAATTCCCCTCCAAGCCATTCACCCTTGTGACTTGGAAATACATTACTGTTCCTTCAGTGTTGCTAGGTCCAAATCTGGAACAGCGTTGTGGGTCTCTAAACCAAATGCATTTCAGCTATTCAAAAAGACAACTCACTACCACCTTCTCAAGGACCACTGGGGAATGGGCAATAAATGCTAGCCCAGCCAGCAACCCCCCAAAATCTCATGAATGAATGTTTAAAAGTCAGCAGAAAAGGAAGGCTTAGTCCTAGAAGGAGTGCATTTTAGGTTCACATCGCTCAGTTGAAAAGGCAACAGTCTCGGGGAATGAGCAGAATGGGGCATTCCTGCCTCTGGCCATCTTTTAAAATAACATCATAGCCACAATGGGAGGCAATTAACAAAATTAGGAGGATAAATTCTCAGCCCTTTGGTATTTATTATTTAGAGATCTTAGTGGAAGAGTTGCTACAAGAATAGTAGCTCTGCTGGAGTTGAAGTAAAGGCACGATGTGTCTAGGAAGATTAACTAGACCCCTTATACCCAGCTGAAAGTATTGATAGGGATTCCTGGTATCCTGACACCTATAGAATTACCCTAATTAAGAACGCATGCATTGTGCATGAAGAATTACCTCTTCGTGTATACTCTTTCATTGTACCTAAGCTATGTAGTGTATTTTCTGGATGGTAGTGATAAGTAGTGAACGTGGAAAAGAGACACAAAACACCTCTGCTGTTATAGGAGTTCACAGTGACATTAGACTCAGATGCTTTCCTCCCACAAGCTATCAACTCAATCCTTTTTCACAGAATCCCAACACTGTGGAAACAGGCAATTCAGCCCATCAAGTCTACACCAACCCTCCAAAGAGCACCCAACACAGACCCACCCCACTGCCTATACCTGTAACTCTACATTTCCCACAACTAATCCTCCAAGCCTGCTCATCTTTGGATTGTGGGAGGAAACCGGAACACCTGGAGGAAATCCACACAAACACAGGGTGAACGTGCAAACTCCACACAAACAGTCGTCCAAGGGTGGAATTGAACCCAGGTCCCTGGCACTGTGAGGTAGTAGTGCTAACCACTGAATCATCGTGCTGTCCTCATTCTTATTTCATATTAAGATGAAAACTAAGAATCCTGCACAAAAAGGACAGAATGTTTTTTTCTAGATGTGTGAAATGATATTCTTGAGATCAGACACCACATGAACAGTGCGTGCATAATTTTTCCGGTCTGGCGGGTCATGCGCTTGTTGTGTAAGAGACTCAGCTAAGAGAGAGAATTTCAATTCAGTACCCTTGAAAAAAGATCAATTATTGTTCACCAAAGCAGATTTGATTTCTTAAGTTAAGAGACAAAGGAGTTTTGATTCCACCTGAAAATATAAGCTGGAACAGAGTTAAGAATTCTAACAGTGCACTAACAAATTTCTGAGCTATTTACTTGATGACAATCTAAGTTAATGCTTCGGCTTCAGACTTAAAGAAAATCAATTAAAAAAGAAAATAAATTTGGGATGAGAAAGTTAGGAGTTGGGCGGTCATATTGCGGCAGTACAGAGCATTGGTTAGGCCACTTTTGAAATATTATGTGCAATTCTGGTCTCCTTCCTATAGGAAGGGTGTTGTGAACCTTGAAAGGGTTCAGAAAAGATTTACAAGGATGTTGCCAGGTTTGGAGGATTTGAGCTATAGGGAGAAGCTGAACAGGCTGGGGCTGTTTTCCCTGGAGAGTCGGAGATTGAGGGGTGACCTTATAGAGGTTTGTACAATCATGAGGGGCATGGATAAGGTAAATAGGCAAGGTCTTTTCCCTAGGGTGGGGGTGTCCAGAACTAGAGATAATAGGTTTAGGGTGAGAGGGGAAAGATATAAAAGAGACCTACGGGACAACTTTTTCATATAAAGGGTGGTACGTGTATGGAATGAGCTGCCAGGGGAAGTCGTGGAAGCTGGTACAATTGCAACATTTAAGAGGCATTTGGATGGGTATATGAATAGGAAGGGTTTAGAGGGATATGGACCGGGTGCTGGCAGGTGAGACTAGGTTAGGTTGGGATATCTGGTCGGCATGGACGGTTTGGACCGAAGTGTCTGTTTCCATGCTGTACATGGAAACAGACTCTATGACTCTAATACACTAGACAGCTATATTGACTAACCTGTAAAGTGCAGATGCAAATAATAAGTGTGATAATACTGAAGGAGTGAAAAAGCCTTACTCTAGCATAAACATCCAGCAGCTCTAAGAGTGTATATCCCACAGCTCAGAGTAATGAATGAATAGTATCTAACTAGTAGTGTCTAACAATGCTAGCAGTAGGGTTAGCATGAAACATCGAATAAAGAAACCTGTCCCACTGTAAAATTACAGTGAAGTTGTTGGGGTAGCTGGGATTCGACTAGGAACTCAATTCAAAGAATTTTACAGAACACCAACTCTGCAAACCCATGGTAATGGCATCTTTAGTGTCATGTGCAAGAAATGGAACAGGCAGCCTTACATCTGAAGTGGCAAATGTTTAATACATGCCATCCTGTCTACTACACATTAATCTTGGGTGGTATTTTTGTCAGGGGACCGGGGACCCTGCTGATAGGGTCAACCTGGGGTCAGCAGCCTACTCTGTGTGCGCTGTGCTTTGATTTTCCCAGAATTAATGGCCAGTGACAAGGCTTGCCATCCAATTAAGAATGGTGTGTGTAGGCTTTCAAAGCCAGAGAGCCAACAGGAGTCCTCAGAGCACTGAAGAAGCATTGGGCTGCCTTTCCAGGAATGGGAGGGTGACACTTTAACATTTTTAAAAATGGCCCCCTAATCCAGCCTGGACCTCTTATTTTCAGGCAGCTCTACTGTTCTTCAGTGCCTTTGGAGGCCAATGACATGTTTGGAAAATTCCAGTCACCTCTGGCAATAGGCCTTCATATGGCTTTAATTATTATTTATCCATCACTTTGTGCTGCCACACATCCTTCCACCCTCCCACTCCACCACCAACAAAATACCATCATTAGGAAAATGGCTTGGCAGTGGGATGTAGAGGGCAAACTGACAAAAAACATATGCATTCATGTACCCATCTCTGCACTCAGTCCAAACCCAGCCTAAAACGTCTGTCCCTAATGTACCAATCCAAATTATGCACTCAACTCCCAGCAGCAAGAGCAAGTATATGTTTGATTTCACTCTTGCAATTTTGTTTAGTTAAGATAATAGATCTTTATCAGCCCAGATATAGAGAACATAAAATAAAGAAATGGTAATTTAGTGTGAGTTTCTGGGTTTATTTCATGCTAATACTCCTGTCATTCATTTCATTCAGCTTTCACACACAGTAAAATGTCCCGTCTTATGGCTTTCTGACCTTGTCACGTAGTTTTAATGACCCACTGCTGAGTTGGAAGGTTCTTGCCTTAAGCAATGGGTCAGGAAATCAGGATTTTGTTGAGGTATGTTTTGTTCTTGGTGGCAGACTAATTAACAATGGTTCCATCAGCAGGTAAAGCACCATCAGGATAATAACGCCAATACATCTGACACCAAAAAGGAAAACTTTCTCGATCCAATTACCAGGGGATCTGTATCCCAGACTGGGTTATGTGTGACTACTTGTGTCTGAGTTTACATTTTTTTGCCATGAGACCCAGTGAGATTTCTCATCATATCATACCAAATGTGCCTCATTAACAACCTACTCTACCCTATGATGGCCCTCTCATCTGATTCGATCCCCACTTTACCATGGGCCATTCCCAGAATATCCCTTATTCAATGGATAGCTGCCAAAAGACTGACATTCCTTGCATCCCTGCCATCTTTGAATGACCACTGTGCATCAGGACAAATGCTGGCAATCTTGTGCCACCCCTCACCAACAGTGTAATGGCACAATAGCCACAAAGCCAGGTTGCCTTCCACCCATAGCCAACATGACTGGCACTCCCTCACACAATGTGCCCACAGCCTAGTTGTCATTTAACTACAATGCTATGCATCTCTGAAGCTTTTATAGTGAGCCAACAAAAAAAAACACAAAGAAAACTGATAAGGCTGCAGTATGCAGTCACAAAGCAAACCAAGTCCTGGCAGCTTGAGCTTGACAGTCTATAATTGTCTTGTGTGCCCAGCTCCATTTAGAATCATAGAATTTTACAGAACAGAAGGAAGCCATTCGACTGACTCCTGAAAGAGCTACCCAGATAGTTGTATTCTCTAGCTCGATGTTCATAGCCCACTATTTACATCACTTTCAAATATATATCCAGCTCTCATTTGAAACCTCCTGTGGAATCCACCTCTACCACTTTCCCAAGTAGCGCATGCAAAATTCCTAACAACTCTCAGAGTAGAAAAGTATCCTGGAACCGAGTGTCAGTCAGGCCCTGTCTGGATTGTACAGCCTGATGGAGCTGAGCTATGTCATTCACAAGGACAATTTCCTCCAGCTCAATATCACCATCCTTCTCCTTGGAAGGCTTCTCCCATTCCTCCGATTCCTCAGTATCCAACACATCACCTCTCTGCCTTCTCCAGTTGTGCAGAGGACAGCTTGCCAGAATGGCATACATTGTCTGGACTATACTGGAGCATCTCCCCCGCATCCCCCTCTCTGGGACTGGTGCAACCTGTGGAACTACATCCTCTGCAGTGTCTGCTCCACCACGGCTCTGCTCACAGCACGTGCCCCAATCTGGTTAAGATACCATGCAACTGAGTAACCAATGTATTACATTGAGAATGGTAGTGTCTGCTGCACTACAAACTCCTTCTTATCCCAGACCCACCTCAAACATTCCACTTTCTGCTGCATTCATTAAAGCACATTGTAATACCATAAACCATAAGATATAGGAGCAAACCTAGGCCATCATATTTACATAACTCATAATATGGTGGTATTCCCCTTATCGTACAAAACCCTTGCAAATTCCGCAAATGATGGAACACTTTTTCTACCTTTGACCTCCTTTTAAGATATTGCTCCAGCCTCCTGCATCACTGGAATGACAATGTTATTTTGGTGAGCACCAATGGCATGGTGTATTCTGTCTTTGACCAAAGTTGGCTGAATAAGCCCATTTGCTCTGTACGCATTGCATATGGGTGAAGAAATGTTTGCAGCTAAAACATAGCTGGTGTTTGAAAACCCATGCTCCATGTATTTATCCCTTCAATTTTCTAACATCCAGCAGATGTGGACCTCTACATTTGTCCATCAAATGACAGTGGCTCTACCTAACTTGGGCATAGTCCCGGCTATTTGCATTTTGCATCTAGAGAATGACAAGTGATGGAAGGAAATGCAGTGCATAATGGATAATGTCAGCAAGGGGTCCTGTCAGGTCACCAGGACCTCTTAGAGCCTCCATGTCTCACCCTACCTCTTTCCCAAGCTTTAATGTTCCCTTTTAACCAAATAGGACATTTCCACCCATCTCCCCAATGTGGAGACCCACCCCATTGAACTTCACCTCCAATCATCCTCTTTGCCCCCTGATCCCAGCATTATACTTTAATTATGTTCATCCTACACCTTTGCATTCTCCCAATGGAGGCCACTGACCTTCCCCCACCACTAGCATAGCCTGCCCACCTCTACAAGTGCCTCAGGTTTCCTCCTTCCCTTTTGATAGTAATTCCCTCACTATCTATTAACTCTCCATTAATGGCTGACTGACAGACCCCCAAGAGTGTATTTGCCTCAGACCTCATACCAACTTTGAGAATCAGCTCTTGGATATGACAGACCAGACTCCTGACTGCTGGAGGACTTGTAGCTCCCTGACTGTCGATACATGATAGCCCTGACTGCTAGTGATGGGCCTATACTCGCTAGAGTCTAATTGCTCAAATCACTGTTAGATTTGATAAGTAGGTCCTAGATCTGACTGATCAGAACTTGGTCTTTGTCTTTGCACCTCCCCACCTGAGATGATTAACCTGACTGTAGCTGCTGCCAGTACAAGTCAGACCAGTTCCCATTCCTGGACTGCAGTCAGACAAGTGCCCGATGGTGCAAGTCCCAAGCTGGTGATTAACCATGGCTGGGCACTCAGACTGTGCTTCTAAATGATGGTCTCAGGACTCCCTGCTGTACAGCAGTGCTCCAGTGACTGGACTGAGAACCAGCTCCCACTCACTTTCCCACATGGTCATTTGGTTGAATAAATATGCAGTATGTTTGCTGCATAGGTACCCACACAAAGAAGCTCATTAATATGGCAAGACCTTGGCTCTGGCTGACATGGTGGTTGCTGCAAACAAAAGGTAGCGCTAAGTCAGTAAGCACTAAGAGAGCAAATGCCACTTCTGAGATGCAGCCTGATCTAATCCATGAGTTCGTGTCTGGCTTTGTGTGCATAATGTCTATGCTGCAGTCTTTCAATGCTAGTTACCACTGCAAAGCTCATCTGAGCTTTTTTGATTGGTTGTCCACTATATCAGAGAAGTGTCATGATGGTTGTAAGGGGTTTGCAAGCATTGAATGCCAATGCCCATGGATGAGATGGACACGTGGCTGGTGCCCATTATTTGTGCCCTGAGATGCTGTCCTGTATTGAACAACATAGAGGTTCCTTGCAGTTAGTGGTGAGATAAAGTTGCCAAATACGACTCTACAATTTCCAAGCCAAGGTTTCTCGTCATCTAGCTTGTTTGACATGTTTGATAAGATAAAAAGCTGAATATTAACGAGATAAGTTGTGCCATTAACAAGGTGTTTAACAAGCAATAATCTCCCATAATTAGCACCTCGCCAATACCAAGTAAGTAACACACTTTCCCGCTTGACAAAAGTTGAACCTTTATTGTTATAAAGATTTTGTTGCAGCATCTAAAGTGTTAAATTTTCTGCAGTTCTAGATACTATTTTCAGTATAAAGTTTGGTTTCTCTTTATCAATACGGCATTTTCACAGAGCTAAATGAAAATATTCCTCATCCAAGATGGCTGAAAGACTACCAAAGGATGTGAGGGTAGAAATTCCTCAAAATCACTTCACTCAATAAGATGCAACATGTTTTTTTGATTGTATGAGAAATGGCTGCCAAGACTGGATGTTTTTTGACTGCATCAAGCAAGCCGTTATGATGGTATCAGAACAGATCTTCTCTGCATTTGAGATATTTCTGCAAAGGAAGTGTCACCGTGTGATTGGATTTGCACTACTCTCCTTTTTCCTATGTTTTGTGTTTTGGTTCATAAAATCAATAAACATCTTATTTGCTGAATTTGTTTTCTGAAATATTGAAATAATAAAAATTTCACTATCTTCACAATTAGGGCTTTGATACTTCAAACCATTTAAATGATTTCAAAGAATCATAGAAATGTACAACACGGAAACAGACCCTTCAGTCCAACTCGTCCATGCTGACCAGATATCTTAAGTTAATCTAGTCCCATTTGCCAGCACTTGGTCCATATCCCTCTAAACCCTTCCTATTCATATACCCATCTGGATGCCTTTTTAATGTTGTAATTGTACCAGCCTCCACCACTTTTTTCCAATGTTGTAATTGTACCAGCCTCCACCACTCCAACATCTTTCCAATAGGAAGGAGACCAGAATTGCATGTAATATTCCAACAGTGGCCTAACCAATGTCCTGTACAGCCGTAACATGACTTCCAAACTCCTGTACTCAATACTCTGACCAATAAAGGAAGGCATACCAAACGCCTTCTTCACTATCCTATCTACCTGTGACTCTACTTCCAAGGAGCTATGAACCTGCACTCCAAGATCTCTTTGTTCAGCAACACTCCCTAGGATCTTACCGTTAAGTGTATAAGTCCTGCTAAGATTTGCTTTCCCAAAATGTAGCACCTTGCATTTATCTGAAATAAACTCCATCTGCCACTTCTCAGCCCATTGGCCCATGTGGTCAAGATCCTGGTGTAATCTGAGGTAACCCTCTTCGCTGTCCACTACACCTCCAATTTTGGTGAAATCTGCAAACTTACTAACTCTACCTCTTGTGCTCGCATCCAAATCATTTATGTAAATGACAAAAGGTAGAGGACCCAGCACCGATCCTTGTGGCACTCCACTGGTCACAGGCCTCCAGTCTGAAAAACAACCCTCCACAACACCCTCTGACTTCTACCTTTGAGCCAGTTCTGTATCCAATGGCTAGTTCTCCCTGTATTCCGTGAGATCTAACCTTGCTAATTAGTCTCCCATGGGGAACCTTGTCGAATGCCTTACTGAAGTCCATATAGATCACATCTACCTCTTTGCCCTCATCAATCCTCTTTGTTAGTTCCTCAAAAACTCAATCAAGTATTGTCTGAAGATTCCATTCATCATATGCTTCTTTCTAATAAGATTTCTTCCTCCAATTTTGCCAGGATGTAGAGTAACATCATCATTAACGTAAGTTGTGTTTTCCATTTCACTGCACGGCTATGGTCTAGGCCACCCCACACAACTTTGTCCTACCCACGGCCCTTAAAAAGCCAATTGATGTCACTTCAAGGGCCGTTTCCAAAGACCCTTTGGTCCAACTAGTCCATGCCGACCATAATCCCAAACTAAATTTGTCCCATCTGCCTGTGCATGGCCCATATCTCTCCAAACAGTTCTTATTCATGTACTAATCCAAATGTCTTTTGAATGTTGTAACTGTACCTGCATGCAACATGTCCTCTGGAAGTTCATTGTACACATGAACCACTCTGTGTAAAAAAGTTGCCCTTCATCTCTTTATTTAAATCTTTCTCTTCTCATCTTCAAAATATACCCCCTAGTCCTGAAATGTCCCGTCCTAGGGAAAAGACTCCTAACATTCACCTTACCTATGATCTATAGGATCACCTCTCAACCTCCTATGCTCCAGGAAAAAGAAATCTCAGCTTATATAGCTTCTACTCATAACTCAAACCCTCCATTTCCGGCAACATCCTGGTAAATCTCTTCTGAACACTCCCCACTTTAGTTATATCTTTCCTAAAACAGGGAGACCAGAACAATACTCCAGAAGAGGCTTCACAACACTCTATACAACTCCTATACTCAAACGTCTGAGCACTGAAGGCAAGCTGTTAAATACCTTTTTAACCACTCTGAGAATTTGAGACTTTGCTGTGTACAGAATATCTGCTGCGTCATCAATTATATTGGGGTAGATTTTCCAATTTTCCAATATCCTTGAAATCTGACCTCCACCTAACTACGCTGATTTGGTATTTAAAGAGATTCCCAAAATTGGAATCACTGAACCTACATTTACATTACAACAGCACCCTAAAAGCCTCCCTGAAAGAATGCTGTAACCCCTTAATATATGGGAATCCCCATCCCAAGACGAGCTGAACAAGAGAAGAAGTATCCATGAAGATGTTAACCATATTGAGCATTTACAACAGGTTCGAATGCGGACCAAGCACAAACAGCAGACAGAGCGTATGAAAACCTGAGCATCCCACACTGCTGTTTCAGCAAACACCACCGCCCCAGCTCTGGACCACTTTAGGTTAGTTAGGACCACCTCAGGACCTATAGGTCTCAAGTGCAAGAATGTTAACCTTGATCTTGTAAAACAGAAGCATAAGATTTGCATCAGGCACAGACTCAGCATTGGTCCAAAAGGTGCTTTCTTGTTTTTTTTTACTTTTCTCTCAGCACGCCTGGGCAATCCTCAAATGCAGATTGTCAAGACCGTGGATCATATTCCCGGGCCACCTAGGGACATATTGAACTTTTGCTTTTTAAAAAGAGGACATTGAGCTTAAAAATGACTGAGAATGTAAATTCTGAGTGATGTAATTCGAAGACTGTCAGGCAGACTAGTTATTAGCAGGCTCAAAGAAGACTTGGAATGTCACAACTGATAGGTGTCTAGGAAATTTCAAAGAGAAGGCTTCAAGAAGGGAAATGCATTGCAAAATGAACTGTAATCCCCATGTAAGTTATCTCAGACTGTTAACAGAATGGGAGAAAGGGGACAATCTGGGTGAGAGAGAGATTTATGGTTTTCCCTTTCAAGAACACTGAAGAACATAGGTTAAAATCCAGTTTCAACAATGATCTGTTTGTGCGAGTGGGTGAAGGTGTGTCTTGTGAGGGTTACAGCTGAGAAAACCCCTAGTCATCCCTGTGCTGCAGGTAAAAACAAATACAATGTGTCTGTCTCTTTGCTGGAAGCCAGAGCAAATGTCACCACAGTCGAAAGGAAACAGGACAAAGGATTTCAGCTGACCTTCAAAGCCAAAATCTTACCCACTGGGGCATACACATTAATCAGTTTCAGGGGAGTATTCCTGTACATGACGTCACCATCTGTGTTACCAATATCACCCCAGGTAATGCCCACAATCTTCTATCATGCCGGAAAAAAGGTATCCACAAGGGAAGGGATCCTTTCTAAATTAACCCTGCTGTGACCAACTAAGGGGTGTGGGGGAATAAAGAAGGAGAGCTAGTTCATGCCTCCTCACCTGGGAACTTGATATTTTGGGGTGTCTTGTATGGAACGGAAACAAATTATGGAACCCCAACTGGCATTATGCCATAACACGAGGGATGTGAACACGTTGTCTGTGCAGCTTGTGACTGGATTTCCATGAGTCTATTGAACAACCAGAAGGCACAAGTGCCAGTGATCATCCCTCCTACCTGCAGCTTCACTCTTAGTTTTCCCGGTTGATCTCAGCACTGGACGTAAAGGATATTTCTGCTGCAGTACAATACTTTAGCCAGAAAAATAGACAGAGCTAAAAAAAAGTATGATATTCCACATAACACAGGAAATGGAAAGGGAGGAGAGAGAGGGGATCAATCCCTAGTAACTGTGCAATGTTATTCACTTTTGTCCCAAATGGGTTTACCAGCCTCCTTACTGCTGCTGCTGTAGCAGCAGACTGACGAATATGACACTGTACGTATCGAGAGTGAAGAATACACCATTCAGCTCCTCAAGTCTGCTCCACCCATTCAATAAAATTATGACTGACCTGATTATACTTAAATCCACATTCCCACCTATCTCTAATAATCTTTCAATCTGTTATTTAACAAGAAGTTACCTATCTCTGCCTTAGAAAAGCTTTTCTATGCACCACCTTTTAAGGGAAAGTGTTTCAACCCTAACACCCCTTTGAGAGAAAAGAATGTTGCTCTATCTCTGTTTAAAATAGACAAGCCTTGACTTTTAAACAGTGGCCCTTAGTTCTAAAATCTTTCATGACAAGAAACAGTCTTTCCACATCTTTCCTGTCATGACCCCTCAGAATTTTACATTTCAGTCCAGTTGTTTCTTACTCTCCTAACTCCTGTGTATACAAGCCTACCCTGTCTGACATTTCCTTATAAGACAGTCCACTAATACCAGTTATAGTCCAGTAAACTTGCTCCAAATTGCCTCCAACTCATTTACATTTCCTTAAAATAAGGTGATCAGTACTGTACATAATACTCTAGATACAGTCTTATCAGTAAAACTGAGGAGTAAATTACCTACTTCTGAACTCAAGGCAAAGCTTCAAGGGAAGTGGCAGAAAGTAGTTTCTACATCATTCTCAGAGAAAACTTTTTCTGTGCCATGGGGGAACGAGGAACTGGAGGTCAATTCCTGGAACCTACAAAAGCATTTCCTCCAATTCCTTACTTGTGGCCCAGCATGCAGCAAAGCCAGGGCTCAGGACATAAAACATACCAGCATTTCACAGCTGAGCTCAGAATTATCTCCTTTTCTTAAAGTTATGAGACAATTTTTAAAGATCCTTAAGAAAGTCTACTGAGTCATCAGAGAGGCCAATAAGCAAACACTGGATTCCTTGCAAGTCTTAATCCTTGGAAGACGATCAGGCTGGAAGAGGCTCAGAGTGCTAAGTATTTAAAAACGATTTGTTTTATTTCCAAATGGGGCAAGGAAGATTGGGCTTGTATCTCTAGGCTCTGTGGGAAAGCACAGGCCTGCCTTGTTGCAGAGTCTCATCACTGCCTTATTCACAACTCTGAGGACTCGGCTGGATAGTCCTGCCACTTAGCTGGTAGCAGGAGGTCTTTGATCTGGGCAATTTTCCATTGACTCACTGCAATAGTGCTGGAAAGCCAATTAACTGAATCAGACAAATGGACAGGTCACATTCTGCAAGTCTCTGAAACGATCCATAAGTTGGTGTCCTGTCTCATTTGAGGATTGCCCTGGCATGTGAGAGAAAAACAAGAAAACGCCTTTTGGACCAATGCTGCATCTGTGCCTGATGTAAATCTTATACTTCTCTTTTACAAGATCAAGGATGACATTCTTGTGCGCTAGAGCTGTAGGTCCTGAGGTGGCTAACTAATCTGAAGTGGTCCAGAGCTGGGGTGTTGGTATTTGCTGAAGCAGCAGTGTGGGATGCTCAGGTTTTCACATGCTCTTTCTGCTGTTTGTGCTTGGCCTCCATCCGAGCCTGTTGCAAATGCTTAACATCTTTGTGGATACCTCTTCTCTTGATCAGCTAGTCTTGAGATGGGGATATTGGAAAATTGAAAAATCTACGCTAATACTTCTGATGACTTTGCAGATAGTCTCAGGGTGATTAAAAAGGTATTTAACAGCTTGCCTTAATTGCTCAGATGTTTGAGCGTAGGAGTTGGGATGTCATGTTGCAGTTGTATGGAACGTTGGTGAGGCCTCTTCTGAATTATTGCATCTTGTTCTGGTTGCCCTGTTATAGGAAAGATATTATTAAAGTGGAGAGCGTTCAGAAGAGATTTACCCGGATCTTTTCACTAGGTTGGGAGATTTCAAGACTGGGACATATTTTTAACATGAGAAGAGAACGATTTAAAAAAAAGACATAAGGGGCAATTTGTTTTACACAGAGTAGTTCGTGTGTAGAGGAAGTGGTGCACACTGTTACAGTTACAATGTTTAAAAGACATTAGTAAATGAATAAGAAATGTTTGGAGGGATATGGGCCCAGCACAGGCAGGTGGGACTAGTTTATTTTGGGATTATGGTCAGCATGGACTGGTTGGACTGAAGGGTCTGTTTCCATGCTGTATAACTCGATGACTCTATAACTCCCTGACAAAGTAATCAGAACAGTTTGGACAGGTCAATTCAAAAATAAAATTGATTAGTGTGAACCTCTAAGATAGTCATTTGTTGTAATAAAACTGTTTCTGGACTTTTGAAGTGACAAAGATTTGAAGTACTCCAGCATCAGCTTCTCATTATAAAACAGGTGAACTACCAGAGGAATTATTTTCTGCTGCTGTAATTATTTTTTTCCTCTCTTTCAATTCACCTCTTCTGAAATAGTGGCTTTTTTTATGAGAGGTGCTATAAATATTAATAAGCCCCTGCTTCTTTGCCCATTTGGCTATTCCTCACACGTCCCCTGGCAATAAGTGTCAACCGATTGTCAACTGTGATGGCATGGAAGCAACCATGCACTTCCAGCAACAGTCACTAACTCAGATCTGAAGAACAGTTTGATTTTCACCAAATGAAGATATTTCATGAATTGCAGGAAAACCGGACGTGTATCTGATATTACAAGGAATATCACAACTTTCAAGTCAGGACTTCAAGTGTGACAGTATGGAACTGTTATATGATGTGATGCAGGACTGGCAACAGCCTGACAACCTGTCTCAAAAAGATCCAGGGGATCTGAGCATCATATGACAATCCATTCTTTCAAATGAACTCTAAGACCAACATTCTCTTTGAAACAATGCCAAAGATTTCTTAATAATAAAGCACTTTACTAACGTTCAATTGAATAGAGGCTTGGAAAATGGTGAGGAAAATTTCCTACGTGGGCTCTATTGGGCACAATATCAGCCTGAGTTAGGCAGTTGAGAGACGAGAACCTTTTGGTGTCTTTAACATGTCACTGTAACATTGTAGGCATTAAAAGAGACCGTCCTGTACCTGCCCCCTTAGCCATGATAGAAAATGATTGGGTTCTAGCATGCAGCCAGTCAACAGGTATGAGCTGTTGAGGCTGGACAGGGGATGTAAAGAATCCCTACAGTGTGGAAACAGGCCCTTCAGCCCAACAAGTCCACACCGACCTTCTGAAGAGTAACTCGCCCATACCCATTCCCCCATCACTCTACATTTACCCCTGACTAATGCACCTACACATCCCTGAACACTATGGGGCAATTTAACATGACCAGTTCACCTAACCTGCACATCTTTGGATTGTGGGATGAAACCAGAGCACTGGGAGGAAGCCCACACAAACACGGGGAGAATGTGCAAACTCCACACTGACAGTTGCTCAAGGCTGGAATCAAACCCGAGTGCCTAGTGCTCAATCAACCTGTTCAGAGAATTTTTGCTTCTCCTAGCCACATGATAATTGCTTTAAGGTCTGTCCCTTAGGCACTTATGGGAAAAATGTAACTGGCAATTAGGTTCGGTTCCTATTTATTCATGAAAACTACAACTGAAGTTGTACCCTATTTATTAAATCAGCTTCTTGTCCTTCTTCAGTGGAAGCTCTGGCCAAACTGAAATTGGATTCAGGCTGACTTTCGTGCTCATGGTCCCCATCAGATAGTCCTCTGCCAATTATCCATTTTCGATTGAGAGACAGGAGGCTGACAATTGCATAAATGCAAGACATACGCAAGACAGTAATAAATTAGAACTTTGATAAATTATAATTGCAAAATCAAAAAAAGATCTGAGACAGAATTTAATGTAATTGTGTTAAATTAGTAAATAATAAATTAAATTGCAGCAATTAATTGTAAGAGGATTTAATTTAATGAAAACTATTCTGAAGGGCTTTTGTGTTACATTAGGAATGTTTAGACTCACCGTCATTGAAAGTCAAAGTAATGAATAAATATCTGCTCAAGTGCCAGCCATATGTTCCTCAGACTCCAGATACGTACCTCGTCTTCCAAAGGGTCTGTTTAACATATAAAAATCCATAATTGTAGGAATGTTCCAACTCTGCAAAAGCATGGAAAGCAACAGGAAATGAAAAAGCAGTGGATACTGTGCAGACCCCATCCCCTGGAGCGGCCGCTGCCACCAAAGCGCTGTATGCTGCTGGCTGATTTACACCCCCTCATATAGATTTTATAGCACACCCTCCATTCTCTGGAGAAAGGATTTACTTATTATAGGCTTTTCAGACCCTCTGCTCTCCCATCTGCCTGCTGTAATTTGTACTTTTTTTTGTCTTTAGTAGAATCATAAAACACTCCAGTTTATTGGAAAGATTGTTTAGTAATAAAATTCAAACTACGTTTTAATGTGAATTTCTGCTTACACCACCCCCTCCTCTTACTGCCCTGTGCATGTGCACTTAATTATCAACCAGTAATTAAATGTTAAAGTTGTGTTTTGGTGAAGTACGATGTAGTTATGAGGATATCAGTGTGCATTTTAATGAAGTTGAATCTGATGAATACCTGCAAGTCCAACTGGTGGATTGTGTGAGTAATTTTCTTTCCTCCTTGAACCTCACTCTCCCAAAGGATTTCCTCCAAGACCTGTGGTGTTACATTTCTCCAGACACTCCAAATGTCTTGCAAGAGTTACCCAATCTTGTTTTTATTAAAGTTGTTTCCCTTCCATTATTTTCCAGAGTACTAATTCCTGCTAAATCACATTTTTATACTTTTAGAGGCACGAAGAAATGAAGAATTCAGAGGTAATCTTGTTCTTCTGCAAGTATTTCTACACTGAGATTTAAAGTATGAAAACTTGGAATAATGTGATTATAGTAAAGATGCCTTAGCAAAGCCCAAATTTGAAGAAGTTCACTCAACACAAGTGCCAGGTTTCCATGCATATATGTAATATCATATGAGTGTTAATTTAACATTATGATGCTTCAGCTGAAATATTTCCAAGAAGTGAGCACTTAACAATAATTTTAATTTGCATAATACCTACACTGTCGGAAAATGTCATAAAGTGTTTCACAGGAATGTATTGAGGCAAAAATAAACACCATGCCAAAGGAAGAGATACAAGGACAGGTGATTCAAAGCATGTTCAATGGGTTAAATATTATGGAGGAGCTTGAAGAAAATTAGAGAGTTGAAGAGTCAGAGGTGTAAGGAAGGAATTCCAAAGCTTAAAGTCCACACAGCTGAAGGTGCATCTGCCAGTGGTAGCAAAAAGGGAGAGAGAGGGGCACACAAGTCCTTTGCTACAGGTATTTCAGGGACTTTGGAGGGCACCGTCTGGAGATGGTTGCAAAGGGAAGGAGCAGTGAGGTCATGGAGATCATACACAAGAATGAGAATTAGAAAATTGAGAGCCTGCAAGGCTGAGAACCTGTGAGGGCCAACAAGCAAAGTAATGGTGAGTCCGCTCAAATTTATGGAGGGTGGAAGATGAGTGAATGATCAAAGGAGTGCTGGAATAATCAGGTCTTACTCTAAAGACAAGTAAATAGGTAAGGAGCCAATCCCATAAGTGTGGCTTGCATTTTATATGCATGACATTTTGAAGGGCACCATTTTCCCGTGTACTACTAATACATATCAGACATGGTGCTTTAAATTATATTATATTAGATTAGATTAGATTAGATTCCCTACAGTGTGGAAACAGGCCCTTAGGCCCAACCAGTCCACATCTATAATTACATTTTTTTTTAAAACTTGCATGTAAATTATTTGAGTAATTATAGCCTAAAAAAGAATCAGTATAATTTAAGCAAATAATTCTAACATTAATTTTGCAACGCCAAACACCCTGGTTCTTCAGACATCAAAATATATTACTTAAATCTGTTCAGGAGTTATGCAGTTGGGAGTGTCCTCTCCTGCAACACTATGCTGAATGATGAAATCGTCATTGCCAAAGTTAAAGCAAACTTGGCATTTGGCAGGCTCACCTGCAAGGTATAGAGAGAACATAGAACCTGTCTCAAAACAATCATTGTTGTCAACCAACTAATGGTTTCCACATCACTTCCTCCATCACAGTGAGGCATGGACAGTCTACCTGTACCAATGCTACTTAATACAATTCAATGTATTCCACATTTGCTCCTTAAGATCTACCTGCATCACCAAATAGCAAGACAAATACTTGCCATTGAAATTCTTGCATGGTGCTGTCTACCTGATGTAATGATCAGGATCACAGTTTCACTGGATCAGTTGTGTGACTTGCACATAAGATTCCTATGTACCAATATTTAACTGAGCATGAACCTTCACTATAGGATATCGCAAACCGAGAAAAAATAATTTTGAAAGCCAATCTCAGAGCCTGTGAACTCAACCTCATTGGGAGCACAGTACTAGATTCATTTGCACAAATCTCTATTATCAAGCAATCCTAATAGAACATAAAATATAGAACATTACAGCCCAGTACAGGCCCTTCGGCCCTCGATGTTGCGCCAACCTGTGAAAATAATCTGATGTCCATCTAACCTACACCATTCCATTATTATCATATGGATGTCCAATGCCCATTTAAATGCCCTTAACGTTGGCAAGTCTATTACTGTTGCAGGTAGGTTGTTCGACATCCCTCTTACTCTCTGAGCGAAGAAACTACTTCTGACATCTGTCCAAAATCTGTCACCCCTCAACTTAAAGCTATGCCCCCCTGTGTTAGCCTTCACCTTCCGATGAAACAGGCTCTCACTGTCCACGCTATGTAACCCTCGGATTATCTTATATGTCACAATTAAGTCACCTCTCAACCTTCTTCACTCCAGTGAAAACAGCTTCAGTTCCCTCAGCCTTTCCTCGTAAGAATTTTCTTTCATACCAGGCAACATCCTAATAAATCTTCTCTGAACCCTTTCCAAAGCTTCCATAGGTGACCAGAACTGCACACGATATTCCAGGTGGGGCCTTACCAGTGTCTTGTACAGCTGAAGCATGACCTCGTGGCTCCGAAACTTAATCCCTCTACCAATAAACGCCAACACACCAGATGCCTTCTTAACAACCCTGTCAACCTAGCTGGCAACTTTCAGGAATTTGTGCACCTGGACACCGAGATCCCTCTGTTCATCTACACTGCCAAGAATTTTACCACGAGCCCAGTACTCTGCATTCCTGTTACTTCTTTCAAAGTGAATTACCTCACACTTTTCCGCAGTAAACTCCATTTGTCACTTCTCAGCCCAGCTCTGCATTTTATCGATGTCCCTCTGTAACCCACAACATCCTTCAGCACTATCCAAACTTTGCCTACTTTAGTGTCATCTGCAAATTTACTAACCTATCCTTCTATGCCCACATCCATATAATTTATACAACATCCAGATAATTTAAAAATTATAAGTTTTATATATATATATATACATATATAATATTTGAGAAGAAAGTCAGACACTTACAGAGCAAACAAAACCAAAGCAATAATTTCAACCAGTCCTCAAACAGTCGCTTCATGTCATATTTCTAATTAGATCCGCACATCAAGATTTAAAATCTAAGTTGAGATGGCACTATCCTAGACAGTAAACAGTTGGTCTCCTTGCTAAACATTCATCTGCCCGAGCAATGAAGAATCCCTGTCAAACAATTAATGCATTTACATATTTCATGTGACTTAAACTGACACAACAGATATCTAAACATGTAAAGTACAACTGATTGTTACAGCATAATATGTGCATCATGTGTTCTTGTAAATCATTTCTATTAGGGAAATAATTGCTGTCAATTTAAGTTTCAAATTGAGATCCCTCATCTGGATCAGTCCACGCAACCAACCTGTTGCTCTGGTCGTGAAGCCAAACAATAAATTCATGGTGATATACAAGTGCTCCCCATTCAGGGAAAAAATGCCATTATTGCACTCTATATTCTAAATGTTTCTTTTTACATTTTTCAGATTCCCAACAGAAAATTACAATTACATCTAGTAATCCAATATTGACTATCTGACATTGCTATGATGATCTGGTGGGCGGCACGGTGGCACAGTGGTTAGCACTGCTGCCTCACAGCGCCTGAGACCCGGGTTCAATTCCCGCCTCAGGCGACTGACTGTGTGGAGTTTGCACGTTCTCCCTGTGTCTGCGTGGGTTTCCTCCGGGTGCTCCGGTTTCCTCCCACAGTCCAAGGATGTGCAGAGTCAGGTGAATTGGCCATACTAAATTGCCCGTAGTGTTAGGTAAGGGGTAAATGTAGGGGTATGGGTGGGTTTCGCTTCGGCGGGTCGGTGTGGATTTGTTGGGCCGAAGGGCCTGTTTCCACACTGTAATCTAATCTAATCTAATCTAATCTAAAATCTAATCTAATCTTGAGGACTTAAGACCATAAGACATAGGAGTGGAAGTAAGGCCATTCGGCCCATCGAGTCCACTCCGCCATTCAATCATGGCTGATGCGCATTTCAGCTCCACTTACCAGCGTTCTCCCCGTAGCCCTTAATTCCTCTAGACAACAAGAATCTATCAATCTCGGCCTTGAAGACATTTAGCGTCCCGGCTTCCACTGCACTCCGTGGCAATGAATTCCACAGGCCCACCACTCTCTGGCTGAAGAAATGTCTCCGCATTTCTGTTCTGAAATGACCCCCTCTAATTCTAAGGCTGTGTCCACGGGTCCTAGTCTCCTCGTCTAACTGAAACAATTTCCTAGCATCCACCTTTTCCAAGCCATGTATTATTTTGTACGTCTCTATTAAGTCTCCCCTTAATCTTCTAAACTCCAACGAATACAATCCCAATATCCTCAGCCGTTCCTCATATGTTAAACCTGTCATTCCAGGGATCATCCGTGTGAATCTCCGCTGGACATGTTCCAGTGCCAGTATGTCCTTCCTGAGGTGTGGGGACCAAAACTGGACACAGTACTCCAAATGGGGCCTAACCAGAGCTTTATAAGGTCTTAGTAGTACATCTCTGCTTTTATATTCCAACCCTCTTGAGATAAGAGACAACATTGCATTCGCTTTCTTAATCACGGACTCAACCTGCATGTTTACCTTTAGAGAATCCTCGACTAGCACTCACAGATCCCTTTGTGCTTTGGCTTTATTAATTTTCTCACCATTTAGAAAGTAGTCTATGCTTTTATTCTTTTTGCCAAAGTGCAAGACCTCGCACTTGCTCACGTTAAATTCCATCAGCCATTTCCTGGACCACTCTCCCAACCTGTCTAGATCCTTCTGTAGCCTCCCCACTTCCTCAGTACTACCTGCCTGTCCACCTAACTTCTGGCTTATTAGGTGACTGAAAGATAATTCCACTAAGTGCTTTCAATTTGCAGTAGTTGCAGCTGATCTGTAAATTAGCCTAAAAGTCTGTGAAAAGTTATTTACAATATTTGTCATCTATGCGTGGAAGCAATTGACCTTCACTGCATTGAAATGCAAAGCCATTGAAACAGAGGATTGTGTGCTGTGGTAAAGTTTTAAAATGAAGGGGAATAGAATGGTACTTTGGCTATATGTTACTGGAATTTACATACCCTCCACATACCTCCACCAAGCATTATAGAATTCTCATTTCTACCACATAAGCAATGTGTTTGACTGCAATAAATAACACGGCCTTCTGAGCATATTCATCACCAGCCACTTCACAACAGTGTCTGCATGTACCCAATCCATTACTTCAGCTGTGACCTTGAGGCATAAATATGCTTAGGTAGGTGCAGCTGTTGATTGTCTATTCTGTGATAAGAAATAAAATCTTCCTGTAGAACAGATGGATTTAAACCCTCTTAATACTGTGAGCTTGACTGACAATCCTAGATTGGTTGTCAATTGGACAACATTTGCTACATTATCCTGAGAGTGCAAAAAAAACTTTGCACAACCGATTTCAGATTCTCAGTCAGGCTCGCAATGTAATGTACTTGTAGGTACCAGAAACTCCATGTAGCAACCCACAGGGCCCTGTTCATATACACAAATGAATATGTTACACATTACACCTGTTTCAACACAACAAAATAGATGACAGCCATTCTGCGATTCATTTCTCACTGCAATTCCTTGACCAATCAAAGTCAACCTGCCTTGTTTAAACTTAAACAAAACATGGCAGTTAACTGTCAGTCATCATTAACTTTATTCATCATGGCACCACATCTAGCATCACAGTCCACTTGTCAACCAATCAGCACTCTCTTCCCATGCAGTATAACTGTTGCTTTCTATTTACTGAGGTATTTCATGGAAGTTGTCCTGATGAGAGTAAGATGAAATGCTTTGATAAAACCTGTCTTTTCCAGCAATATCAAAGTTCTGTTCTACCAAATTACTATTTATTCTAACATCTACTATATCACTTCATTGATGCCTCTTTTCCTGAATGAATAGCCTATTTTTCCCCAGTCTTCTTCCTAACTCAACTCCCTGGCATGAGGACTAAATTTATGGCTCTTCTTTGCATTGCTTGCCATCCACTTCTTATTTTTATATTTTTCTCTGTGTTTTCTATTAATGTTTCCATTTATCATTTTACCTCTTTTAATGGCTTTGGCGGAAGGCATCTTCTCCCAGCCCAGGCTCAGTGATGAGGAGGTTTCTAGCCCAGCATTATGGTCTCAGCCCAGCAATGACCTGATGTGATGGCCTCATTCCGGAGGGGCAGTTTGTTTGGTGGTTTAGTCCTGGTGTGGAGGTCTCATCCTTGTGTGGCGGTCTCGTCCTGGTGGTGGACATCTTGACTTGGTGTGGAGGTCTTGTCTTGGTGTGAAGGTCTCCTCTTGGTGTGGAGGTCTCGTCCTGGTGTGAAGGTCTCGTCCTGGTGTGGCGGTCTCATCCTGGTGTGGAGGTCTCATCCTGGTGTGGAGGTCTTGTCCTGGTGTGAGGGTCGTGTCCTGGTATGAGGGTCTTGTCCTGGTGTGAAGATCTCTTCTTGGTGTGAAGGTCTCGTCCTGGTGTGAAGGTCTTGTCTTGGTGTGGAGGTCTCGTCTTGGTGTGGAAGTCTCGTCTTGGTGTGGAGGTCTTGTCCTGGGTATTCCAGCAGCAATGGTGATGGTTTCAGCCTGTCGCAGCAGTTGCCTTGTCCCAGAGGGACAGTCCTAGTTTGGTGGTCTCAGCTTGCCTTAACTTTTACTTTTTTTCTTCTTATCTATGGCTTATGTCATGGCATGATGGCTCAGTGTTAGCACTGCTGCCTCACAGCACCAGGGTCCCAGGTTCAATTCCAGCCTTGGTGACTGTTGGTGTGGAGTTTGTACAATCTCCCCGTGTCTGTGTGGGTTTCCTCTGGGTGTTCCAGTTTCCTCCCACAGTCCAAAAATGTGCAGGTCAGGTGAATTGGCCATGCTAAATTGCCCATAGTGCTTGGTGCATTAGTCAGAGGGAAAGGGTCTAGGTGGGTTACACTTTGGAGGGTTGGTGTGGACTGATTGGGTCGAAGGGCCTGTTTCCACACTGTAGGGAATCTAATTAATACAGGTGGCAATTTATACAATTTTTCACTTTATTTTCTAAGAAGACATGTGACAATAATTTGCTATGAGATGGAAATGTGTTGCTGGAAAAGCGCAGCAGGTCAGGCAGCATCTAGGGAACAGGAGAATCGACATTTCGGGCATTAGCCCTTCTTCAGGAAGAAGGGCTAATGCCCGAAACGTCGATTCTCCTGTTCCCTAGATGCTGCCTGACCTGCTGCGCTTTTCCAGCAACACATTTCCATCTCTGATCTCCAGCATCTGCAGACCTCACTTTCTCCACAATAATTTGCTATTCTATCCTATTCTATTCTATAGTTTCCTGATAACCAAAATATGAATGCCATAATCAAGGTGTAGTCTTACAAGAAAACTAAAGCTTGACCATTACCTTCTCTGTTTTGACTATATAATTCAGCATTTTGTTCACTCCATTGTTTGTTGTTCCCTATTGTTTGAAAGTGTTTAGTGTTGCATTCATTAAGGTTCTTCCATCTCTTCTTAGCTATTTCAATGACATTCATAGATTGTGTAGGTATCTATGAATTAGGCCATTTGTTATTCATCCCAACCCACTAGCTCCAATTTGTAACATCCATTTCTGAGGCACTTGAAAGAATGGATGCTGAGCAGGTCACATAGCAGGAGAAATATTTCATGTTAACGCAACAGCACTCATTTCTAGAGATAGAGGTGACTTATCACTTGTGGAGAGCCTCTGATCTGTGTGAATGCATGACTAACCATAATTTTGAAGTTAAAAATCACACAAGATCAGGTTATAGTCCAACAGGTATATTTGGAAGTTCTAGCTTTCAGAGTGCCGCTCCTTCATCAGCTAGTTGTGGAGGTTTCTAGAGTCACTAGAAGTAACAGAAGAGAAGTAATTCTGTGGTTGAATTAAAATTTCCACTTAACCTCAGGTTATTGAAAGCTTTCCAGCAAATTAGAATAGAAAGTAATTAGTTGGTAATTATTTTAACAAGAATAAAATATTAGAAGGTAAAAACATTCATTTTCTGATACGTTACTTGTAAAGAGAAATCGCTAATTATTTAAAAGTATTTGCGATTTCAGATCAGCGAGACTAATACCCAATGTAATAATATTATGACTTGAGTTGCATCTAAATGAAATCTCAGATTCGAAAGATGCACAATATTCAGTTGTGCAGAAACAAAGAGAAGCCATTTAAGAACTCCCGCATGCACTAGATTTCTATACCCTCGAATATAGAAGTTTATTTGTGTTCTAATTAAAGTGCTTAATATAATCAAATGTTTTGATAGATTAAATAGTTTCTGCCCAGTCACCCTAAGGGAATGCTGAATAAGGGACACAACCTTAAAACTAGAGATGTGTCTTTCAGAGTAATGTTAGAAAGCATTTGTTCACATTGTGGAAATCTGGAACTTGCTGTCTCAAAAAGCTTCTAAATATATGTGGGATACATGGATTATTGTTCAGCCAGAGTAGGTTATAGAACTAAAGGGGGCCAATGCTGTTGAAGTATAGATCAACAGTTAACATTTAATATGGTCTATTGATGGATGTTAAATATCTAGCAGTTGAAAGCAATAATGTGTCAGGTAATGATTAGTTAATTATCCTTTAATGTGCATATGAAAAAGAGGCAGCTCGCACAAGGGGACTTTATTTAGAGTGGGAATGTAAGCTCTGAGACAAGCAATAATCAACCTTCACTGAAACAATCTGGCCTTAGTTATTCTTAACAAATAGGCTTTTGGATGTCCTCTAGCATTGGTAACAGAGGATAGTGACTTAAAAGGGAAGGATAGAGATTTTCAAATGGAAGGTTTCAATTTGAATTTTTTTAGAAGGCTTTGCTGCAGAGTACTTGTGGAAGGATGTTTGAAACCTGGTGTAAAATGCCATGGTTTGATTTTCTACTGCTATTTTATAAGGTGGAACTTCATAACTAATGGAAGAACTAAAGTTAATGCATGGACATGGGTTACAGAAAATTAGGAATCAAAAGCAAGTCCAGCAGTAAAGTTTTCTCAGAACTGGAAGCTGAACGATGTACAGTGAAGGAGTTTTTGACTTCATCTTAAACTTTAGGGATAAGATTTATGTGGTTTAACTTTTTGAATGCTTATACCTATGCATTTTGATAAAATCAGAAAACAAGAGACTTTTTCCAAAGAAAAGGATACATCATGGAGTTTAATTGACTATATATGAGATTGTAGCAATTCCATTTGGAAATTCCTCTATCTGTACAAGTAGTTCCTCTATGATGCGATGACTGCTTTCTTGCGCAACCCCCCACTATAGAAAAATCGCACTTTAGAAACAGTGCTTAAAGTGTTGGCGATGTAGTCACATTACAACCAACATACAAGTTAAAAGTTTGTGCTTTAAAAACAGTGTCCCCAATTTGTCAATCATGTTGTAGTGATTTTGTTTTAATGAAACACGCGATATTGCATAATGACCTGTATTTTCTTTCACATTGTTGGATTACGCTAGAATATCAAACAAGAATACACTCTTGGATTTACTGGAAGTAGATCCAGAGAGAGTCATGCTTCTAGATCAGTTATCTAAAGCCTTTAAAAAAATTTGGCAATAAGCAATCATTTCCAGATGCTTTCTTGGCATATGTTGGCTGGTCAGCAATGGCACAAAAAATACAGGATACAGCACCAACAGCATTTCAAGGCAATTCAACTATTGGGCATAAAAAGCAGTACAAAAGAAGAACCATTGATAAGAATAAGGATACAAACCCTAATGCCACGCAGCAGGAAATAGGCAATTAGGAAAGAAGGATGGCTGCCAGGAGTAAGCCAAGAGGTAGCTAGTAGATGCTTCAACTTTGACTCAAAGTATTATGATGCACTGAGTTGTCCAAAAAGAAATAAGAGTTTTTGCTATGACACATGACATGCGAGAAGGTATAAAAGAGAATGCTGGCAATAGTGACCAATCAGATGGAATCATATTGACCACCCAGAATGAGTGCCCCAGTCACAAATCCATTCCATTGCACAATTCTAAACTGTGGGTGTAAATTGACGCAAAATCAACAAATATTACTTAAAGTACTACTTGTTTCAGATTCAGGGTTGATAACATGAAATCATAAAGAGAAGTATTAATTCCATGAAAAGGAGCAGGTGAATCACATCTTAAGTATCCAGTGATATATCTTTACTGTAAAATAATGCTTCACAAACAAAGAGATCTTGGAGTGCAGGTTCATAGCTCCTTGAAAGTAGAGTCGCAGGTAAATAGGATAGTGAAGGAGGCTTTTGGTATGCTTTCCTTTATTGGTCAGGGCACGGAGTATAGGAGTTGGGAGGTCATGTAGCAGCTGTACAGGATGTTGGTTAGAGCACTTTTGGAATATTGCATGCAATTCTGGTCTCTTTCCTATCAAAAAGATGTTGTGAAACTTGAAAGGGTTCAGAAAAGATTTACAAGGATGTTTCCAGGGTTGGAGGAGTTGAGCTATAGGGAGAGGATTAAGAGACTGGGCTGTTTTCCATGGTGGGGTGACCTTATAAAGGTTTATAAAATCATGAGGGGCATGGATAGGGTAAATAGACATGGTCTTTTCCCTGGGTTGGAGGAGTCCCAAACTAGAGGGCATAGGCTTAGAGTGTGAGGGGAAAGATATAAAGGGGACCTAAGGGCCAATTTTTTCATGCAAAAGATGGTGCGTGTATGGAATGAGCTGCCAGAGGAAGTGGTGGAGACTGGTACAATTGCAACATTTAAAAGGCATCTGGATGGGTATATGAACAGGAAGGGCTTGGAGGGATATGGACCAGGTGATGGCAATTGGAACTAGATAAGGTTGATTTATCTGGTCGGCATGGACGAGTTGGACTGAAGGGTCTGTTTCTGTGCTGTACGTCTCTATAACTCTATGACACTGAAAAAAAATAGCAAATTAAGTTAGATATAGGACATAATAAAACAATTGTCATTGGGAGATCTGTAAATTTGTAATTCTCAGTGTCTGGACATTATTGCAACTCCTTAATAAGGCCTGTCCTCTCTGAGCATAATGTTAAAGACATGTTAATGGCATCTAGGAATAAAGATTTACAGGAAAAGGAAATTATTTAAATGTTACATCAACACTTTGCATATCAGTTGTCACTTCATGCACACATTTGTCAGATCTTTACAGATAACAGATTATAGCAGATGATTAGCTAACTAAGAGGGGACCAAGTGACAGCAAAGATCAGGATAAGGCCATTTATCACAAAGATTGACTGCTAAAGGTTGGGGGAAAGCCAGGAAGATCTAGTGAGTGGAGAGAAAACAACGTAGTGGAAAAGGCACAGGATACAGGAAACTATGAAAAGCTAGATAAATGGCTAAGACAAAGGATAGAATATTAACTCTAGTTTGGCTGGAGGTCGTAAAAATCTGGAAAGTCAGGAAATGTAGCGTAAATGCCAAAGAAAAGATCAAAAACCTGTGAAAAAATGTTTGGTTGCAGAATGGGCAGCTCATGTAGTACTACATTAGATCAGGACAGGAGACAAAGTAAAGGACATAGTTTAAAAAGTGCAAGAACCAAAGAACAGGTGTGGAGTGCTGTAAGAAGTAGGAGCCCTTACAATGGAAAAGCCCAAGTAGCTACGAATGAGTTAGATGATATATTGGTAAAGAAGGCAAATAACTTAACATTTGGAGAGAGTTTGAGGTACACATGAGTTCCAGATATAGAACTGCCAGCATCATCCCATAGATGGATGTGTATAGAGCAAGTAGTTGCCGATGGTACGCACAAAGCTCAGACCAGGTTTACAGTTGAGGGATTTGAGAACAACTGGGGACCAAGCAGAGTGAATACATTTCCCAAAAGAGGAAAAGTGAATTTTAGGATTTTCCTACCATTTTTAGTGATACAATTCATGGCGTGATTTATATTCATTGGTATTAAAACAGTATTTTTGCAAGGATGGAATTTCAAAGTTTCCTTAGGAAGCTGGAGGTATAGACAGGACATTATGGAGGGTTAATTATGCAGCCAGGGTGTGGTATTTTTCATTTGGGTCCATCCTACTGAAAGCTGGTTGTATTCAGCCAAAAGCAGATCAAGTAAAGTTTTATTGGAACTGTAAAGAAAACTCGAAGGCATTTCCTTAATGTAATTCTGCGGGGAAGATCTGAGGCATTTGAGAAATTTGCGGTGGTTAAAATTATAAAGGAATCCAAAATTAGAAGATGCTTTAGGAGTTTTTAAGCATATGGGCCTATAAAATGCTATAAGGATAACCATTTGTTCTGGGACAATGTCCACTCAATAAAGAGTAAAACATAAAGAGGTTGAGGATTGATCTAATGAGTAGGAAAGAGATGTTGAAAAATAAAAGTTGATTTCTGAAATGAAATTGAGTGATACAGAACACCAACTATCAGATTGTTTTACAAAAAGGGCAGAATCTTCCCAGCTGCTGAATTACATGGCCAATGACAAAGACATTGGGCGGATCGTGTGAGATGAGAATTCTGCGACGTACCAGCAATGGCAAAAACTTCCATATATGGCCAGTGGGAGAGTATGGCAAATGGGACGCCATCCAGGCATAGTACATAGGTAATGAGGCAAATTTGAAAAGAAAGTAAGAGAAAACTCATTGGGTGAACTCACGGAGAGAAACCCTTCTGTTAAACTTGCCAAAACTAACACTTAGCCGATTTCTGGAAAAATTCAGTTTAAGAGGAATGTCTTGCATAATAATAAATTAAAAGACTACAAAGATATTCATGTTGTCATCTCACTGAAGTTCCTTTTAGTTTCCAAGGCAGGGGTAATGTGAAGTATGGTAACTGTCAATTGTATAATTATGTAATAAAAAAGTATTAGCATGATGTATTTTTTATGATTAGTACTTTTTTGCATACTAATTTAGTTTATAGAAAATGAACTAGAATCTGTTGATAGTTGTTACATACTTTATAATTGAAGGCAATAAGGTAAACAAGCATCAGTGATTAGTTAATTACATATAGATGTCTATATGAACAACAGCAAACTAGCACAAGGTGAAGGTGAGCAGTGTGAGTTTCCTGGCTGATTATTAATGATCTCTCAATCATTACCACCAAAGCTGATATTTTGATTATTATCATGTTGCCGTTTGCGATCATATACTGCTGCCATGTTCCCTACATTATACAATGCCAACACTTTAAAGAGTACATCATTGACCACAAAATTGTTTATAGCAACAGCTGCTCATGAACAACACAAATGGAAGATTTAATTGCGAATATGAATCCCAAATTGCTCAATTTGTGTGTAGTTGAGAAAGATGGTGATAAAAATTGAGACTGCACTATATAACAGCCAAAGAGAAACCCTGACTTTCTTAATTGTTTGATTTGAAGATATTTAAAGATGGTAATGAAGTTCACTGTACTTCATACACTGGCTGACCAAAATAATTTTATTATTAAATTGCTCCACGTCCGTCCCAGAATAAAATCAACATTCCTTTGCTTCAATCAGCCAGTATATTGGATCTTGGTACTTCATAAATCTGTATTGTTAATGATTCTTTCTTACTAACCTTAGCAATCTCTATTGTGCCTTGCAAGATATACAGGATGCCTGATGTGGTAAAACAATTAGTAAAGTGCCTGGGAGACATTATGGCATTCCTAACAGGGGCAATGAGAGCAGAAGCCAAAGGCACGACAACTGTTTTCTTAACTAACTGGCAAGTGTGGTCCCTGTGGTGGCCTGTTGTGAATCTCAGTATGGTTCTGATACAAGGTCATTCTGTTGACAAGTAAAAGCAAAACAGCATGTGCATTCCAAATACAGTATCAGCATGAAGAGCAGTTCTAACATCTGATGGGGCACGGCGGTTTACAATCTGAACTCTAACCTTAGTCTCTGTTAATGATCATTTGACTGAATGGTGCTATAAGGCCTGTCTGGCAACAAATACATTGGGGCCACAGGGTATAAGTCAGAAACTTCACTTTTAAAAATCAGAGATTTTTGTTTCTAAACTAGTTTTAAATCTAAGTCAATAAATCTTACCTAACCCACCTTGAATCTATTTGAAGAAAATTACACATGTCAGATGTAGACAATGCTATTTTCACTAGATTCACTCATTTAAGGAAATTTTAATTGTATCTGAATGTTTACCTATTACTTGAAGTGCATAAATAATTTGGAATGCTTTCATCTAATTCTCAGAAATTACTACGTGCTAATAATTTGAAAAAAAATTAAGCATTATAGAACAATGAACAATACAGCACAAGAACAGGCTCTTCAGCCCTCCAAGCCTGCGCCGACACATTTTGCTCTTCCACACTGTACCTATCTTCACTTACAGGATCTGTATCCTCCAATTCCTTCCTATTCATTAATTCGTCCAGGTGCTTCTTGCATGCTGCTATTGTGTCTGCTTCTACCACCTCCACTGGCAGTGCATTCCAGACACTCACCACCTTTTGTGTGAAAGCCTTACCTCACACAACTCTTCTAAACTTCTTCCCTCGCCTCCTGAACCTGTGCCTCCTAGTAATTGACTTCTCCACCCTTGGAAAAAGTCTCATACTTTCCACTCTATCCATGTCCTTCCCAATCTTATAAACCTCTATCAGACCGCTCCCTCAATTTCCTGTGTACCAGTGAAAACAAACCCAACCATTCTTCTTAGCTAAAATCCCCTATATCAGGCAACATCCTGGTAAACTTTTTCTGTACCATTTCCAAAGCATCCCCATCCTTTTGGTAGTGTGGTGACCAGAACAATATACAATATTCCATGCATGGCCTAATTAAAATTCTATAAAGCTGCAGCATAACTTGTCTAACCTTATACTCAATACTTCTTCCAAGGAAGGCAAACATTCAATAGGTCTTCTTTACTATTTTATTACCTGCACTGCCACCTTCAGTGATCTGGGGATCTGCACACCCAGATCCCTCTGCGTAGCAATACTCCTAAGAGTTCTGCCTTTCACTGTATAATTTCTGTAGACTGTACTGTGAATGCATCACCTCACATTTGTCCAGATTAAGCTCCATCTGCTATTTTTCTGCCCAAGCCTCCAATCGATCTATATCCTGCTGTATCCTCTGACAATCTTCCTCACTATCCACAACTCCACCAATCTTTGTATTGTCCGCAAACTTACTAATTAGAGTAGAGCAGATATGTTTCCCTCCAAATCATTTATGTCGTTCCCAAACAGCAGAAGTCCCTGCACTGACCCCTGTGGAACACCAACAGTCACATTCCTTCATTTCAAAAAGCATCCTTCCACTGCTTCACCTTTTGTACCTGTCTGCCACGAGGGACCTTGTCAGAGGCTTTAATGAAGTCCTTGCAGACATCAACTGCTTTTCCATCATCAATCGTCTTTGTCACCTCCATTCGATCAAGTTATTGAGGCACACCACCCCCCCGCACAAAACTATGCTGTCTCTCGCTAATAAGTCCATTTGCTTCTAAATGCATAGAGATCTCGTCCCTGAGAATCTTTTCCAATGGTTTCCCACCATCAACGTGAGACTCACAGGCCTGTAATTCCCAGAATTATTGCTGTTACCCTTCTTAAACAAGGGGACAGCATTGGTTATTCTCCAGTTCTCACTTGTGGCCAAAGAGGACACAAAGGTGTCTATCTACTATTTTATCCTCTATTTTGTTTGACTTACAAACATTGTTCTAACTGACGGTTTTAGTTTTGAAATATTGTGTGTTGTTACAGTCCCCATTGGTGATGGAGGTGTGTGCATGATGAGGGAGATGTATGTATTGGACAGCATTTTTCTGAGCTTTTGGGGTGAAAGTTTTGGTTTTAGTTTTGATTACACAAATTAATTGACATAGAAACACATGAATTAGGAAAAGGAGATAGAAGTATCTGAAAAAGGAGAGATTTTTCCAAGACCTAGGGGAAAAGGGCCATAACAGAGAATGAAGAAGCTATCTGCTGGCTCTGTGAGTAGAATCACAGACATCATAGAATCATAAAATATGTTCTCAAAATGATTGCACTACAGAAAGAGGCTCTTGGTCCATTGAGTCCATGATGGCTCTATGCAAGAACAATATAGTTAGTCCTTCACTCACACCCTTTTGCAGTAAACCAATATTTTTTCTTTCCTTCAAGTGCTTATCTAATCCCATTTGGCAAGCCAGGAATGAATTCACCTCCATTACCTGCACAGATCATGTACTTCAGATTGTAACACCATGCATAAATGTTTTTCCTCATTTTTGCTTTATTTATTATGTCAATCACTTTCAGTTTGCAATTTTTGGATCTTCATCCTCCTGTTAGTGAGAACAAATTTTCTGCACCTACTCTATCTAGATCTCCATGATTTTGAATATCTCCATCAACTCTCCTTTTAGCCATCTCTGTTCTAATGAGAACAACCTCAGCTACTCTAATTTTTCCACATAATACATTCAATTTTGATCATGAAAACAAAACTAGAAGGAACACGATTTCAGTTTATAAGGTCGAAGGTTTCTGTGAAGACAATATAAACGCACTACTTAACTTGAATTGTGATTAAAGACCCGAGTATATTATTCACAAGTATCACTCAAAATTATAAAGATTTGTTTTCTGCAGTGGGGTGTACATGTAGACCACAGTTAAACAATGACAATTAATCATCTTTCAATTATAGCTTCATAAAAGATAGATTACACTTTGTTCAGGATTGGGAATGTGGGATAGAAGATGAAATGATCAAATGCTACATGGGACATGGTGACTCTGCAGCTTCAGGGATCAAGGGATTGTTTTACAAAGAAATAATCGGTTCAATAATACCACTCTCAGGTTAGATAAAAATCATGAACCTTGACTGATTTTCCTTTTGGAAGGACATGCAGAAACATTGCACCATGTACCGTGGGTTACTAAACTTTGAGTTAGAAATTCAGCACAAATTGTTAAGGTGGCAAACTTTGTTTCCCAATATGAAGTGCTGCTTTTCTATTTCTGTCATTATTGCTTAAGTTTGGGAACTTGAACCAGAAAAAACTACAGTATGCCATTTCCCAAGAATACAATATCATTATGCATTCTTAATAGTCAACATGTACTAACCATTTTACCTTGCACCAGACAAGACTTGAAATGATAAAGCACAATTATAAGTTCTGCCAGAGATATTCACAATTATTCAGGCATCTGTGTTGGTGATATTACAACCCACCTTGCTTATCAAGTGAAAGAGTGCCTGAAATTGTCAACTGGCCTCAAATTTCAAGGTACCAGTCTACCAATTCTTCATTTGATTTATAATCAACATCAATTCTATATAACAATAATTTTCAAAAATTTTGAATTGGCTTTCACATTGATAAAATTGTTTTCAGTTGAATTTACTGGAGCTTATCGCATTCAGATTTGAGTTATGAGTTTGTAGTATTGACACATGCAAATCTATTTCTTGAAAACTTATTTCGTATATATATAGATAACTGTAATATATAGAGGAATATTGTTAATATAGAATTGCATATTACAGTGTGATGATTCAATAGAAATGCTCTATACACTTAATGGTAAGGTCCTAGGAAGTGTGGCCTAACCAATGTCCTGTACAGCTGCAACATGACCTCCCAACTCCTGTACTCAATACTCTGGCCAATAAAGGAAAGCATCCCAAACGCCTTCTTCACTATCCTATCGACTTGCGACTCTACATTCAAGGAACTATGAACCTGCACTCTTTGTTCAGAAACACTCCCAAGGACCTTACAGTTAAGTGTATAGGTCCTGCTAAGCTTTGCTTTCCCAAAATGCAGCACCTCACATTTATCTAAATTAAACTCTATCTACCACTTCTCAGTCCATTGGGCCATCTCATCAAGATCCCGTTGTAATCTAAGGGAGAAAGAACTGCCTGTCAATCCAGTCATCTCACTCTCCATTTCCCCAACCACTGTCTTCCCACCTCTGACAGAAACTGTCGGTCTTGCACTAGATTCCTCAGTCTCCTGAGAATCATTTTATTGAGGTAGCAAGTTATCCTTGACCATGAGGGACTGTTTCAGAAGAAGATGTGACAATTTCTTGGTGACTTTTTAATCTGCGGCTTGCAGAAGATCTTTAGATATGTTTAGAAATTCTGATTTCTCATAGGAAATTTATATTTTGGCTCCACATACTTTTAAACCTCGGTGTCAGCAAATTCTAATGGCACTGGTGTTACACTGTGAGCAATAAATGTGGTTCCATGACCTACTTTCTTTCTCTATAAAATGAAGGATGCTCAATGTTCAAACAGTTTTGGATGACTGGACTCAAGAAACCTTATCAATAACCTTAAGCGTGGAGATGACATTAATGTTGCAGTTCCTATATTGCTGAAATATTGCTGCAGTCTTTACCATCTTTACATGTACTACTGATAACATATTAACAAACATCCTGAAACTCTCTCACTGTGTGTGCAGGCCAATACATGTGCACTTCATGTTCCAGTAAGTATCAAACTTATTTTAATGACTGTCATAGCGTTTACCATCACTTCCGTATTACACTTGCATATATTTCATAAATAAATATCAGAGTTAGAGATATTTATTATAAACCCATAGAAGTTATTCCAGTTTGTATTAACAGTACATTCAAAACAGGGATGAGGTCCTATTTTCAAAAGGCAGTTTATGCTATGGAGTGATAAAAGTTGCAATGCTGACTCTGGAATTTAGAGCTCTAGCTTATGAAGGAAGTTTTTTTTCTATGGCTAAACTTGTTTCCCTTGGCAGAATGAAAATGCAGGTGTGATAATTCTCAAATATTTAAAATATCACGCGGACATAGCTGTAAGCAGTCATTTGATTTAGAGTGTAGAAATGACCTTTAATGAAGTGAAAGTTTAAAAGAAATGAAAGAAAAATTAATTAGATTATAATAACTGGAAATAGCTTGTTGGAATTGGGATTAGTACTACAATGATCAAATGCATTTCAGGACATAATACGTACTTTGTTGTCGAGAAAGTTGGGTATTGACAAACAGTAAGTAGGATGAATGGAAAAATATTACTTGCTTCATTGCCTTTGGGACAAAGAACTATTTATGTAAATGAACATGTTCATTTTGAATAATTCTTAATTGTGAATGAAGAATTCTTAATAAATCAATTCTTGCACTTATATTTCTTTGAACAATCTTGTGAAATGTAAACAGCTCACAGTTGGAAAGTCAATGATTAAAAAACTTTATTTTTGTCTTTCCCAACCCACATAGGTTTGCATTTGCTGCTGAGTATCCTCTTATCAGCTCAGAGAAATGGAAGAGGGCAGTCTTGATAATTGATTTTTCAGTTCAAGGAAAGCATACCCTAGACCTGAAGAAGGAAAAGAAAAACTTGCAGTTATGGAGCACTTTCCACAGCATAGAATGTCTCACAGTGCATTGCAGCTAATTCTGTTTTTTTTTAAAGTGTAGCCACTTTATGGAATATGACAGTTAATCAATGCAAAGGAAGCTGTCACAAAATCCAATGCGATGATACACGGTCAATCTCTTTTTATGATATGAATGATAAATATCAGCCAGAACAATGGTGATAACTCCTCTGTTCTTCTTTGGAATGGATACATGAGAACTTCTATGTCCACCTGAGAGGCACTTATTTTGATATTTCAGGATGATCAGCCAAAATGCAGAAAGTAATGGGAGACCACTGTGGTGCTTTGTATTGGAAGATGGATAGCTCAGATAACATGGTGAGAGCAGCAGAGCATCTGAACAATGAGACTAACAATATAATTCTTTTACCATTGAGATTAAAACATTGAGAAATAAACAGGATAGTCTGTGAAAGACAGTGGATGAAGAGTCAAAGAACTCAATTTTTAAATCAAATACAGAGAAAGCAATAAACAGAGGAAAGAATAGAAAGAGAAAGAAGGATAAAAAGGAAAATAAATAATTCCTTTGTTTTTTGTTATAAAAGTTGACATGATAAATATTTCTTTAAGTATAGTTTCCTTATACAGTAATTGAGCAATTTACATTGGTATCACAGAAGCCACAGAAACAGCAAAGTAAATCAGGGACCTGCTTTTTATGCTTAAAAATGTGTTGCTGGAAAAGCACAGCAGGTCAGGCAGCATCAAAGGAACAGGAGAATCGATGTTTCGGGCATAAGCCCTTCGGGCATAAGCTTATGCCCGAAGGGCTTATGCCCGAAACATCGATTCTCCTGTTCCTTTGATGCTGCCTGACCTGCTGCGCTTTTCCAGCAACACATTTTAAGCTCTGATCTCCAGCATCTGCAGTCCTCACTTTCTCCTACCTGCTTTTTATGGCTCAGTGTGAATTGTGTCAGGTTGTGTGGGGTGATTCTTATTGTGAGACCTGGTGTGTTTTATAGAGTCATAGAAATGTACAGCACGAAAACAGACCCTTCAGTCCAACTCATCTATGCCAACCAGTTATCCCAACCTAATCTAGTCCCACCTGCTAGCATCCGGCCCATATCCCTCCAAACCCTTCCTATTCGTACATGCATCCTGATGCCTTTTAAATGTTGTAATTGTACCAGCCTTCACCACTTTCTCTGGCAGCTCATTCCATACATGTACCACCCTCTGTATGAAAACACCCTAAACCTATGCCCTCTAGTTCTAGACTCCCCCACCCCAGGGAAAAGACTTTGTCTATTTGTCCTATCTCTGCCCTCAAGATTTTATAAACCTCTATAAAGGTCACCCCTCAGCCTCTGATGAGCCAGGGAAAACAGCCTCAACCTATTCGGCCTCTCCCTTTAGCTCAAACCCTCCAATCCTGACAACATCTTGTAAATCTTTTCTGAACCCTTTCAGGTTTCACAACATCCTTCTGATAGGAAAGTGACCCAAATTGCATGCAATATTCCAAAAGTGGCCAAACCAATGTCCTGTACAGCTGCAACAGGACCTCCCAACTCCTATACTCAATACTCTGACCAATAAAAGAAAACATACCAAACGCCTTCTTCACTATCCTATCTAGCTGTGACTCCACTTTCAAGGAGCTATGAACCTGCACTCCAGGGTCTCTTTGTTCAGCAATACTCCCTAAGGCCTTACCATTAAGTGTATAACTCCAGCTAAGATTTGCTTTCCTAAAAAGCAGCACCTCGCATTTATCTAAATTAAACTCCATTTGCCACTCCTCAGCCCATTGGCCCGTCTGATCAAGCTCCCGTTGTACTCTGAGGTAACCTTCTTCTCCGTCCAGTATCTCTTAAGCTCACATCCAAACCATTTATATAAATGATGAAAAGCAGTGGACCCAGCACCAATCCTTGTGGCATTCCACTCGTCGCAGGCCTACAGTCTGAAAAACAACCCTCCACCACCACCCTTTGAGCTCCACCTTTGTATCCAATGGCTAGTTTTCGTGTATTCCGTGAGATCTAACCTTGCTAACCAGTCTCCCATGGGGAACCTTGTCGAACACCTTACTGAAGTCCATACAGATCACGTCTACCGCTCTGCCCTCATTAATCCTCTTTGTTACTTCTTCAAAAAACTCAATCAAGTTTGTGAGACATGATTTCCCACGCACAAAGCTATGTTGACTATCCCTAATCAGTCCCTGCCTTTCCAGATACATGTACATCCTGTCCCTCAGGATTCCCTCCAACAACTTGCCCACCACCATGGCTCACTGGTCCATGGTTCCCTGACTTGTCCTTACCACCTTTCTTAAACAGTGGCACCACGTTAGCCAATCTCCAGTCATCCGGCACCTCACCTGTAACTATTGATGATCCAAATATTTTAGCAAGGGGCCCAGCAATCACTTCCCTGGCTTCCCACAGAGTTCAAGGGTACACCTGATCAAGTCCTGGACATTGTCCATTTAAATATGTTTTAAGACATCCAGCATTTCCTCCTCTGTAATATGGATATTTTTCAAGATGTCACCATCTATTTCCCTACATTCTATATCTTCCATGTCCTTTTCGACAGTAAACACTATGCAAAATACTCGTTTAGTATCTCCCCCATCTTCTGCGGCTCCACACAAAGGCCGCCTTCCTGATCTTTGAGGGGCCCTATTCTTTCCCTTGTTACCCTTTTGTCCTTAACGAATTTGTAGAAACCCTTTGGATTCCCCTTAACCCTATTTGCCAAAGCTATCTCATTTCCTCTTTTTGCCCTCCTGATTTTCCTCTTAAGTATACTCCTACTGTCTTCATACTCTTCTAACGATTCACTTGATCTATCCAGTCTATAGCTGACATATGCTTCCTTCTTCATTTTGACCAAATCCTCAATTTCTTTAGTCACCCAGCATATCCCTACAACTACCAGCCTTTTCTTTCATCCTAAACGGAATATACTGTCTCTGGACTCTCGTTATCTCATTCCTGAGGGCTTCTCATTTTCTGTTCGTTGAGAATGTTGCACTTTTACAATGAGGCATTGAAAGTGTCCTTGTGATAATTTCTCTGCCCCCACCCTTGGGCTCACTTGGTGCTTCAAAGCTTTGAGTCTATAACACCTGTTTTGAGAGTCTCAAGTCCATTATGCTGATACTGTAGCCTGTCCAGTAGAGCTGACCGGGTGCAGTCAATGTTTCAATGCTGGGTATGTTGGGCTGAAAAAGAAAACTGACATTGGTGTACCTATCCTGCCAATGAATTTGCAGGATCATGTATAGGCAGTGCTAGTGATACCTCACTAGGGTTTTGAGGTGCTTGCTGTATATCAGCCATGCCTCTGAGCCATATAGGAGAGCAATTATCATTACTATTCTCCAGATTGTGAACTTGGTGTCGGGTTTGAGATCCCAGTCTTTTCCTCAGGTGACTGAAGGTTTTGCTGGCACACTGAAGAGAGTGTTGAACCTCCTCAGCGATCTTCACCATTGTTAACAATATGATATGGAAAGTGGTCCATGTTGTCCAAGACCTCGCAATGGATTTTCAGAATCAGGGAGAGTGGTAGGCTGATAGAGAACCTTTGTCTTGTGAATGCTTAGTCAAAAGGTCTTGTACCCCTCAGTGAAGATTTTGGCAACAGCTTGAAACTCAGCAGCCAGGTGAGCACAGATACAAGGATCATCTGAATACTATAGCTCAATGACAGGCTGCGATGACCTTGAGACTGGCCTGAAAGTGGTAGATTTTGAACAGGTTCCCATTTGTTCTGCAGGTAAGCTCCACTCCGGGGAAGAGCTTATTGAGGGTAAGGTGGAGTACTGTAGCAAGGAAGGGCATCAGTGTGTGATGACCAGGCCTTGCATGATCTCAGCCTGAAAGTGATTTGAGTCTGTGATGGATCCATTGCTTAGGTTCACAGTTGACATGTCATTGTGGAGCAAGTAGAGGATGACAACAAAATTCTGAGGGCAGCCGAAAAAGAGGGGGATGTTCCATCATATCTCACAGCTGACAATGTCAAAGCCTTAGTGGGGTCAAAGAAGGGCATTTATGAGGGTTGCTGCTGTTCCCTATATTTCTCTTACTATTGCTGTGCAGTGAAGATCATGTTAACTGCACCCATAGAGGGCAGAATTCACACTGTTACTCTGGAACGAGCTCTTCAGTCTCAAGGAGAATGTGATTGAGGAAAATTCTTATGATAACTTTCCTTGTGACCAAAGTTGGGAAATTCCTCTAAAGTTACTGCACTCTGACCTATCATCTTTCTTGAAGGTAATCACAAGTACGAATCTCTGAGATCTCATGCCCTACTGCTCTCCTTACAGATAAGAAAAGTAAAGGAAGTATGTGACACTGATGTGTGGATGATGTCCTCATAGCTGTGTCTGAAGGTTGGAGTATTGCAAGCACAGGTGTACAAAACCTGGCCAAACATGGAGTTTGTTATATCAGAGAGACAATGACACACATAAGATTTTAGTTTGAAATCACTTTCAACAACATTTTAAATTTCAAGCATTAAGAAGTTTTTCTGCTCTTTTGACTTCAATACCAAAGGCATATCGAGTCTGGTTATCTAATGAAACAAATTTGAGTCATTTATCAATGTCGTGTCTTTTCCTTATCAGTGATAAACCTATCAATTGCACTGTCTCAGAAAACTTTCAGACACAAGAATATTAAAATTGCAGATGTCAATTTCATACATTGTACATTTGAAAAAGATTCAGGCAATTCTTTTAGGCAAAGAGGGGAAAATATTCTCAAGTCCATTCATAGAAGAATAAGCACTGAAAAACAGCTGCCTCTTTGGGAAACATGAAAATCTCTTTTGATTAAAATCAGTGAATTAATTTTATGCAATTACTGAGAAGAAATGTTGTTGAGTAGTGTCATAAAAATGTATATAAGTCAAGGAAACTTTGGGAATACAAGTCTGTTTGAAATAACTGAGGATTAAAATAGTTGTTTATTTTTGTTCAGACTTTAATTTTGTTGCAGCAACTGCCAAATATTTAATGCTGTAAAGACTCCCAGTTATTTTGTGCAAAATTTATTAGTATTCTTCATCTTAGGTCTCTCTGGACCTGGCCACTATATCCTGGCTGTGATCAAACCAATGTTGCTTGCTTTCCTTCTCCTTGTCTGTGTTAGCTCTACCTCATACTTCAATGTTCTCCTCTACTGTGGTATTAGTTGCTTTCTTTGTAAACTGGAACTCATGCTGTTCTGAGGAAATCCCTTTGGTCACTTCCTTGCTGTGTTCTTCAAGGTCAGCCTCAATTGCTTCAGAAGTGATTGATTTTCATCACATGAGCAAATACTGTGAAGAATGTCTTTGGGTCAAGGTAGGTTTATTCAAAACCAAGATTTTCTCACAATTTTTAAATAAATCTACTCATAAAAATAATCTATCTGTCTTGAATTATGAGTCTTCCGATATTATTTTATTAAAGTTGGTTGAGACTACAACAATGCTGATGAATTAACTCCTGAATCTTGGAGACGAAATATTACTATTTTGTCATTTTGTACAGTGTATTGGAAGTGTCAGATTTTCTGAATATTCAGTGTTTTCAAAGCAGAACACAATATTGAAAAGTATTATAAAGGAATAAAATATGATACTCCAATGTGGTATTGCAGCCCCAACCCACAAGTGTAACTTTTATTGTGAGAACTTGATTTTTCTTCTTCCTAGGGTCCGGAGCAAGGGTGCAAAAATATAAGCTAGCCACTAATTATTAGTCTGTCTGATCTGATCATATAGAGAATTTAGAAATAATTTCTTCATGGAAGAGATGAGAAGTAATACTCAATGGAATGGTTGAAATAGACGGCATTGATACGTTCAATGGGCGGTTTAAGCATAAATAAAAGTAAAGAGAAAAGCAACATATGAGGGCAAGGTGGGAAGTGGTAATTAGAATGGGAGGATATTTGTGGAGTATAAACACTGGTATAGTTCAGATGGTCTGAAAATTGCCTGGTCCTATTTCTGCGATGAAGTTCTGTGATGAAATTCATGAACTAATTCCTTGTGACTTTTATGTGTCACTTTAGTGTGAGTTTTGTTAATTGGACTTACTGTAACTCAGTTCAGACGTCTGAAGTCATTTTATATGAAACTTTACAGTTAACAGATTGCAAAAACATTTACCTAATTCTCTTGGACTGGATGTTACTAAATGTCAGAGACAAAAGGCCAGTGGGTTTTTATGCTCATTGCCTGGTCCCAGCCAGATGGCTCTGATTTCATATGCTCTGACCTGATAGAAACTGGACTAAACTAACAGAAATCACTTACCCCCTCATAACCCATTGTTTTTATGTCTGATCCATACCCGCACATCTGAGCAAATACGAAAGATACCTAAAAGAAGGAAAGAGGATGCTTCTGTTCCAGTATGAGTATTAGTTCCAATGATGTTCTCAGGTCTAACCTACAATTGAAATACCTGAACAATTGGCTTCTCAACTTGTCAGAGCAATTTGGGTCAAAGCCACTTTTAGAGTCATAGAGATATACAGCATGGAAACAGACCCTTCGGTCCAACTCGTCCATGCTGACCAGATATCCCAACCCAATCTAGTCCCACCTGCCAGCACCCGGCCCATATCCCTCCAAACCCTTCCTATTCATATACCCATCCAAATGCCTTTTAAATGTTGCAATTGTACCAGCCTTCACCACTTCCTCTGGCAGCTCATTCCATACACGTACCACCCTCTGTGTGAAAAAGTTGCCCCGCAGGTCTCTTTTATATCTTTCCCCTCTCACTCTAAACCCATGCCTTCTAGTTCTGGACTCCCTGACCGCAGGGAAAAGACTTTGTCTATTTATCCGATCCATGCCCCTTGTAATTTTGTAAACCTCTATAAGGTCACCCCTCAGCCGCCGACGTTCCAGGGAAAACAGCCAGAACCTGTTCAGCCTCTCTCTACAGCTCAAATCCTTCAATCCTGGCAACATCTTGTAAATCTTTTCTGAACCCTTTCAGATTTCACAACATCTTTCCGATAGGAAGGAGACCATAATTGCACGCAATATTCCAATAGTGACCAAATCAATGTCCTGTACAGCCGCAACATGACCTCCCAACTCCTGTATTCAATACTCTGACCAATAAAGGAAAGCATACCAAACGCCTTCTTCACTACCCTATCTACCTGTGACTCTACTTTCAAGGAGCTATGAACCTGCACTCCAAGGTCTCTTTGTTCAGCAACACTCCCTAGGACCTTACCATTAAGTGTATAAGTCCTGCTAAGATTTGCTTTCTCAAAATGCAGCACCTCGCATTTATCTGAAATAAACTCCATCTGTCACTTCTTAGCCCATTGGCCCATCTGGTCAAAATCCTATTGTAATCTGAGGTAATTCTCTTCACTGTCCACGACACCTTCAATTTTGGTGTCATCTGCAAACTTACTAACTGTACCTCTTATGCTCGCATCTAGATCATTTATGTAAATGACAAAGAGTAGAGGGCCCAGCACCGATCCTTGTGGCACTCCACTGGTCACAGGCCTCCAGTCTGAAAAACAATCCTCCACCACCACCCTCTGTCTTCTACCTTTGAGCCTGCTCTGTATCCAAATGGCTAGTTCTCCCTTTGTTCCATGAGATCTAACCTTGCTAATCAGTCTCCCATGAGGAACCTTGTCGAACACCTTACTGAAGTACATATAGATCACATCTACTACTCTGCCATCATCAATCTTCTTTGTTACTTCCTCAAAAAACTCAATCAAGTTTGTGAGACATGATTTCCCACGCACAAAGCCATGTTGACTATCCCTAATCAGTCCTTGCCTTTCCAAATACATGTACATCCTGTCCCTCAGTATTCCCTCCAACAACTTGCCCACCACCGACATCAGGCTCACTGGTCTATAATTCCCTGGCTTGTCTTTACCACCCTTCTTAAACAGTGGCACCGCATTAGCCAACCTCCAGTCTTCTGGCACTTCACCTGTGTCTATCGATGATACAAATATCTCAGCAAGAGGCCCAGCAATCACTTCTCTAGTTTCCCACAGAGTCCTAGGGTACACCTGATCAGGTCCTGGGGATTTATCCATTTTTATGCATTTCAAGTCATCCAGCACTTCCTCGTCTGTAATATGGACATTTTGCAAGATGTCACCATCAATTTCCCTACAGTCTATATCTTCCATATCCTTTTCCACAGTAAATATTCATGCAAAATACTTATTTAGTATCTCCTCCATTTTCTGCGGCTCCACACAAAAGCTGATGTTTGAAGGGTCCTATTCTCTCCCTAGTTACCCTTTTATCCTTAATGTATTTGTAAAAACTCTTTGGATTCTCCTTAATTCTATTTGCCAAACCTATCTCATGTCCCCTTTATGCCCTCCTGATTTCCCTCTTAAGTATACTCCTACTTCCTTTATACTCTTTTAAGGATTCACTCGATCTATCCTGTCCAAAACTTACATATGCTTCCTTCTTTTTCTTAACCAAACCCTCAATTTCTTTAGTCATTCAACATTCCCCATACCTACCAGCATTTCCTTTCACCGTAACAGGAATATACTTTCTGTGGATTCTCGTTATCTCATTTCTGAAGGCTTCCCATTTTCCAGCTGTCCCTTTACCTGCGAACATCTGTCCCCAATCAGCTTTTGAAAGTTCTTGCCTAATACCATCAAAATTGGCCTTTCTCCAATTTAGAACTTCAACTTTTAGATCTGGTCTATCCTTTTCCATCATTATTTTAAATCTAATAGAATTATCGTCACTTGACCCAAAGTGCTCCCCCACTGACACCTCAGCCACCTGCCCTGCCTTATTTCCCAAGAGTAGGTCTAGTTTTGCACCTTCCCTAGTAAGTACATCCACATACTGAATCAGAAAATTGTCTTGTACACACTTAACAAATTCCTCTCCATCTATACCCTTAACACTATGGCAGTCCCAGTCTATGTTTGGAAAGTTAAAATCCCCCACCATAACCACCCTATTTTTCTTACAGATAGCTGAGATCTCCTCACAAGTTTGTTTCTCAATTTCCCTCTGACTATTAGGAAGTCTATAATACAATCCCAATAAGATTATCATCCCTTTCTTATTTCTCAGTTCCACCCAAACAACTTCCCTGGATGTATTTCCAGGAATATCCTCCCTCAGCACAGATGTAATGCTGTCCCTTATCAAAAATACCACTCCCCCTCCTCTCTTGCCTCCCTTTCTATTATTCCTGTAGCATTTGTATCCTGGAACATTAAGCTGCCAGTCCTGCCCATCCCTGAGCCATGTTTCTGTAATTGCTATGGTTTCCCAGACCCATGTTCTTAACCATGCCCTGAGTTCATCTGCCTTCCCTGTTAGGCCCCTTCTGAAATAAATGCAGTTTAATTTATTTGTCCCTGCCTGCCCTGACTGTTTGACCAGTCTCAGATTGATCTCTTTCCTCACTATCTCCCTGGGTCCCACCCCCACCTTACTAGTTTAAATCCTCCCGAGCAGCTCTAGCAAATCTCCCTGCCAGTATATTAGTCCTCTTCCAATTTAAATGCAATCCTTCCTTCTTGTACAGGTCACGTCTACCCCAAAAGAGATTCCAATGATCCAAAAATGTGAATCCTTCTCCCATACACCAGCTCCTCAGCCATGCATTCATCTGCTCTATCCTCCTATTCCTGCCCTCACTAGCTCGTGGCACTGGGAGTAATCCAGATATTACTACTCTCGAGGACCTCCTTTTTAAATTTCTGCCTAACTCTCTGTAATCTCCCTTCAGAGTCTCATCCTTTTCCCTTCCCATATCGTTGGTTCAAATGTGGACAATGACCTCTTGCTGGCCCCTGTCCCCTGTGAAAACATTCTGTACCCTCTCTGAGACATCCTTGATTCTGGCACAGGGGAAGCAACACACCATTCTGTTTTTTCGCTGCTGGCTACAGAAACGTCTGTCTGTACCTCAAACTAGAGAATCCCCAGACACAATTGATCTCTTGGAACCCAACGTACCCGTCGTTACATTAGAGCCAGTCACCATACCAGAAACTTGGATGTTCATGCTATGTTCCCCTGAGAATCCATCACCCCCTACATTTTCCAAAACAACATACCTGTTTGAAATGGGTATATCCACAAAAGACTCCTGCACTAGCTGCCTACCTCTCTTACCTTTCCTGGAGTTAACCCATCTATGTGACTGTATCTGAGACTTTTCCCCCTTCCTATAGCTGCCATCCATCACATACTGTTGCTTTTGCAAATTCCTCATCGCTTCTAACTGTCTTTCCAATCGATCTGATAAGATTCGCAGCCAGCAGCATTTATGGCAGATATAATCCGTAGTAACCCTTAAACTCTCTTTAAACTTCCACATCTGACAAGAAGCACATATCACTCTACTAAAGACCATTTTTGCTCCTTTACATTCTACAGACCCAGAAAATAACACTGTCTTATTCCTCTACAAACACTGCCCCATGTAAAATTAATAGTTATGGCTTATACTTTAAGTTTAATCAAGAGACATACCTCCAAAAACATATAATCAAGAAAGAACTTACTCTACTCACTACTGCAGATTCTCTGTAGGCCACACTTAAAACAACGATTAACTTATCTGATTCTGTGCTGTGAACTTCGCCCAACAGTTCCTCCAACATCAGTTGTGAATTTCACTGTTTGATAATTTTCCTAGATGCACTCCGATGTCCAGCGGTACACGAATTCAAACATCAAAGGCAGTAACTGTGCAGGTTCGTTCGTTCGTTCGTTCGTTCTCTCTCTCTCTCTCTCCTGCAATGACCTCACCATGTGCTTCCTTTGTCTGTTCTTCTCCCTTTTAAAACTGCTGTTGTTTTGACTTTTTTTCCAAAGTTCCAAAACAATACAACAGCATATGAAACAGTAATTGCTACTCCTGCAATTCGAGGAAATCACCTCCAGCACCTAAAATACCTCAAAAAAAGGAGTAGCTGTTACAGCCAGAAATTTTTCCCGTCCTCCATCTTGGATTACTCAGCATCCTTTAATTTGCCATTTTATGACTCCTTGTGTTCAGAAGGCAGGTAGTCTTTGCTGGGCCTCGCAAAGAGGTTTCAGACATGTTTTCCATCTTTTACACAGACCTGCCCCTTGTCCCATGGTTTTTGGCAGAGATTGTTCCCGCATGATTTTGACAGAGACTACCCTTCCCTAAGCACAACTCCCATCCTGTAGTCATTAATAAAAACTCCCTTTCACTGATTGCTAGATGCCATTCCTATGAATTTATGCCTGCAGCCTCCTGCTCAGATTTATCTCATCCACTAACTCACCAAGCGTCAATGTGGTTAGCTGTCATGGGACTCTACAGAAATGCATTCAAATGAGCCCTAGCCTTCAGCACAGCAGGACTTGCAGATCTCTGACCTAACCCAATCCATCACTACTACCAAGCTCCTGTGCACCCTTCCTAAGATCCCATAAAAATCAAGGTTCATGTCTGAAAAAACGAAGAACATTACCAAAGTGAGTGATAGGGTCAGTGGAGAAACAGAGGGTACAACAAAACCAGATGCAAAAGCTTTGCAATAACCTAAGAAAAGTTTGTTTGATACAAGTTTAAACAAAAATCTTCAAAAATGTACTATACAGGGGAAGAAGTTATAACCAGGTACGGTTTGATCAGTAATATATTTCAAAACATATTTGTCAATTCTTACACAATACACTGAGGGCACTCCCCAGGAGCAGCCTCATTGCAAGAGCAGGGTTCTTCTTAATATAATTTTTAGGTCAGCATTACTTGGTATATGAAGTAGGTAGAAAACAATAAATATCTTCAATGCGTTTGTGAAAATGATTTAACATGATGATGTAATAAGTGTTATGAAGTAAGCGTGTTTAGAAAAAGAGAAGCAATTTTTAGAAAGGTAACCTACCAGTTCCAATTGTAAAACAATGCTATTTCTTTCTAGTTAGTGAGTTGTATTAAATATTCAAATGATCATTTATGAACAAGGACTGAATATAATATCCGGTGTGAATAAAATGGTTTGTAAATGCAATAAAATCCTGCAGTGTGTAATAGGCAGAAATATACACAATGTTTTCCATTGCAGATCATTACAGATATTCAAGTGCAAGTACTTGCCAAATATGAAAAAAACTGATGATTATGAAAAGCAATGACAAGTGGCAAAGTAATTTATCTATCTGACATGTTTTTTTTGCATCATATATTGGGATATAATAATTCTGACCGAACAGATCATCTATATTTTCTCTACGTTGTACTGATAAGCATTAAGATTAATATTTATTAACAAGTCAGGTCGCTGTCAGGAATTTGTATTTTCACAGATTGAATGCTGTCTCACAGCATTTCTGTATAAATGCACAATTTGAATTAAGTAATTTCCAAATATTTATCTGTTTGTTTTAATTATTACCCCTCTGTAAGAGACAATATGTATAAGGGATGGTGAAAGCAAGAAAATCTATATCAATTTCATTCAGTGATGTAGAAACTATCTGATGTTATGAATTGAGCTAATAGAGAAAGATGCCTTAAACTTCACATGATAAATTCAAGCTTGGGAATTTCATTGGTAAACGTGATTTACAAAAATGAAAGATTCAACACCATTTTTTAAAGAGCTGATCTTTTGCAATTCGTCACCTTTTAAAATATTTCCAAACCAACTGAACAATTTAAAATGATAATTGTTAGCTTGTAGGCTTGAAATATGTGATGATGTTGCAGTTTTTACAAAGAGAGAAATCAAGATGTCACATGATATTTTTGAAACATGTCCTTTGTTTGCCACGGAATAAAAGTATACCAATTAAATTTATATGGTCCTTCTTGAAACTCCATGGCTCAAAACGGGAAATGAGTGTGATTAGTGCAGTAAATGTTATGGCTATCATTTTGTACTTATTGCAATGTTGTGAGTGCCATTCTACTTTAATAATTCATTAAAGCATCAAATTCAATCATCTGCAAAGCATAACTTCCAAGTACATTACGCGACAAAAAAAACTCTGTGCAAGATTCTTTATAAGTTAAAGAAACAGATGGAGTGATTTCTTCAGCAACATTGCTGTTTGAAAGAAATAATCCATTTAGATAGGGATATATAATGTTTGCTTTAACAATGCAAAACACTAGTGAACTGTAATCCTAGCATTCTTCATTCTTCAATGTAATGTCTTCCTCAGTGTGTTCATGTGACCTCCAAATTAAACAGGGCCAAATTGAATTGTTTTCAAGTTTATTTATTGTGAAGAACACTAAAAATGAAAAATGAAGCTTTGTTGTGGTTATGCAAAACCTACTATACATAATTGAGTAATTTATCAGAAATGATAAATCATAGAGTAAACTCACTTTATTAGTTTTAAAATTTAATCTAAATTTCAAATGCACCATCTCAAATTACAGAAGTGAAAAGTAGATTTTAAAGAATGGACAACAAAGTGTGGGCAATTTGCAATATCACCAGAAAGAACCCAGACCATGAAATTGGGACCTGTTACATTGGTGGCAAAATGAGGACTGCAGATACCGGAAATCAGAGTCTAGGTTAGAGTGATGCTGGAAAAGCACAGCAGGTCAGGCAGCATCCGCGGAGCAGGAAAATCAACGTTTTGGGCAAAAGCCCTTCATCAGGAATGAAGGCAGGGAGCCTCCAGGGTAGAGAGATAAATGGGAGGGGGGTAGGGCTGGGGAGAAGGTAGCAAAGAGTACAATAGGTGGATGGGGGTGGGGATGAAGGTGATAGGTCAGAGAGGAAGGTGGATTGGATAGGTGGGAAGAAAGATTGGCATGTAGGACAGGTCATGAGGATGGTGCTGAGCTGGAAGGTTGGAATTGGGGTAAGGTAGGGGAAGGGTAAATGAGGAAACTGGTGAAGTCCACATTGATGCCCTGGGGTTGAAGTGTTCTGAGGCAGAAGATGAGGCAAGCTTCCTCCAGGCGTCGGGTGGTGAGGGAGTGGCGATGGAGGAGGCCGAGGACCTGCATGTCCTCAGCAGAGTGGGAGGGGGAGTTGAAATGTTGGGCCACGGGGCGTTGGGGTTGATTGGTGCAGCTGTCCCAGAGATGTTCCCCAAAGTGCTCTGCGAGGAGGCATCCAGCCTCCCCAATGTAGAGGAGACCGCATCGGGAGGAATGGATACAATAAATGACATTGGTGGATGTGCAGGTGAAACTTTGATGGATGTAGAAGGCTCCTTTGGGGCCTTGGATGGAGGTAAGGAAGGAGGTGTGGACGCAGATTTTGTAAATCCTGCGGTGGTGGGGAAGGTGCCAGAAGGGGAGGGTGGGTTATTGGGGGGCGTGGACCTGACCAGGTAGTCACGGAGGGAATGGTCTTTGCAGAAAGCGGAAATGGGTGGGGAGGGAAATATATCCCTGGTGGTGGGGTCCATTTGGAGGAGGCGGAAATGTTGGTGGATGATGCGGTTTATGCGAAGGTTGGTAGGGTGGAAGGTGAGAACCGAGGGGTTCTGTCCTTAATACAGTTGGAGGGGTGGGGTTTGAAGGCGGAGGTGTGAGATGTGGATGAGATGCATTGGAGGGCATCTTCAACTATGTGGGAAGGGAAATTGCAGTCTTTAAAGAAGGAGGCCTTCTGGTGTATTCTGTGGTGGAACTGGTCCTCCTGGGAGCAGATACGGCAGAGGCAGAGGAATTGGGAATACAGGATAGCATTGTTGCAGGAGATAGAGTGGGAAGAGGTGTAATCCAGGTAGCTGTGGGAGTCGGTGGGTTTGTAAAAAATGTCAGTGTCAAATCGGTCGTCATTAATGAAGTTGGAGAGGACCAGGAAGGGAAGGGAGGTGTCAGAGATGGTCCAAATGAATTTAAGGTTGGGATGGAATGTGTTGGTGAAGTTGATGAACTGGTGTGCTGTGCTTTTCCAACACCACTCTAATCTAGACCTTGTTACATTGGTGGTTGCAGCATGATAAGATTTCAGTTCAGGAAAAAAAAGGCACTTTTAGCGTTATCTCGTGAAGAGGGTTGGAGCAGGCATTCAATGTATATGCTGTAAATATTCAGAGTAGATAGATCATAATGTCAGCCAAATCTCAGTGCTGATTTACAGTGTGGTTAGCCATTCTGGTCTTGCATTTCCTATTAATGCTGTTATTAAATACACACAGTTGAAAATGCATTCAACTGCATTAGTGATTATGGCCACCCTATCTCCCCTACACCATCCAATCACACACACATGATCAGTGTGTGGAAAATTTATTAAAATGTTCTTTGAGAATGTTAATAGTAAGTTAGATAAAGGGGAACTAGAAAACAAAGTATATTTGAATTTCCAAAGGCACTTAAGAGGACGGCGCAGCAAAAGGCTAATGCACAAGATATGGAGACATAGAGTTCAGGGTAAAATATCAGCCTTAATATAGGATTAGTTAATAAGTGGAAATCAGAGTGTAGAGATAAATGTTGTGCTACAAATATCAACAGTTGGATCTTAACTACATAAAATCTATATGAATGACTTAGTTGAAGAGTTTGTGAGTAATATATGCTGAGAATAAAACATTAATTGAGAATGTAAGCCATGAGGAGGACACCAAAACAGCAACATGTTTAGTGAATGGGCAACAAGGTAACAGTTGGAATATAATTTGGGAATGTGAATTTATTTATTTGAGTATAAAGAATAATAAAGCAGTAAATGGTGGCTCAGTGGTTAGCACTGCTGCCTCACAGCACCAGGGACCAGGTTTCAATTCCAGCCTTGGGCAATTGTATGGAGTTTGCACATTCTCCCAATGTCTGCATGGGTTTCTTCCGGGTGCTCGGGTTTCTTCCCACAATCCAATGATGTGCAGGTTAGATGGATTGGCCATATTAAAATTCCCACAGTGTCCAGGAGTGTGCAGGTTAGGTAGATTAGACATGAATGAGAGGGTGAGTCTGGGCAGGATGTTTTCCAGAAAATTATTGAGGACTTGTTGGCTGAATGGCCTGTTTCCTATAGGGATTCTATGACTCTATGTGTGAAACTTGTAAATACTTATGTTTAGAGATACTTGGGCACAAGGAGCACATAAAGCTAGCATACGGATACAGCAAGCATTAAGTGTAAAAACTTCACAATTGTATGTTGAAAACAAAATCTTTCACTAATAACTTGTGTCTTAATGAGAAGACTTCAGGCAGCTATGAAAGCACTGTGTGCAATTTGACAGCTGTGGCAAATTCCAGTACAACTGGTGAGACAATCCACAATATTCCAAAACAATCAACAACGTTTGAAATCAAATAAATATCAAGCGAAAACAGTCAATTCAATCTGTTTCCCAATGTCGGTAGGTGGATCCTTAATAAAGGATTCAGATTGGAATCTTTTTTGGGTCACTTTCTTTTTGTACCTAAGGTTTTGTTGAAATCAATCCATTAGTTTTTGAGGTCACATTTGATTTTTTAACAGAAGCATAAACTAACAGGCCAACAAACAAGAGCAAAAACATGATCTCTGCCTACCTTTACTAGCTGAGCTAATCAGGAAAGTCAAATGGCATGCTGACTCTTATTGTAAGGAGATTGAAATACAAAAATCAGCAAGTGTTATTATAATTAGATAGGCCTTTGTGAGACCAACCCTGGAATACTTTGATCTTCCTATTTAAGAAAGGGTCCACCTGTATTGGAAGTGGTGCAACATATCTTCACTACTTTGGATCTTGAGACGAGAAGAATGTTGCCTGATGAAAGTTGAATGAATAGACATATGCTTTCTGAAATTTGGTTGAATGAGAGATGATCTTAATGAAACATTAAAGATTCAGAAAGGTCGTGATAACAGCATAGACTGAGATTTTCTCTCGATCGTAGCCGTTTACTTCAGGATAAATGATGATCATTAGCACTGAAATAAGTAGAGATTTCCTCACTCAAGCAATTTGGAATTTTCTACCTCAAACATTTGTGGATAGTCCATTCTTGAGTATAGCTGAGTTGGCTCATAAATGCACAGGTAAATGATGCAAACCCAAAATCCCCCTAAGATATATAGCGTAGAGGTCCTCCAGTGGTATGCATGACAAATGGCTAATTACTATGCAGATGGCATCTGCTTGGCTATACCACATCTACTATGGCCTGGTTGGCTTTAGCTATATTTTATTATAGTATATTACTAGATACTAGATACCAGATATCAAAGAGTTAGGAACATAGAGTTAACATATCAAAAGGAATCCTGCAGTTGTATCTATTTTTACCAATTAATTGAAAATCTTTTGAGCATTTTATTATTCTCTCACTCATTTCTGAGATATGATAACATCATGCAAAGAAATATTTGAGTTGACATTTGCAGACTTGATGTGAGGATAAAGGATGCTATCCTCTTTTAAGGCATTCATTTCCATAACATCTGCACCCACACTCCCTCCACCACCCACTGCTCACTAAACCCCACCTCTAATAGAGGCTTGTTGATATATCCCTAAATTTGTTTCTCTATTTTAAAATTAATTTTGAATCAAACTTTTGAATCCAAATTGTCAACATTGTATTTGTGTTGATACAATTCTGAGCTTATAAGAGTACCATGCTTTGAGACTTTGTAACCATTTAGGGTAAAATGGAAGCATGAGGAAAGTTTTATGTGACCTGTTCTGCATGTGGATTGCCAATACATTTGGGTGGATTACTTATTAAATATGGCAGAGTCCCCACTGCCATATTTTATTGGGAAAAAGATGCAAAATATTTATCATACATGTGAAAAATAACAAGTAATTACATGATATTTATGCTGACTCTGGATATACCTCTAGTCTCCAAGCCCCACAGGAAGATATGAGGTTGGGTTTTATAAACAGTTTTATTGTAAACTTTCTATTTAATTTCAGAATCAAATAAAGTTGAGGCTTGAAAGAAATGTGACTATAGATGCATCTTATAAAAACTACAGCATATATTTAAAGTAACCTATAGTAAACACAATTAAGTAAAGAAGGGTAAACAAAAGAAACTAAAGTATGAAAATGCAAAGGGAAAAATATCATATGTGTATCTTCAATCAAACACTGAACTATTAAGACCTCAAAGAGGCTGCCTCAAGAGGATTCCCATTCACAGCTGCATACATTGTAGAGGAAAAACAATTAGAGATTGTCAATTATGGTCGGTCCCACAATCCCACTGCACATGCAACTATACACAATTGATAGGATAAACTTTGAAGATACTAATTGTTCCAACTCTTTTAAAAAAAGGACAAGTAATTTTGTACCCTGCTCTCTGCCATCAGCTTGTTTCACTAAAGGATATTTATAATGTCTTCTCAGAATATGTCATATGTTCAACATAGCAATCATGTTTAATAATTTAAGATTTGACAAATAGTAAAGTTCAGACTCTGTATTTTTGAATTTTCACTGACTATTATATTCAAAGGGAATAGTGGTTTGCAGCTTTCAATGATCCAAATATCCATAGGAACATAGAAATGTTTGCAACACTAAAAAAGGTCTATCATGTCTATCAGTTTAAATTCACCTTGTAGCTCTTGATGAATGGAGCTGTGGATTACAGCACCTGTGGTGAAGACCCAAGTGTTTTTTGAGCAATTAGAGTTTTTTGCCTCCAGTATCATTTTAGCAAGTGAGTTCCAGAACCTGAACATTGTTTGCTGCATAAAATTCTCTTCCCCTCTAAACATTCTGCCTAGGAACGCTGCAGCGAGTAACTCATCTCCTGACTCCTCTGTCCACTATCTACAAGGAACAAGTCACAAGCGTGATGGAATATTCCCCACTTGCCTGGATGAGCAGCAGCAACACTCAAGAAGCTTGACACCATTCAGAATGAAGTAGCCAACTTGATCGGCACCATTTCCACAAACATCCATTCCCTCCATCACTAATACACAGTTGAAGTATGTATGAATTACAAGCTGCACTGCAGAAATTCACCAAGGCTTCTTACAGAGCACCTTGTGAACCCATAACCACTGTCATCTAGAAGGGCAATGTCAGTAGATATATTCAAACATCACCACATGCATATTCCTCTCCAAGCCACTCATCATTTTGATTTGGATATCTATCACATTTCTTCAGTATTCCTGGGTCAAAAGCTTAGAATTCCTTCTCTGATGACATTGTCAATCTATATACAGCACATAGGCTGCAGTGGTTCAAGACAACAACTCACAATCACTGTCTCAAGGGAAACTAGGGGTGGGCATAAACACTGTTGTGGTTCTGTTCGCCGAGCTGGAAGTTTTTGTTGCAAACGTTTCGTCCCCTGGCTAGGCGACATCATCAGTGCTTGGGAGCCTCCTGCGAAGCGCTTCTTCTGTGGTGTTTCCTCCGGTGTTTATAGTGGTCTGTCCCTGCCGCTTCCGGTTGTCAGTTTCAGCTGTCCGCTGTAGTGGTTGGTATACACTGTCCCATCTAGCTAAGCTGACATCCCATGAGTGATTTTCTTTTTAAAATAAGGCAAGAATCCTGTATGCCTCTTGACCATCATATCGATGTGAACTGTGCCTGTCTCCCAAGAACAAATATTATACTATTCAAAAGCTTTTTGACTAAGACAGATCCAGTAAGAGGGGAAATTGCTCAATTTAAGATATTTATCTCAGAAGCCTCTTCTTATCATTTTATGATGAAGATATTATTATGTAGATGTTTCATTTAATATTTCTTCACAGAGACTAAATTCATCAATGTCAGAGACAACATAAATTGGCCTTATGGAGAATAGGGGAGGAGTTACTATGATGAATGTAGAGGGTAGGTGTGATATATGTAACAGCTGATAAAGGATTTTGGAAGATAGTGCATAAAAATTAACATAGGTGAGAAAAGATGATCAAATGCAGTCTTTATATTATTAATAACATTTTCAGAGGCTGATAGCTAAAGTTTTGAATATGGTGGCCCTCACTCTCTCTTCTGAAGCTTTTCACAAGCAATATCAACCTTACACTCAGTGCTTACCTAAAATTAAAATGAGGGGAGTTCAGCAAATATATGTTATATAAATTATATATACAAGTATATAATTTTTCTCATTTCAGTTAATGGTGAGATTTCAATTCTTCTATTTCCAACAGCTAATTCTGACAAATCTCCTTCCTTCCAATCCCAAATCATAGCGCTTAGATCTACCCTCTTTCCTCTCCATTCATTGCTCATTTGATTCTCCAATCCAATTACTTTGAATTAAAACTTCTTACAGAGAAAAAGTTCCACATTCCAATATTCCTTTTTGTAACATCTGCATCTCCAAATCTCTCCCTTCTCTGTCTCAGTGATGACGTTAAACTTGAAAAGCTTTTTGTTACTCACTTTATCTACCTTCCTATCAAAATTGTTTAAGAATGTTACATTCTCTATTAAAGTTCTTTGCCTTCTCTGCTCCAGTGAAAGTAGTTCACCCATAGCATCATCTTGGCAAATATATACTCAAGGTCCTCTAGGTCAAAAATATACTACCTGTGGCTAAACAAATGTTTTGTATAAATATTCAGATGTAGGAACTTCAAGACTTTGCCCACAACTGACATGAGATCAATTGTTCTGTGGTTAGTGGTTTATGATTATCTCTCTCTGTGAATAAGAATGTGAACACCAGATTCTTTCCAGTCCCATGACATGGCTTGCACATTTTAAAGAATTAAAGAATTCTGGTGATTAATGCTAGGTTAGTGTTGCTGTTTAAATGTGAGGAAGCAACCAAAGGAGCAGATGAGAGAGCTAAAGGAATGTTTTGGAAATAAGTATGATTCTTTTAAACTGCAGTGGAGGAAAAATGGTGGTACTATTTTGGCAAGAGTTGTACATCAAGAATGTGGAAAGTAGTGCATATTTGTATAGGAGTTAGAGAGTGTTCAGAGATTCATAAGACTGCAGAGATCAGACAGTTATCCAGGGTCCATACAAAGGTTGAAAGATAATTGGGATCAGTGTCAGTTTCATAGAGTAATCTACTATCAATTCCATGACTATACAATTGTCTAAGTTTGTGTGAGGCTTTGTAAGTATTCCAGAGTGAGGGCAAAGGATGCATAGAACTCCAGGATCTACATGGAGACTAGAGATTAATGTGCAATATTTGGACATACTTTGCTGTTAGATAACCCAAGGAGCAGCACAAGAAGACAGAGGGCAGGCAGTTCAATTTATAGTTGTTTAATTTTGAGTATTTATCAGCTTAATTGTCCAAACAACCAATCCTGTCACCTTGCCTGATTAACACTCCATTGTAAACAGATCACAATATGGACGTTCTTCATTAGATTAGATTACTTACAGTGTGGAAACAGGCCCTTCGGCCCAACAAGTCCACACCGACCCGCCGAAGCGTAACCCACCCAGACCCATTCTCCTACATTTACCCCTTCACCTAACACTACGGGCAATTTAGCATGGCCAATTCACCTAACCTGCACATTTTTGGACTGTGGGAGGAAACCGGAGCACCCGGAGGAAACCCACGCAGACACGGGGAGAATGTGCAAACTCCACACAGAGAGTCGCCTGAGGCGGGAATTTAACCCAGGTCTCTGGCGCTGTGAGGCAGCAGTGCTAACCACTGTGCCACCGTGCCACCCACAATTCTGTTGGGTATCCTATTAGTTTGTCCAACTGGGGTAGAAGCAGAGACACCTGCATAATGGGGGATGCAAAGGACATTACTATATTTCAGAAGACTTTGGGTTATGATTCAGAAATTTAATCTCAACAGTTTCTTCTTGGAAGTAAAACCTCTGTACTGAATATCAGCACAAGATTTCAACAATTTCAAAGTGGTCTGTTGCCTATCCCATGCAGATGGCTGTATATACTGAGGAAGTTCCCATAAGTAGGGGCGTTGCAGGAGGAGACCCGAAGATGCATATTGTAATTACCTGCAAGTATGCCGCTCATGCCGAATAGCAAATGTTTTGCCTCATGGAAAGTTAATCAGATTTTGTGATCTTAATTCGCATCCAGACTCTGCAAAAAAAGTTGTGGCCTGCTGCCCTTAACACTCTCTGTCCATGTTCCCCACGAGACCCTCCAAAACCTCTCTCCTCCACATTTACTTTTATGTTGGCAGGTGGCCATTGCCTGTCTAATTTTGAGGAAGCCAGCAGCTACTTCCTGCCTGTTGTGTTAATGAAGTCCAGGACTTAAAAGAACCTACATTTATCATCTATTTTCTCTGATAAGTGCATTTTGCATTTGATCTGCCTATTCCATCCAAAATCCACCCTCAGTTAAAATTGATCTGTACCTTCTTGAAAGAAATAAACAAGAAATTTACATTTTAAAAAATCTTTTGAATTATAAATTAGCCCTTGGCAATCACAATGTGCAAGAGGAAAAGGGGAAAAGACTTTGAGGCCAAAGCAGTTTTCAGAATAAACTGCAGCTGAAATGAACATGTAGCTGTGTAAGAATAATGAATAACGACAGTGATTAAAGTGCAGATGTGAATCAGGAATGTAGCCCCTGAAAAGCTCAGCTTGTCATTTGCTTTTTACAATGTTCTAGAAAATTAAACTTAAAATCAGTACCATGTAAAAAGTTGGAATATTGACTTTTGACGGGATTTCTGACATTCACCTTCCCCTTCCCTTTCCGATTCAGCATCTGAAATCTGACAACAGTCATTAGTAATTTCACTCAACATTTGGCCTATCGAATTCAGCTGTTTAGGCTAATTACTAGACATCTCCAAACTGCTTTCCTCACAGCTCAGCTTTCACTTAATGATTAGTTTCTTGAGTATATCAGTCAACAGCAAGCGGACATGGAAACCGCAGAGCAGGAGGCAGTCTATAGGTCAGGATCTCTGACTGGGAACAAATTCAAAATAAAACCAAAACATTACTGTATACCAGCACGCTTGTCAACATTTATAATTCTGCAAAATCCGTGGAAAGCCACGCTATTCTGAAACATTGCTGATTGCAATGTTTATTGGGCCAGTGCTTGTGCTCTCAGTGATACTTATTTTGTTCATTTCTAAAATAGGCAATTTATTAATTTGTTTTATATCAATCAACCAACAAAATGCTTCTTTAATTGGCTACTAAATCTTTGTAGGCTTGCAAAAACAGCACACGTGATATACAAGGATACTAGTGCAAGCTATTGGATGTTCAATTACTGGCGGTGGAGAACAGGGATGCAATATTACGTGTTCTAGTGCATTGACCTTGAGAGCTATCGGTTGTTGATTAGTAAGCAGGTTATTGCTAAGCAAGCACTGTTTGATAGTATTATCGAAGGCCCCTTCCATCACTTTGCTGATGATCAAGAGTAAATTAATGGAGCAGTGATTGGCTGGGTTGGATTTGTCCTATTTTTCATGTATCGGTTTTACCCGGGCAATTTTCCATGTTGTCAGGTAGACTCCAGTGCTGTATCCGGTGTGTGTATATTCAAAATAAATAAAGCAAAGGATCAATAAAGGAAAGATTGAGTCAAGATAAAGTAAGCTACTTAAAACAAAAAAAGAATATTTTTAAAATGCAGTTTCATTTTTCTATCACATTTTAATATATTCCTATCATAACCAAGTAACGAAACCAAGAATATGTACAGGTTACACTGCTATGTCTGTCACACACATCTCTGTAAGAATGATATTCATTCACCTGCCTGTTACCCATAAAATACTGTTAGAAAATGCTTCCCAATTAACAGCAATCCAACCAATTTCAAATCCTCATTTCTCTGTTAGGAATATACTCCGATTCTGTTCTCAGCATTTCCCTGACCTGTAAGCAGCAAAGCACCACATTCCAGAGGATATTCCTATTCCAATTTAGACTGTTATAGATCTGTAGGAAGCCTGAGTACACATTTCAAGGAAAACTAAATAAGGCATCATTTAATATCATTTGTGACCTTGATGTGGATTTTGGTGTTGTTTTGCTAGCACACTATTAATGTTTGATTTTGAATGAAGCAGGCATTTAATGCCCCATATAGTCATTTATACTATAGTCATTTCAATTATATAAGTACCCATTTAGCAGTCCCTTTATGGAAGAAAGCACATGTATACATGTATATATACACACCAACATGTGCCTTTTATTGATATGAACTCTGGGTCAGTTCACTTGTCCCACTCCTGCTGTGATTGAAGTATCATTTTTTGGCCAAAGTACAGCTCAGGTACATTTTTGTTTCCTGACGCTGGTACAGATTAAGTTATGTTCCATGCTCATATTTTGTTGCATCATGGTAATTGTACCTAGGAAGTCTGACTTCAAATGGAAGCCAACTTCAATTTTCTTTCATATTGGTATATGTTGGACTTAACCAAGTACCGTTTTGTGCATGAGTTCTGTAAGATACTGCAATTGTCAACAGTCCAATCTGCAGACATGCACAAACAGGTGGTGAGGAGCCCTCTGGATCTTTGCTACTTTCAAAGAGAAATCAGGTTTTTTCAAAACTAATATAATACTTGCTGTTGAGGGAACAATCAATGTAGATTTAGAATGAGGGTAAAGTAATGAGGAGCGAACCTCTGTTTTTAGTGCATTGAACTCAGTTGAACAAGTCTTTCCGAACTGTACTGCTGATTGATGAGTGGTGTGAAGGAATGAGTGCTGATTTGACAACAAGGAATAAGATCAGTGTTAATGCACACATTCTAAGATCAGCCAGACCACACTTCATCAGGGTCAATCATAGATTTTAAGTATGCCTTCCCTTCTGAAAATTATTTATTTTATTCACCTTTCCCTGACTCACTTTTGGGTCTTGTGTTGCTGGCTTCACCTGGCATGTTTCTTCTTTCAGCATGGAGGGCAATGAAATCCATTGTAGAGCTCAACTGACACAATTGTGCCACTGGTTCCCCATCTCTCTTGGGAGGAAATGCTCACTCTTCAATGGCCCCTGACCCCTGAACAAGAAATGCTGAATCCCACCTGGAAAAAGGCAAATAAATTGCATTGTCAGCCCAGAATGGATTGTGAATTTGTGTTATGCCTACCTAGATAATAATTCTCATTTTAAAACAGGGTGCTCTCCTCCTTAATTCTGAAATACAATAAAAGTACCAAATATTCCATTACTGTACATTAAAATCAAAGTACTCTAAACACATTTTTTCAACTGTTTAGCAGCCTGTTGACTGACATTTGAATATCTGATGTTCCTTCCTCGGCAGTTACTCCTTTTAATTCTTTACTTTAAATATCTTACATGTTTCTCCTCCTGCTCATTTTCTACTGGATAGCGAAAGCGAAATATTTGGATCGCTGGCTGCAGCCTGGCTATACTACAGTGAGTATTCCCCATGGATACTAGTTGTTGAGAAGAATTGTCAACGGCAGATGAAGCTAACAGATTACTGTGACTAATTACATGGGTTTGAAAAGAATACAAAACTTCATTTCAAGACGTGCTGTTGAGATCTTGCACTTGTACACATTTAAGACATGGGTGTGGAATGGATACAGTTGCAGTGCTTAGAATTGTATCATTGAGTAGCAGAGTGTCAGTGCTATCACTGGGATGTGCTAATGAGCTGAGCATATGTAACACTGGATTCTTTCAGTAGATTCTAAATTACTGATTGAAGGGCAGCTTTGGAAAAGGTTTTGACGAGAGGTTGCTTGCTTCACCCACCACCACATAAATCTTACCCAGGAATGCTAAGTCCTGCGGATAGATGCAGACTGGGGTTGGGGAGGCGTTGAGGCAGGAATGGGTGAATAACAAAATAATACGATATTGGGAAACTCTATGAAGTTGTGACTTTATTAGACTGTCAGTTTGATGCTGCTGAAAATATTAACAGTTTGTTCCCAGCAATGATGGCAGCTTAGAACAGAGATCCACTGTTTTTAGTTAGAATGAAGGAATTTCTAAACAGAAGTGCGATTCCCAGACAGGATCTTTGGCATTTCCATTGAAGTAGACAAAGAAGATGACAATAGTCCAATTAGATTAGAATACTAGAATTCTTGGGTCACAACTCATTTTAATTACTTTATAGGTATTTTACAAGATACATTGATATATTTCATATTGCATTTAAACAGAGATAAATCTGGACCCTGAGATTTTTCTCTGTGTAATAGACGAAACCATTAAAGGATAGTTTGCAGATAGACACACAAGTTTTTTTTCAAACTAAAGAATAGTAAAGAGAGTACAGCAGTGTCCTTTAAGTATTTTGTAGCTCCCCACACTGACCGTACTGTTTTAGTATATTTAAGTAGAAAGGTAACCCCTGAGGATCTTTGGCAATAGGAGATGTCAATACTTTGAAAACGTCTTAATTTGCTCTGAATAATTGACAGGATCGTTTTATTTTGAGGTCAGGCAGTTAAGAGATCACTGCCCACATCAAGGCTTCTCAACCACAGCTGGTCAGACCTGTCTGTCAATAAAACTATTACAGTCTGCTCCCCAGCCTGAGGAACAGATGTCCTTGACCTGAAAATCCCTACATAACATCTTCTTTTCCACAATAAAGAGCAAAGCCTACATCAGACATAGGAATGGCACGGCACTGAAACAACAACTGAAAATGTAAGCTGTGCTAAACAACATTAAAGAAATTACATATATTAATAACTGATGCATAGTACCTTTTATTTGTCCATAATGCACTACAAGGAAAACCTGTCAGAATAGAATGAGTCAAATATTGTACGATCATATTATACTTATTTCAATTTGTATTACAGTATACTGCAGAATACTGACTACAGAATACAGAGTAACTCACTTCCTGACTCCCCAAATTCTGCTTAACATCTACATGGCACAAGTCAGCTGTGATGGAAAACTCCCCATTTGCCTGGATGGGTGAAACTCAACAACACTCAAGAAGCTTGACACCTTCACATTCACAAACATCCATTCCCTCCAGCCCAATGCTCAGTAGCAGCAGTGTATACTATCTATAAGATGCACTGCAGAAATTCACCAAAGATCCAGAGACAGCACCTGCCAAACCCATAGCCATTTCCATCTAGAAGGACAAGGGCAGCAGATATATGTAGATGCTACCACCATCTGCACATTCCCCTCAAAGATACTCACCATCCTGATTTGGAAATATATCACTGTTTCTTCACTGTCATTGGGTCAAAATCCTGGAATGCCCTCCCTAAGGGCATTGTGGGTTTACCTACAGCACATGGACTGCAGCAGTTCAAGAAGGTAGCTCTTCTCAAGGACAACTAAGGATGGGCAATAAATGGTGGCACAGACAACAATGCCCACATCCCATGAGCAAATAAAATCAAATTTATCTTTATTCCTCATGTTATGTTACTGCTGCACAATGTCTTCTGCATAACAACAAGAACTTTTTCTTTCAAAATGCTTCATAAGTTATTTTGCATATAGGTAACAAAAACTGTGATTAAGTTAAGGCAGTAATATGATCTCAGGCTTAAGTTGACATTCGTAAAACAGCCAGATGTCAGTCTTTTGGTTTATGATGTGATTAGACTGTTGAACTGAATTGCTGTTTTGTTAGTCACTGCACCAGCTATTAACCTATGTTTATTGAACATATAATATTGTTACGTTCACAACCTGAACCCAGGTGTGGATTAGTAAAAAACAGAAAGAGTTTCACATATGTTTGATATTATCAACCAAGCTGATCGCTATACACAGCTCTCCGTTGATAACATATAATTATTCAGAAGTAAATCTGAGAGATGAAAATCAGTCACAGGAATGAGACTGCTCTTCCATATATCATTTTCTCTCAGGGTATATGCATTCTAATAATTACTACATAATCAGACTTATGTAACCAGTGTTTTCCCCTGTCCACTTGTGATCTCACTTTGACTGCCATTTTGACCCATATCCATCACTTCCATTTCTAAAGTTTTGCCTACTTTTGTTTACATAATTTCTGTTTACTTTTCTTAGATTCCTCTCTCCTGTTATCATACCTCATTTTGTTTTCGTCTCTCTAGGGCACTCTCTTCTCCCAAATCCCTATCTAAACCTTCAGCATTCTTTGACGTTCCAATGCTCCTCCCACTGTCCATAGCTTGATTTCCCTTTGTGCCTCCCCTCATACTCTCCAAACAACCCATTAGGACTCTCATGGTTACCTCCTTTCGTGCTGCAACCCCAACTCCATGTCCAATATCTCACTCCTGCCCCATGGGATAATCTTTCCAGATCTCCTCCCTCTCCAGCTTACTCTTCCCAATGCTGATGCTGTGGACTTTGCCAGCTGATCCACAATCTCTCTCCTTATTTTCTTGCAGAACATTGGTTCACTTGTGAACAAAGACCTTACAATCCATCAGCTTGTTGGGCAATGATTGCATCAACATCCTGGCGTTGACAGAAACCTGGCTGAGGAGTTATGATCTCTGGCCCCTAAATAAAACCTCTCCAAGCGGCTATATTGTCTATCATTTGCCCAATGAAGATTGTCATTGGGGTGATGTGGCCAAATTAGAACTGGGCCTGACACACTACTGCCACCACCACCTCATCCCAGCCCCCTCCCCTGACCAACATGTTTCTCCTTGAACAGCTCACTTTGTTCCAACCCTCATTAAAAACACTCATTTTTCACTACCCACCTAAATACCACAAAGTGTTCTTGCTGTGTCAGCTTCATTGTATTTTAATTGTAGGCTCTGTGCCAAGCAAATTCTCAACCTCAGAAAATTACAGAATCGTTACAGCTAAGAAGGAACCCACTTAGCCCATTGTGTTGGCAGTGGCTTTCCATAGGAGTAATTCTCCTCCTGTCATTCCCTGTTTTCACCCTGTAAACCTGTGCATTCTTCCTTTTCTCCTTGAATTGACTGGGACATCAACACACTCTCAGGCAGAGCATTCTAGTCCCTAATCACTCCCTCTATGAATATATATTTCCTCATGTTGCCAACACCCCTCCTGTTCTCAAACCTTCCACCAACAAGAACATGTTTTCTCTGTCTCCTCTGATCCTTCATGATTTCAAATATCTTGACTGAATCTGGCTCGATTTTCTCATCTCCAAGCAATACAGCCCTAACAATCCAACACTGACCTTCCTGAACATCGGTGATTTCAACTTCTACCTCAATTCATCATACGCTCTTCTAACTCTAACCTCCTATGCTCCCTTAATCTTTTGCTTTTTACAAATTTCCCCTTCACAATCAGAACCACTTGTCCAGCCTCACTGTTCTCATTATGTCATTCTCAGTAAAGGCTACCCCTAATCATTTTATGCATTACTCTCGATACACCATTCCATTCCATATCCCAACCAGACCTCCACTTGTGTCCACCTCGGTATAAATTTTCCTCTAAATTCACTTACAACTGTACTTCCAAAATCTCAATTGCCTATCCCTTGGCTCTCCATTGACCACAACATTCCTGTAGTTATTGATCGACTCATCAACATCCTCACCTCCGACTTTGATGCCTGGTTGCCATAAAAATTTTATGCTCACCACCTGGTTGTTCATCAAAAATGGCCTTCATATCTTTTCACTAAACTGTAAGCCACGCAGACTTGAATGGACATGGTGGACAACTGTCAAATCTGGCTGGACCTCATAAAGCACTGTCATGTCAGCTTTCAAAACGATTTGATATTCTAGGATTATTCTGGAATTCAAAGATAGTCGTCAACTTTATTTTTCTCATCAGTAATACCCTCCCTAAATCTCTATGATATTCTTCCTCCACTTCTGCACTCCTTCATACACTGAATGATTCTATGATCCTTAAAACCCACCTATTGGAGCAAAATATTGATCATCTTCTCTAAAATCTCTTTCCATTTCAGATTTTGTTTGATAAGTCTCCTCTGAAATGCATCAGGATATTTAACTTTATTGAAGGAAATATATGTTTGCAAGTTGTTGTTACATTAGTAGTGATACAGTAAGTAAGTAAAGATACTATGCATTACAAACATACACACTATGTTATTAAGTACTGACTAGAACTAATTGCATTCAGCAGCAAAGAACACCGAGCATAAACAGACCAATTGCTATGGATTTAGCCCCACAACAGATGTTTCAGTACACTGGATGCACCTCTGGTGCTCTCTGCTGACCTTGTCCTATAATGCAAGGTAAATACACTAGAATAAATAGACCATTCTCCTGAAGGACATGGCATGTTGGCAGTGCTGTAGTGTCAGGAAGTTGCTTATCAATACCAGAGGCTTTTGAAGCCTCTTGTAAAAGAAATCACTGGCTGCTTTTAACGATATCTCACTATCAAATTTAAAAATTAGCTTGACGCAGACAGCCAGACTTTGGCAATTGAAAGAAACAATATTTTACTGCAGCAATGGATCATAAAGTGAAACGTAGTTCTCCCTGGAAGTCAGGATGGCCCTGACAAGTCTCAGTACAACATTGTCATGGTAGCAAAGCAAGATGTCATACCTGTGGTCAGAGCTCAAGAATGGATGAATAAACAAAAATGTTATTATGCAAAGCTGTTGAAGTAATTGTTCCTAATTGTACATTGTTGATTTTCAATGCAACCTCCCTGCACCTCACTTTAAATAATGCAGCATTAAACTGGAAAAGGAACGTCGTTGTATCATTGGTTAACGGTTGATTTTGCAAAAATAACAGATACATTGCTCTAGAACACAGCGTAATTTTGACCTATTAAGTTTTGGTTCAGTAACCTGTTTAATGTGATTAGTGTCAAACATATTTAAAGAACAACGTATGGAAATGCTGTGTGTTAACACTGCATAGAATGTTGCTGCAGTGAGGTGCATAGACATAGACAAGCTATAGCACAACAATGGAGGATGAAGCTGGGCTTTTCTTTGCTAGGGTGGATGCCCAGAACATTACCTAGGTCTCTGGATTAATAGTCCAGTGATAATACCATTTGTTACCTCCCCTAAATTGTAATGTACACATGTAGAAACCAGGTCCTGTCTTAAAGATTCATTGCATTCTCCAGCACAACGTGACCCATGTCTCATCCACATGTTATGGGAAGTGACATGAGGATCATTGTTAAAGATTATCAGCTGTCATGTCATATGTCAATGGACAGCCCCTTTTGCCAAGAATCCATCTTTAAAGCACACAAGAGGATCAAAGAGCTCGGGTGCTGAGAATGTTTGTGCATACAAGCACCATGGCTGCTCCCAGGGCAGGAGCACATTCTTGCAGAATCCACTGGAGGTGATCGCAGACTAGTTGTACTTTGATGGGATTAAGTCCTTTCTCATTAGACAAGGTTGTCAATGTACCTGTGGGAGCCTTGTTGACCAATAACAAAGTCATGAGATTTTTCACCAGGGGGAATTCCGTGCAATGGTGTCAGAGACCTGTAACAACACCACCCTGAGTGATTTTACTTCCCTGTGCCTCCAAGCCCATCGATTAAGGCACTGGAAAATCCCAGCCATATATTGTTTGCAATGCTTCTCTCTTTTCTATTTCAGTTCAGAAGAGCACATTAGCAACAGTATGTGTAAATATGTATGTGACTCATGTCTATTTATGAAGAGCTTATGAGGAGGTGGACATGGGCATTTCTGTATGTGGGATTAATAAAAGAGCTGGGGAATAATGTGGAAATGCCGGTGTTGGACTGACCTGAATAAAGTCAGATGTCACATGATACCAGGTTATATTCCAATAGGTTTGCTTGAAATCACAAGTCTTCGGAGCGCAGCTCCTTCATCAGGTGAAGTGAAGAGAAGCGCACAGGCACAGAATGTATAGACAGAGAGATAATGGCAAGATAATTCCAGGTAATCAAGAGTGTCAACAAATAGTGTGAGTGAAGTGTCAACAGGCTTAATAACAAGTGAAGGGATGACCTATGAATCAATTAATTAAGGCAGATTAATTAAGGCAAAAATAAGATGGTGCTAGAGACAAAACAAATGGCTGAAATAATGTGATTGTGTCTGAGTCACATGACAAGGGTCTAACCAACCTAATAAGTAACCAAACATTGTACAAACTATTTAAGGTGGAGAGATAATAACAAGTTATCAAGGTAATAACAAGTTATCAAGGTTATCAAGGTAACAGGACAATGAGAAAGATTTTACAAACACAGAACAGTATGGTGGGGTTACATGTAGCGCAACATGAACCCAAGATCACTTTTGAGGCCATCTTCATGGGTATCAATCGCTGCTTGCCGAGTCTGCGTTGTTGTGTATCACGAAGTCTGCCCTAGAGGATGCTTACCCGAAGATCAGAGACTGAATGTCCTTGACCGCTGAACTTTCCCCAACTGAAAGGGAACATCCCTGTCTGGTGATTTTTGTGTGGTGTTCATTCATCTGTTGTCATCGCGTCTGCATGGTCTCGCCAATATACCATGCCTTGGGGCTAGAGGAGATCTGGGGAGAAAGGGCTCAGATGCTAATCCTTAGCACACAGTTCTTATCCTTTGCTTCTTCGTGCCTTCTGTCCTTATTCATTTATTCACTCCATTACACATTCTGGAAGTCTATTAGTGCTGACTACTTATTGATCTTTGACCATCACAGAAGTCATCAGTGCCTGAACAACTATGGAACCTAAAAACAACAGCAAAACTCAAATGTGACAGCGCTGCAAATGCAATGAATAAGGTTGGATATAAAAGCCCAATAACAGAAAGGTTGAAGGAGCCTTGACCTTCAGCTACCCAAACATTTCCTGATTTATCAAGATGGCATGTTCCAGGCTCAGCACTATCAGCAGGTGACAGCTCATGGAGATTTCACAGCTGCTGCTGACTGCTGAACAGGCAAACTCTCACTTTCATATTTTATCCGTGTTATAACGTCAGCTCAAGCACTGAGCTGGCTTGACTCTGCTATCCAATCTCACTACCTGGAATTCAAGAGACGATAGCATTACGACGACATATCCCCTTCAAGTTTCAGGAACTTATGTCCATCGGTGCCGGGGACGATATTTTTGATTGCGTTTATGTGTTGGCGCCCTGGTGTGAAGAGTTTGCCATCAACTGCATATTAATCTTGTCAACATTTTCTGCTAGTAATTTACGGTCACATCAGCTTTTGTTTTTTAAGAGCAAACTCCAAACTGGCACTCGAGACCCTTGCTGTGTTAAACCTTTGCACCCTGAATGGTCATCTGAAATTTCACACATTCAAATTATATTTAAACACCGCATGACAAATTGGAGACTGCTGTCGAAGGCCTACTGTCATCTGAATTTTTAATTGCAGCACGCGCTATTTAAAAGTTAACTCCTGCTTCATGATCTTTCTACTGTCCTAAAATGTCAGCCAAAAGTCAACGATAAACAAAGCTTCCAATCAGAAATCAGCTTGACATAACAAAGTCATACTGACGCATGAAAAATCACTCAGGATTTCTGGAAATTTAGGGGGATTTTCCACTCACTAGAATTGATGGGGCCAGTCATCAGGAGGACAAATAATCAGGAGGATTGGCAAAAGAGCAATAAACTTATTGATGTTTCCAGCATAGTAGGAGACCATTTGGCCCGTTGTATCTATGCCAGACAACAAAGCTCTGTCTGCACTAATAATAACAATAACAATAGAAATACTACAATAATACCATTTTCTACCTTAATGGCATGAAGGTCCATGATTGACCTTGCAATCTTTTAAGAGATCAAGTCACAATCACTAAACACTCCAACCTGCCACTACACTGATTGTGTGCTGTCCCAGTAGGTGAAGTGGTTGCTTAGTTTGTTGGGAGTCTTTGACTTCAAGGTGGTCAATAGGGAGTATAGATGGAGATGTAGACTGTGATACTGAAAGCCATCTTACTACAATAGTTTTCGCCCCTCCCCACCTTTCTCCATCCTCCCCCAGAAGCCCCCACAACTCCCACCCCAAAATAGCAATAATCTTCTTGCTAAGGCCTGGCCAATAGTAATTATCATAGAATCCCTACAATGCAGAAAAAGGCTATTCAGCCCATCAAATTTGCACTGACCCTCTGAACAGCATCTCACCCAGACCCCACTTGGGGTTTTATTAGATTAGATTCTCTACAATGTGGAATCAGACCCTTCGGTCTAACAAGTCCACACTGACCCTCAGAAAAGTAACCCACCCAAACCCATTTCCCTCTGACTAATGCACCTCACACTATGGGCAATTTAGCATGGCCAATTCACCTGACCTGCACATCTACTGTGACCTGCGCAGTTTTAAACTGTGGCTACTTCATCTTGTCTGCATAGCCCTAGCCTCTACCAGGGATGGGCATTCCACTGAACCTGCACATCTTTGGACAATGGAAGGAAGCCTGCAAGGCACTGGGAGAATGTGCAAATTCCATCTAGTTAGTCACCTGAGACTGGGATCAAACCCAGCTCTCTGGCACTGAGGCACAGTGCTAATTACTGATCCACGATAAACAAAGCTTCCCCATGCCTGAGGAACTTCAGCCACTGACACCACTCTGCAGTGCCCAGTGACTGCTGGTTTACCATTGGCTGGCTGCTTCAGGTGGCTGGGATCTCTTTGCTGTAGCACCTAACAGATCGAGAAGCCAACCAGTCAACACTTGATCTGTTAGGCATTCTCACTGATGGGGCCAGAGGTCACTCACTCTTAAAGAGGCCCCCACACTGAAAACAAAAAGAAAAATTGTGGCCAATGTCAGCCTTCAGGTTACATTTCCCTGGAAAATCTGATGTAAGCACTCTATGTTTCTTTAGTTAGAGTTGCGATCTTAATTAGCAGTTGCCTTTTGACATCTGTCCCATATTCCTTTCTGTTTTGCTTTTGCGTTGGCTTCATTTAATTTTCTATTCGCCTTACTTCACTATTTTCCCTCTTGGGCATGTTATTTCTTCATTCAATATCTTCTTTCGTTGCCTCTTCCATCTACATTTGTCCTCCATTATTTTCCCATACTTATCTTTTTCTCTGTTCATTGCTGTAACTGTTTCTAATTTCAATCTGCACTTTTCACATTCATTCATCTTTTTCTAACTTTTCTTCTCATTTTCTGCTTGCTCCTTTCCTGAGAGATTCAATTGGAAACACTTTTTGAGTCCAAATTCCCCCCAAAAATCTAAAGCCCTACAGATTAGTTGCTTGTTGGGGCTTATCATTCTGTCTTTTGTCTTCTGAAATCAGGTTATAAATTCATTTCAAATTGATTTTCCTGTCTCTGACATTATAATCTTTCCAACATTTTAAAGTGTTTAAGAGTCTTACAAATGCAATCCTCCCACATCAAATATCTAATTGTTTCAGCTTGTCACAGTTGCTATTGGTGAAAACTCAAATTCAACACTTACATTGATTACAGATCTTGTCATATCATTATCTTAATGTTGTGATATTATGGCCCTGAATACTGCAATTTGAAATAAAACATAAAGTTTCCAACTGGTTTACCTCCAGAGAACACAAAACAAAACAATCCATAATTCAGTGCAAGTTGGCAGACTAAATTACTTTCAAAACTGAGATGGCTGACCTTTCCAACACTTCCATTTTTATTTGGAGCAGAAACATGGTGTGTTTATGCCTGACATGTGCTTTCGGCACTCCTCCTCCCTGCTGCTCGGCTAATAACAATGAAAAGCAGCTGTCCAAAGACTTATTATGTTTCAACACCTGCAGTTATAAATACTAAGAAGGTATCAGGTCTGAATAGGAGGCAACCAGCTCATCACAAATTGTAAAATAGTTTTAAAATAATCATCATTAAAACTGAGCATATTTCAGACAAACACTTTAAAGACTTTTAGAATATTTTAAAGTCATGTTTTAGCTCATTTGAATGAGTTTAGCAAATAAAAAGTCAAGTATAAGCATCCAATGGTGCCAACCCTAACAGTTGGTCCAGCCAGTCTAGTGGAGGAATGTTATCTGCAGGTAGATTTTGGATCAGAAAGAGTTGATGTCAACATTGACATATTCTGTAATTAATTACGAACTTATTCAGTGTTACCAACACAACATAACTGTCAAGCACAAACGTAGGATGAAGAAGAAATGTAAAGCAGTTTTGTCTCAGAGTTAGACTCACAGATCGCTGAGATCAGTGTGTCAAGGGGGGAAAGTAAAAGCGAGGAAAATATTTTTTCACATATATCCAGTGAAAGCTAGGACTCTTGTGGTGCATTGGTAGTGTCCTCAATCTGAGCTAAAGAGGCTTGGTTCATGTCTTAGCCTGATTTTGAGGTATGTAATAATATCTCTGAACAGAGATGTCTCCAGAGAAGGTGGAAAGCTTATCACTTTCAAGCAATCTTCTTTTGGGATTCAGATCCATCCCAAATAGATTACCCGTCTCTAATAGGTCTTAAGAGTCACAAACAGATGAAGTTGAGATTATTCTGATTCTTAACAATTCATGTTCAAATTCATGGCATGAAATTGTTCCAATTTAACAATTAAACTCAATAAAGATAGCGTGAGAAATTATCTAATTTAGATCATTCAAGACAAGTCTTTCATTACATCAGAATTTTTTTTTGTTTTAACAGATCCTTGTTTTAACTTTGAACATTTTCATGCTGACAACTGATTGCATGCATTGTGTGCTTATGGACAGTGATATTCATATATGGGTTTGATTTCACTAGCGATAAATCATTTTTGTTCACCACCATTTTCTGCATCCATTACTTTATGTTGCTGTACTTTATGTTGCTGTACTTCTGAATTTAAATGATAATCACAACTAGTTGTGAGAGAAGTGAGAAAGTGTAGAATCCATATCCTGATTTGTCCTTGCTCCCAACTTTGTATTTACATTTTTTAACATATTGGATGTACAGACTTACTTTGGGAATAATGCAGAATGGTGATAGTAAATTAGATGGTCGTTTTGCACTCAGTCCAATTTTGAGGTCACTGGAAAGTTAAATTCAACAGAATACAAGACTATATGTTCTCAACTGTTTTGCATTGCCATTCTATCTGACCTTATCCCCAGTAGCTTTTCAGGCTGCAAGTAAACAATTGTCTTACAGGTTATTGAAGCATTGAAAATCCCCAGCTCTTCAATATCACAGTGCATTCTCGGTCACTTGTTCAGTTCGTCACTATCTGCTCTCCATTGCCATCAATACTTTCTTGTTATTCTTTGATACTCGTGCAATATATCAAATACTACCTATCTCCAGAAAGTTTAACCTTTTCATTGACAAAGCGTCTCTCCATTTACACAAACCACCTCTGACACCCACAACGTGCCACTTCACAGGAGCTGCATCCACACTTGTGCCGGAAGAGGATTTGCACTTCTCTGCTGAAAGATTATGTGAATTCTCCCGGCTCCAAGTGATAGCCAAAACAGATTTGTTAAAGAGTCAGAAAGATCTGTTCAGCACAGGCTGGAGTTTATCACCAGCTAAACCTACACACCATTCTCCTTTAAACATCCAAGGCTTGTCAATTGGACAGTATATTTTTAAATCCATAATAAGTAAAAGAAGATGACAGTTATATGGCAGGAACACCTTCCATCTTTAATGGGGCTCTTTACACTTACAAAATAAAAAGGAGTCAAATCATTTGCACTGAATTGAACAAATCAAATTAATTTGGTGAGAATGAAATAGGTCAGACTGTGGGACTAGAGAAAGAAATATATATGAAAATTTAACAAATTTAAAAATGTGCAACATATTGTAAATGTAAAGTACTGCTGTTGACAACTGAAGAAAGGTAGCTACGCTTTGTTAGACCTGGAAAAGGAAGTCAAAGAAGATTTTACAGCTTAGTTTTGATTAGGGAATCACTGCTTTCTCTCTACAATACAGGCTACTAATCTTAGCTTTGATGGATATTTACGTTCATTAAGCCACACAGGACTAGAGTGCTTAGGCTGGCTGGAGAATGAAAGCCTGCACGGTGTCTCTGATTTGCTCAACAGATAAAAGGAAAGAAGTGAAAGAACCTATTAAGGAAACAAGAGGAATATGTATATAAAATGCAGCTGATATTTACTCTTAAAAGCAGATTCAATATCACAGATCATAGCAGATGCAAAGCCATTCTGATCAAGCGTAAGAGAACAGAGATCAAAACAAAAAATGCTGGAAAAACTCAGCAAGTCAAGATGCATTAGCGGAGATAAGTAGAGTTAATATTTAAGATCAAAGGCCCGTATAGCCTATCACAGACCTTCTCTTTGCTCCCTTCCTCTTCCACTGGTTTAGAAACACTTACATTTCTTGGTTTCTTCGGGCATCGACCTGAAACATTAACTCTATTTCCCCCGACAGATGTTGCCTGACTTGTTGAGCTTATGTCAACATTTTTTGCTCTTATTTCATATTTCCAGCATTTGCAGTGCTTTGGTTTTGTTTGCGGGAACAGGGATTTGCAGCATTAGGAGATGATGAACCTCCTGACTTCAATCAGATTTTCTGGCTGGTAGTTTTCCAATGAATGCAAAACAACAACTGAGAAACATTGTAACATATTATTCCAGGTAAATGCAGCTAGACAGAGTAGAAAAGGAGAAACTGTTGGTGCCCATTAAGGACTTCAGAATGAGAGGACACATTTAAGGTCTGCAGGTGCAATGAAACCATTCAAAGAGGATTAGACTGTTTCCTAAAATGGAGGAATATGCAGGTTTATGGGGAGAAACCAGGGGAATAACACTAGATGAACTGATAATTCAGATAGCTGGTGCAGAATAGCTTCCTTCTACACTCTTAGAATTCTGTGCAATTGCCAAAGTACAGAATCACAGCAATAGCCCAAGAGAACTCATAAAGAGGTCCAATAATGTGTCTAAGGAATATAAAGCCATTACTTTCCACAAGAATTTCAGCATGGACATAAATTCTAAGCTATCATTGCAATTAATACCTTGAGTAGAGTGCTTGAGGAATGTTGTCGATAGCAATGGGTGATTATTCAATTACACTATTCAAAAGGAGATGGTTAAAATCCTGATTAGAAAGAGTCTATATAAATACTTATGGTTTTGGAGAGGAAGAAAATGTTTAATTTATTAATTGAATTTTGTGCCGGATAGCTAAATTTGAAAGATGAGTTTGGTAGGAATATTATTGCCTTGATGACAGCAGGAGATTGGTGAAACAAGAGATAGGAGATGGTAGGGAGGGGAATGCATGGTGGTATTATCATTAGACTAATACTCCAGAAACCCAGGTAATGTTCAGTGGAATGACCCAGGTTCAAGTCCCATCATAACTTTTAGTGGAGTTTGTATTCAATAAAAATCTGAAATTAAAAGTCTAATACTGATCTTGAGGAGGGGTAAAGAAATAACATCTGACTTACTAGTGACCTTTAGGGAAGGAGACTGTTATCCTTAGCTGATCTAGCCTACATGTGACTCCAGACCCACAGTAATGTGGTTGACTATTAACTGCCCTCTTGAATTGTCTAGCAAGCCATTCAATTGTAAGAAACATTAGAATGGCTCAAAAAAAGGAATTAAACACCTGACTTGTTTTTATCCATCAGCAGACTCTTTGTATCATCCTCACCACTTGCCTTCCCACTTATTTTAATGTCCTGAGCAAACCTGGCTACAGTACATTCACTTTCCTCATCCAAGTCATTACATATAATGTAAATAATTGTTGCCACAGCATTGATCCCTGTGGCACTCCTTTAGTTACAGGTTGTCATCCTGAAAATGCTTCCCTTTGCTTCAATTCTTTTTTTAGATTAGGTTCCCTACAGTGTGGAAACAGGCCCTTCGGTCCAACAAGTCCACACCGACCCTCTGAAGAGTAAGCAACCCACCAGACCCATTTCCCTCTGACTAATGCATCTAATACTATGGACAATTTGGCATGACCAATTCACCTAATATGCACATCTTTGGACGATGGGAGGAAACTGGAGCACCTGGAGGAAACCTACACAGACCCGAGGCTGGGATCGAGCCTGGATCCCTGGTGCTGTGAGGCAACAGTACTAACCACTGAGGCACGTGCCACCCTTTCTTTCTCTTCTATTATGCCAATCCACTAACCCTGCTAATATATTACCTTCGACATCGTTAGCTCTTATCTTATTAAGTAGCCTTGAGGGCAGTACACTGTTAAACAAAATCTGCAAGTCCAAATATATTAAATCTGCTAGTTTCCCTTTATCTATTCTTCTTGTCATCTCAAAGAGCTGTAATAAATTTGTCAGGCATAATTTTCCTTCATGAAGCCTGACTCTGCTTGATTATGTTATGTATTTTTAAATGCTTCTGCTACTACATCTTTTACAATAACTCTAACATTTTCCCAATAATAGATGATAAGCTAACTGGCCTAGAAATACTAATTTTTGTCTCCTTCTATTTATGAATAAAGGTGTTGCATTAGTAGTTTTCCAATCCTTCAGCGCTTTTCAGAATCGAAGGATTCTTGAAAGATTACTAACAGTGCATCCTCTATCTTCATAGATACTTCTTTTAATATCCTAGGATGTATCCAATCAGGTCCCGAGGACTTATTGTTCTTTAGTACCATTAGTTTCTATAGCATTTGTTCTCTACTGATAGTCACTGTCTTTATATCACTTGCAAGTTTAACGTCAAAGTTTATTTTCTTTAATTTTTTTTCTGGTCATCTTTTGACTATTTTAAAATGTTCCCAATCCTCTGGTTTGCCACGGTATCTTCTACAGAGGAAACTCTGTTATGAGGAAGGTTGATAAGGAAGAAGTGATGGACAAGCTGTTGGTACTTGACAAGTTGATAAGGCACCAGGACAGGATGAGATGTATTCAAGGAGTCTGTAAGAAACTGAGAGTGGAAATTGCAAGGCACGAGCCATAATTTTTCAGTCTTCCTTAGACTCAGGGTAGTGCTGGGAGACTGGAGATTTGCAAACTTCATAGCCTTGTTCAAAAAAGGTTGCAATGACAAGCTTAGCAATTACAGATCAGCCAGTTTAACTTCAGTTTGGGGAAGCTTGTAGAAACAATTATTTGAGATAGAGTTAGTTGTCATATCAAAGAAGATAAGTTGATTTAGAAGAGCCAGCCTGGCTCTAAATTTAATTCACTTGTTGGAGATTTTTGAAGTGGTAGCAAGAAGGATTGATGAGAGTGGTGCTGTTAATGTGGTGTACATGGATTTCCAAAAGGTGTTTGATATAATGCCATACACAGGACCTCTGAGAAAAGTTATGGTTCATGGGATAAAAGGGACAGTAGCAATGGGAATAAAAGTTGGCTGAGTGATAGAAAACAGAGAATAATGGTCAATTGATATTCTTTGGGTTTCCCAGTAGTCAGTATTAGGATTCTTGCTTTTCACGATGAATATTAATGCAATAGATCTTGGTGTGCAAGAGATAATGTCAATGCTTGGAGATGATTTAATACTTGGAAGCATTGTAAACTGTGAAGAGGACAGTGTGTTACTTCAAAGGACACAGACACTTTGGCAGAATGGACAGGCAGGTGACAGCGAAGTTCAGTGCAGAAAAGTATGAGATGATGCAGTTTGATAGGAAGAACATGGGCAGACAATGCAACATAACGGATCCAACAGAGGTGCAAAGGGATCCAGATGTACATGTGCATTGAAGATCATTGATGATGCAGGACAGGTGGAGAGAGCAATTAATAAAGCATACAATATCCTGAACTTTATTAATTGCAAGAGCAAGGAGGTTATGTAGAATTTATATAATATACTTGTTAGACCACAGCCAGGTGACCATGTATAGCTCTGGGTGCCACACTATACTTCTGAACAGCCATATGAAGATACAATAATGTTTTGTTTTAAAAAAACCCTTTGTTTTAAAAAAACAACTTTGCAGACAGTTGCACCAAAGCTGTCATAGCTAAAAATTCTGACAGCTATAAACCAGATTCAGATGTAAGCTGAGAGAGATCAGGCATCCAAAGCATGCAACCAGGTCCAATTAAATTTCACCTGAGAACCAACCTCCTGGAAATTCAACTACAAGAAACCTGACAACCTGCTATGAACTTGTCACTTTGTAAGCTCCTTCAACTTTAAAGTGTTGAATCCATTCCAGAGACCACAGTTATGCCACACGGAAGACTGGAGATCATGAATCAGAGATTGTTGACAAAGAAGATAGTTCTGGGGAAGCAGCAGAGTGTGTGGTGCACTGACAGCTGTTTCAGCTGTACTGTGCACTCTTGCAGAGAGAAACTGGAGGAATCCATCTCAGTCATGACTGGCGTCCTGTCACAGAGCTGTGAGGTTGTACCTTCATCCATGGAAAGAGCTGCCATCTGAATAAAGTATCAAATGTGGCGGTCAACTAAGGCCATGCAGGTTCTCATCAATGGTGTGGATACTATGAATGCCACTAATAGGATCCAGTAAATACTAGACTTCATCATTTACTGCCACACTGATCTGCTGCAAGGTGTTCTTCAGCTCATTGTTACTTGGGAAGTGCAGATGGATCATGAGAAGATGATAGTGAAAGAGGAACCAATGGATGTAACATATTTGGATTTTCAAAACATATTAACAAAAAAGGATTAAAACAAGATAAGAACTTTTAGAGCCAGGTTGGTATATTTGGATAGACAGAGGCTAGCTGGAAATACTCAGCCGGTGGGACACTATTTATTAGGAAGAAAATATTATGAACATATGAACATATATGCAGAAACATAAGCTAAGGAGCTGCTAGCTCTGGTTGCACATCCAAATACAGGTCATAGAATCTGGATAAAGGATCGACTATTTAGGACTGAGAAATGAAGGGATATTTTCAGTCAATGATGTGGATATTTGGAATCCTGTACCCTAAAGAGATGTGGGCATCCAGATATTAAGTCCATTCTGGACTGAGGTAGACAGAGCTATGGAGATATTTTTAATCAACCTGTTCAGACATATTATCTGTGGAGCAGGTAAAACATGACCCAGACCTTCTGGCCCACTGCATCACAATAGTCCAAGAAAAAAACATGGATTCTAGTAGTTAAATCAGGATCAAGTAGTCAAATTCAAGGGGACAAATAGGCTAAAACAGTTTTGATTTCTCATGTTCTAATGGTTCTTTTATGTTCAGATGTTAAAATAACAAAAAACTTGCCACACGTTTAAATAACAAAAAAACTAAAGTGATTCATGATGGAACCATAACAAAAAGTTGATGATATTAATTTTGTCTAATCAGCAGAACAACTGACATCTATCATACCATGGGTTTAAGCAATCTCAGCTTTAAATCCCTGTCAGGGTTATATCACAACAATTCCAGTCTTGGACAATGACCAACTCTAAAATTATCTAGTTCTACTTTATTTTTCCTTCTTTGTGAGCAATGCTCTATACGTGCAACTGCATTGGGACTTCAAAGAACTCCACAAAACAATGTAAAACTGAAACAAAACATTTCCCTCTGAGCTATGAGGGTTTCCGTTAAGCTTTAAAAAACACCCTCAGTTCAAAGATTTCTGCAAGATATTAAAACACAATGGTTCAAACACATTTCAAACATCAAAATTCAAAACCTAAACTTAAAATAAATGATGTTGAAAATATATATAAGTACATAAATATAAAAATATATCGATATACATCTATATGAGTCCAAGTTCCCTACTCTTGCTCCAATTTTTAATGTTTCTATCTTAAGTCAGACAGTTTCTAAACACTCTCCAGCAAGCAACGAAAATGTATATTAAAGAGCCACTTTCATTTTCTATCAAAGGTATACCATTAATTTTGTCATATTAACAGTAACATCATATTATCGTTAAATACATGATGTATTGCAAAGCAATCACTTTTACATATATTCACCTGCACTGAATCGCCTCAGTAAAGCATTCGACAAGGTTCCCCATGGGAGACTGATTAGCAAGGTTAGATCTCATGGAATACAGGGAGAACTAGCTATTTGGATACAGAACTGGCTCAAAGGTAGAAGACAGAGGGTGATGGTGGAGGGTTGTTTTTCAGACTGGAGGCCTGTGACCAGTGGAGTGCCACAAGGATCAGTGCTGGGTGCACTACTTTTTGTCATTTACATAAATGATTTGGATGCGAGCATAACATAGAACATAGAACATAGAAGAATACAGCGCAGTACAGGCCCTTCGGCCCTCGATGTTGCGCCGATCCAAGCCCACCTAACCTACACTAGCCCACTATCCTCCATATGCCTATCCAATGCCCACTTAAATGCCCATAATGAGGGAGAGTCCACCACTGCTACTGGCAGGGCATTCCATGAACTCACGACTCACTGAGTAAAGAACCTACCCCTAACATCTGTCCTATACCTACGCCCCCTTAATTTAAAGCTATGCCCCCTTGTAATAGCTCGGGCATAGCTTTAAATTAAGGGGGGGTAGGTATAGGACAGTCTGAAAAACAACCCTCCACCACCACCCTCTGTCTTCTACCTTTGAGCCAGTTCTGTATCCAAATAGCTAGTTCTCCCTGTATTCCATGAGATCTAACCTTGCTAATCAGTCCGCACCTTGTAATAAAAGGTACAGTTAGTAAGTTTGCAGATGACACCAAAATTGGAGGTGTAGTTGACAGCGAAGAGGGTTATCTCAGATTACAACAGGATCTTGACCAGATGGGCCAATGGACTGAGAAGGAGCAGATGGAATTTAATTCAGATAAATGAGAGGTGTTGCATTTTGGGAAAGCAAATCTTATCAGGACTTATACACTTAATGGTAAGGTCCTAGGGAGTATTGCTGAACAAAGAGACCTTGGAGTGCAGGTTCATAGCTCCTTGAAAGTGGAGTCGCAGGTAGTGAAGAAGGTATTTAGTATGCTTTCCTTTATTGGTCAGAGTATTGAGTACAAAAGTTGGGAGGTCATGTTGCAGCTGTACAGGACATTGGTTAGGCCACTGTTGGAATATTGCGTGCAATTCTGGTCTCCTTCCTAGCGGAAAGATGTTGTGAAACTTGAAAGGGTTCAGAAAAAATTTACAAGGATATTGCCAGGGTTGGAGTATCTGAGCTATAGGGAGAGGCTGAACAGGCTGGGGCTGTTTTCCCTGGAGCGTCGGACGCTGAGGGATGACCTTATAGAGGTTTACAAAATTATGAGGGGCATGGATAGGATAAGTAGACAAAGTCTTTTCCCTGGGGTCGAGGAGTCCAGAACTAGAGGGCATAGGTTTAGGGTGAGAGAGGAATGATATAAAAGAGACCTAAGGGGCAACTTTTTCACGCAGAGGGTGGTACGTGTATGGAATGAGCTGCCAGAGGATGTGATGGAGGCTGGTACAATTGCAACATTTAAAAGGCATTTGGATGGGTATATGAATAGGAAGGGTTTGGAGGGATATGGTCCGGGTGCTGGCAGGTGGGACTAGATTGGGTTGGGATATCTTGTCAGCATGGACAGGTTGGACCGAAGGGTCTGTTTCCATGCTGTACATCTCTATGACTCTGTGTGCTCGCAAATAAAGTATCTGCGAGGAAACTTTCCTTTCCAGGCACAAGAAAGATTATCAAATATTATGGTTAGAGAATTAAGCTCCATCAAAGCAGTCATAAGTTCTTGACATAAAATGTTTCTAAGAAAATTACAAGATTGTAGTCTATATACGTTACAGTTTCTTCCACGTTGTTGCTTATGTATATTTCAAAATAATGTGGAGCCAGCATAAGACTCAATATCTTGTTTGAATGTGGGAGAACTTTTGTTAATCTGCAGTCAGTTTCTTTAAAACATAACTGATAAACCATGCAATAAAATTGCTGCCATGTCAATGTCGCTAGTATTTACAGCTCAAAAGGCTGTGCATAATTAAGCAGAACTAAAACCACAGATTATCAGAAATGCTTTCAAATTTTGAAAAGACATTTTGATACTCTTGTGTCCATTCAACCAATATATTATAAGCGTAACAACAGTGCTGAAGTTTGGAAAAATCTTACAATAGGATCCACTCATGCCAAACCAATGTAAAATTTAATCTTAGGCACAGCAAGCTGCAACATATTCTGTATTTTTTCTTCTCTAACTGGTAGTGTTATAGAGTCATAGTATCATACAGCATGGAAACAGACTCTTCGGTCCAACTCACCCATGCCAACCAGGCTTCCTAAACTGAACCAAGCCCATTTGTCCATGTTTGGCCTATATCCCTCTAAACCTTTCCTATTCATGGATGTAAGTTTAGATTAGAGTGGTGCTGGAAAAGCACAGCAGGTCAGGAAACATCCGAGGAGCAGGAAAATCGACATTTCGAGCAAAAGCCCTTCATCAGGAATAAAGGCAGGGAGCCTCCGGAGTGGAGAGATAAATGGGCTGGGTAGAAGGTAGCCAAGAGTAAGTTTGTCCACTAAGCTGGAAGGTTTGTTTTCAAATGTTTCATCACCATGCTAGGTAACATCATCAGTGAGCCTCCGGTGAAGCACTGGTGGTATAGCCCAATTTTTATTCACGTATTTCGGTTTCCTTGGTTTGGTGATGTCATTTTCTGTGGTAATTTCATTTCCTGTGGTGATGTCATTTCTGGTTCTTTTTCTCAAGTGATGGTAAATGGGACCCAATCAATGTGTTTGTTGATAGAGTTCCGGTTGAAGCAAAACTAATGTCATTTACAAAATACCTTGCAAGAACTGTAACAAACACTACATTGGACAAACAGGCAGAAAACTAGCCACCAGGATCCATGATTATCAACTAGCCTCAAAAAGGCATGGCCCACTCTCACTAGTATCTTTACATACAGGTGAGGAAGGATACCACTTCAACTGGGACATCACATCCATCCTAGGACAAGCCAAACAGAGACACACATGAGAATTTCTAGAAGTATGGCATTCCAACCGGAACTCTATCAACAAACACATTGACTTAGATCCTATTTACCACCCACTGAGAAAAAGAACAGGAAATGATGTCACACCAGGGAATGACATCACCAACCCAAGGAAATCTAAGCATATAAAAAAAAGCCAGCCATACCACGAGTGCTTCACCAGAGGCTTACTGATGATGTTACCTAGTATGGTGACAAAATGTCTGAAAACAAACCTTCACCTCAGCGAGCAAACTTACATCCAGAACCTCAACCTGAGCTACAAATCTTCTTAAAAAACACTTTCCTATTCATGTACCTGTCCAAATGTCTTTTAAATGTTGTAATTGTGCTTGCTTCTACCACTTCCTCTGGGAGTTGATTCCATATACACACCAGCCTCTGTGTGAAAATGTTGTCCCTCTTAGACCCGTTTAAATCTTTCCCTTTTCACCTTTCAACCTATGCCCTCTAATTTTGGACTTCCCTAACTGAGGGAAAAGACATTGACTGTGATGTCCCAGTTGAAGTGGTATCCTTCCTCACCTGTATGTAAAGATACTAGTGAGAGTGGGCCATGTCTTTTTGTGGCTAGTTGATATTCATTGACTATTCACTTTATCCCTGTTTCTCATGATTTTACAAACCTCTATAAGTTCACCCCTCAACCTCCTATGCTGCTGGGGAAGAAGTCCCAGCCTATCCATCCTCTCCTTATAACTCAAACTTTCCAGTCTTTTCTGAACCCTTTCCGTTTAATAACGTCCTTCAGCATACCACTGGTCATAGGCATCCAGTCCAAACAACAACCCTCTGTCTCCTAGTGTCAAGCCAATTTTGTATCCAATTGGCTTGCTGAACCTGGATTCCATATGATTATAACCTTACCAACCAGTCTACCATGCAGAACCATGTCAAAAGCCTTGCTGAAGCCCATGTAGACAACGTCTACCACTCTGTCTTCATATATATTTTTGGTCATCTCTTCAAAAGATTCAATCAAGTTTGTAAGATATGATTTCCCATGCAGAGCCTTGCTGACTATCTCTAATCAGTTCTTGCCTTTCCAAATGTGCATAAATCCCCAACAACTTACTCACAGCTGACATCAGGCTCACCAGTCTGTAATTTCCTGGCTTTTCCTTGCAGCCTTTCTAAAGTAATGGTTCAACATTAGCCACTCTTTAGTGTTCCAGCACCTCGCCCATGGCTGTGATACAAACATCTCTGCTATGGACTCCGCAACTTCTTCCTTAGCATCCCACAATGTCTTGGGGGAAACCTGATCAGGGTCCAGGGATTTATCTACCTTTTTCTCGCCCATCTACTGTGGATGGCCCAAAAAAGTCACCTTTTCCTGGCAAATTCACCCTTAGCCAAATTTAGAACCAAATTAGCCTTTAGTACCTGATCAAACAATTCTATCAAAAGATGTAAATGTTCTTCCCTTCCTTGGCAAAAAGAAACCTAATTGTGAATGTAAATAGTACAATTACCAAGTCCTTCAAACTCTTTATTGGTTAACTATTAAAATGTTATTGGTGTATTTTTCATTCCAAATGGTATGACTATGCACTGAAAAAATCCATCTACAATCACAAAACTCAATATTTGATGCTTATCATGTAAGGCTCTCTCTGAACTATCATCACAAAGGTCATCTTTGCTACATGTTAATATGATGCACGCATCAATTATTTCTCCTGTCCAGTACATATAATTTACATCATATTAATTGAGCTGGTCTGCTCCTAAAGGACATAGTTGCTGGACTGGGTATGCAGCAGGTGGTGAGGGAACCAACCAGAGGGAAAAACATAATTGAGCTCATCCTTACCAATCTGCTCACTGCAGATGCATCTGTCCCAGATACTATCAGTAAGAGTAACCACTTCACAGTCCCTGTGGAGACAAAGTTTTGCCTTCACATTGAGAATAACCTCCATTGTGTTGTGTGGCATTATCACTGTGCGAAATAGGATAGACTATTGAAAGATCTAACAACTCAAAACTCGGCATTGAAAAGGTGCTGTGGGTCATCAACAGTAGCAGAATTGTACTCCAGCACAATTTGTAACCTCATGGCTTGGCATATCCCTCATTCACACATTACCATCAAGGTAGGGAATTAACCCTGGCTCAATGGAGAATGCAAGAGGACATGCCAGGAGCAGCACCAGGCATATCTAAAGATTAGGTGTCAACCTGACAAAAAGCATAAGCAGCAAGTGATAGAGCTAAGAGATCCTACAAACAAATGATCAGATTTAAGATTTGCACTGCTGCTAGATCAAGTCGTGAATCTCAACACTTATCTCTTATCTCAATGATAGAAGAGTCCAGCACATCAGTGTAAAAGATAGGTCTGGAGCATTTGCAGCAATCTTTGGCTAGAAATGCCTAGTGGATGATCCATCTCAGCCTCCTCCATTGGTTCCCAGCATCACAGATGCCAGTCTTTAGCCAAATCGATTCACTCCATGTGATATCAAGAAACAGCTGAGGGAATTGGATATTGCAAAGGCCTGATAATATTCTAACAATAATACCGAAGACTTGTGTTCCACAACTTGTCACGTCCTTAGCCAGGCTCTTCCAGTACAACTATATACTGGCATGTACCTGACACTGTGGAAAGTTGAATATCTATGTCCTGTCCAAATCCAACCCAGCTAATTACTGTTCCATCTATCTATTTTTGATCATCAGTAAACAGACAGTATCATCAACAGTGCTATCAAGCAGCACCCGCTCAGCAATAACCCGCTCAGTGACATTCAGTTTGCGTTCTGCCAGAACCACTTAACCCCTGACATCATTACTACCTGGCACGTAGGAAAATGGTTGTGGTTGTTGGAGGTCAGTCACCTCAGTTCTGGAACATCTCTGCTGGAGTTCTTCAGGGTAGTGTCCTAGGCCCTAGCATCTTCAGCTGTTTCATCAATGACCTTCCTTCCATCGTAAGGTTAGCAGCAGGGATGTTCGCCGATAATTGCACGAATTCAGTACTATTCATGACTCCTCAGACACTGAAGCACTTTATGTTCAAATGCAAAAAGATCTGGATAATATCAAGGCTTGGGCTGATGACTGGCAAGTTACATTTGCATCACACAAATGCCAGGTTATGGCCATCATCAACAAGAAACAATCTAACCACCTCCCCTTGACATTAAATGGTGTTATAATCACTGAGTAATCTCTATCAATATCTTGAAGATTGCCATTGACCATAAACTTAAGTAGACTCCCCATGTGCAAGAGCAGGTCAGAGACTAGGAACATTGCAGTTAGTAACTCATCTTCTGATTCTCCAAAGCTTGTCAGAAGGCACAAGTCAGAAGTGTGATGGAATACTCCCCACTTGTCTGGATGAGTGCAGCTCTAACAACACTTAAGAAGCTTGACACCATCCAGGGCAAAGCAGTCTGCTTGATTGGTACCACATCCACAAACATCCACTCCCTCCTCCATCAATGCCCATTAGCAGTAGTGTACAAATTACAGGATGCACTAAGAAATTTACCAAAGATCTTCAGACAGTACCTTCTAAACGCACAACAACCTCCATCTTGAAGAAAAGAGTAGCAGATATATGGGAACTCCACCACCTACAAGTACCCCTCCAAACCACTCATTGTCCTGTCTTGAAAATATATTACCATTCCTTCATTGTTGCTGGGTCAAAATCCTGGAGTTCTCTCCCTAAGGGCATTGTGGGCCAACCTACAGCACATGGACTGCGGTGGTTCAAAAAGGCAGCTCACCCCCAGCAACTAGGGACAGACAATAAATGCTGGCCAGCCAGCGATGCCCACATCCCATGAATGAAACTAAATGAAAGAAATATTGAATTTCTTTTAGATTTGATGAGGTAAATGTTTCTTTTCATGAAATCAAAAACATAAAGTGCTGTTGAGTCTGATGTGATTCTTTTTCTGAACTTGTTTTGAGGATTCTCAGCAACAAGTAACAATACTAACACCTTGTCTCTTGCAACCACACTTTGATCTTGAGTCTTTTTGTATGCTCTCAAGCATTAGTTAGCTTCTCTCAGAAATTTGAGACATAAATTAGAAACATTGCTTTGGGTTATTAACTTTTCTTGACTTAGTTTAAGTCACCCCATGCTCATATATTAGTTCAACAGGACTAAATCCTGTGGACTTACTAGAATTGTTCCTCATGACAAATAGTAACAAAGGAATTCCCTTTTCCAATCATTAAGACATTCTTGGCTATAAGCTCTATTCATCATCTTCAAAGTTTGATGCCATTTTCCAAAAGCACCTTGAGATTTTGGTGATAAGCGGAAAATGTACATTTTAGTTCATTTTTGGGACATAGACATCACTGGCTGGCCAGCATTTATTGGCCATCACTAGCTGCAGTTGTGAAGGTGGTGGTAAATTGTTTAATTTACAAACCAATCCTCAATTCCTTGAATATTAGCAACTTAAAATTTAATCCTTGATCTGTCTGTATTGCTTTGGGTAATCCATACCTTGTATTAAAAAATTGACCTAACTTTTCCATCATAACTTTGCAGTAACCTTTCCTGAAGGCATTATTTCAGGGTTTCTTTTGGAAATATCCAAAATTATTAAAAACAATTTGTTTTCATTCCTGGCTTTAGGTCGAGGATCTTATACAATCTATTAAGAACTTACTAAATGCTTAATCAAAGCTGGTATTAAATTTAGAAATGCAAATTTAATTGAGGCTATGGTATCCCGAATATCAGACATGTCTGGTCTGTCTGGCAAAAAATTGATTTGCCATCCTGGTCTATTAAAACGTTATACTATTTTATCTTGTGTTTTCATAATATCCAAGTGACCTGCCATTGTAATGTTGTTAGCCTCTTGTAAAATCTGATTACAAAAGTCAGATAGGATCCGATGAACTATCTGATCACGTACAGTTCTGGTCATTGCATTACCAGAAGGATATGAATGCTTTGGAGAGGGTACAGAAAAGTTTTACCAGGATGTTGCCTGGTATAGGGGAGTTTAGCTATGAAGAAAGTTTGGACAGCTTGGGTTTGTTTTTACTGGAATACAGAAGGTTGAGGGGCAACCTGATAAAACTTCCAAAGATTGTGAATGGCATGGATAGAGTGGAAAGTATGAGTTAATCACTAGGGGACACAGGTTCAAGATGCAGGGGGGAAGTTTAAAAGAGATGTGCGAAGTAAGCTTTTCGCACAAAGGCTGGTGAGTGCCTAGAATGTGCTGCCAGAGGAGGTGGTGGAAGCCGACACAATAGCAACATTCAAGAAGCACCTGGATGAATTCATGGATAGGAAGGGAATAGAGGGATAGGGATCCTGTAAGTGAAGACAGTTTTAGTATGGAAAGGCAAAACATGTCAACGCAGGCTTGGAAGGCTGAAGGGCCAGTTCCTGTGCTGTATGATCCTTTGTTCTTTTGTTTTTCACTCTGTCCATTCTTCATCAGCTGGTATTTGAGGTAATTTCCTCTTAACATTTTGTCTTTCAAGTGCAGGCACTCAAGTATTGTTTTTGATTCAGTTCCTGATTAGGCTGCTGCTATAACTCTCTCAAATCTAAATTAGTTTCATTGCATTTTTATTAAAAAAGATGGACAAAGCATATTAGCCCCATTCCCAAAAATTACATCCCTTTGAGTTAAACTTTCAGAAGATGGATCTGATAACAGAATTTCCAAATCATCTACCTGTTTCCTAGGCTGTTTTGCTTCTTGTCTAATTCTCTGGGCGTGAGCCCTAGTCACTTCCTGATATTAAAGGAAATGAGAGTGGAAATTGCAAACATATGCAGCATATTCTTTAAGTCTTCCTTAGACCTGGAGCAAGTTCCAGAGGATAACAGAATTGCAGTCCTTACAGCCTTGTTCAAGAAAGGCTGTAAGGATAATCCCAGCAACTATATACCAGTCAGTTTAACTTCAGTGAAAGTAGCGGGGTGGGGGAGGGGTTGTTTGGTGGAGATACATGTCATGGAATAAACGGGAAAATTGGCAAAATGGATAAAAAATTGGTGAAGCGATAGGAAAGAGCGAATAATGGAAAATGGGTATTTTTCAGGCTGGAAGAAGGATTGTAGTGGAGTTCCCTGGTTTGATATTGGGACCTTTGCATTTCCTGATAAATATTAATGGTGCGCAGAAGACAATTTCAAAACTTACAGATGATACAAAACTTGGAAGTATGGTAAACTATGAGGAGGACTGTGCAGAACTCCAAAAGGATATTCACAGGTTGGTGGAGTGGACACACAGGTGGCAGATTCAATGCAGAGAGGTATGCAGTGATGCAGTTTGATAGGAAGAACATGAATAACCAAAAAAAAATAGGTGTACAATTCTAAAGGGAGAGCAAAAGCAAAGGGACCTGGGTGTATATGTGAACAGATCATTCAAGAGAGCAGGATAAGTGGAGAGAATAGTTAATAAAGCAAACATTATCCTCAGTATTATTAATAAGAGCATAGAGTACAAAAACAAGGAGGTGATGTTGAACTTGTCTAAGAAACTTGTTCGACCTTAAATAGAGTATTATGTACAATGTTTGGCAGCACACTTCAGGAGGGATGAGAACACATTGGAGAGATTGCAGAAGAGGTTTGCGAGAATTGTTCCAGGAATGAGTATCGTCAGTAACAAGGATAGACTGAAGACATTGAGACTGCCCTCTTCGGCGAGCAGAAGGCCAAAATTAGATCTGATAGTGATTTTCAAAATCACAAGTGGCTGGATAAAGTAAATAAGGAGAGATATTCACACTTGTAAAATGATCAAGAATGAGACAGCGTAGATTTAGAGTGGTTTACAAAAGGAGCAAATGTGATGTAGGAAAATTTGCATTGCCTGGAAGCATAGTGAATGCTTGTTCAACTGAGTCATTTAAAAGGGCATCGGACAGTTATTTGGATAGAACTGTTATGCAAGGAGATTGGGAAAAAGCAAGAAAATGGCACTGGGTATTGATTGTCGTTTGAAGAGCCAGTGCAGAAAAATGGGCTGAACTGCCTCCTTCTGGACCATTAATACTTCTGTGATCCTATGGTCCATGAAACCATTGCTGCTAATCATCATGTCAGCATTTGTTTTGCATTACAACAACAACCTCAGCCTCTACGCATCTTGATTGTGCTTACTCTTTGTGACTGCAAATAAAAAGTCATGTTTGAAATTGTCCAATTGCTTGTCCATGTGTAGTGTTCCCTTATGATGATAATGACAGTGGACTTTGGAGAAAGGGTAGCAGTGATTTGGAGAAGTTGTTCACAACAGACATAGCCACAGATATGCAAATGGTGTGACTAGATGGTGGTTAGACAGTGACTAAGGTAAGAGAATGGGTTAAATGTCAGAAGGAATGTCAACCGTGCCAGCCATGTGCCATGGGCAGACGGCTTTGTGGCTGCTTTGCCATTACATTGCTAAATTAGCAACACTTGCCCAAGTGCCCAGCAGCCTTCAAAGATAGCAAGGTTACAAGATGAATATCTAGTGAGTTCAGTTTGTTCTAGGAATGATACATGGCAAGATGGGGTTGGAATCAGATATGAGGGACAACATAGGAGTGGGATAAGTAGTTAATGAGGTATATTTGGTTAGATTGAGCAACAAAACCTGAGGCAAAGTTGTGAGAAACTCTCCAAAAGTACTTGATGCAACTCACAGAAAAACAATTAAGACTGAGCCCATAGTCATTTAAGCTAACACCATCAATAAAAGGTATTCTTCACAATGACAGATATATAAATTTCACTGTCAAAAAAGAACAAGCATCAATAAAAAAAACTCTTTTAAAGGACTATCACATGTCTGCTTATTTGAAAGCGCTTGCTCATGTTTTTCACTAATTGCTAATTATAACGGAGTGGGGATTGGAGAGCGCCCTGGAATACTGAAACCCAATCGCAGGAGATTTACAGTTCAGAGGGAGATTGATTCATGGCAGGCGACAGCTGACAAGAAAACATGGTGCCTGGCATGCAGCTGTTTGCAAATACTTGAATTTTTCCACAATACCAGAGTGAAGGGCAACCAGATGAACTTAGGAAATGATAATATTGCGTTCTGACAACATATACCATCATTAATTGGAAAACTGGGAGAGTCTGCAGTGAGTTTCTGGGTTTTGGCTTTTCACCCACAGGACTTACAGGGATGTTAAATTTAGGAAAGGCAGGATAGGAAGATTGGGCCTGGACAGAGCCTATGATCCGACAATCATGTTATATAGCTTGTGCTAACAGTTTATAGCAGAGAGGAGTGTCAAATTTCATTGCTCCAAATATTTTGCATTTTTTAAAATACAGATGTGTTTTCAGACATTTAACTTGTTTATTTTGTTCTCCTATAGTTAGTAGGAGAACAAAATACAGTTTTGTGTCTTTGTACAGTCCCTTTTAAAATGTGTGTGCCATCAAATCTGCTTCACCATTCAACGAGGTCATGGCTGATCTAATAATCTTCAACTCCACGTTCTTGTCTTTTCCCTATAGCACTTGATTCCCTTACTGATTAAAAATCTGTCTATCATAGCCTTGAATATACTTAACAACCCAGCCTCGACAGCTCTCTGCAATTTACTTCTGCCATAATAAATTTCTCCCCAACTCTGTCCTTGCTAGACCACCTTTATTCTGAGATTATACCCTCGGGTCCTAGACTCTCCCACAACAGGAAACAACCGCTCTGTATCTACTCTACCAAGCCCCTTAAGAATCTTGTAAACCTCAAGATGCTTTTCTTTCTCCTAAATTCCAAAGAGAACAGTTCCATTCTGCTCAGCCTCTCCTCATAAGACAATCTCTCCATGTCAAGGATCAACCTAGTGAATCTTCTGCTGCCAATGCCAATAGATTGTGCCTTAAATGAGGGGACCAAAACTGTTTGTGGTATTCCAGATGCAGTCAAAGTAATGCCTTGTATAGCATTAGCAAGACTTCCCTATTTTCATCCACTCACTTTGGAATAAACGCTAATACTCCATCTTCCGTTCCTATATTACCTGCTGAACCCCTCAGTCTTCTAAACTCCACTCATATTCAACAAATCATGCTTTACAATGATGCCAGCTCCATACTCACCACCTCTAGGTTCATCCTATTTCTCCAACACGACAGACCTACCAGAAATTGCAGCACAATGGTATACCATAGCGAGGCAACTACCCTAGGAGCCATCCCTAGCCACATGAGAACCAATGGTATCTCATGGTTCAGGTCAAACATGGTAAAACTTGCTTATTAGCACTTACCCAGACCTCCCCCTCAGCTGATGCATCTGTATTTCTCCATGTTGAAAGCCTTTTGGAGGAAGCACTGAGGGTGGTAAGTGCACAGAATGTACTCTGGATTGGAGACTTCAAAGTTCATCAAGATGAGTGGCTCAGTAGCACCTCTACTGATTGTTTTAGTCAAGTCTCAAATGACATACTGCTAGACTGTCTGCAGCAGGTCAAGAGACAGCCAATTGAAAGGAAAAAGCCTACTTGACGTTGTTCATACCAATCTTTTTTTGCAAATATATCTGCCCCAGACAGTATTGGTAGGAGTGATAACTGCACAATCACTGTGGAGACAAAGCCCTATCTTCACACTGAAGATACCCTCCCTCATATAGTGTGGCACTACCACTGTGTCAAAATGGGATGGATTTTGAGATGTAACAATTCAAAAATTCATGAGACACTGTGGATCTCAGTTGCAGCAGGATTGTATTTTACCACAATCAGCAACCTCAAGGCCTGACAAATTCCCAGCCTACCATTAGCATCAAGCTAGGGGTCAATCCTGATTCCCAATGGGGAATGCAGGAGGGCATGCAATGAGAAGCATCAGGCATTCAACACAAGAAGCTACAATACAAGACTGCGTGTGCTCCACATATAGGAGACACCATGCAATGGACAGGGCTAAGTAATCCCACAACTGATGGAAGAGATCTAAGCTCTGTAGTTCAGGGACAACCAGCTTTGCAGTGTGATAGACAATTAAACAACTAACTGGAGAAGAGTTTCCACAAATGTACCTATTGTCAATGTTAGGGAGCCCAGCGCATCAGAGCAATAGAAAATGCTGAAACACTTTGACCTTCAGTCAGAAATGCCAAGTGGAAAATCCATCTCAGCCTACTCCAGAGGTCCCTAGCATCACATAAAGCAGCAATCCATCCACCAGCTTCAATATTCACCATCTTCACCAATGATGCATAATATTTATGAGATGCACTGCAGCAACTCATTGAGGCTTCTTCAAGCCACACACCATTCTGACTTAGAACTGATCCTTCACTGTAGTTGGGTCAAAATCATGGAACTTGCTCCTTGACAGCACTGTGGGTGTACTTACATCATACAGGCAACAAATTAAGAAGACAGGTCACCATTACCTTCTGAAGCACAATGAGGGATGGGCAATAAATGCTGACCTAGCCAGCCTTGCCCACATTGCATTTAAGATTTTTAAAAATATGAATGCATCCACAAGTAACTCAGAATCAGACATAATACTACATGTCTCATACTGATATTGGAGCAGGGCATGGGCACATAGTAGTTAAACGGAGAATTGCTTGGAAAAACTTACATTGACATTGGTAAACAAAATAACATCTTGAAAGAGAAACAGCTTTGGTAGACTGTAGCTATTTTTAACAGTCATAATAAATCAACAGAAAGTCCTGTGTTTGGTGGTTTACTTGTCACTATAAACCTGAAATCATATTAAATTTTCTATTTTATTATGGTTCATTTGGTTCATCTATCAACAGCAAGAAAATGAATGATAACATTTTACATAATGAACGCAGATGTGTCAAGTCAGCATTCCTCAGTGGATAGTGGTTGTAGCATTTTAACTGATTCAATGATAGACTAGCCTTTTAATTGTGAGGGATTGTCTGTAATTGTTATGGAATTAGGTTTAAAATATTGACTAATGTGGAGGTAAGATTATTCATCTGACTGGGACTAAATAATGTAGAATTATTAAATTAAATTATTTAAATTATTAAATTATACTTCAGCTCCTTGGCCTGGATTGGATTCCAGCTCGAAGTGTCGAATGAAAGTTTTGGTTTATTGTGAACAAAAATTATAAAATAAAGTTGGACTTCGTCAATCCAGTTGCAGATGGGCACAAACACAAAGCATTAAACTGTCCTTATTTTAGCACTAGATGGTGCCATCTTCAGTTGACAATTATTCCTATTCCTGGAATTTGTAATGTTATTAACCTTTCAAAATACCATTTGTGACAGACGATGATCAAACATGCCAACTTCATTACCTTATATATCAGGGAGCAAACACTTAATAATCAAGAGATTTAGTATAAAAATGATGAGGTGTTTTTTAAATGGTTAAGCAATAGAGATCAACAGTCAATTTGTAAACCTCATTAGTGGCTTAATTAATCATTAACAGGTCAGACCTCATTACAAAATCTGAAAATGCTTCAGAAAACCTTGCTTTTGAGAAACTACTTGTTCCCGACACATGCCCAAGTGCCTCCTTAAAGTGAAACTTAGTCCATCTAAGCCAGCAAGGTATCAATGCATTGAAAGTATTTCCATCCATAAAGGAGTAACTATCACACCTCCCATACTTGAGTTATACAAAATATGATAGTGGGAGTTGAGTTACTATAAACTTAAGAATAAAAATTCCTCATGGGTAAAGAACCTCTGGTCCATCCGGCCTACTATGTATCCTACGTTTAAACACCTCACACACAAATGTAAAGTTTCACTGATCTATTTTTATTGGTATCCAATTGCAATGTCTTGATATAATCTAATGTCATAAGTAGATCTGGGATCAAGAGTAATAGAGGGAATGGAGGGGAGGCAAAACAATGAAGTAGTGGTATTGTCACTGAACTGGTAACCCACACACACAGCCAAAGTTCTGGGGACATGGCTTTAAATCCTACCCATGTAAGATGATGGAGCTTGAATTTAAGACATCTGGAATTTTAAAAAGATGATGACCTTGAAACAATAGTATAAAAGCTTATCCTGTTCACTAATGCCCTTTAGCCAGTCATCATCCTGACTTTGAAAAATATCACTGTTTCCAGGGTCAAAATCCTGGAACTTTCTCCCCAGTAGAATTGTGGGTGGGGTGCACCTACACAAAAAAGACTGTAGCAGTTCAAGAAGGTAGTTCACAAACATTATCTCAAGGAAAATTAGGGATGGGTATGAGGGCTAATTCTGATTCCTGTGACATGCACATTCCCTGAGTTAATAAACCTAATATCAGCTGAAACTTACATAACTGGCCACATCAGCAGTCTGGTTCAATATACGTTTATCATCATCAATGGAGAAGTGGAACTAGGAAAGAATCAGTGTACTCCTCCGAACCTTGTTCATAACAAACCTGAGCCAGAATGTCAGTAGCCAGCCACTTTCAAAAATGAGCTCTAAACTTTCCAACCCAGAGTATATCCTGTGTCCCTGCTTCCCTTTCTTCAGATTCCTTTTAAATGTCATAACCCATCAAGGAGATCAAGCAAAACTAGAATCAATGGTTATCCGGAGAAAAATCTCTGGGAGTCAAACCTGACACTTGGGAAGATGGTTATGATTATCGAGGTCAGTCATCTCCGCTCCAGAACATCTCTGCATGAGTCCTTCAGTTAGTGTCTAAGGCTCAGGCCATCTTCAGCTCCTTCATCAACAACTTTCCCTCCATCCTAAAGTCCAAAAGTGGGGATGTTAGTCAATAATTGTGCAATGTTCAGCACCATTCATGTTTCCTCAGATACTGAAGCAGTCCCCATATTAAAATGCAACAAAATCTGGACAATATCCAGGCTTGGGCAGATAAGTAATGTAATATTCATAACAAACGAATGCCAGGCAATGACCATATCCAATAACAGACAAACTAAACTTGACATTCAATGGGCATTAACATCACTGAATCCTTCACTATAAACATCCTGGGGGACTTACCATTGACCAGAAATTCAATTGGACTCACCACATAAACACAATGGCTATAAGAGCAGGTCAGAGGCTAAGAATACTGTGGCAAGTAACACAACTCCTGACTCTCCAAAGTCTGTTCACTATTTATAAGATGCAAGTCAGGACTATGATGAAATACTCTCTACTTGCCTAGAAGGGTGCAGCTCCACCAAAACTCATTCAGCTCAATACCATCCAGAACAAGGCTGTCTGTTTGATTGGCATCACATCCACAAACACCCATACCCTCCACCAGCAATGTTTAGTCGCAGCAGTACCTTTACAAGAAGCATTGCAGAAGTGCAGCAAAGATCCTCAGGCAGCACCTTTCAAATGCACAATCAGTTCTATCTAAAAGGACAAGGGCAACAGATTGATGAGAACACCACTACTTGCAAGGATCCTTTCAAGCCAGTCACCATCCTGACTTGGAAATATGTTGCCCTTCCTTCACTGTCACTGGGTCAAGATCCTGAAATTGCATCCCTAATGGCATTGTGGGTCAACCGACAGCATATGGACTGCAGCGCTTCAAGAAGGCAGCTCACCACCACCTTCTCAAGGGCAAATAGGCATGGGCAATAAATGCTGGCCATTACACAAGTAAATAAGAGATAATTGAAACTTTTCCTGCATTGCACCTACGTCCAATAAACAAATGTCCCTACATTGTGATACCACGAGCAGCTCCATAGTAGCAGAAACATTGGCAGAAGACTTTCTGACTTCTAGGGGAAAAGGGATTCCCTCGCTCCTGACCATCAACTGGACCAAAACTTTCAGAATGTTTCCAGGTACCCAGACACCCAATCAGACAACTCTTAAAGCCATTTATTTCCTTGCTGTTGGTAGCTGGATATCACTTCCTTTTAGGAAATGCTGAGCGTTTTTAAATGGTGTCCGTGAATCTCAATTTCTCACTCCTCTATTACAGACATGGGCAACTGGCTCAACAGCTGAACGGTGATAATGAGTTAGGAACATCAATGATCGTTACAATCAATCAAATTTCTTGGCTGATCTATTACTCATGTGACGTGCCTGTTCATTTGATCAAAAAATATACTTGATGTTTCAGATGCACAACACACCTATTAAAAATAACCATTATATCTTTCTCAACTATTGTAACATAACCCACCAATTTCAGCTCACCTTTTTCAAACAGCAAAAAGCATTCCAGATTGTTTATAGCCATTTATCTTTTCCTTCACTTGTCCTGTCTTTTTCACTTCACATTCACATCATTCATGATCATGATGAATTGAATACCTGCCTTATCCTGTTTGGAAATTTCTTCAGAAGAATTTCCACACTGCACTAAACGTAAAGAAACTTAACCCATCAAAAGACTTGATGAAATTGCAAATAGGTTTAACTGGCTGAGCAGCCTAACTCAGGTTTCCAATTGTAAAGTTACTGGTTGAGATACTTTAACTTCTGATTCCTTTAATTAGAGATTTGCTTATTCTTTGAGGACCAAACCCGTGAAACATTTGAATTTTATCTCACACTATTTAATTAATAATGAGATCATGATCAAGAAACACATGAGCTGTGTGTACATTGATCTAGAAAGGGCTCAAACCCACTTTCAGGTAAAAATGCACTGATGAGCAAGGATACCAAGCAAATCTGGGCATGAGAAAAACAAAAATGAGCAGCGAGAAAGCAATCATCAGGCTTATCTTGAGCCTGGGATAGCAAAGGGGTGTGGGAGGCTGGAAAAGTATTGCCTGTTTGGCAGATGCCCATAGTTTCAATGTGGTGTTGAGAGAAAAGCTTCTTCCGACTTCATATTCTGGTTGTTTTTTCTTTCAAAATTCATGTCCAAGCCATCCACTTAGAGTCCAGGATCAAGGAGCATTCCAGATTATAGGCTCGTATTGTTTGGGAGGGGTTTTGTGGAGAGGGTGGTTCAAGGGGACAGCGGAGAAGAGTGGCTCTCAGTAGAACCTCCCTACCTACATCCCACACTCAGGCACTGAGCACCTTTGAATGAGAAAGCCCTCCTCCCTCGATCCTTTGCCTCCAGGAGACCGCAAGTAGGCTGCTCAGTTTGTATATCATGGAAATCTCACACTGGATTAATACCAGAGGTGATGAGCGTTTACTAATCGGCCACTTCAGGATCTCGATTGGTGGTGAGCCAGGAAAGTAGGCATTGGGTCCTCCCATGCCACATGTAATTCTGGCAGAGGTAGGACAGTAGACAGACAGGAGGCTGGAAGAACGTAGCAAGCCAGGCAGCATCAGGAGGTGGAGAAGTCAACATTTTGGGTGCAATCCTTCTTCAGTCCTGGGGAAGGGTTAATACCCGAAATGTTGACAACTCCACCTCCTGATGCTGCCTGACTTGCTATGTTCTTCCAGCCTCCTGCTCATCTACTTTGGATTCCAGCATCTGCAGTCATTTTTGTCTTTAACCAAGAGGCGACACGGTGGCAAAGTCAGGTATTTTATCATTCTGCCAACTAAATATCTTTTCTACTCCAAACAAACCACAAAAAGGACCTTAATTTTCACCCATATAGTAGAGAAGCAAGCCATCCAATTCACTGAGTTCATGCTAACTCACTGGAGAGCCATCCACTCAGCCTCTCTACAGTCCTTCATGTTCATTTCTCTTGTGCTCATCCATTTGAAATCATCAATTGCCTTCACTTCCACCATCTTTATATGAAGTGAGTACCGGGTCATTGTTGCTCAAATCTCTTCTGGATTGCCTTCCAAAACCCTTAAGTCTATGTTCATGGGACTTTCAGGGTGACATGAATATGATGGAAAAGAAGTTGATGAGATTTGCCTCTAGCAGATCTCCTGGGCAGAGAGGATTATGAAGACGTTTGGGTTTCTCTGAACTTATTTGAGGGCTAATAACGAGAACAGCAAGGATGAAAGAACACAGTGGGGTACTGGATTCAGATAAGGGAAATGAGAGGAGATGTGTTAAGATATAACAAAGGAGGGGAGGCAGGAGAAAAAGTAAGCTAATAGAAATGAAAGAAAGATAAAGAAATGGGATGACTTGTAAAGCAGAATCACAATTTTAATGGTTAGCAAATTAAGAGTGTCTTCATTCTAACATGACTTCCATCTTTGACAAAGAAGTGGCTCTGACCCCAAGCAATATTGTAGTGTCACAATTATTTGTAGCATTTGGTCCACTCACCAGTTCCAATGGAGAGTCCATTGTTGTTAGTAGTGAGCATTGGGGGTGTCTCTGTGCAGCCTGGTGGTGGTATGGCTGCTGTGTTTCTCTCATTTGTTGATTATAATAATAAACTTGTCCACTTTCATTAAATAAACCTAGCAGCATCAGAAACTTGCAAGTTGCTCATTGATCTGGGTCTGCCATCATTTCTCCTGTCTGTAACCGCAGGGAGTCCATATAACAAGAATAGGATATCCCTGAGTATACATTTAAGTCATAAATATATTAGTTATGTACTTATTTATGTATATACCCATGATAATATATAAATATTACCCTAAGCTTACAGATCTATATCAATGTATACATTTTCAATACTGGTTGAATCCAGTCCCATTCCTCTCCCATTCTTTAACTTGTAATCTGTTCAAATGGTCGTTATCTCATGTAAAATATTTCTTGGATTTCAATAACATCCGCAGAATGTTTCAAAAAAACTTGATTGTATTGACAGCAATTTTCCAGTTCATCCTGTCCCAGAGTCACAACATCCTTCCCCAGACATACAGAAAACCTGAGTGGGTTGTGGAAGTTGTCTGCTGTAGTAACTGAAGATCTGTTGGCTGATACCTCAGGAGGTGTGAGGTGGTCCACAAGTAAATCAAAGTTATGCAAAACCCTGGGAGTATTTGAAATTTACTTTACACTGTCATTAAAAAAAAGCAATTTGGATTGGATGGATTTTTACTTCCCCTTGAAATCAATGAGATTGAAATTATTTTGCATTTTTGCTGTATAATCCACAGTCTGTCTGACTTTGATGGAAATAAAAATTGAGAGAAACATGAATCTGGCTGCTGATTAAGTTTACACTAAAACACAAAGCCAAAGTTATACCTTGTATGTTGGTACTCACATATCTCGTGCTACGATTTGGAGATGCCAGTGTTGGACTGGGGTGTACAAAGTTAAAAATAACACAACACCAGGTTATAGTCCAACAGGTTTAATTGGAAGCACTAGCTTTCAAAGCACCGCTCCTTCATCAGGTGGTTGTGGAGGACACAATTGTAAGGCACAGAATTTATAGCAAAAGCTTACAGTGTGATGTAACTGAAATTATACATTGAAGAATACCTTGATTGTCTGTTGAGTCTTTCATCTGTTCGAATACCATGATAATTTCACTTCTTTCATGTGTAAATCACAAAACCTTTTTTAAAAGTTGCATTCTCAGGTTAACTGTAACAATTGGTTAAAAATCACACAATACCAGGTTATAGTCCAACACCGTTGGTTTAATTAGAAGCACTAGCTTTCGAAGCACAGCTCCTTCATCAGTTGGTTATGGAGTATACAATTGTAAGGCACAGAATATATAGCAAAAATTTACAGTGTGATATAACTGAAATTATACATTGAAAAATACTTTGATTGTCTGTTGAGTCTTTCATCTGTTCGAATACCATGATAGTTTCACTTCTTTCATGTGAAAATCACAAAACCTTTTTTTTTAAAGTTGCATTCTCAGGTTAACTGTAACAATTGGTGTTAGCTAGACAATATGTTGAAGGTGTTAGCCCCCTGTGTTCTCTGTCTATGCCATGATGTTTAGACTAATTCTAATCTAAAAAGTGAGATAACAGAGTTTTACATGAATTCATGCAGTTTTTGAGCAAAGTACAATGTAACTCTGCAAGTACAAATTCATCCCATAAGATATATGTGTGCATGTGGGTCTTTGTGTCTGGGTGTGTGTGCGTTTGTCTGGGTTGGGGGTTTTGAGTGTGAGAGAGAGTGTATATGTGTGTGTAGTGAGTGTAGAGTGTCTCACGTTTGTGGGGGGGGTGCATGTGTGAGTGTGGGAGTATGTGTGTGTGGGGTGGGGGGTTGTGAGTGTCTGTGAGAGAGAGTGTACATGTGCTTGCATGAGTGTGGAGTGGTCTGAGTCTCTGAGAGGATGCATTTGTAAGTGTGGGAGTGTTTGTGTCTGTAAGGGCGTGTGTGAGTGTCTGTGTGCCTGTCTGTGTAAATGTGTGTCTGTGTGTATGTGTGTGTATAGGAGTGCCTGTGTGTGTGTGTATGCGTGTGTGTGTGCATGTGTGTGTGTAGGAGTGTTGGTATGTATGTATAGTGCAGTGGGGTCACCTGTAATGTGACATGAACCCAAGGTCCCGGTTGAGGCCCTCCCTATGGGTACCGAACTTAGCTATCAGCCTCTGCTCGGCCACTTTTCGCTGCTGTCTATCCTAAAGTCAGCCTTGGAGGATGGTCACCAAAAGGTCCGAGGTTGAATATCCTGGACCACTGAAGTGTTCCCCAACTGGGAGGGAACACTCCTGTATGTTAATTGTTGTGCGGTGCCCATTCATCCGTTGCTGTAGCCTTTGCTCGGTTTCCCCAATGTACAATGCCTTAGGGCATCCTTGCCTGCAATGTATAAGATAGACAATGTTGGCTGAGTCACAAGAGTACCTGCCGCGTACAAGGTGGAAGGTGTCCCCACGTGTAATGGTGGTATCCATTTCCACACTCTGATAGGTGTTGCAGCGCCTACCGTGACAGGGTTGTACGGAGTTGTCCTGAGAGCCGGGCAGCTTGCTACGAACAATGATCTGTTGGAGGTTTGGCGGTTGTTTAAAGGCAAGCAGTGGCGGTGTGGGGAAGGTCTTGGCGAGGTGCTCATCCTCATTGATAATGAGTTGCAGTCACAAAGAACATGGCGTAGTTTTTCAGCTCCTGGGAAGTACTGAACAACAAAGGGTACCCTGTTGATTGCAGCACGTGTCTGTCTCCTGAGGAGGTCATTACGGTTCCTTGCTGTGGCACGTCGGAACTGGCGGTCGATGAGTTGAGCATCATACCCTGTTCTTATGAGAGCATCCCTGAGTACTTCCAGGTGCCCGTCACGGTCCTCCTTATCTGAGCAGATCCGATGTATGCGTAGAGCTTGTCCGTCGGGGATGGCTGATTTAATATGTTTTGGGTGGAAGCTGGAGAAGTGTAGCATTGTGATGTTGTCTGTGGGTTTGCAATAGAGTGTGGTGCTGAGGTGTCCATCCTTGATGGAGATGCATGTGTCCAAGAATGAGACAGATAGTAGAGAGTAGTCCATGGTGAGCTTGATGGTGAGATGAAACTTGTTGATATCACTGTGATATACCCCCCAACACACACACACACACACACATAAAGATCCACATGCACACATATACACATACGCTTGTTAGGTGAATTTGTACCTGCAGAGTTACATTGTACTTTGCTAAAAATCTCATGAATTCATGTAAAACTCTGTTATCTCACTTTTTAGATTAGAATCAATCTAAACATCATGGCATAGACAGAGATCACAGGGGGCTAACACCTTCAACATATTGTCTAGCTAACACCAATTGTTACAGTTAACCTGAGAATGCGACTTTTTCAAAAGGTTTTGTGATTTACACATGAAAGAAGTGAAATTATCATAGTATTCAAACAGATGAAAGACTCAACAGACAATCAAAGTATTTTTCAATGTATAATTTCAGTTACATCACACTGTAAACTTTTGCTATAAATTCTGTGCCTTACAACTGTGTCCTCCACAACCACTTGATGAAGGAGCGGCGCTCCGAAAGCTAGTGCTTCCAATTAAACCGGTTGGACTATAACCTGGTGTTGTGTGATTTTTAATCTCATGTTACAGCCACATATAGTCCCTGAGATCATGTAAAATTGACAGATAAATATTGATCACAGTAATGTTCCATTCATACAAAAAGGTGATACTTTCATGGCAGTGAGGGCCAATATGCTCTTAACTCTTCTGGCACCTTCTGCTTTGTTGAAGTATGTTTATTTTTTTCTGTGAATCAGGGCAACCTTTTGTTGTGCTGTGCCTTTCAAAAAGTTGGTATGTACAGGAGAAATGTTTATCAATGGTGAAACCTCCCTGACAGTGACCCCACCACTGCTAGATTTTGCTAAGGTGAGTGATTTCTACAAATGTGCAAAATATCATACTCTGATTCTTTGAGAAGTTCTAACATTAATGCAACAGGAGTCTAGAGATCACTGAGATAGTTGATATGAACTAGTCCTGGGAAATTTCCTGGTGGAAAATGAGTGACATTATCCATGCAATTGTTGTAAAGTGAAAGCTGGATGAACATACCCTGACTAACCTTGACCAGTTTGCACTAAGCATTTTTAACTTTGGTGCATTATGTGGTGAGATAGGCAAAGGGGACAGAGCCAGAGAAAGGTCCAACACAACTTTATTAAACACAATATTTATCAGATTCTACAATAGAACTTTAAACAAAGTCTATTGATCTCATCATAGGATTCCTCAGTAAACAGTCTTAAATCTATCTCTTAAATCTGTTCTGAAGAAGGGTCACTGGACCTGAAACGTTAACTCTGATTTTTCTCCACAGATGCCAGACCTGCTGAGGTTTTCCAGCAATTTCTGCTTTTGAGTCTTTAATCTATACAACTATCTATTCCTGACACACACGTCCGAGGATTCGCTGCATCCTATCATAAATCCCTCCCGCTATTTGAACTGTTTGTCTGAAAAGGCTAGTAACAGCAGTTCACTAAGGCATGGAGAGAATGTTCCTTGGTCTTTGAGGGTTGGCTGATGTTTCAGGATCTGCACTTGTCAAATGAGGTTTCCCCTGTCATCTAGGACTATTTCTGGCCATCAGGTCATCTCTCTGAGATGCTCTTCTCCGGTCAGTTTGTTGATGCTCACCAAGAAATACAAGGAGCTGGAGATGCTGAGCAGCTTATTTTTTTCGGCTAAGTGGGAACAGGTTTTCTGGGGAGTGTACCACTGCAACACATAACAGTTACTTTTGCCTTATCTTGCCACATTTGCCACATTAACTATCGACCCTGCCCCTATGGCATTTCTCAGGTTTGATTCCGGTCCCATCTTAATGCCTGCTGATGACAAAACAACCTGTTACTCTGGCTAATTACTGAAAGGCCATCATCCCTGCAGTCTCCACCATCTTTAAGAGGCCAGATGAGCAATGGCATTCCAAAGCTTCACTGCGTGTTCAAGGACAAATTTGAAACTTATTGGAAAAGGAAAGGATGGCATGGTGATTCTCTGACAGGGAACTAGAATCCTGGCCATGTGAGTGGTCAATAGGAGAAGAGTGCCTTTCCTGGAGGATAACAGAAGGGGCAGCCTGGCTTGAGGTCACCACCAAGGTTAGTGACATCTCCACGGTCCAGAGGAATGGCTAGCAGTGCCAAAAGAAGGTCATTATGTAACCCCTAATATTTAAAAAAAAGGAAGCAGAGAGGAAAGAGGAATTTTAGGCTGACATCAGTACGGGAGAAAATGCTAGAATCCATTACCAAAGATGTAATAGCCGATGAATTGGAAGACAGTGACAAGATCAGACATAGTCAGCATGAATTGATGAAAGAGAAATCATGCTTGCAAATCAACTGGGATTTTTCAACACTGTAATCAATAGAGTTGATAAGTGGAGCAGGTGGATTTGTTTTACTTGGACTTTCTGAAGGCTTTTGATAAGGTCCCAAGATGTAATGAAGGCTTAGCAGACAGATTCCTTGGTTACAGGACCAATGCATGAAAAGAGACTGGAGATTATAGGACTACATACACTGGAATTTAGAAGAATGAAGGAAGAATCTCATAGTCTATCAGGACTACACAGTGTAAACACAAGAAGGATGTTTTTGATAATCAAGGACCGAGGGGCATCATTTAAAGAAACAGGGCATGCCATTTAGGACTGAGATAAGGAGAAATCTCTTCACTCAGAGGAACATTGCAACATAGAAACAGGAGTAGGCCAATCGGCCTCTTAAGCTTATTTCACCATATACTGAGATCATGGCTAATCCATGTCCTAACTTCATATACCTGCTGTTGGCCTACATCCTTTAGTATCTTTGCCTAACAACAATTTATTTATCTCAGATTTAGCATTAACAACTGATCCAGCATCCTCTGCTGTTTGTAGAAAGGAGTTCCAAAGGGTGGAAGTGTTTCCTAACATCTCACATGAACAGTCTGGTCCTAATGCTCAGACTATCAGCTCTCATTCTAGAATCTCCACCCAGTGCAAACAGTTTATTTTTATCTACCCTGTCTTTTCCCATTAATAATTTGAAAACTTCGATGAGATTACCCTTTAACCTTCTAAATGTGGCAGAAAACAGCCCTAATTTGTACAATCGCTCTTCATAACTTAACTCCTGAAGTCAAGGTATCATTCTTGTCGACCTACATTATACTCCCTCCAAGTTCAATACATCCTTCCTATGGTGCAGTAACCAGATCTGCTCTCAGTACTCCTAGTGGGATTTAAACATGGTTTTATAAAACTACAGCATAATTCCTGCCTCCTTATATTCTGGAGGGAATTCTCTGCTATGGAAAACAAGTGAGGCCAAAACATTGGATGTTCTCAAGTAGGAGTTAGATATAGATCTTAGTTTTAAAAAGATCAAAGAGTATGGAGAAAGCAGGAAAGTCGCTGTTATTTTCTGTGTTTCTAATGTATTCAGATGGCTGGAGACTGGATGGCTGGAATTTGCAGGTCCGTGTCATGTGCAGTACCTGGGACTGTTTGTCTGCCCTGAAAAGTCTCCATAGCGGTGCAGCCCCATTCCTCACAGGTCGAAATACTTGCCTCATTCAGTCTGAGTGTGGTTAGAGCCATTTTCTTCTCCATTGCACATTTTCGATTTCAGGCATGATGGAAGGTAACATTAGGGTTCCTGGCTTTCCGTCTCCACCTGACTGTTTCAGTGAGTCCCCAAACATCCGAATCACCTTCATGCTAACCCCTCCTGTAAACTCAGAGACTTTGCATTTCCCCCAGCCAACTCATTGATGCACCTCTGCAGCTGACTTCTCCCACAGACCCTAGCACTGACTTCCCGGCATCACACCCCTCTCCCTACCACCCAAAACCAGACTGCTCCTTACCACGGATAAATTTCCCTCCGACACAATCTCCTTCCCAGCCATGCATTACCATATTCCCCACATGCACATGCTGTTACAATCCCACCTCCCCACCCAAAACTGTCATCATTCCTTCCCCACGGCCTGCAGCCCCCAGTTCTGAAAACATATTTGCTGAGTCTGACTGCACCCCATCTGCCCCCAGCAGTCTCCATTTTCCTTTTGTTTCTGCAGGCGGAGATAGAAGATTGACTGTGGTGCACCCACAAATGACAGCCCAAGACAACAAGTGCCCAGAGCCCTGACTGGAGGGTATATATTTCCTGGTGACGTTAGCCCCACTCCCTCCCAATCCTCCAGGCTGGCGACTCGGAGTCACAGGACTGACTGTGACCTACTCTGAGAACTGCAGAGGCACAGGTTCCCCTGACAGAGAACACAGCAAGCAGATGCTTGATTGTGGCCAATCCACTGGACCGCAATGGGAGGCTTCCCTTGACTTCCTGTGAATGGCTGACTGACAGGTACCTCTCAGAGGCTGAGACATGGTGCTTGATGCTCATGCAGTGTGTTTACATGGAACATAGGATCAGAAGTAGACCATTCATCCCCTCAAGCCTGTTCTGCCATTTAATGAGATTATGGCTGATCGGTGGCTACACTGCCACCAGCTATCATCTACAATGCTGCTATCAGCAAATTTGGATATATGACTTTTCACGCCACTTTTTAAATCATTAATAAATAATGCGAGTATTTGAGGCCCTAAGACAGACACCATAGGTCATATCCTGCCTGTTTGAGAACCTACCCATTATCTCTATTTTGTGCCGCCTGCTACTCGACCACTATCACAGTCATGTCAGTAATTTGTCTGGAATTCTTTAGGCTCCTACTTTAGTTAACAGTCTCTTATGTGACACTTTATCAAATGCATTCTGAAAGTCCATATAAACAACTTCTGTAGACAATATCCAGCCACTATCTCAATCACTTCTTCACAAAATTCCATACGATTTGTTAGGCATGATCCATCTGTTATGAATCCATGCTGGCTCTCCATGATTAAGTGAAAATTCTCAAGGTGTTCAGTTACCTCATCCTTGATTATAGATTCCAACAATTTCTCATCACAGATGTTAGGCTAACTCGTCTGTAAATTCCTGGTTTTCCTGTTACACACAGCCTAAAAACCACAGTGACATGTGCAATTTTCTAATACAGAGGGACAACTCCTGTATATCCAGGGAACTCTGAAAGACTATACTTAGGTTATCTCCAAGTGCCCTCTACTCTTTAACATCCTCAGATGGACATGGTTGGGTCCTGGAGAATTGTCACTCTTTAATTCCATTAATTTCCTCATTACACCATTTTACTTGCAGTAATTTTATTCAGTCGCTGTCCCTGATCTACTATTAATTTCCTCATGACTTCTGGCAAGCTATCCTCCTTTTTTTATTGTAAATACTGAGGCAAAGTAATTATTCAACATGTCTTCCATTTCTCCATAGTCATTGGCAACATTCCCATTTTCGGTCTTTAGCGGGCCAACACTTGCCCTTTATGTAAGTATAAAATTTCTTCTCATTGATTTTGATGTTCATTGCAAGTTCCCTTTCATAATCCCCTTTAGTGGCTCTTATAAGCCACTTTGTGACCCCTTGTTGATGTTTGTATGTTCCTATTTAACAGGATCTGTGTTTTTGTTTTGCATTTGTGTCAGCCTTTTCTTTTACTTTTATGCTATCTCTTATCTCTTTAGTTGTTCATGGATTTTTTTTCTCTGTGACATGGAGCTTTTCCTTCTCAGTGGTATAAATGTTTTGTGATGTTTCTTTAAACATCCTCTACCATTCTTCAATTGTTTTACCCATTAACAGATTTTCCCAGTTTACTGTGAACTGTCCCTGTTTCATTTCATCAAACTTGGCCTTACCTAAATATAAAACACTTGTTTTGATTCACGCTTTTTGTTTTCCAATGTTCCATTGAATTTGATCATGTTATGATCATAATTCAATCTGGCTTATTACTACACAAGCTGCTGGCACATGTTGCATTTGTGCTCTTGGTGTAGCACTCTACTTTTCAGTAAGCCTCCTTAACTGAGGACTGCTTAGCAGCAATGCATGCTGCCTGCTTGACTGTGCTACTTGACACAGCAAGGCAAGGCATGGGTGCTGCAAACATTACATTAAGCAAGCAAGCATTAAGAGAGCAAGCCGGCAGCCTCAAAGGGCAGCCTGGTCTAATCCATGGGCTGAGTACCTGTCCTTGTCTACAATGTGTCCCTGCTGCAGCTTTTTAATGCTAGTTGAGGTGCATCTCTGCAGTGCAAGTCGGTTCTTCCAAAACGCCCTGCCAGTGTATCAGAGAGATACCATGTTGGTTGAAAGGGATTACCAAAGGCTGGATGCTTGCAGCTGGTGTCTGTAGATTGATCCCTGAGCTGCACTTTTTGCATGCAACATGGATGTTGTTCAGAGGAAGTGGGGAACTGAATCTGCCAGGTGCCTGCTCTAGTTTCTATGTTGAGTATTTTTGACATCTTCGAGGAGAAAGTGAGGTCTGCAGATGCTGGAGATCAAAGTTGAAACTTTATTGCTGGAACAGCACAGCAGGTCAGGCAGCATCCAGGGAACAGGAGATTCGACGTTTCGGGCACAGGCCCTTCTGTGCCCGTGCCCGAAGGGCCTGTGCCCGAAACGTCGAATCTCCTGTTCCCTGGATGCTGCCTGACCTGCTGTGCTGTTCCAGCAATAAAGTTTCAACTATTTTTGACATCTAGCTTGGTTGACGAATTTGATAAGACAGAAAGATGAATATTAATACAGTGAGTTGGGCAGTAAAAAACACAATAAGTTCCTTTAATTGACAGCCTGCCAATGCCTAGTGAGAAACTTTCTGTGCTTTTGCAAAAAGAGTAAAAGATGGACCATGATGCTCCTGATGTAGAGATGGGCCTCACCAGACCTCTTGTCCAATTCTGCCACAAATCTCACCAAAGCCCATTTGCTCAGATGCTAATAAGATTTCACCTTTGTCTCTGGATGAGGAGTCTGCAACTTAGGTCTGAAATGAGAAGAAACACCTGTACTCTAAGGATTGTGAATTACTTAGATCTCTATTGCAGAGGGCTATGAATGCAGAGTTATATTCATGATTGAGATCAGTAGATTTTTGAACCCAAAGACAATCATGGGACTTAGGGAAGGGGAAAGGTCATACTGAGGCTGAAAATCAGCCTTGATCTTATTGAGTGGAGGTGCAGGCTTGAGAGTTTCTGTGGTCTACTCCTACTTTTATTAACTGCTTCTTTTATGTTCTTAAATATATATATAAATACAGAATCAATGTGTAAGTCATGAATGGCTGCTATTGATATTTTCTAATCAACTTCTTCAGAGTACATTATAACACAACTCTGGAGTTAATGAGACTTGAACCCAGGCCTCCTAGCTCAGAGTGACAGACACTAGCACTGTCACCAGAGTCCTGCTCAAAAATGTCATTACAACCTCTGGGTGCAGGCAGAACTTGAACCAGAGTCCCCTGGTTCAGGAGGCAGGGACACCACCACTGCATTGGTGCAGTTTCAGATCTTAAAGTTGTGTTTTTTTGAATAACTTAGACTTACGTTCTCAAGAACTTTAAATTTATAGCGTGTCCTAAATCCATAATGTATAATCACGTGATAACTGTTCTTTTTCCTCCACAAGGTTACGCTGACACATGGTGTCGATATTTAGTCTTTTGTTTCACAGATAATAGAAACCTACAAATCAGCATGTTCTATTTTAAAAGATTGCTTTCCATTGTCAAATACAGTGTCAGTATTCTGATGAAAAGCCTTTGACACTGTCAACCGTCAAGTACTTCAATGTTCCTCTGAGACCTGTGATGGAATTTTACTAATGATTAACAAAGTAGCCAGCAAGTGAGGTTGCTTTCTTCATTAAACATGTGTATAACAAATTCTTTACCTTGGCAATCTTCCCTATTCTTTTTCAGCCAGCATACTGTCTGGGTCAGCTTCCATGTGGTTGAGCTGTTCGTAAAGCCTATGTAATGGTTGCACCTGCCATGGTGTGCAAAGCTCTAAACAGCAGGTCATCAGGATGATGTCATGTCCCTCTCCACAATGTGTACTGTATATGAGTTAAAGCATTTGCCTTAGGGGAGAGATTGTGAAACAATACACAGTTAAACAAAGAGTTTTTAATTTACTTTATAACCAACATAAAAATTATTTTATTGCTAATCAAGAACCTCCTGTATTCATTTGCAGCACACATGTAACATATTAAGTGTCTTATATTGAATCAGAATAAATACTTGAAAATTGGATTGAGATATATACATAATATATTATACATACACACAACACACACATAAAAGATTCCTGCCCACTGGTTGCCAAGGACTACTTAGTTTTTGAGTGGGCCTCAAAAGGGAAGATCTCCTCCCTAAAACAGGAGAATTGTTTTAAATATTTAAATTAAGATCTCCTGCAGGAGTCCCAACATACCTGTGTGGGCCAATAAACAGGGCTAGTGTTGCATGTACTGCACTCATTTAGTGTTGGCCTCCATATTCTTTATAGAAACTACAACACACTGCTCCCAAACAGCCCTATCTCTCCATTATTTTTGGTAGAAGATTATTCACCCAAGTCAGTCTTGTAGGTCAAGTGCGCAGCTGAAACTTGAACAATACCCTGCAAACTACCTCCAATTGCCATTTGGAGCTTACAATGATTATCTTCATGTTAATGCGATTAACAGAGGAAAGAAATTAGGTATAAAATTTATCCTGGAAATGGATTCCGGGTGGCAGGTAAAACGGCATATGCGAATTTTAAAAGCACCCCCCACCACCACCCTGACACACACACACCAAATCAAAGTCCAGCCTGTCCCAATTTTAACTCCTGGATGCAGTGAGTTTGCAGCTTATCAGTAGCCTGCCTGAAAAAGGCTGCAAGAACCAGCTGCCTAACAGCTGTGAACATAGTCCCAGATGCCAGAAAGGTGGAGCAATGGAAGACTTGATGGAGCAGATTTAGCAGAAGATAATCTCCTGTCTTCAGGTAGCCGGAAAGCAACACCAACAGCTTATTCTCACAGATCACAGTTAGAATTGTAGTTAATGTCCAATGATGTTGTTAAACCCCAATTTGCACATTTTAAGAAGGATCCAACTGGTTTCAGGTGGGTCTATTACCATGTTGCATCTTAATGTGTAGTTTGCTTGTGTTGATTAAGACACATGTCTTTCAGTTTCAATGTCTCTGTTGAATTGATCACTTCCAGAGTATTTCGAATTATTGCTTTTCATTGAGTCTGAAATAGTTCACACTCTGTCTTAGCATCTTCACATTCCTTCATGGGAGTGCTGCTTTTAACAGAATGTGCATCTGTTTCCTTTGTTGTAGGCTACATTCAGACAATATCTCTGCAAATAAAGTTTAATGCTTTACAGTTGCTTTGGAGGAAATTGAAGCAGTTTAAGGAAGATGCTTTGATGTGGCTTGTGCTAAGACTCCAGCATTATTTTGTTTACTCCAAAATAGGCACAGAGTAAAACTCTCACATTTAGACACAATTGCCACACAGTCATTCTCATTCGGAGTGTATTCCTATCTGAGTTAGTACAAATTCTGATGATAGTCTGTGATGGCTTCTTCATTATATCTTCACAGCTATAGACTAACAGATCAGTCACAATAACTTCTGAGTTTGGAGAAGATTTGTAGCTCAGGTTGAGGTTTGCTTGCTCAGCTGGAAGGTTCATTTTCAGACATTTCATTACCATACTCGATAACATCTTCAGTGAGCTCTGGTGAAGTACTGGTGTTATGGCCCGCTTTCTAAAAATATGTTGAGGTTTCCTTAGGTTGGTGATGCCATTTCCTGTGTTGATGATGTCATTTCCTGTTCTTTTTCTCAGAGGGTGATAAATGGAATCCAAATCGATGTGTTTGTTGATAGAGTTCCGGTTGGAATGCCGTGTTTTTAAGAATTCTCGTGTATGTCTCTGTTTGGCTTGTCCTCGGATGGATGTGTTGTCCTAGTCAAAGTGGTGTCCTTCGTCATCTGTACGTAAGGATACTAGTGATAGTGGGTCATGTCATTTTGTGGCTAGTTGATGTTCACATATTCTGGTGGCCAGTTTTCTGCCTGTTTGTTCAATGTAGTGCTTGTTACAGTTCTTGCAAGGTATTTTGTAAATGACGATCGTTTTGCATGAGAATTCCTGGAAGCATGGTATTCCAACCGGAACTCTATTAACAAACACTTCAATTTGGATCCCGCCTATCACTCTCTGAGAAAAGGAACAGGAAATGACATCACCACAATAAATGACATCACTAACCCAAGGAAGCCTAAACACATAAATAGAAAGTGGACCATAACACCAGTTCTTTACCGGAGGCTCCATGATGTTACCTATTATGGTGATGAAACATCTGAAAATAAACCTTCTAGCTCAGTAAATAAACTTACATCCACAATAAGTTCCATTCCAGGAAGATCACTGACTATCATATGTTGTCTACGTTGATACTCTTCTGGAGAAATGGAAATAACAAATGGCATCTGCAACCATTTGTATCTCCCAAACAGCATCCAGAATTTAGTTAGAATGTGGCTGTATTTATCCAGCTTCATTTGCCAGTAATTCACATTAAGGCTAATTAAAAACCTTCGGAAAAATCTATTCAATGATTGGCATGGGGTAGTGAGATCTCTACACAGCCTTATTGAGATCCTTTCCTTCTATAGTTATTCTCAGTTTACCAGAGCTTATTTTTACGCTGCTATCGTGCTATTAGTACTGTTTAAGAAATAGTCACTTTCTTGATTACACCCTCTTTCCTAACTCTTCTACTCCAACTTATAGACTAGACTTGAAGGAAGCTTGATCTGTCCTCAGCAAATCCTGTGTTGGTCTCACACACTCAACCACTTTGAGACAATAAACACCAGGAAGATATCTAAGACCTGTAAAAACATCTTTCTAAATCTTTGAGGATCTGTTCAACAACCAATGGCTGAGTGAACAACAAAATACTGCAAATCTCTGCTGACATATTTAGAATTACTAGTTCCAATTTTAGACTTGTTTTAGCTGAGTTAAATGGATTTTGCTTTACTTCTACTATCTGGAACTCCAATTCTTCATTCTTCCCATTGCACTAGGCTCTCAGCTTTGTTTGTTCTCTTGGGATGACTGTCATTTCATCATGTCAGCTCAATCTTACCTTTGAAGGCTTCATTTTTGCATCATCACTTCAAGTGACTTCAAATAAAAGTGTAAAACAGATCATTGTTTCATGATGTTGCATGAAATGCTGGTACTTATCTGACCATAAGACCATAGAAAATAGAAACAGGAGTAGGCCATTCAGCCCCTCAAACCCACTCTGCCATTCAATAGGATAAAGGTTGATCCAACATTCATCTAGTCCACTTTCCGGCCCTATCCCATAATCCTTGATTCCTGTACTGATCAAGAATCTATCAATCTCAGCCTTAAATGTCCACAAGAACTTTGACCCCACAGTGGCAAGCAGTTCCCAAGACTCATAACCCTCAAAGAAGAAATTCCTCCTAATCTCAATCTTAAATTGGTGCTCCTTTATTTTGAGACTACACCCTCTGATCCTAGACTCTCCCATGAGCTTTTAATCTGGCAAGCCCTTAAGAATCCCATATGTTTCACTGAGATCATCTCTCACTCTTCTAAACTTCAATGAGTAGAGTCCCAACCTGTTTAACCTTTGCTCATAAGACAATCCCTCCATACCAGGGAGCATCTTAGTGAAACTCCTCTGAACTTCCTTCATTTGATACTCTCCTTCAACAGCCATTATTCATCAGTCATCATCCAACATATAAACCATTTATCACTTTTAAATCTGATGACATCAACCTGTTGCGTGTTGCAGAGTGATTTGTCTAAATCACTGGCTGACAGCTCTCCTTAAGCCATCTTTTTAGTCTTGTTTTGCTTTTTTCCAGGCAATCGGTTTCTTGCAAAGTGATTCATCCTCTTTCAGCGAGAGGATTAGTTTCCCATAGTTTCATAGTAATAGAAGCAGGAGTAGGCCATTTGGCCCATCGAGCCTACTCTGCCATTCATTAAGATCATGGCCGATCTATCCATCATCTGAACTCCTCTTACCTGCATTATCCCCATAACCCTTAATTCCCCTGCCATGCAAAAACTCATCCAACTGTGTCTTGAATATATTAAATGAAGCAGCGTCGACTGCTTCCTTGGGCAGAGAATTTCATAGATTCACTACTCTCTGGGAAAAACAGTTCCTCCTCATCTCTGTCCTAAATCTACTCCCCCTAATCTTGATGCCATATCCGCTAGTTCTAGTCTCACCCACCAGCAGAAACAACTTGCCTGCCTCTATCTTATCTATCACTTTCATAATTGTATGTGTTTCTATAAGATTCCCTCTCATTCTTCTAAATTCTAGTGAGTACAGTCCCTGGCGGCTCAATCTCTCCTTATAGGTAACCCCTTCATCTCTGGAATCAACTTGGTGAACTTCCTCTGTACTGCCCCCAAAGCCAGTATATCGTACTTCAAATAGGGAGACCAGAACTGTGCAGAATATTCCAGGTGCAGCCTCACCAAAACCTTATACGATTGCAGCAGAACTTCCCTGCACTTAAATTCAATCTGTCTAGCAATGAAAGCCAATATTCCATTTGCCTTACCTGATTACCTGTTGCACCTGCAAATCAACTTTTAGTGATTCATGTATGAACACTCCTAAGTCTGTTTGCATAACAGCTTGCTGCAATAATACTCTTACCTATTTTTACTTCTAAAGTGGATAACCTCACATTTACCAACATTGTATTCCATCTAGCAGACCTTGCCCACTCACTTAACCCATCTAAATCTCTCTGCAGACCGTCCACATCCTCTGCACAGTTTGCTTTTCCACTCAATATAGTGTCATCAGAAAATGTTAATATGTTACACTCGGTGTCCTCTTCCAAAACATTTATATATATAATGAACAGGGGCACAACACCGACCCCTGCAGCACCCCATTCACCACTGATCTCCAACCAGAGAAACACCCATTTATCCCAACTCTCTGCGTTCTATTGGTTAATGTGTCATCTATCCATTCCTCGCAACTCCATGAATTCTTATCTTATGGATGAGTCTTTTATGAAGCACCTTATTGAACGCCTTCTGGAAATCAAAGTGTGCAACATCCACCTGTTCCCCTCCATCCACCGTGCTAGTTACATCCTCAAAGAACTAAGTAAGTTTGTCAAACACAATCTTCCCTTCTCTTCTCTTCCTGAATCCATGCCTGATGGAACTCTTTCCAACCAGATGTCTACTATTTCTTCTTTAATAGCATTTCCCCGACTACAGATGTTATGCTAACTGCCTATAGTTACTACCTTTTGCCTACACCCCTTTTAAATGGTGGTTCAACATTCCCTCTCTTCCAGTTCGCCAGGACCTGCCCAGAGTCCAGTGAATTTTGGTAAATTACCACTAACTTATCTACTATAACTTCCACCATTTCTTTCAGCACCCTGGGATGCATTTCATCAGGACCAGGGACTTATCTACATTGAGACCTTTACGTTTACTCAACACTACCCTTTCGTGATAACAATTAAATTGAGGTCCTCGCCTCCCATCCTTAACATCATTCTTATGGACACATCTCCCACTATGAAGACTGACACAAAATAGTTATGATGGGCATATTGCATTTTGGCGAGCTTTGAGAAGATTTGGAGCTCAGATTGAGGTTCTGGATGTAGGTTTGCTTGCTGAGCTGGAAGGTTCATTTTCGATGTTTCATCACCATACTAGGTAACATCATCAGTGAGCCTCCAGATGAAGCACTGGTGGTAAGGCCTGCTTTCTATTTATGTAATTAGGTTTCCTTGGATTGGTGGTCATTTTCCGTGATTATGTCATTTCCTGTGGTAAATGGGATACAAGTTAGTGTGTTTGTTGACAGAGTTCCGATTGGAATGCCATGCTTCTAGGAATTCTCGTGAGTGTCTTTGTTTGGCTTGTCCTGGGATGGATGTGTTGTCCCAGTCAAAGTGGTGTCCTTTCTCATCTGTATGTAAAGATACTAGTGAGACTGAGTCATGTCTTTTTGTGGTTTGTTGACTAGGCCAGACCACTCAAAACATTTTTAAGCAGGCAGCCCAAGCCATAACTTTGCAATTTATTTCAGTAAGTGTGCAGTGAAAATTACCTGGATTAAGTTAGCGAGGTTGACTACCAGACTTAAAACAGGACAGCATGGTGACACAGTGGTTAGTACTGCTGCCGCACAGCGCTAGAGACCTGGGTTCAACTCTGGCCTCAAGCAACTGTCTGTGTGGAGTTTGCACATTCTCCCTGTGTCTGCGTGGGTTTCCTCCGGGTGCTCCGGTTTCCTCCCACAATCAAACAATGTGCAGGTTAGGTGAATTGGCCATGCTAAATTGCCCGTAGTGTTAGGTGAAGGGGTAAATGTAGGGGAATGGGTGGATTTCTCTTCAGAGGGTCGGTGTGGACTTGTTGGGGCGAAGGGCCTGTTTCCACACTGTAAGTAATCTAATCTAATTAAAGACAAAAAAATGTATTCACAAAATTATACAATGAAACACAAAGAACCCCTACAGAATTCAGTCTATACTTAAGTCTACACTTAAGTATGCTGTTCCGAATGTACACAACAGTCCCAATTAGCAAACCCCCTTTAAACCCTAGTCTAAATTGAACACATGCTTACAGGTTGAAGTTGAAGGGCAGAAAGAGAGAGAGAGAGTTAACAAACAACTCCCTGTCGAGCTCCCAAACTGTTCAGGACTGAACTAAACTGCTAAGCAAGAGAGCTGACCACTCCCCTTTTATTATACAGGTCACTTCTAAAGCATGACCATTTTGGCTTGAAGTCTCATCTGTTTACATATAAACAAAAGGCCTCTCAAAATCCTTTTCATCTCTGTACCATACTAGATGGATCGGAGCCCAGACTGGTTTATTACCCCTCTGAAAAATATCAAGGACAGAGTAATCTTGAGCCATGGAACAGCTTTTAGAAAAAAAAGGGACTAGCTTTGTGACACATCAGCCCTAAAAAAAAATGAACCATCAATACCAAAGGATGGCTTCATTTTTAATCTTTCAAAATACAGTTGGTAGTCTAAACACATATACATGATATGAACTATAAACATGCAAACATGCACAACCACATGCAAATTCAGGCCATGGTTCACCCACCACCGAAAGCCACCGTATCACATTCGAGTCTCGAAAACGCATCGGCAAACACGTTTTCGCAACCTGTCGCACGCACAATTGTCAAATTGAATGGTTGCAACAACAAGCTCCATCTAAACAGTCTGGCATTTTCGTCCTTAAATTTTCCACAAATGTCAATGGGTTATGATCAGTGTATACGATTGTCTCAGATGCATTGCTGGTAATATAAACACTGAAGTGTGATGCCAACACCAAGCTTGAAGTCTCTTTCTCCACCATTGACTGTTTCTATTGATGAACGTTCAACTTCCTGGTAAAATCCCTGATGGTGTTTCTATTCCCTCGTCATCCTCCTGCAGGAACATCACACCGACACCCACATCACTGGCATCGATAGCCACCTTGAAAGGCTTGGTGTAATCTGGTGTGGCTCATACTGCGGCAATGGTTAACACAGTTTTTAGGCTGTCAAATACCTTTTGACAGTCCGCTGTCCACTGAAATAGCTTGCCTTTTTTAACAATTCGGCGAGTGGAGCAGCCACACTGCTGAAGTTCGGCACAAACTTTAGGAAAATTCAACTCAGCTTTTGGATCTGTAGTACTGCTTTTTTTGTCGACAGTGTGGGAAATTCCCCAATTACTTTCATTTTCACATCCCGTGGGGCCATTTGTCCATGGCTAATAACATACCTAAGAAGGTGACTTGGGCTTTGGCAAATTCACTTTTAGCTAGATTTACCACCAAGCCTGCCTTCCAAAGTCAATCGAACAAGTCCAATAAATGCTGTGAACATTCCTACCATGAGTGACTAAAAATCACCAGGTCATCAATGTACACCACACAGTTGGGTAACCTGGTAATGACCTTATTAGTCAGTCTCTGAAATGTGGCTGGGGTGTTTAGCATACCAAATAGCATGACTTTGAACTGATATAGTCCATTTGGCATTATGAAAGCCAAAATCGCCTTTGCTGTCTCTGACAGAGGTACTTGCCAGTAGCCTCTGAGCAAGTCCAATTTAGAAATGTAAGATGCTTGTACCACTTTTTCAACACTGTCCTCCAACCGTGGAACTGGATATGCATCAGTTTTTATAACGGCTTTGACTTTGCGATAGTCCACACATAACCGTTGGGTACCATCTGGCTTTGGCACCATCACTATAGGTGAACTCCAGTCACTATAACTTACTTTGATTATGCCATCTTGGAAATGGCGCTCTACCTCCTTCTGAACCTGTGCCAACTTTAGAGAGTTATGCCTATAAGGATGTTTCTTATTTGGAACAGCATCTCCTACAGCTACATCATACACAATTAGGTTAGTACTTCTCAGTTTATTTCTGCATATCTCCCCATGTGATAGTAATAACTCTTTCAGGTCATTTCAATTTTCTTGTGGAAAGTAACTCAATAATTTATCTCAATTTTTGACATCATCCTCATTGTCCAATTTGATTTGAGGAATGTCCAATTCAGAATTCTCTGAACTTGGTTCTTCCTCCTGTGCTGTAATCATTAACACCTTCTCCTCTTGCTTTCCTTCCCTATCAAAATACCTTCTGAGCATATTTACATGACACATTCTATGAGATTTCTTCCTGCCCGGAATCCTTATCAAGTAGTTCACCTCACTCAATTTCTTCTCAATTTGATACAGTCCACTAAACCTTGCTTTTAAAGGCTCACCTGTTACTGGGAGTAACACCAATACCTTATCCACAACAGCAAAATTGCGAATTTGTGATTTTTTATTCGCTTCTTGTTTCATTGTATGCTGTTATATTTTTAAATACTGTCTAGCCAACTCTCCAGCTCTATTCAATCATTCTCTGAAATTTGACACATAGTCCAAATGGGTGGTCTCTGAATTCTGACTTATTAATTTCTCCTTAATCAGTTTTAACAGTCCTCTTACTTCATGCCTAAAAGTTAATTCAAATGGACTGAATTTGGTCAATCCATTCGGTGTTTCTCTGATCACATAAAGAACAAACAGAACTCCCTAATCCCAATCATCTGGATAGTCCTAACTATAAGACCTCAACATGGTCTTTAGTGTTTGATGCCATCTCTCTAGCGCTCCCTGCTATTCCGGATGGTATGCAGTAGATTTGAATTGCTTTATTCCTAAATTATCCATAAACTCCCTGAATAGTTAGGATGTGAAGTTTAATCCCTGATCTGACTGGATCTCCACTGGCAGTCCATATCTCGTAAAAACTTTAAATAATTCTTCTACAGTCCTTTTAGCTGTGACATTGTATAATGGGTTTGGACTGGAAATCTAGTTGACACATCCATTATTGTTAATAAATACTTATTCCCACTTTTTGTTTGATGTAGGGGACCTATGCAATCAATCAAGACACTTGTGAAAGGTTCCTGAAATGCTGGAATAAGTATTAAAGATGCAGGTTTTATTTCTGCTTGTGGTTTTCCAATTAGCTGACATGTATGACCCGTCTGTCAAAATTCAGTTACATCTTTGTGTAGTCCAGGCCAGTAAAAATGTCTTCATATTTTAGCATGTGTTTTCCCCACTGCAATTGACCTCCAAGTGGTAGCTCATGCGCCACTCACAGCACATCCTTTCTATACCCTACTGGAAAAACAATTTGATGAATCTCTGCCCATTTCTCATTTGCTTGAATGTGTGATGGTCTCCATTTCCTCAGTAAGACATCACTTGTTAAATAATAACACACAGGAATGCATTCGCTTTACTTTTCTGTAAATGCCTTTTGTTATAAATATTTTAACTCCTCATCTTTCTGCTGTAATCAGCCTGGCAGAGCGAAAGATACTTACATGTTTACCTATTTGCTCCTTCTCTGTTCCACTTATCTGATCGAAGGAAGATTCTGATAAAGCTATGTCAGCTTCCTTGTTTGTGCCTTTTGATTTCTCCTGCTTCAGCTTGTGCCTCTGTGATCTTGTAATCACACAATCAGTGAAAATTCTTGGATAAACATTCTTTATGTCTTCAGTTGCCTGCATCTTCACTGACTTTTCAACTAGAGTAGGCAGCATGCCTTCCAGTGAATCAGCTTTATCATTTGCAAGGACAAATTGTAGTTCTGGAGCTGAGAGTTTATCCAGTAATCCTACCACAAATTCTCTACTCTTCTCTGGACTCTCTAGCCTCACTTTACATAATTGAGCACTTTTTATCTCACCATGAATTCCTGTTACTAGCACCATCTCTGGCAATAGTCCTTCAGGAGTACATATCTCCTCATCCTTCAGCATTACAGACGGAGAGGATCTTGTGTCCCTTAATGTTGTAACTTCCTTACCCTCAGCTCCTAGCCTATGTGAATAAACTTTACCCTTGCACGTACATTTTTTAAGCAGATCTGGCACTTACTCCTTAATCAACCTCTAATCATCTTGTACACTCTGATGCAGTTGTCTAACTTCCATTGTGCTTTTTATTACTAGTCCAACAAAACTTCCAGGCATGTCCAGTTTTCCTACATCTGGCTTTCTCCTAGCCCACCAACACAATAGTTTTACATTACAATGACAATACTGGAGCTTTACAACTTCTTTGTCCCCCTCAAGGGTTTCTTTTTTAACCTGTGGTAAGTTATCCTTATGATCTTCACTGAGATCTACCTTTCCCTTTCCATGTGAGGATTTCTCTCTGCCCCAATTTCTACCCCTCATGGACTGAAATTGATTCTAGAAGCCAATCCGAGTTTTATGGACCAGCTCATAATCATCAGCCACTTCAGCTGCTAACCTTGCTGTTTTAACTCTCTGCTCTTCCACGAGTTTGCAGTACTTCAGGCAATGAATTTTTGAATTCCTCCAAAATAATTACCTCTCTAAGAGCATCATAAGTTTGCTCAATTTTTAAAGCTCTTATCCATCTCTCAAAATTACTCTGTTCAATCCTTTTAAACTCAACATAGGTTTGACTAGGGTCCCTCCTTAGATTCCTGAAATGTTGCCTATAGGCTTCTGGTTTAAGCTCATATGCACTTAAAATGGCTATTTTCACCTCCTCATACTCCCCAGATACATCCTCTGATAGTGGTGAGAATACTTCAGCCGCCGTACCTACAAGTTTTGTTTGTATCAACACAACCCACATTGTCACTGCATTTGTTCAAATGAGATGAAAATGGCTTCCACATCCTTCTTATCAAATTTAGGCAATCCTCTCAAAATCCTTTTCATCTCTGTACCAAACCAGACCGATCGGAGCCCAGCTTCTGAAAAGAATCAAGGACAGTCTCCTTGAACCAAAGACCTGTTTCTCATGAGGCTTCTGACTACCAGGAACTTGCTCGTCCTCACTCTCTTCCTCATTAAGCCTACCTTCAGCCTTTATCTCAAATCTTTTATGCTGACTTTCCTTTTTAAGTGTCAGTTTTTGAATTTCAAAAGCCCTCCCTTTTTCTTTCCCTTCTGCTGCTCTCTTTTTCTCTCTGTTCTGCTGCTCTCTCTTTTTCCCTCTCTTCTGCTTTTAATCGTAACTCAAACTATTTCATTTCTGCTGCCCTTTCCTTGACTCTTGTCTCTAACCCAAACTGTTTCATTTGCAATTGAATTCTTGACATCTCTATAGATTCTGAGAGTTTCTCCAGCAAGTTTAAATGCTGAGCCACTGCTGTAGTTATCTCTCTGTTCCTCACAGAAGTAGGCATTTCTGATTCCAGCTTCTCTGCTAACTCCTGCAGCTTAGTCTTATTCACCTTTTGTAAACCTTCCAAAGTCACCGCATCGACTTCCAGAAAACTTCTGGCTATTGAAAGAGCCATTTCTATCCCATGCTTTGTCTACCCAACCAAACCAACACCCAAAATAAAGATGCTAGCACCTACCACTCGCTGCTTAAAGTCCTGGACGAGCTCCCAATCTGTTATGGACTAGGCCAGACCACTCAAAACATTCTTAAGCAGGCAGCCCAAACCATAACTTTGCAATTTGTTTCAGTAAGTGTACAGTGAAAATTATCTGGATTAAGTTAGCGAGGTTGACTACCAGATTTAAAACAGACAAAAAAAAGTATTCACAAAATTACACAATGAAACACAAAGAACAAAATAAAGAACCCCTACAGAATTCAGTCTATACTTAAGTTTACACTTAAGTATGCTATTCCGAATGTATACAACAGTCCCAATAAGCAAACCCCCTTTAAACCCCAGTGTAAATGGAGCACATGCTTACAGGTTGAGGTTGAAGGGCAGAAAGAGAGAGAGAGAGAGAGTTTCCACACAGCTCACTGTTGAACTCCCAACTAGTTAGGGACTGAACTAAACTGCTCAGCTAGAGAGCTGACCACCTTCCTTTCATTATAAAGGTCACTTCTAAAACATGACCACATTGGTCTAAAGTCTCATCTGTTTACACATAAAATCCTCACAAAATCCTTTTCATCTCTGTACCAAACCAGACAGATCAGAGCCTGGCCTGGTTTACTACCCCTCTGGAAAAAAATCAAGGACAGAGTATCCTTGAGCCAAGGAACAGCTTTTAGAAAAAATTGGGACTAGCTTTGTGACATCATGTATCCTGGTGTCTAGTTTTCTGCCTGTTTGTCCAATGTAGTGTTTGTTACAGTTCTTGCAAGGTATTTTGTAAATGGTATTAGTTTTGCTTGTTGTCTGTATGGTTTGTTGTTCAGCAACAAGCCCCAACAAGCAGACAAAACACGCCCAGAAACCTTAGCCACTCTTCCCAACATCAAAGACATCTCAGAAATGACTGCCAGACTACTCAGACCTCTTGGCATCATGGTAGCACACAAACCCACTAACACACTAAAACAGCAGCTAGTGAACTTGAAAGACTTTATACAGGCAACAAGCAAAACTAATGTCATTTACAAAATACCTTGCAAGAACTGTAACAAATATTACATTGGAAAAACAGGCAGAAAAACTAGTCAGCAGGATACATGAACATCAACTAGCCACAAAAAGACATGACCCACTCTTACTAATATCTTTACATACAGATGAGGAAGGACACTACTTCGACCTGGACAACACATCCATCCTAGGACAAGCCAAACAGAGACATGCATGAGAATTCCTAGATGCGTGGCATTCCAACCGGAACTCCGAAACACATATCCTATTTACCATCCCCTGAGAAAAATAACTGGAAATGACATCATCACAGGAAATGACATCACCAACCCAAGGAAACCTAAACACATAAATAGAAAGTGGGCCATACCACCAGTGCTTCACTCGGATGCTCACTGATGATGTTACCTAGTATGGTCGAAAATCGAATCTTCCAGCTCAGCAAACAAGCCTACATCCATATTGCATTTTCTTTTATATGACATCCTCTTCAAAATCACATTCTACTCTCTAGACTTGATATTTCAATTTACTTTTCTGCCAATAATTCTTCCTTGTTCTCAATCTGTTATTTCATTCATTTTGGAATATCTCTCAGCAAAATCAAAAGCCTTGCCTGTTCTCCCATTAAAATGCTCTAGCTGATGATTGACAATGTTGGAATTTCTGCACTTACTGACAGCTTTCTTGAAAATAAGGTTATCTTCACTCAACAAACATGTTCCTACCATAGGATCACTTATACTTAAGTTAATTCTACTTCTAATGAGAAAACCATTCAATTGTCCAAACTCACACGATTCACTTAGATATATCAGTGCAGTCACTTATTGATCAATATTCTCCCTCTCCCCTTATATTTTGTTACTGAATAAATATGAAACATTAATATGGAGTTCAAAGAGTGTCTTCAAAGCCTGCAAAATCTCTCCTGCCTGGCTTTTCTGCTCCTTAATGAGATCAAGGTTGCAATACAGCATGAGAGACTCTTTCTTCAGCACTGAAAGTGGGTTGCAACTCTTACTCAAGATTCTGAACTAATTTTGTCGCTATTACATAGTTTTACCAGAGTTTGAAAAAATCCTATTTTGTCTCATATTTCATTCAATTTTCATAGCAGCAGGGAATAGAAAATGTGTAGCTATTTTGACTCGTGTGTTTCAAAGTTGCAGGCTTTGTCCCCCCTTCTTTTCTTGCTGTCCCTTTCAGTAGCTGACTCTAGCTGTTCTGAAAATCCTACACATTAGTTTTCACAGCAGCGTGCTGAAATTCAGCTGCACTGATCTGACACCATGTTACAAGTGATAACCCCTGCAATAAACTGCACTTACAGCAGAAGTAGAAGTCTACAACAAGTATAGGCAGTCAGTCCCTGGATTGCGAATGGATTCTGTTCTTGAGTTCATTTGCAAATCAACTTGTATGCAAGTCAGAACACAATGCAGGACAATATAAAATTGCCTTTCTTAAGTACAGAAAAACATTCACATGTCAGATCTTTCATAAATTGTACAGTTGTAAATCAGGGATCCCTTATAGACTGAGGGTACAACTGCATTTGTCCAACAATCTCTGTAACTGACAATCCTCCAAGTTCTCTGGTCCTGGTGTTTTGTACATCTCTGATTTTCGTTCTACACCTGGCAGCAAAACATTTAGAAATCCCTCTCCATCTCCTTAAATCGCTGCATGAAGCTTTTAGTTTATCACCCTTGGTCACGTCTCGTCATATCTCTGACATTCTCAGGTTGTTCTTCATGACGCTCAATGCTTTGCACCTACTGAAAAATACTGTTAGAGTGAGATGTCAATTAGAATATTTAAAAAATGCAAGTTGTTGAACTATTTCTGTTGTTGATTTTACTCAATTTGAGAGTGACCCTGTCTTTCAAAAGTCAGTACAGATGGCCCACACAGTCCACAGTTCTACAGTATTATGGTGAGGTATAATTCACAGGGAAGTTTCCAACTGCAGGCACAAACAACATAAACTATGGATCAAATATATATCAGGCATTTTTAAAATTTAATTGCTGGGAGAAACCAGAAACATGGCCAGAGAATCTAACGGTTTTGGCACATGTGGAAGATACTGTACAACTATTAATAGTTTGCAGTCAGCTTTCCCCTCAGCTGTCATGATTTGGAGTTATTGTTTAGCTATCACCATTGTTAACAGCTAACCCGAGAATGCAACTTTTTTAAAAAAAGGTTTTGTGATTTACACATGAAAGAAGTGAAACTATCACTGTATTCTAACAGATGAAAGGCTTAACAGACAATCAATTTTTCAATGTATAATTTCAGTTACATCACACTGTAAATTTTTGCTATAAATTCTGTGTTAGGATTGAGCCCTCCACTACCACCTGATGAAGGAGCGATGCTCCGAAAGCTAGTGTGCTTCCAATTAAACCTGTTGGACTATAACCTGGTGTTGTGTTATGTTTAACTTTCCCCTCAGTTGTAATACATGGCGTTCACCGCTGGATGGTGCGGCTCAGGGACTGTGCAAACCACGGAAAGCGGGAAACCGCCGGGTGGCGCTGCTGCAGGAGGCGAACATGGACGCTTCCCTTTCTGTCCATCTTGGCACTGAGCGTCTCCTTGACACTCGAGGGCGGAGAGGCGGTTGCTATGATGGTTGCCAGGGGAACAGAAAACAGTGAAACTGCAAGACGGAAGAGAAGCCGAGAGCCGGTAGGAACAGTGAGAGGTGCGGAGTGAGGGATGGAGGGAGAGGCAGGCTGAGTAAGGGAGAAGAGTAAGAGGGAAGGGTGGAGTGAAGGAGGAAAGGTAGAGCATCTGAGAGTGGGGGAGAGGGTCTGGGGTGGCCTGAGAGGGGAAGGGATAAGGGAGAGGAGCACTGGGGTCAGCAAGGGATGAGGGAGGGATTCGTAGGTGAGAGGCCAGGTTGGAGGGGGGAGACTGAAATGGTGGGTGGCCTGTGGAAGGAGTAATCAGAACAGACGCGGACCATACAGACCAGACGATTCTGTACGATCATGACTGTATCCCTCAATTCCTGACAGATCAAAAATCTATTGATGTCAGTTTTTATTGTACTCATTGACAGAACCTCCACAACCTCTGAAGCAAACAATTCCAGACATTCTCAATTCTTTGAGTGAAGAAACTTCTCATCTTAATTGAAATCACCAGTCCTTTATCCTAGCTTGTTCCCCATTTATCAATTCACCAGCCAAAAGAAACAAAATCTGAGTATCTGTCTTGTCAATATCACTGGGAATTTTGCATATTTCTATGAAAATGACCTTTTATTCTTCTGATTTTCAGAGAAGGTAGACCAAATTAATGTTGATTCTCATATTAAGACAACGTTCATTTTCACAGGAGCCAGTCTAATGAACCTTTCTTAAATATGAGACCAAAACTGTACACAGAACACTATCTGTGATCTCACCAAAGCCCCATATGATTGTAGGAAAGGCATTGTATTTCTTGTACTCAAATTCATGACCACAAAAAAAGACCAACATACTATTTGTTTTCCTCGTTTCTTGCTGCATATACAAGTTAGTTGTGATTTTAGAGAAGATTTGTAGCTCAGGTTGTAAGTTTGCTTGCTGAGCTGGCAGATTTGTTCTACGATGTTTTGTCACCATGCTGAGTAACATCATCAATGAGCCTCCAATGAAGAGCTGGTGTTCTGTCCTGCTTGCTATTTAAATGTTTTGGTCTGTTGTGGTGGGGGATATCACTTTGGTTCTTTTTCTGAGAGATTGGTAAATGGGGTCCAAATCAATATGTTTGTTAATGGAGTTCCAGTCAAATGGCCTGCTTCCATACTGTAGGAATTCAATGATTCTAGTTTACAATTCCCAACCCTTGGGAAAAGACCTTTGCTGTTATCTATAGACCTTATCTATGCCCCTAATGATTTTATAAACCTCTATCAGGTCATCCCTCATCCCCCTACGCTCTAGCATACAAGGTACCAACCTCTTCACTCTCCCCTTATAACTCAAGCCTTCCAGTCCTGCCAACATCCTGGTAAATCTTTTCTGAATCCTCTCCAATTTAATGCCTTCTTATAGCAGGGTGACCAGAATTGTACACTATATTCCAAAAGTAGCCTCACCAACGTTCTGTACAATCTCAGCATGTTGCCTCAATTCCTATACTCAATTCTTATGACAAAAGTGAATAACCTCATACTTTCTGACATTAGTCTGTCCTGCAGCTTCATGTCTCGTTACAGCTTGCATTTCCACCTAGTTTTGTATCAAAAGCGAATGTCTGTAAATTATTGTCTCTAGATCACTATCAAAAGCAATAGTATTATTTTTCCTAAGCCATTAATATGGATTCTAAATAGTTTATGTCTGAGCACTGAATCTTGTGACAATTCACTAGTTAGGTCTTGTCAGCTTAAAAGTGCCCCAGTTATCTTAACTCCCTGTTTTTGATTTGTATGTCGGTTCCCCTCTGTCTACTGTACTTGTCACATCTTCAGAAACTAAACTAAATTCATCAAATATGATTTTCCTCTTGTAATATATACTATTTTATAAAGCTCATAATACTATGATCTTTTAAATTCATTGTTAAGACTTCCAAGATAAAAGACTTCATATTTTACATTGTCTGATGTCAGGCTAACATGCCTGTTTTCTCAGGCTGTCCTTTTTAAAACTTGCATTGCATTTGCTGATTCCAATCTATTGTGACAGTTTCAGAACCCAAGGTTTTTTGGAAAGTCATAATCAATGCATTTGCTATGTTGTCAGCTACTTCTTTTAGATTCCTAAGATGGGGTCATGATACCTAGAGGACTTTCAACTTTTTGTCTCTTGTGACTCTAGTCCTTTTGCCCTGCTGATATCAATTAACTTAGTTCCTAACTCTTACTATCATTTTCGTTATCCTCTATTTCACGAGAAGGGGACGGGGAAAGAGAGGGAGACTAAAGTGAGATAATTGGTAAGAAAGTAGGTGGCAAGTGGAGTTGGAATACTGGGGAATAACTTAACTACACCGCTGACCACAAAATACAGGCCATTATTGTTGTTGTGATTAGTTGGAGATTATATCTTTGTTAACTTATTATTTACTTTTGATACTTCTGTAAAATGAAGAGGCAATGAGCCTTCGGGAGGAAAACAGGGATGGGGATGAGAGGCAACAAAACACCTAAATGGGACATAACTTAAGAGAAAGCATGTATTTGCATGGAAATAATTGAAAACTGAGAAAGGAAAGGGAGAGTTGGGATATTAATATAGCAACTTTGCAAATGAATGTCAGTGGTAAGTGTGACTTATATAACATTTTTCACTGTATTTTGTAACAAATTACATGTGACAATAAATAAATTATAATCTACATTGATGGTAATGACTCTGCAACTCAAATTCTCTCAATATTTAACAGTTCTTCAAGCAAATTAATAACACAGTGCCAGTGACGTGACACTCCAATTACTCTTTAGGTTTATATCAAAGCGTGCTCAGAAACAAGATTGTCAATGACGGCAACTATAGTGAGAACTTTTGGAAAAGTGCATATATGCAGGCATGGGTAGATTAACATCATTGGCCATGTGATTACGAAATCTTCCACTTTGTCACCTCAGCCAGAGAAAGCTTCCTTAATCACATCCTTCAATCAAGGACTTTTGGGTGGCTCAGTGATTAGCACTGCTGCCTCACAGTGCCAGGAACCTGGGTTCAATCCCAGCCTCAGGTAACTGTCTGTGTGGACTTTGCACATTATCCCCTATATGCATGAGTTTCTGTCAGGTGCTCTGGTTTTTCTCCCACAGTCCAAAAATGTGCAAATTAGAGGGATTGGCCAAAATAAGCTGTCTGTAGTGTCCTGGCTTGTGCAGATTAAGTGGGTCAGCCATGGTATATGCAGGGTTATGGGGATAGGATGGAGCGCTGAGTCTGGGTGGGATGCTCTTCAGATGGTCAGTGCAGATTTAGTGGGCCAAATGGCCTGTTGCTGCTTTTAGGGATTCTATATTTCTATTAAGTTTCATAAGCTTTTTCTGGCATCTGTTGTAACTTTTGTTTCTCTTGTCTGGATCACAATCTGCACTCTGAAATTCCCTGTCACTTCTGTTACCTGATGTTCTGTCTACCTTTCATCTGTTGACATTTAGCTTTTTTTTTTAACAGTCAGCTCTGGCATCAGCATGTCCACTGCCAACTTCTCTTGTTTTCTGGCAACTTTTATGATTTATTTTCTTTTTTTTCACCATCAGGTCAGTCACTTCAATGATTCTTCCTGTCAGGCTACCTTCATTTAGACTTGTGACTTGTGAAGTTTAATCATCTTTCCATTTTTCCTTCAAACTTTATTTCTGTTCTGCAATTTCCTGCCAGCAGTGATGACGGAAGATAAATATGAGGGTCTATGTTACATAGATCATAGAACTGAGGAGAAAGTGAGGACTGCAGATGCTGGAGATCAGAGCTGAAAATGTGTTGCTGGAAAAGCGCAGCAGGTCAGGCAGCATCCAGGGAACAGGAGAATCGACGTTTCGGGCATAAGCCCTTCTTCATTCCTTTTCTACTTTTCCAGTAGATCATAGAACTGTACAGCACAGGAACAGGTCCATTTGGCCCACCCTTATCTGTGCTGATTATGATGTCATTCTAAACTAATCCCATTTGCCTGCACATGGTCCATGTCCATGTCCCTCGATTTCCAATCTGTTTTTGTGTCTGTTTGAATGCTGCTTGAACTTTGCTAACATATCTGCTTCTACCATCTCTCCTGGCAGCGCATTGCAGGCAGCTACCAGGCTCTGTGAAAAAAACTTAGCTCACACATCTCCCTTAAATTTTTCCGTCTCACCTTAATTATTTCGCCATTGTATGTTATATTTCCACACCGGGAAAAAGACTCTGACTATCATGCCTCTCATAATTTTATATACTTCTTTGAAATTTCCTGGTAACCCTCTTTTGCCCCCCTCCAAAGCCTTCAAGTCCTTCCTACTGGGGACCAGAACGGCACACAAAACTCAAAATGTGGTCTAATTAAAGTCTTATACAACTGCAACATGACTTGCCAACTTTTATACTCAGGACTCCAATCAATGAAGGCAAGCATGCTATACACAGACTTTACCACCTTATTCACTTACGTTGCACTTTAAGGATTGTGGACTTGGACATCCAAGATCCCCATGCCATTAACTGTGTACTTTCCTCTTGCATTTAAACTCCCAAAATATATCACCTCACACTTGTCTGGATTAAACTCCCTATGCCATTCCTCTGCCCAGCTGGTCCAAATCTTGCTGTACCATTTAATTACCTTCCTCACTATCCACAACTCCTCTAATTTTCATATCATCTGCAAACTTACAAATCAGATCATCTAAGCCGATAACATATATTACAAACAGTAGAGCTCCCACCCCACTGTTCTTTATGAAACACTACAGGTCACAGACCTCCATTGAGAAAACTACCTCTCCGCAACTACCTTCTGTCTCCTATGACCAAGCCAATTTTGGCCACTTACCATGGATCCTCTGCAACTTAATCTTCTGGATCAGTTTATCACAAGGGACCTTGTCAAGTACTTTAGTATTGGTATTATATTGATAATCAAGTGACATGAATTCTGTCAATTGTATTTTCTGTTAATTATGGTCTTGCTACACTGGATGCCAGGAATATTGATGCCTTCCTGTGACACCCACATACCAAGAAAGAAGAAATAAAATTTACAAAATCATTTCAGTGCACAGACATTTCATTTTTAGTTTAATTTGCAATACCTGAATATTCTTTGACTATTACACTTTTATGAGTAGTGAAAGTAGATTAAATTTGCTCTAGTAGTATTGATGCAAGCCACTGCTTTATATTGAATTACAGAGACAGTTTGCAGTACCACCTAGTGGCAGAGTACAGGAACTCCTGAACCAGGCTATATAAGGGTTCAATAAGGAGCAATGAACAATTTTCAGGTTCATCTCCTGAAGAATGTTCAGCATCAAGTCTTTCACTTTTTAAGTTAGTAAGAATTTGGTTAGCATTGTTTCGTTCACTTCTGCTTGCTTCACAAAATACTTTTGTTTGATCAGTAGGTTGAGGGAGTTAGACAAATCTTAATGAAAGTATTAAAATTAGAATAAATTAAGTTTAAGCCTATTGATGATTTTGTGCTTGCACATTGTTGGGCTCACCAGATCCCATGACTGAGAATCAGCACTTTTTCTGAAATACTGCATTCACTACTTATCATTGAGTCTGTCATAGATATAAACCACATGTGAACCTGAGAAAATGTGCTTCTTCAGCCTGAAGTCAGAGCCTCTGCACATACTTTGAAAATGCTTCCAAATATTTAAAAGTGTGGAATCATTGCATTTGTGCTGCTTCATATCCCAATAGATTTATTTTAAAATTATGCTTTTTAAATTTAGATTATGTCAGTGGACAGAAAGGTAATTCACTAGGTCAAGCTGAAAGAGTAAAAGATGCCTTCAAAGAAAGCAAAAGAACCTAAACCAGCTAAGGAACCACAGGCCATCCCCAAAGCCTGGGAGCCAGCACTGCTGGCAGCTCCGATTGAAGAGGTGAGCTTAATATTAAGACTTTGTTGTCAAGATATCACCACATAAGACACTATGTGGTCTGTACTCACTGCACGCAACAACAATGATTGTAGCTAACCAGGTTGTTTTTTCTTCATGACCAAAACCTTTTTAATGTATCAGCTTTGAACTCTAGATTACACAAAATGTAAATAGAGGAAACATAAATATGGAGACAACTGTGCTACAGCTCCCATTCTAGTTAGTGAGTTTTGAGAAGATTTGTAGCTCAGGTTGAGGTTCTGGATGTAGGTTTGCTCACTGAGCTGGAAGGTTCAATTTCAGATGTTTCATCACCATACTTGGTAATTTTCAGTGAGCCTTCGACAAAGCACTGCTGGTGATTCCTGCTTTCTGTTTATATGTTTGGGTTTCTTTCGTTTGGTGATGTTCTTTCCTGTGGTGATGTCATTTCCTATGGTGATGTCATTTCCTGTTCTTTTTATCAGGGAGTGGTAAATTGGGTCCAAGTCAACGTGTTTGTTAATAGAGTTCCGGTTGGAGTCCAATCAGAAATCTATCAACAAACACATTGACTTGGACCTGATTTACCACCACCTGAGAAAAAGAACAGGAAATGACATCACTATAGGAAATGAGATCACCAACCCAAAGAAACCCAAACGTATAAATAGAAAGCAGGAACCATCAGCAGTGCATCATCCGGAGGCTCACTGAAGATGTTACTTAGTATGGTGATGAAACGTCTGAAAATGAACCTTCCAGCTCAGCGAGTAAACCTTATTCACATTCTAGCTTTTGTAATAATGCATATTGGTGTCCATTTAATTGCATCACGTTCTGTGGATTAAGGAATGAACCTTGTCTTCAATACTTCCTTTTTGTCTTGCCAATAATAATGATTTCTACATCCGCCTTTTTGCTTCTTGTAAGTGAGTTTTTTTTTAAATGTAGCATGTAATGACTTGGTTAAGAGTTCTGTATTGAGGTGATTTCTGACATAAAACCTGTAGAGATAGAAAGTAACTATCTCACTGTCAATTAGAAATTTTGGGGCATGATTCTGACGACATTCATTGAGGTATCAAAGCTTTAGCTTCAAAAACACTGCAAGTCTGATAAAACACAATCAATACACTGAGAATTATAGTGTGCAGACACTAGCTCACAAGTAAGATAAATCTGACCTGGCCCAATATCCCCCACCCCTTGACCAAACATAAACCCCCTTGCCCTTCAAGCTATCCTAAATCCCTGCAGCCTTTGCCGCTGCCAGACTCCTCCAACTTCCACCTAACTAACTCAATTCACCCAATCCTTGACCCACTTCAATTCACCTTCCCCTTGACCTGAATTAACTTACCCTATCCTCGACCCAACTTCCCCTACCCCTTGACCTAATTCAACTCTCCAACCATCTCTTCACACAATTCAGCTCCCCCAACCCCTTGTCACATCTCAACTCCCTTCCACTTCACGATATAACTCAAACTCTCCCAATCCCTCGACATAACTCAATGTCCCTAATCCCTTATCACAACTCAACTGCCTCCCCACCTCACCTCTCGCCCCAACCTAATTCTAATAACCCTTTGACACAACTCAACTTAACCTATGCACCAACACAATCAACTGGCCCCCATGCTTGACCAAACCCACCATACTGCCCATCCAAGACAAAATAACCTCCTTGGCCCTGATGTTGACCAGAATACCTGACTGACCCCAGACAAAACCCAACCCAATTCCCATGTTGACTCAGCTCCCTTGCCAAGTGCTAACTCCACTGTAGCCTAATCACAATCTGATTCCCCTCCCGCTGATTTCTAAACTGACTGCAATTCTGCCCATTTTCAATCTGACTATTCCACCAAGCCCATTCCTGACCAGCCCCACCCTGTACTGATCTATTCCCAACACCACTCCCACACACAATAGGAGGGTCTGACTTCAAATGAGATAGATAAAGGGACTCAGATAGCTGGAGTGCAGTGGCCTCAAATTTTGCAGTTGTTTAACAGTTTTGAAGCTTTCTCACCTTATTTGGATGTGAGGAAGGGACTCAAAGTGCATGTGCTCACTGTCTATGGCATCATTATAAAGGAAGCCATTCAGTAGGGGCACTGAGGAATGTAATGGGAGTAGGGGTAGGACTGTGGGGGGGGAGGGGGTGTGGGAGGTGGGGGTAGTGTTGACCCTTTTTTTCATAGCAAAAAGCATGAGTTGAAATGACTGAGTTCTCTGCTTGGTCCTACTGTGTGGAATATCTGCTCAGGGCTGGAGAGAAACTTGCAGTGGGAAATGAAGGATCCAGTAATCATGGTTCACATCAGTACCAATGACATATGCAGAACTAGAAAACAGATTATGATGAGATAGTATGAGAAATCAAGTGCTAAATTGAAAATCAGAACCTCAAAGGTCATAATCTTTGGATCACTACCTGGGCTACTTGCAAATTGGCAGAGGATGAATAAGATTAGAGAAGTGAATGCATTGATCACAGGAAGTAAAGATGGCTTTAAACTAAAGAAGAGGGATGAGGGCTCAAACTCGGGTAAGTGTAACAAATCAAGGGATACAGTCAAAGTAGGAGTGAAAAATGCTAATGTGGAAAATGAAGGTCAGAGAACAGCAGGAAGGCACAGAGAGAAAAAATGCCTAAGAATATATCAGCAATCAAGAGTATATAACACAAAGATAACTACAAAAATAACAACAAAACTGACAAATCTGTATCTGAACATAGCTGCAGGATGGAAAGGATTGGAGTCTGAATTTTAAGGGTATAGAACAATTAGGAAAATAAGAAACTAGGTTAAAGTGAAGGTGTAGAGGTCATAATCAAAGTGTTATTGGGGCAATAGTTATAGATGGCCTTAGTTCAAGGAGATCAGTATGTAGGATTGATTTGGGTGTATGCTGTGGAATAATACATTAAAAAAGTCACTTTGGGAATGATCCACAAGCTACTGAACAGTAACCATAATGTAGGAAATGGTATACAGGAGGCTCGTGATAAAACAATAGCAATATTTATGGGTGATTTTATTCGATATGTAAACTAGAAAATGAGAGTTGGCAACAGTAGCCTTGGTGAGGAATTCATTAAATGCTTTTGAGTTAGTTTCTTAGAATAACTTCTGGAGCTGACCAGACAACAGGCAATGCTAGATGTGATGTGTGCAATATGACAGAATGACCTTCGAATGAAGGCACCTTAAATTGCAGCAATCATAATGAGATTGAGTTTAAATCTAGTTTCAAAGGGATAAGTGTGGGGAACTCTGCTCCCAGGAGGACCAGTTCCAATACCGTATCTGCTCCCAGGAGGACCAGTTCCAATACCGTACAACCCAGATGGTCTCCTTCTTCAAAGACCACAATTTCCCCCCAGACGTGATCGACGATGCTCTCCACTGCATCTCCTCCACTTCCCGTTCCTCCGCCCTTGAGCCCTGCCCCTACAATAGCCACCAGGACAGAACCCCACTGGTCCTCACCTACCACCCCACCAACCTCCATATACATTGTATCATCCGTCGTCATTTCCGCCACCTCCAAACGGACCCCACCACCAGGGATATATTTCCCTCCCCTCCCCTATCAGCGTTCCGAAAAGACCACTCCCTCCGTGACTCCCTCGTCAGGTCCACACCCCCCATCAACCCAACCTCCACTCCCGGCACCTTCCCCTGCAACCGCAAGAAATGCAAAACTTGCGCCCACACCTCCCCCCTTACTTCCCTCCAAGGCCCCAAGGGATCCTTACATATCCACCACAAATTCACCTGCACCTCCACACACATCATTTACTGCATCCACTGCACCCGATGTGGCCTCCTCTATATTGGGGAAACAGGCCGCCTACTTGCGAAACGTTTCAGAGAACACCTCTGGGACACCCAGACCAACCAACGCAACCACCTCATGGCTCAACACTTCAACTCCCCCTCCCACTCCACCAAGGACATGCAGGTCCTTGGACTCCTCCATCGCCAGACCATAGCAACACGACGGCTGGAGGAAGAGCGCCTCATCTTCCGCCTAGGAACCCTCCAACCACAAGGGATGAACTCAGATTTCGCTAGTTTCCTCATTTCCCCTCCCCCCACCTTGTCTCAGTCCCAACCCTCATACTCAGCACCACCTTCCTAACCTGCAATCTTCTTCCTGACCTCTCCGCCCCCACCCCCACTCCGGCCTATCACCCTCACCTTAACCTCCTTCCACCTATCGCATTCCCAACGCTCCTCCCCCAAGTCCCTCCTCCCTACCTTTTATCTTAGCCTGCTGGACACACTTTCCTCATTCCTGAAGAAGGGCTCATGCCCGAAACGTAGATTCTCCTGCTCCTTGGATGCTGCCTGACCTGCTGTGCTTTTCCAACAACACATTTTCAGCTCTGATCTCCAGCATCTGCAGTCCTCACTTTCTCCTCTTTTTAAAATTAAAGAAGAGCAACCATGTGGCATGAAAGCTGAAGTGAACCACAATATTAGTCTCGGAAGTAAGTCAGGAGAGAAGCAGCAACACACATTCATAAGTGATATTTCAGAACACTTAGAATAAGTATATTCCTATAGTAAAGAAAAAATCCAAGAGGAGGACACACCATCTGTGATTAACTGAAGAAGGTAATGATAGCATCAAACTTAAGGAAAAAACATATAATTGCACAAAGATGAGAGATTAGATTACTTACAGTGTGGAAACAGGCCCTTCAGCCCAACAAGTCCACACCAACCCGCCAAAGCACAATCCACCCATAAATCCTACATTTACCCCTTCACCTAATACTATGAGCAATTTAGCGTGGCCAATTCACCTGACCTGCACATCTTTGGACTGTGGGAGGAAACCCACACAGTCACAGAGAGAATGTGCAAACTCCACACAGTCAGTCGCCTGAGGTGGGAATTGAACCCGGGTCTCTGGCGCTGTGAGGCAGCAATGCTAACCACTGTGCCACCGTGCTGTGTGAGTGACAAATCAGATGACTGGTCAGAATGCAACAAACTACAAAGAGTAACTTAAAGGTTAACCAGGAGAAACACATTCAAGTATGGGAGGAAAATAACTAGAAATTTAAAAACAAATAGCACGAGGTATCTAAAAAGGAAAAGAGTAAGTAAAGTGAGTGTTGGTCCCCTCTAGGGTGAGAAGGGGGAATTAGTAGATAACGAAGAAATGGGAGGTACTGATAGACAGAAATGCTCTTGTCAACTTAAAGCAGCCTAGATGGGACCTGATGAAGGAGCGGCGCTCCGAAAGCTAGTGTGCTTCCAATCAAACCTGTTGGACCAAAACCTGATGTTGTGTGATTTTTAACTTTATCCACCCCAGTCCAACACCGGCATCTCCAAATCATAGATAGGAGGGGCTTATGAAAATAAACTGGAAATAAATAATGACAAAAAAATCAATATTATAATGCATCTCTTTTACCTGGTGCTGTAGGTCCACTGGAGGCCAGCTATCTATTTTACAGTTGGTGAGAAGATAGAGAATGAGTTATTCTTGGATGCTTTGGCTGCAGCCATCAATGTGCCACTGCGTAAGCTCTTCAGTATCATTTCTTGGGAAGGAACAATGAAGCAGGTATGTGTAAATAACAGATTTATGTGGTATTAATTATTCAGTGTTGTTAAAAAAATTCCCAAATGAAAACATAGTAAAATGTGGAAACAATGTCTATTTGTTCACACCTTACAATGATCTGACCTTGTAAAAAGGCTATGAAAAATGTCTGGAGTTAGGTCTGGAAAAATTCAGTTCTTTCTTCTGCTTGTTGTCTTTGAGTGCAACATAGTCTGCCCTGTCATCAACATTTGTATTTTTTGCTTATAAAATTCCAGTATATCTATAGGTGTTTGTAAATCTCCTTTCCTCCTGATTTGGACTGCAAGTGGAAGTGTTCAGTGTTCAGAATACCTTGGACTATATTAGCAGAGCTTCAACAATGTTGGAGTAAACAGCTACCTCATTCCTTACTGAAGAGAATGCTTGCTTGCCAAACTGTTACAAGGTTTCTACCTTGTGTTTCAGAATGGTTAACAAACTCAATTGTTGAATACAAACAAAGAGATGTCCACCAAATGCTGGCTTTCCCAGCACTTTTACGAGATTTAGCTTTGCTTTGATTATTTAGTGCGGTCATATCACAAAATAAGATACATCTAGCTAATCAAGAGTTACCAGTTCAGAATTTTGGATTCTCATAGGAATCATTCTATTGGATTTTCTATTCTGCTGGTTGGAATAGCTGATAACTAACACAATTTTTGAGTCCACTGAGTTTAACATCTTGCAATTTCACTGTACCAGCAATATTATTTCTATTCTGTAAAGGAGCTATGTCCTTTCAGATAAAGTACACTGTAGATCAGTGAAGTTATGGGTGATTTTATGCCTTAAGAAAGCTGTCCTTTCACTTTTGAATTGTAACCTCATCTGTCTAAGCTAACAATAAGAATGTTTAGTCTCAACACAGTTCCAAGTGAACATAAAACACTGTTCAATTTAGTATCATTGGTAGTCCAACTGGGAATTATGGGGTGTAGATGATGAAAAAGTTAACATTAGGATTGCTGATTTGAGATCTTGCAGAATAAGTGGACATTTACTCTTATAGACTGTTCTCTCAAAGTTCTCTAAGTTGCGAATGTAATATAAACTAAATCAATTAAACAAAAAAGTGTCAGACGAAAACAATTATCTTTGCCTAGTAGTAGAAATATGGACAGAATTTTTGGGATAGCAGGATTTCGTCTGAATATTTCGCAATAGCTGTTTCTCCAGGATTATGGGAAGTGCCCAGGTCCTGAGTGCTAGGATCACAAGATAAACATAAGTTCGAGCACCTCGTGGCAGGACGGGAGGGGAAGCCTGGTGCTTTGGGAACATCATGCCATCATCATGCTTGTACTGAAGGGGAAAGGACACTTGAGTGTGGACTGGGTGTGGATTAATGTAGAGAGAGAGAGTGCACCTGGGGGCAGAGGTTTCCAATCAGGAAAAGAATACAGTGATAGAGGCTTCTCTTCCTTCTGTCACGATTCCCAAGCAGGCTAACTTGTTGGTTTTTAACCATATTCCTTTTGCCATCCCTAGCTTCCTACCAGCTGCAAAATTCTGTTCATGCTAGGCTTTGCCCTCATCCTCTCCCAAAATAATTTTGACATGAAAGCCATCTAGAGCCCATTGGTTTGTTCCTGACATTCGAGAACTATAAAAAAATGTAAATAATTGATAACAGTAAATTTTTCTGATAAAATTAAATTACTGTATTACATTTTCAGGTTGTTGAATTTGGAAATCCAAAGGGGAAGAGACCAAGTGACCTCCCCGTGTTTTATGAGGTAATAATTTCTATTTTAAATATAAATATTTTAAAACTAACTATTTCAATTAGAAAGCACTCCCTAAGGAGCACTGTAATTGTTGCACCTTGAGTTTGCTAAATCATGGTTCAATGAACACACAAGAGTGATTTTCCTTTCACTGAAAGTGACATGGGAAATAATACAGTTAGTGGGCTCTGGAGAGGAACTTATAACTCTTGATCTTCTTCACTAATTAAGCTCTTGATAAGAGGTTCATATGTAATTTTCTCAACCTGCCATAAATAAAGGCTCCTTTTTTAACCTGTTTTCCTAATCAACTGGTTCAGAGATGTTATTACAGACCTCTGGAGCAAGTGGGACTTGAATCTGGGTTTCTTGATCTTGGGGTAGGGATGCTACAACTACCCTACAAGAGGGCCCTTAAATGAAGGCTCTTACATGATCAATTAATGGTCACTTAAGGGCCTAAATTTGCCAGGTCCCTGATTACTGCAGTCCTGGTGGAGAGAAAGGTAGCTTGTTTCCCATTGGGAGAACAGGAATGCCCTCTGAAATCCATCTCCATTCAGTTCTTAATGAGTTAATTGGCATGTGATAGGGTGGGTTTTCTCAGCAGTGCAGGTGATGTGCTCACCACCACATTACATGCACAACCCCACACTTTAAAATCTGGCAAAATCCTGTCCCTGTGCCTAAAAGAATGCTGTTTCCCCAAAGCAAATTAGTTTTTTTCTTTGGAAGTACATGACATTACTAATTTTCTGTAGCTGTTTTGTGCAAAATCTTCCACGTTATTTTTGATCAGAAATAAAACAATGAAACTGAAATGTTGGAAATTTCATTTTTCAAATGCAATGCACCAGGATCAGTGGTTAACACTGTTGCCTCACAATATCAGGGACCCAGATTCAATTCCAGCATTTGGTGCAGTTTGCATGTTCTTCCCATGTCTGCATGGGTTTCTACAGGTGCTCTGATTTCCTCATACAGTCCAAAGATGTGCAGGTTAGGTTGGTTGGCTATGCTAAATTGCCCACAGTGTCCAGGGCAATTAGTGTCAAGGGACATGCAATCCAGGTGGATTAGCCAGGGTGTTACAGGGATGGGGTAGAGATGCTGTTTGGAAGGTTGGTGAACTCGATGGGCCAAATGGCCTCTTTCCATACTGTAGGAAATCTATGATTCAATGAAAATACATGGTTTAAAGCAATATGTTTTTAAATAATTGATTTGAAATTTTTGTTTAAATTGTTCATTTTTCACCGCTTTAAAAAGTGCTGTTTTGGCATTCCATCAGTTTCATTTCTAATTCAGGTGTATTCTGTCTCCGTGCAAAAATTTATTGTTCAAATACAAAATGTATCATCAATATGATATTGTAGTAAGTGCATCAGGTGGAAACAAGGACACACTTTGAGATAATTTGGCACTTCCTTCCCCAATCCATAAATGCTTTTACTTGGATGGTGTTCATGTTTTGCACATCTTGAATATGGTGTTTCAATTTCCTAGTTTTTTTTAAACTGTTCCATTCTTCTGCTTCGACACAGTTACTTCTGAAATCCCCAAGGATCTATTACTGTCTGTTCTCTTCCTCATTTCTAGATAACCCTCAGCAATATTATCTTAAAATACAATGCCACATTTCATATTTACGCTGATAACACTCAGCTTTATGGCATCATCACTTTTCTCAATCCTTACATTTCTTTCTCATTGTCCAATATTGAATGGAATTTGGTCCAATTAAACATTGGAAAGATCAAAGCTAGTTTCTTCAGATCTGTCACAACTTTGCTTCTTCACCACCAACTCTAATCTCTTCATTGTCTATTACTTCAGCATCTTGTTTGATCCTGCGCTGAACTTGGGAACTCCGTATTCCATGTACTTGATATTGTTTATCTCCACCTCTATCTCAGCCTATCTATTGTTGAAATGCTTAACCATGCTTTTGTTAACCTCTAGCCTAAAATATTCTAATGCTTTGCTGGTTCTGACCCCGCACACCCCCCCCCCCCCCCTTCATCTTCTGTGTATAAAATCTTGGGATAATGTAAAACTGTGCTACCTGTTCTGAATATGCACTAATCCTGGTCTAGCTAGTACATCACTACTCACTGACATGCATTGGTTCCCCCTCCACAAATACATTTAGTTTGAAGTACTCATCCCTCTGTTGAAATTTTGGTCTTCCCCTCTGAACCTCTGAAAACTTCCCTCAGTCCGACAACCCATCAAGAACTCCATGTTTTTCCAATTCTGTCCTTTTGACAACTGTGCATTTTCTTCGCAGGTGGGAGATGAACCAGAAAATATTCCAGAAAGCACAGGATATGTACATTTTAACAATTCCAAGGAAGAGGGTCTTAGGTTACAGAAAGATATTGATGAGTTGGTCAAATGAATAAATCAGTGGCAGATGGAATTTAACCCTGAAAAGTGTGAGGTGATGTGCTTTGGAAGAAGTAACAAGACAAGGGAGTACTCAATGAATGGCAGGACACTAGAGTGCTTATTTACAGATCTGTGAAAGCAGCAGATCTGAAGAAACTAGCTTTGATCTTTCCAATGTTTAATTGGACCAAATTCCATTCAATATTGGACAATGAGAAAGAAATGTAAGGATTGAGAAAAGTGATGATGCCATAACAGTAGTTAACAAGACATATGGGACACTTTATCAGTCAGGCAGGGTGGCTATGCTGGAGCTGTACAAAACTTTGTTTAGGCCATATCTGGAGTATGTTGTGCAGTTCTGATTATCACACTATGGGAAGGAGGTGGTTGCTCTGGAGAACGTGCAGAAGGTTGTAAGGTTTGAGTTATAAGAAGAAGTTGGATAGGGTGGAACTACACTGGAGCATAGGCGGTTGAGAGGTGAATTTATAGACGTTTATAAAATAATGAAGGGTATAGATAAGGTGAATGGCAGGTGTCTTTTTCCCATGGTAGGAGATTTAGAGGACATATTTTTAAGGTGAGAGGAGAAAGATTTAAAAATGACATGACGGGCGATTTCTTTATACAGAGATTATTTTGTGTGTGGAATGAACTTCCAGAGGAAATGGTGGATGTGGATACAGTTGCAACATTTGAAGAATATTTCCATAATGGCATGAATAAGAAATATATGGGGGGATATGGGCCAAGTGCAGGCAGGTGGGACTAGTTTAGTTTGGGATTATGGTCAGCATGGACTGGTTGGACCGAAGGGTCTGTTTCAGTGCAGTGTGACTCTATGACTAAGAGATTCACTAGGCTGTTGCCTGGAATGGAATATTTCAGCTATGTAAAGGGGATGATTTGGCTCAAATTGTTTTCTTTAGAGCAGGGGGGAGCATGATTGAAATGTATAAGATTATGAGGGGCATGGATAATGTGGCTAGGTTGCAATTGTTGAAGGATCAATAATAAGGGATATCATTTTTCAGTAAAAGGCAGAAGGTTTCGAGTGGATTTGAGGAAAAAATATTTTCACAGAGAGGGTGGTGAGAGTCTGGAATGTACTGCCTGGGAGGGTAACCTCACAAACTTTAAAAAGTATGTGGATGAGCAGTTGAAATGTCATAACATTCAGTGCTATGGGCCACTTAAAGGAAAGTGGGACTAGTGTAGATAGTATAGACCTGATAGGCTGAAGGGTCTTTTCTACACTGTATGACTGTATGAAGTAACAAAAATTCAAAAGCATGGACCATCCATACATGGTCAACTAAAACCAAGTCAAAAATAGTATCCAACGCCAGAAAAGACATATAATTAGGCAAAGCTAGCTGGCAGGTCAGAAGATTAGAAGAATATGAAAAACAGCAAAGAATTACAAAAAGATTACTAAGGAGAGGAAAATTAGTGTGCGATGGATAATTAACTAAAATATCATAATAAATAGGAAAAGTTTCTTCAGATATTTAAAAAAGTAACAGTTAACAAAGCTAATGTTGGTCCTGTAAAAAAAATACACTGCGAATTAGTAATTAAAGAGATGACAGGCATATTGAACAAATATTTTCTTCATTAGATTGATACAAATAACATCCCAGAAATAGCTATAAGTCAAGAATTGAATGGGAGGAGCTCAAGAAAATTACAATTACCAGTGAAGTAGTACTGAGTAAGTTGTTAGAACTGAAAATTGATGATTTCCTGGGTCCGAATGGGTGTCATCCTATTGTCTTAAGGGAATTAGCTAGTAAGATAATTGATGTGTTGGCTTCAACATCTAAAATTCACTAGATTCATGGAAGATTCCTTTAGTTTGGAAAGGAGCTAATTGGGTGACATGGTGACTCAGTGGTTAGTACTGCTGCCTGATAGTGCCAGAGACTCAGATTTGATTCCAGCATTGGGTGACTGTGTGGAGTTTGTGTGTTCTCCCCGTGTCTGCATGGGTTTCCGTCGGGTGCTCCGGTTTCCTCCCACAGTCCAAAGATGTGCAGGTTAGGTGGATTGGCCATGCTAAATTGTCTGTAGTGTCTAGGGATGTGCAGGCTAGGTAGATTAGTCATGGTAAATTGAAATGTTATGGGGATGGGGTGAAGGTGCTGGGATGCTCTTCGTAGGGTTGTTGCAGATTTGATAGACAGAAAGGCCTGTTACCATACTGTAGGGATTCTATGATTCTAATGCAACTCCTTTATTCAAAAAGGGAGGAACGAAGAAAGCAGGAAGAAAGTGACGATACACCAGTTGGCTTAACACCTGCCATTCGGAAAATATTAGAGGCTATTGTTAAGGATATTATAAGATGGACAGGTTCAAGATAATCAGGCAGAGCTAACGTGGTTTTGTCGAAGAGAAATCATATTTAATGAATTTATTGAAGTTCTTTGAAGAACTAATTTGTGCTTGGACAAAGGGGAGCCAGTGGATGTATTGGACTTTGATTTCCAGTAGGCTTTTGATAATCCATTACATTAAACTTTTTTGTGGAAAGAAGCTTATAGTGTTGGGGTAACATATGGCTTGCAGAGAAGATTGGTTGGCTAACAGGAAGCAGAGAGTAGGAATAAATAGATTTTTTCAGGCCAGCAAGACATCCCGAGTGATGTACTACATGGATCAGTACTGGCCTTCAACTCATTATAATTTATTTAAATGATTGGATAAAGGCACATTGGGTATTGTAGCTAAATTTTCTGATGACAAAGATAATAGTGAACTGACTTATGAGCAAAGGCAAGACAAATTAGACCTATACCCTCTTAAAGTTTAGAAGATTTAGGGGTGATTTAATTGAAACATGCAAAATCCTGAGGGGAATTTACTGGATGAATGTGGAAAGGATGTTTCTTATTGTGAGAGATTCTGGAACTTGGGTTCATTATTTAAAGGTAAGGGACAACCATTTAAGAGAGATGAGGGAACATTTCATCGCTGAGAGTTAAGCATCTTTGGAGTTCCCTTCTTCAAAAGGCAGTGGATTCAGAATCTTTAAATAATTTCAGCAGAGTTAGGTAAATTCTTGATTGAGAGGATGAAAGATTATTAGAGTGTGCAGAAATGTAAAGTTGAAGTTAAAATCAGATTAGCCATAATCTTATTGAATGGTGGAGTAGAGCCGAAGCGCCGTGGCCTACTCTTGTTCCTTGTATGTCTGTAAGACTTAAATGCTGACATTCCCTTCAATTTAATAATAATGCAGGGTGGAGTTGAAGTGAATAACATAGATGCATTTAAGAAGAAAATAGATAAGAAGTTGAAGAAGTGAAGCATATGAGGATATGCTGATAAGTCTAGATAAAGAGAAGAGTGGTGGCTTATTTGAAGTTTAAACAGTGACCGAGATCACTTTGACCAAGTGGTTTGGAGGTTGTATTTACTATCTCTGCCTGTCCATATCTTTTCCTCTAAATCCCTACTTAATGACTATCTCTCTCTCCAAACTTTTGCTCACCTTTCCAATATAACCTTCTTTGGACCAGTAACTTCTCATTCGTTATATCCCTATGAAGTGCCTTGGGGTATTTTACTTAATTAAAATATGCTATTGAAACCTTCATCCATGCAATTGTTACTTCTAGATATGACTATTCCAACACACTTCCAGCGAGCCTCCCATTTTTCATCCGCCATAAACTTGAAGTAATTCAAACCTCCAACACTTGGTGAATCAATACAAATAACATCTACACTTTAACTTGACAATGCAATGTGATGTCCACATTCTCCAAAAGTTATTTTATTTGCATAACAGCTCTGCATGGCTTTATTCTGTAGATGCCAGTCATATCTCTAAGCTGTAAAGAAGCTACAACAGTTGTAACTTAAAATTTTGTGCATTAGCATTCTAGCTTTGTCTTTTTGGCTATTCTAGGTCACAGAAGTAGCATGGGAAATGCTTGCTAAAGGGGAAGAGCTTTCATTGCTACTGCTCTGTGAAATTGTGAAATTCCAGATCCTGTGCATCAAACAGAAAGACCTTCAAAAAAAAGGATATGATACCAAAGTAGGTTAAGTTGAATGGTGTGTTTTTTTTTCTGTCTTAAAATCCAACAGATCATGAGGATCTAATAGATTTTTAAAAATTATTCAAGGGTTTAATAGAAAATGGGGTAGGACAATTTACTCTAGTTGGGAAATCGCAATAATTCAAATTATAATTATTTGATTACATAATTAAAATTATTTGTATAAGAATTGAGAAGAGTCATATTTTGATCCAAACTCTATAACATGTGGATAATGCACAAATTACATGCCAAACAAGACTGTCTAACTGACCTCTCCCCTTTTTACTCAGGCCAGTAAAACTAGCAGTTTTACTGTTGGCATCTGGGTCTTCTGTTTCAGAATTAGAATTAATCTTACACTCTGATGAGCTGGTTTCTATGGAATGCTATTCCTCTGACCTAAACCTGTGTGCTTAAATCTGATGGTTCACCACATGAATACCCACCCCTAACCTGGATTCTAAGCTAAGTATGGTACCAGTTTCTGGTGCTTGCAAACTGAGGTTGAGTGAGGGTCAATACACCATAGTCTTCCCAAATTTATGTAAACTTATCTTGTAAGTTGTAGCCTGTTATTATCAATTCAAAAATAAATCATTCTAACAGAAACATCATGTAATCCAGGTAGATCTCAGGCCTTCATAATAAGGTGCTGTCTGGAATATTAGAGTTAAATATTTTAATTCTTTTCATCTCTTGCATCACTTGCTGTAGGTCATAGTGGAAGAGGAACCAATAGCAGCAAGTGCCAACAAGAAAAAAGCAGACAAAAAGACACCATCCAAAGGAAAAGGCAAAGCAGAAAGAAAATCTCCAGAACCACCGGTTAGCAGAAGGAATACCAAGCTATTAAAGCGAGGTGAAGTGGAAGTTATAGACAGATGCATAAGTAAGTCTTCATTCATAACTTTCTGCATACTGCAGAGTGGAAACTCTACATAGACAAGAAATAAAAATACTTCTGATGTACATGTACAATGTTCTTCAGGTTCTGAGCGTGGTTTTCTTTTTCTGTCTTTACTCTCATTTGACCTTGTGTTACTTTAAAAGATAAGTTTAGGGTTTGAGTTTACGCATGGGATATGTATTTATCTTATGATTTTTTAATTTTTAGTACGGTGTGGTGGAGGTTGGTATAAATATATCCTCAGTCCACCAAAAACATCTATATTTATAAGTATATCAAAATGTAAATGTTTGGAATGCAATGGACAAAAAAAGCACTGATTATTTGATTTTTCTTGTGAATAGCTTGCCAGGAAAGGGAACATAGAACAATTTGTATCAAAATGATTTACAGTCAGTATCTTAAATCATGAATATAATTACTTCAATAATGTAACAACAAATAAAGCTGTCAGTTTAAAGTTTAAGATCATAAATGTTCTCTAAGTGTAAAATTGCATAGTATTTGACGATTGAATTACCAAGGTTTTTCGGCCTGATGGTTGATGTTAGTCTTTATACTTTTCTGTAATTACCACTCCCACTCTTTGCTATTTCCATCTTCCTTCTTGCTTGCACAAAACTTCCTTTTAAATGCCATAATGATATCTGGTTCGACCCATCCATGTGATAGCAAGTTCTTCACTGTCCTCACTCTAAAGAAGTTCATTCTAATTGTTTTAATTTGACCGATTGGTTATCTTTTGCATGTATGCCCTTTTGTTCTGAACTCAGTTAACAAGTCTGAACATTTTCTCCACATTCAACCTAATAAATCTTCTTCAAATTTAATAGTGTTTTGATATTTCTTTTAGCCTTTTCCAAAATCTTTAATAATACTGCATCCTCTTAATTCTAGTATCATCCTTGTAAAAATCTTAACTGACCCATCTCTGTTGATTCAGTATCCTTTTACTAATCATGTTCACAGTGCTCCAAGTGTGGCCTAGTCAACACCATATAGAATTTAACAATGCCATCCTGTCTTTTTAATAAATAAAACCTAGCAGTTTGTACTCCAAATGGCTTTACTAGCTTGTGTTGGCATTTGTTGTAACTTGTGTTCCAGTATTTTCAGATCTCTTTTGTTTCTGTATACCATTTAATTTCTTGCCTTCGGAGCAGCATTTACACTCCTTATTTCTCCTACTAAAATGAACCTCCTTACATTTGTTGTCGATAATCCTGTAACCTGCTGTGATGTTCAGGGTAAGTCATTATCATTTATAGTGGATATCATTGTTGATTTGTTAGTCTTAGAATAATTTGCTTGGATTACAATATTAACAAATTGCCAAATAGACCTCCTCACAGCAGATGTACAAAAATAAATGAAAGCACTTCATTTATATACCTCCTGTCACAAACTGAGGATAAAGCAATTTACAGACAATTAAGTATTTTTAAAGTGTAGGTGCTGTTGAAATGTAGCTAATATAATGCAGCAACAACTTATACAAAAACAGCAATGTGCAAATGATTGATTAACAGTTCTCGTGATTTTGGTTGAGGGACAAGTATTGGCCAAGTTACAGTGAAGAAGTCTATTGTTCTTCTGTGTGGTAGTGCCATTGGAGCTTTTCTATCCACCTGAATGATGCACTGATGTGGTTTCTGGTTCGGTCTCATTGAAAGCCTTTTACACTGCAGCACTTTCTCTTTACTGCACTGAAGCATCTGTCTTGAAAGGGAAATTCCTCAACTTTTGTGGTATTTCAGGAATTAGTGTTCTGAAAATCTGAAAGGAGGCAGTTTTTCTGAACTTTGCCTCTAGGAAATGCTCAATTGTCCAGCTATAAAGGTAAAATATCAGTCCTGGAGATCACTTAACATGTCCCTCCACCAACATTCCTTGAAATTTTGTTTTTAACTGTTGCATGGACTTTTAAGGCAGCAACTTCTAGAGGCAGAAGTTTGTAATTGGCTGCCAATTGGCATGTGTGGGTCTTCCCAGTGACTCTGCAACTGTGCAGCTCAGGGGGAACATTGATTCCCACTCTTGACATTTCTGAGGTGGGTGTGGAACTTGGAAACACCACAGTCCCTTTATAGCCATTGGGATGAAGTGGGATGAGGATTGCCTTGTATATGTATTTGCTGTCTAGAACTTTAACCTGCTCCTGCTCTTCAATTCATGTTCTGCAGAAGTAGCCAGGTATGTCTTTTACATGTGAAGAAACAGTTGGAAATTTCAGTATTCAGAAAATCTTACTCTTAGAAACCCAAAATACACCTGAAAGGCCAGTACATGAGATGTGAATTTTCCCTTTTCAGTTGAAGTGTTTTATTGTATTGAGATTCATAGCACCTGACCTGCCATGGCTTGCTGCTCCATTCCCGCTAAGGTTTGGAGATCTCCAAAACTGGAAGTCACTGCATGCACGGCTATGCAGCTTATAAGGCACATTAACTTGAAGAGACTTTGCTCATGAAACTTTCCTCTTCAGCTCATTAAATTCACAGCCATGCTCTTTGGTGTCTTTTTAATGAATCAGATGACTAGAGAGGCAAAAGTGATTGCTACTGTCAGGACCCTCTGATGTTCATGCCCCCAACACCATCTTTAAATCTCAGCTGCACGCAACTTCAGGTGCTGAACAGCAGAAACTGCCCCTCATAGTGATGCTTCGCCATTATCACTGAGGACTTGGTTTAAAAAGCAACGTTCACTTCCTGCTCTGCAAACAGGGATATGCAGAATGGGATTTGTGTAGAGGTGGGCAGTATGTTTCTCTGCAGGCTGCTAAAAGAGGCCATATCACCAGGCCCACCCTGCCTCAACTCGGACACTAGCCAGGGAGGAACACACGGTAAGCAGGAAGAGAGTCGGTGATTGTCTGTGCTTTCTCATATTCAGAGTAGCCACTCACACTAATACTGCCAACTGCACGAGGCCCATGGGCTACAACTCTCACAGTGGCCGCATCATGTCCACTCAACCTCTCTTACCCACCAAATTCTCCCAAACTACTAATACTTCCTGTCCTCAGTACTTCTGACTCACTCATTGGGGACATCTTATCACCCCTCCTGCTTCTGCATCACTACCAACTGGTCTTGCATCCACTTTTTTTAATGTCAAGATTCTGAATTTTTACATTTTTGCCATATTTTCCCAACTTTCTTGCCCACATCACATCAATGAGTGGAAAAGTCTGCCCTAGCTCTACAGCTTTGTCTCTTGGATAAGTGCAAAACCTGGCCATAGAGCTGACCAGTGCAGATATTTCTTGAACAATGTGAATGGCCTGTGAAAGATCCCATGCATTCCATAAAATCTGCCAGAATGTGTCCATTGCAGACCAGTTGAGTTTACACCTTGCGCTGCCTGATCACAAACCAGCTTTGAGGGTGATCATAAGTTTATGACCTGGGCTGAGAAATGATACATAAAATAACAAAAAATATAGAACTTCAGAGAGTAAGGGATACTAGACCCTAATATAATCCTCTGTGTGAGTGAATGGGTTTTAAATATATTAAAATTGGACCTATTGTGTCATTAACCTTTTTGTTTAATCACAGACGATGAACCTGATGATGGTCCTCAACGTTACATCATAATCCAAGGTTTCCAAAACCTTCAGTTACTACTTATGTTGGGAGAACTAGGAATTGATATTTCTGCTGTAATAATGATCAGTTATGAAAAGGATGAGAGTTTCCTGAAACAGGATGTTACTGAATCTGAAAAGGAGCCCTCTGAGACACCTCAAGGTCAGTTAACTACTCTTGCATTAGTAGCTTGTAGTTAACACCAGTTTGATTATTAAGAACAGTTACTCATAGGATTTATATTGAGTTATTACTATTCAGTCCTCATGGAATTAAGCAGAAAAAGAAATATAGGATAATATTTTCGTGGCTCAGATATTTCAACGGTCAGATAGTCCAAGGAACAGCATGTCAGGACTATGCAGAATCCCTGATGCATCTGACTCCATGGGAATTAGCAGGGAAACTTAAACTTCCAACAAGCAATATCCCTGCATCTGGAACTAAAAAAGTCTCTTAAAGTCAGACCTTTGGGTTCTGACTCACTTCAGTTTAATAGTTACCCAGGGAATATTAGAGGATTAGAAACTTACTGTAAATCCTGGAGAACTGTTTAACTCAACTTTGGCTCACTAGCTCACCCCAACCATACCAACTCTTCCCCCAATACTTGTGGCCATCCTCTTCTACACTCCAGAACTGATATTCACCCCACCTTATAAGTTTATAAGATATAGGAGCAGAATTAGGCTATTTGGCCCATCGAGTCCTCTCTGCCATTCGATCATGACTGATATGATCCTCACCCCATTTTCATGCCTTCTCTCCATATCCCTTCAACCCATTACCAATACAAAAACCTATCTAATTCCTCCTCAAATTTTCTCACTGTCCCAGCATCCACCTCACTTTGGGATAGTGAATTCCAAGAATTCACAATCCTCAACTCTGTTTTAACTTTGCTACCCCTAATCCTAACAGCATGACCTCTCATCCTAGAATGCCTTAAAAGAGGAAGCATCCACTCCACATCTATTTTATCCACACCTTTTATCCACCTGAACTGAACTTACAGGATCCAACACCCAGCAAGCCCCCTTTCTCCCCTGGAAATGACACCCAATGCCACCAACTTGACCTGACTTCAGGAGAACTGACATTACCACCGCCACCCAACCCCATCACAAAATTCTCAGCCAAAGACATTAGACCCAGCATCCACCCATTCATACCCACACTGAACCCAAAGGTAATAAACTGAACGGTAGTTTTTAAAATGTAGTCATTTAGAAATTAAGCTTTTTTTTCAATTATATCTAGTGATGCTGAACCTTTTGATCAGGTGTACAAATTTTGCATTGTTTCCAGGTTGGTTTAGTATGCATTATATTTTAGTGTTTGTAAGGTTTTAGATTTCTCCCTAAGATTCACCAATTCCTCTACTTCTCTTACTGAGCTAGTCAACTGTCTCTTTATCACAAAAGGCACTCAAAGAAATGCAGCGTATACCCCTGATTTAAAAATACTATTGAATGTGGACTTCTGGATTCTGAAGTTTTATCTCTTGCAATCCATAATCCATCAGTTGATAAAAGCTTGGATTCAACTTTGGTTTACTTCTTTGAAAACAACATGGAAATGATAAATTGGGAAGTCAGCCATATCAGTGAAAAAAATATTGTTTTAGAGGACACCTCTAAATAGCTTTCAAATTTGTTCCTAGCTACAGCTGTTGAAGAGGAGAACCAACAAAAAGAGGAAGCTGACAAGGGCCTGGAGAAGTTTTGGAAGTACCTTGAGCCTGTTCTCAATAGTGGAAAACCTGGATCCAAACTATTTGATATAGCAAGACTCCAGTATACAGTGAAGGAAGCCATATTACCACAAGACTGGGACAATTATGACATGAAGGTCAGTGCTATCCCAAATTATTAGGTTTAATTTGATCAGAATCAGACTGTCATAGAGTCTTTTACACGACAGAAGGGAGCCATTTGGTCTGTCGAAGTCATGCTGATTCCCCATGGAACAATCCGGTCAATCTCACTATCATGCACAATTCCCATAGCCATGCAAATTTATTTCCTTCAAGTACCCATCTAATCTCTTTTTAAAATCATTGAATGTTTCTGCTTCTACCATCCTCATGGGCAACATGTTCAAAGACATTACTACTTGCTACGGTAAATAATTCTTCCTCACAATCCCCCTTTGATAATCCTCTAAATCTCTATCAGATCCCTGCTAAATGTCCTTAACTCCAAAGAGAACAACTCAACCCTTTCCGATGTAACCTTGTAACTAATAAAATCCCATCTCTGCTGCCATTTTTGTAAAGATCTTTGGCACCCAAAAGTCTTTCCTAATGTGAGATGACTGGAACCCAAAGCAATATTCTACTAAGGGCCTGTTCAAAGTTTTTAAAGGAGAAAGTGAGGACTGCAGATGCTGGAGATCAGAGCTGAAAATGTGTTGCTGGAAAAGCGCAGCAGGTCAGGCAGCATCCAAGGAGCAGGAGAATCGATGTTTCGGGCATGAGCCCTTCTTCAGGGCCCTGAAGAAGGGCTCATGCCCGAAACGTCGATTCTCCTGCTCCTTGGATGCTGCCTGACCTGCTGTGCTTTTCCAGCAACACATTTTCAGCAAAGTTTTTAAAGGTTCAGCTTAACATTCCTGTTTTTATATTCAATTCCTTTCTTGTTGTGAAACTTGACAGGGTTTAGAAAAGGTTTACAAGAATGTTGCCAGGGCTGAAAAGTTTGAGCGATGGAGAGAGGCTGAATGGACTAGGGCTGTTTCCCTGGAGCGTAAGAGGATGAGGGGTGACTTAATAGAGGTTTATAATATCATGAAGGGCATGGATAGGGTAAATAGACAAGGTATTTTCCTCAGGATAGGGGAGTTCAGAACAAGAGGACATGGGTTTAGGGTGAGTGGGAAAGATTTAAAAGGGACTTAAGGGGAAAAGTTTTCATGCAGAAGGTGGTGTGTGTATGGAATGAGCTGCCAGAGGAAGTTGTAGAGGTTGGTACAATTGCAACATTTAAAAGGCATCTGGATGGTTAGATGGGACTAGATTTATTCAGGATATCTGGCCAGCATGAATGAGTTGGTCCGAAGGGTCTGTTTCCAAGCTGTACATCTCTATGATTGTGAAGCTCAAGTTCTTGTTGAGTATCATGATTTGCTGACTACAATCTCAATATGTCTTGACACCTTCAAAGATTGATACACATGCAGCCCAAGATCCCTGTGCTCCAGCACACACTTTAGAATTGCACCTTAAATCCATATTGCTATTCCCTAACCCTTCTGCCAAAATGAATTATCTTACAATTCTCTGTATTAAATCTTGAAGGTGATGTCTGCTGATACCTGGAACTGTGAAAAACTGCACAAGAACAAGGTTCTAGACCTGTTGCATCATTGTGTATAATTTCAATTCTTTCATACACAAAAGTTGCACTGCACTGCACATGTACAGAGAAGAAGCACAATATTGAAGCAGAGTTTCACAAGGGGAGAAAAATGAATGAGTGGAGGAAGAATGAAAAGAGATTTTTTTGACTTGTGGGACATGAACATGGCTGGCCAGCATTTATCGCTGTCTGCAGTTGCCCTTGAGAAGATGGGGGTGAACCGACTTCTGAACGACAGCTATCCATGTGCTATACCTCAACCCACAATACTGTTAGGGAGAGAATTAATAGATGTAGCTTCCAATATGTACAACTGTGATGATCTGATGATCTTGTTAATTATCCACATAATTCTTAGCACACCGAGAATTATTTAGTAAATAATGTACAATGACGGAATCGCATCTAATATTGGATAAAAGAGGAGCCTCAATCATCCAAACAACACGGGCTGGAAGTATTTTGTTCGGATAATCGAATGCTGGATAACACAGTTTAGTCAAACATCGTGACCTTGTGATCTTGTTCGGATAATCGAGGTTCTTCTGTACTATGTTTTAAATTTGCAAGCATGGGCAGGTTAGGTTCAGTTAGTAGCTTTTCCATTGTGAACAGCCAAAAGGGCATACTGTATGATATGATCCACCAGTTTTTGCAATGTACAGCCTATTTTCGTAATACCATGTTAGTATAGAAATTCAGATATCACTTTATTCATTTGTGCAACTGGCAGAACATCTTTTTGACTTGATGGCAGCAGACATTCAGAGGTGAATACCACCCAAATTACTAATACATATTAATAGTGTCAAAAAGCTAGCATCAATTGTTGAGTACACTACCATTTCAGGATAATCTGAGGTAGAGTGGGCATTTTTCAAGACTGGAAGTGGTGACCTTGGACTGTTCCTGAGTTTGTTCAACATATACTGAGAAATGATCTAATCAAGGTAGCCATAATCCTGCACTCACATTCATCTTTAAAATGGAGCAGTCAATGAGTTCCATTGCCTTAGTGTGCTAGTTGAGAAATATATCAGGAGATTCTCCACTACTGTCCACCACACGTCTACTTTTATGAGTCAGTGTACATTCCTACAGTTCGAAGTGGAATAAGATTGACCTTTCTTAGCAACTTTGTTAATGGGACCCAAGCCATTACTGTGCAAACTTTATACTCAAATAGAGTGCATCAAAGTCATCCTGCTAATTAATGGCTTGGTTAACATTTACTAAATAATCCTGTGTCCTAAGAATTAAGATTCAAGCAATCACAATATTTGGCTTTGCAATATGGTGCGTCTGCTCCTACAGGAGACAATGCATCGTAATGCTCAAGGCCAGCATTGCAGAGAAAATGAACAGGTACATGTATTGCATCTATTTACAGTCAACAAAATAGGGGACAAGCATTCTCTGGTTCATTCGTCAGAACAATGCCTTGAATACTGAAGGCTTCCTGATGTCATCCTATAGAAGCATTGCTTCACTTGTCTCCCAGATGACTTGCAGATGAACCTCTGCGGAGATGTTGCTGAACATGGAGCCACTTTCTATCTGGTCTCTCACATCTCAGGCATGGGTGTGAGTGGCCAAAAGAAATTGAGTGATCCATCTGGCTTGCAGATATTGTTGGCGGGTGCCTTTTTTAAGTATGAAAAATGACAGTCGTAAATGGGAGCTTGAGGGACTTGATGAGCTATAGAACTTTCTACCCACAGGATTTGGTGTTCTACTTGTGCATTAAAGTGTAATCACACAAGGGAACTTTGTGAATTGTTGCCTGCTTTTAGCCCCTATGCCACAATTACTCTCTCAAAAATCAAATTTAAACATAGAACATTACAATGCAGTACAGGCCCTCGATGTTGTGCCAGCCTGTGAAACCAATCTGAAGCCCATCTTTGGTTTCACAATTTGCCCAACTTTTCAGGAATTTCAAGGATCATCTCTGGATATTATATATGAGTAGCCATTATCTAGAGAGCAGATGTGACTCCTTCATTCTGCAGCTCTCAATGTCGGCAATGTTTGAAATAGATCCACTACTGGAATATATATATTTCACATGAGTATGGCTATGCCTTGCTCCTGTGCTATTGCTGATACCACTGCTGATGAAGGAATATCATTACATCTTTTACCTGTCTTCAGCAGTCAGGACCACTTTCAAGAAAAATATACTGTGCAGTCTGAGCACAATCTACTTAATGATTATAGGTTACCAAGACCATATTGGATGCATCCAAGCATGCAAAGAAAATAAGTTTGAAATTACAGAGGTACCGTTAACCCTGTTCTCCTTAGATAGAGTTGTACCAAAGAAGTGGAACAAATACTATACCCTTGTTCAAAGGAAGGTAAAAGGATAAACCCAGCAATTAGAAACTAATTAGGGAGGAAAGGGTCGTGTGAGAGTTGTACCAAAGAAGTGGAACAAATACTATACCCTTGTTCAAAGGAAGGTAAAAGGATAAACCCAGCAATTAGAAACTAATTAGGGAGGAAAGGGTCGTGTGAGGGAGCCGTGGTTTAATAAGGAATTGGAATCCCTTGTTAAATGGAAGAGGGCGGCCTATGTAAAGATGAGGCGTGAAGGTTCAATTGGGGCGATTGAGAGTTATAAGGTAGCCAGGAAGGACCTGAAGAGAGAGCTAAGAGAGCAAGGAGGGGACATGAAAGGTCCTTAGTTGGTAGGATTAGGGAAAACCCTAAGGCTTTCTATAGGTATGTCAGGAATAAAAGAATGACTAGGGTAGGAATAGATCCAGTCAAGGATAGTAGTGGGAAGTTGCGTGTGGAGGCTGAAGAGATTGGGGAGACACTGAATGAATACTTTTAGTCAGTATTCACTCAGGAACAGGACATTGTTGTCGATGTGAGTACCGAGTCACAATTAAGTAGAATGGATGGCTTTGAGGTATGTAGAGAAGAGGTGTTGGAAATTCTGGAAAGGGTGAAAATAGATAAGTCCCCTAGGCCTGATGGCATTTATCCTAGGATTCTCTGGGAAGCAAGGGAGGAGATTGCAGAGCCATTGGCCTTGATTTTTATGTCCTCGTTGTCTACAGGAGTAGTGCCAGAAGATTGGAGGCTAGCAAATGTGGTTCCCTTGTTTAAGAAGGGGAGTAGGGATAACCCTAGTAACTATAGGCCGGTGAGTCTCACTTCTGTTGTGGGTAAAATCTTAGAGAGAATTGTAAGGGATAGGATTTATGAACATCTGGATAGGAATAATGTGATCAAGGATAGTCAGCATGGTTTTGTGAAGGGCAGGTCGTGCCTCACAAACCTTATTGAATTCTTTGAGAAGGTGACTAAGGAGGTGGACGAGGGGAAAGCAGTAGATGTGGTGTATATGGATTTTAGTAAGGCGTTTGATAAGGTTCCCATGGTAGACTACTGCAAAAAATATGGAGGTATGGCATTGAGGGTGAGTTGGAGGTTTGGATTAGAAGTTGGCTGGCTGGAAGAAGACAGAGGGTAGTAGTTGATGGCAAAGGTTCATCTTGGAGTGCTGTCACTAGCGGTGTTCCGCAAGGATCTGTTTTGGAACCATTGCTGTTTGTCATTTTTATAAATGACCTGGAGGAGGGGTTAGAAGGTTGGGTGAGCAAGTTTGCGGATGATACGAAAGTCGGAGGAGTGGTAGACAGTGAGGAAGGATGTGGCAGGTTACAGCGGGATATTGATAAGCTGCAGAACTGGGCAGAAAGGTGGCAAATGGAGTTCAATGTAGCTAAGTGTGAGGTGATTCATTTTGGTAAGAGTAATAAAAAGATGGGGTACTGGGCTAACGGTCGGATACTTGGTAGTGTGGATGAGCAGAAAGATCTTGGTGTCCATGTACACAAATCTTTGAAAGTTGCCACCCAGGTAAATAGTGCGGTGAAGAAGGCATATGGCGTACTGGCTTTTATTGGTAGAGGAATTGAGTTCCGGAGTACTGAGGTAATGTTGCAGTTGTATAAGACTCTGGTGCGGCCGCATCTGGAGTATTGTGTGCAGTTTTGGTCGCCATACTATAAGAAGGATGTGGAGGCACTGGAACGGGTGCAGAGGAGGTTTACCAGGATGTTGCCTGGTATGGTAGGAAGATCGTATGAGGAAAGGCTGAGGCACTTGGGGCTGTTTTCATTGGAGAAAAGAAGGTTTAGGGGTGACTTGATAGAGGTGTACAAGATGATTAGGGGTTTAGATAGGGTCGACAGTGAGAATCTTTTTCCACGTATGGAGTCAGCTATTACAAGGGGGCATAGCTTTAAATTAAGGGGGGGTAGGTATAGGACAGATGTTAGGGGTAGATTCTTTACTCAGCGAGTCATGAGTTCATGGAATGCCCTGCCAGTAGCAGTGGTGGACTCTCCTTCATTATGGGCATTTAAACGTGCATTGGATAGGCATATGGAGGATAGTGGGCTAGTGTAGGTTAGGTGGGCTTGGATCGGCGCAACATCGAGGGCCAAAGGGCCTGTACCGCGCTGTATTCTTCTATTCTATTCTTTTCTAATCAGTATAAACTTGATGGTGGTAAAGCTTTTAGATAAGATAAGGCCTCCCAAAGTGGGTTCATGTTGATATTTTGGGGATCTGAGCTCTGTGGCATCAATGGCCAACCCTCCTGTTCCTGTATACATAGATCTTCTCCTCCACTCTTCACTGCTCATTGAGGTCTCTTGAAATGGATCACTATGGGAAATAAGTTTGGAAAGAGACACAATAATCCAAGACAAAATAAATGGTCACTTGAGCAAGTGGTTGGAGTCTGGAATGCATCGCTTGTGAGTATAGTTGAAGTAATTTCAATTATGGCTTTGAAAGGGAATTGGATAAACCCTTGAAGAGAAGGTAATGTGTTACAGAGAAAGGACAAGGGGGTTAGAATCGGGAAAGCTGTCCTTGCATTGAGCCAATATGAACATATGGGCTGAATAGCGTCCTTCTGTGATGCCATCATTCTGTTACTTTATCTAAGATAGTCTGTAAAAGAAAATTGGTTGTATGGAATAGTTCAAATGTTATGTCATAAATTCCCTCCTTAAGAGCAAATCAACCTTTGCTGAAAATCTGAAGTAAAAACGAAGTATGTTGCAAATACTTAGCAGTTCTGGCAGCATCTGTGGATAAAGAAAAAGAAAGTTGCATTTTGTTCCAAAGACTTAAGTCCCAGGATGCACTAGACATCAGTCCTGAAGGGAAAGCCTGATACACTTGCCTTTAGGGCATAGATGTACCATAAGCTGACCAAAATGGAGGGTTACTCCTTCCTGGAACCTACTGGGAGGCTGCTTGATTTTACTGGGCAGTCATCCCACATGGCATTGGACCCTTTCCCTCACTATATCAAAATGCCTGCACAGCCAGAGAACAGCCCTTAACTGGCCCATTTGGGGTCCTGGTGGGTAGCCAACCTCCCATTATCTCACTGATCACAAAATGCTATGGCTGCAGGAAGACAGAGAGCTTATATGACTAATTTCCATTTCTGTTTTACATATCATTTTCCAACCTTCCAGAATTTTACGGAGGGGTTGGTAATATTTGCATTAACACTATTCTCTCTTTGCAGATGCTGATTGTCCTACTGTAAATTTCCAGCATCTTCTGTTTTGTTATCTTATCTTCCTTCTTTCAAAAATACATCAGCACCTATTTGACTGGTTTTTTTGCAGCTTATAACCTAACTCCATCCAACCAAACAATTTGTTCATTTCTCTTATGTTCAAGCGTTCATTTCATTTTCTGATCTGTGAAGTATATTGGGAAATTTTCACAATGTGAGGGTATTTTAGACATCTTGGAAATTATAAGGGTGGAGGCTAGAAGACAAGCTTTAGATAATCTCACAAAGCATTGCCTGTTACAGTGTGTATTTAATTTTCTAAACTTAAAGTTGTCAAGTGATATTTCATATTCATGCATTACTGATTGCATTTTCTGGATATACTTTACAACACTTTGTTTGTTGTTTGCAGCTGGAGTTTGGTGCATTAATATTTGAAGATATTGCCAGCATAATTTACGATTGTGAAGACTGGAAACGACAGCATCGCAATTATCTGCAAAATATTAAGCTGATTACAGTGCCAGGAGTTTCAAAGAGTGATGACGTAAAGTAGCATATTCCATATTGGGATCTACTATCATGATGTTCCTAGATTAACAGTAACTGTTTTGATTACATAATATAAGTTTTAAATACTGTCTGATTTTCATCACAATAAATTGTTACAGTGGAACATTTCATTTGTGCACTGTAAGAACAAAAGAAGATAGCATAACAGAAGAACTAGGAGCAGGAATAGGCCATCTGGCCCTTCAAGCCTGTTCTGCCTTTCATTAAAATCCTGGCTGCTCTTTTTGTGGCCTCAGCTCCACTTACCTACCCTCACACCATTACCCTTAATTCCTTTACTGTTCAAAAAATTATCTATCTTAACTTTAAAAACATTTACTGAGGAAGCCTCAACTACTTGACTGAACAGGGAATTCCATAGATTCACAATCCCCTGGGTGAAGAAATTCCTTCTCAATTCAGTTCTAACTTTGTTCCCCTTAATTTTGAGGCTATGCCCTCTTGTCTAGTTACACCATCCAGTGGTAACAATCCTCTCTACTTCGATCTTATCTATTCCCTTCATAATTTTACATATTTCTATATGATCCCCTCTCATTCTTCTAAATTTCAATTAATATAATCCCAAACTACTCAGTCTCTCCTCCTAAACCAATCCCCCCCCAACTCCAGAATCAACATTGTGAATCTGTTCTGCAACCCCTCTAGGGCCAGAACATACTTTCTCAAGTAAGGAGAGCAAAACCGCACGCAGTACTCCAGGTGTGGCCTCACCAACACCCTTTACAGCTGTAACATAGTCTCACTGCTTTTAATCTCAATCCCTTTAGCAATGAAGGACAAACTTCATTTGCCTTCTTAATTACCTGTTGCACTTGCAGATCAACCTTCTGTGATTCATGCACAAGGACAGTCAGGTCCCGCTGCACAGCCGCATGCTGCAAATTTTTTTACCATTCAAGTAATAGTCCTTTTCACTCCCAAAAAGGATGACTTCACATTTATTAACATTGTCCTCCATCTGCCAAATTGCTATTAGGAGAAAATTGCTATCATTTCCAATTTGTCATTTGCATTGTGTACAGAAGAAATATTAATTGTATGTTGCAGTAAAACAAAATATAAGGCCATTCTACTTTCATTTTAGAGTATAGGAGCAGGAGTAAGCCATTGGCCTTTCATGCCTGTTCCACCATTCAATATCAAAGCTGTCAGCTACCTCAATGCCATAATTCTGCACTATACCAATATTCTTTTAAGGCATTATTCACTAGAATTCTATCAATTTCTCTCTTGAAATTACTGAATAACTGAGCTTCCACAGGCCTCTGGGGTACAGAATTCCAAACATTCACAACAGTCTGAATAAACAAGTCCCTTTTTTTCTCAGCACTAAATGATTTGCTTTTGATTCTGAGACTGCATGCCTGGTTCTAAGCACTATAGTCAGGGAAAATATTCTTGCCCCATTCTTTCCCTAACTACTTTGTCTACACCTTCAAGAATTTTGTAAGTTGAATTTTACTGAAATTCAACTAAGTGTCACTTTTGTAGAGTTCCTGGATTGTTCTCTCTGTGAGCTTTAACAGGATAGCTCATGTAATTCTCTGCTGTTCCCTTCATCATGTATGCATCACACCTCAGTGGTTTTGCATTTGTGCTCATCAGCAGTTGAAGTGCTTACTGCTGCCTGGTCCTCTTGGGATTCACGCCATCACCACTATTTTAAATGCTGCGAGCCAGGAATACCCTTTCACAGTTGCAGTGTGTTACCTTGCACATAATTGAAAGAGGTAAATTGGAACCCCAATTCTGGAGGTTCTGGTGGACAGGATGCTAGAGACAAGGTCTACACTCTTGCTTATTGTCCGACACAACATGGTCACACTATCAGACCTACCAGCCTGGCCTGAAGTTGCCACCTGGGCCAATGCAATATCAACAGTCTGGAGTGATACCCAGGTGTGGAGGAAGAAGATGAATGACCTTCTGTACTCCACAACAGTAAGTGTCACCACCTTATTTCTGCTACCTTACATTCATTCTAGCTCTGCTACTTCATTCACCTTCCACGAATGCTCACGGTCTGACACTTTAACTGTTGCATGCAGCATCTTCCTTACCCATTCCCCAAACTACCAACTTCTCCTGCTCTCTGTACTTCGTAATCATTTACTTTGGACATCTCACCATCTTTCTTCCACCTGCACTGACACTAACAGTTGTGCCAGCCATTTTTATCTTATTCTGTTTGTTTTGTTTTTTGCAAGCCCATAGTAGGGCTTTTTGTTTGGCTGACATCCCTTACATTTGTTTCCTCACCCTATAAGAGGAGAGTCTGTGAGAGAAGATTGATACTGTTCACATCGGATGCACATGCCTCCAAGTCCTGGCAACCAAGTTACACCTATTTCGCTATTCATTCTCTCTCTCTCTCTCATCTTCTGGAGACACCAGTGATATCTGCACAATCTTTAACTTCAAAAGCCCGGCCCCTCCAGCCAATATCTCCATCACCACTGAGGAAGAAGTCACAGATTCCTCAAACAAAGCATCATGATGGCTGTCTCCTGTGCCCCTTTCAGCTTAGATACTGACATCTCAGTGGCTATGTTAGTTAGATTGAGTCAGGAACACATTCTAGTGAGCACATTGCTAGCATGTCTGGGCAGCTGGTTGAGGAAGAAATACTCCAGATCACTGGCACTCAAAGGATGGTCAAAGATTAGGCAATTGCTTAGCTCCAGACAGAAGAGGATCACATGTTTTGACCTTTAAAGCTTTGTCAAAATGCACAAGGTGGAGAGCCAGGTGCAGTGCGTTCAAGATCTCTTGAAATATGGTAACAGACCTATGCTCCATCTAACAGTCATTCGTGCTCAGCACCAATGGGATGTTAATGGAGGATGAGATACCTTGGCCTCACCCCAGGCCCCTTCTCTCAAGGTGGTACCAGTAGGCATCCAGTTAGAGGAGGAATCACATGCAAGACTCCAAGAACCCTTCTCTTGGGACATTCCAGAGGTACCTGACCCCTCTACCTTTATCATTTTGCGATTTGAATGAGGCCGAAAGGGAAAGCCGGCAGCATTTCACACAGTGAGTGGCAGCACTTTAATGTAGGTGGGCCCCAAAATCTTCATGTTCCTTCAACCTTGCCTTCCAACTCAACCCCATTAGGTGGCTCAGTGGTTAGCACTGCTGCCTCACAACACCAGAGACCCAGGTTCGATACCACGCTCTGGCAACTGTTTATGTGGAGTTTGCGCATTCTCCCCATGTCTGTGTGGGTTTCCTCTGGGTTTTCCGGTTTCTTCCCACAGTCCATAGATGTGCAGGTTAGGTGGGTTGGCCATACTAAATTGCCCATAGTATTCAGGGATGTGTAGATTTGGTGGATTGGCCATGGGAAATGCAGGGGATTAGATGGAGATGGGGGATTGGCAGGGTCTGGGTGGGATACTCTACAGAGGGTGAGTATGGCCAAATGGTCTGCTTCCACACTGTAGGGATTCTGATTCTATGACAGAGTATATCTTAAATGGTAAGAGGTTGGAAAATGTAGATATACAAAGAGACCAAGGTGTCTGTCAAGAAATCTCTGTACAACAAGCTATTGGGAAGGTTAATGGGATGTTAGCCATTATTGCAGATGGATTTGATTATAGGAGAAGTGAAGTCTTGCCTCAATTATACAGCTTGCTTAGATACCAGAAATAGTGTGCAGTTTTTGTCTCCTTACATCAGGAATGGTATTATTTTTGGAGAGGGAATGCAACAAAGGTTCACCAGATTTATTCTTGAGAGTATGTGGATTTACCTACTAGAGAAGGTGCAAAACTTGACCTACTCTTGGGAAATAAGGCAGGGCAGGTGACTGAGGTGTCAGTGGGGGAGCACTTTGAGGCCAGCGACCATAATTCTATTAGTTTTAAAATAGTGATGGAAAAGGATAGACCAGATCTAAAAGTTGAAGTTCTAAATTGAAGAAAGGCCAATTTTGACAGTATTAGGCAAGAACTTTCAAAAGCTGATTGGGCGCAGATGTTCACAGGTAAAAGGATGGCTGGAAAATGGGAAGCTTTCAGAAATGAGATAATGAGAGTACAGAGGAAGTATATTCCTGTTATGGTGAAAGGAAAGGCTAGTAGGTATAGGGAATGCTGGATAACTAACGAAATCGAGGTTTTGGTTAAGAAAAAGAAGGAAGCATATATCAGGTATAGACAGATCGAGTGAATCCTTAGAAGCATATAAAGGCAGTTGGAGTATACTTAAGAGAGAAATCAGGAGGGCAAAAAGGGGACGTGAGATAGCTTTGGCAAATAGAGTTAAGGAGAATCCAATGAGTTTTTACAAATACACTAAAGACAAAAGGGTAACTAGGGAGAGTATAGGGCCCCTCAAAGATCAGCAGGATCTGTGTAGAGCCGCAGGAGATGGGGCAGATACTAAACGAGTATTTTGCATCAGTATTTACTGTGGAAAAGGCCATGGAAGATATAGAATGTAGGGAAATTGATGGTGACATCTTGAAAAATATCCATATTACAGAGGAGGAAGTGCTGGATGTCTTGAAATGCATAAAAGTGGATACATCCCCAGGTCCTGATTAGGTGTACCCTGGAACTCTGTGGGAAGCTAGGGAAGTGATTTCTGCGCCTCTTACTGAGATATTTGTATTATCGATAGTTACAGGTGAGGTGCCGGAAGACTGGAGGTTGGCTAACGTGGTGCCACTGTTTAAGAAAGTTGGTAAGGACAAGCCAGGGAACTATAGACCCGTGAGGAGAAAGTGAGGTCTGCAGATGCTGGAGATCAAAGTTGAAACTTTATTGCTGGAACAGCACAGCAGGTCAGGCAGCATCCAGGGAACAGGAGATTCGACGTTTCGGGCACAGGCCCTTCTTCAGGAATTCCTGAAGAAGGGCCTGTGCCCGAAACGTCGAATCTCCTGTTCCCTGGATGCTGCCTGACCTGCTGTGCTGTTCCAGCAATAAAGTTTCAACTATAGACCCGTGAGCCTGACATCGGTGGTGGGCAAGTTGTTGGAGGGGATCCTGAGGGACAGGATGTACATGTATTTGGAAAGGCAAGGACTGATAAGGGATAGTCAACATGGCTTTGTGTGTGGGAAATCATGTCTCACACACTTGATTGAGTTTTTTGAAGAAGTAACAAAGAGGATTGATGAGGGCAGAGCTGCAGATATGATCCATATGGACTTCAGTAAGGCATTCAACAAGGTTTCCCACGGGAGACAGATTAGCAAGATTAGATCTCATGGAATACAGGGAGAAGTAGCCATTTGGAATCAGAATTGGCTTGAAGGTAGAAGACAGAGGGTGGTGGTGGAGGGTTGTTTTTCAGACTGGAGGGCTGTGACTAGTGGAGTGCCACAAGGATCAGTGCTGGGTCCACTACTTTTTGTCATTTATATAAATGATTTGGATGTGAGCATAAGAGGTATAATTAGTAAGATTGCAGATGACATTAATTTAGATAAATGCGAGGTGCTGCATTTTAGGAAAGCAAATTTTAGCAGTACTTACACACTTAATGGTAAGGTCCTAGGCAGTGTTGCTGAACAAAGAGACCTTGGAATGCAGGTTCATAGCTCCTTGAAAATGGAGTCGCAGGAAGATAGAATAATGAAGAAGGTGTTAGGTATGCTTTCCTTTATTGGTCAGAGTATTGAGTACAGGAGTTGGGAAGTCATGTTGTGGCTGTACAGGACATTGGTTAGGAGAAAGTGAGGCCTGCAGATGCTGGAGATCAGAGCTTAAAATGTGTTGCTGGAAAAGTGCAGCAAGTCAGGCAGCATCAAAGGAACAGGAGAATCGACGTTTCGGGCATAAGCCCTTCTTCAGGAATAAATTGACCTGGATAAATAGACCTGAAACGTCGATTCTCCTGTTCCTTTGATGCTGCCTGACCTGCTGCGCTTTTCCAGCAACACATTTTTAAGGACATTGGTTAGGACACTGTTAGAATATTGCATGCAATTCTGGTCTTCTTCCTATCAGAAAGATGTTGTGAAACTTGAAAGGGTTCAGAAAAGGTTTCCAAGGATGTTGCCAGGGTTGGAGGATTTGAGCTATAGAGAGAGATTGAATAGGCTGGGGCTGTTTTCCCTGGAGTGTCAGCGGCTGATGAATGACCTTATAAAGGTTTACAAAATTATGAGGGGCATGGATAGGATAAATAGACAAAGTCTTTTCCCTTGGGTGGGGGAGTCCAGAACTAGAGGGCATAGGTTTAGGGTGAGAGGGGAAAGATATAGAAGAGACCTAAGGGGTACGTGCATGGAATGAGCTGCCAGAGGATGTGGTGGAGGCTGGTACAATTGCAACATTTAAAAGGCAAGTGGATGGGTATATGAATAGGAAGAGTTTGGAGGGTTATGGGCCAGGTGCTGGCAGGTGGGACCAGATTGGGTTGGGATATCTGGTCGGCATGGACGTGTTGGACCGAAGGGTCTGAATCCGTGCTGTACATCTCTATGACTCTATGTGCGACTATCCTATGAAGAGAGGATGGGTAAGTTAGGCCTGTATTCTGTAGAATTCCATAGACTGAGAGTTGATCTCATTGAAATTTACAAGTATTACAAGTGATAAAGAGGGTAGGTGTTGGTAAGATTTTTTCCCCTAGTTAGGGATGTCTCGAACTAGGAGGCACAAATTAGTTATGAGGATTTTTTTTACTCCAAGGGCTGTGAATCTTTGGAATTCTCTACCCCACAAGGCAGTGGAAGCTCAGTCTTTAAGTTTATTTAAAGTAGAAGTTGATAGATTTCTGAATATCGGTGGCATAACAGGTAGTCAGATAGTATGAGTAATGTGCATTGAAGCGTTTGATCAGCCAAAATTGAATTAAATGGCTCACTGTCCTGAATGGTCTACTCCTGTTCCTATTTGAATCTACTTTGTTCCAATAATGCATTGAGTTGTTCTTCTGGACCTTAATATTTCTGAACCAGATAAACAAACCATTAAAAAATTGCTGTAGGTAATAGAGCCCTCCAATCTGAAAATAACAAAGATGGAATAGATGCATCCCTATAAGAGTGAAAGATAAGACACCCAAAGCTAAACCGCACTACTATTTATTGAGTGCATCTCCCATTTAAAAGAGGTTGACTGCCTTTAAGGAGTCCAGGCACATTTTATCACACATTGGGTCATCTGTTGAATATATATGTAGTCAGGGTGGCATTTTGTGCTTGGCTACATCCTGAAATCATTTAGAGAAGGAGAGAATACAAGCTTTGTATTCTGCCTGCCTCAGCACAGAGTTCATGCATCACAGTTGCCTTGTCTGAAACAGGATTTGTGCAACTGGAATTAGATTATAAATTTTTTAAAATTCTTGCATGGAATATGGGTGTTGTTGGAAATGCCAGCTGTGATGAATCATGTTCTTGAATCTCTGCCATGTATCTGGGTAGAGACACCTACAGTGCTGCTAAGAAGGCAGTTCCAGTATTTTGATCCAGCAAGACTGAAGGAGCAGCTCTACAGTTCCAAGATTTAATGGGTATGTGGCTTGGGATAGAAGTTGGAGATGATATTTCCATGCATCTATGGCCATTGTCCTTCATATGATGGAGATGGTAGTTTTTGAAGCTGTTGTTGAAGGTGCACTGGCGAGTTGCTGTTGTGCATCTCATATGTGGTGCAAATTGTTAGTATTGCATTGGTCTGGAGGAGAGAATGTTCAAGCTAGTGGATGTTGTTTTGATCAAGTGGACTGCTTTGCGCTGGATTGCATCAAGCTTCTTCAGTTTTGCTGCAGCCACACTCATTCAGGCAAACGTAGTATATTACATGCCTAATTGTCTCACATAGGTAGTGAAGAGGCTTTGGGAAATCAGGAGGTGACTTACTCACTTTAGAATTCTCAGTCTCTCAACTGACTGTTGCAGCCACAGTACCTGGCACTGTTTAGATTCTGGATAATGGTAATCCGCAGGATATTGATAATGGGAATGTAAAGGACCACATATTTTTCAATTTCGTAATTATGAACTGAAATGAAAGTTGAACTGTCATATCTAGAATACCAGAGAAAGGTTTACAGCCCAAAACTCAAGAGCAGCATACTGTTGAACTAAGTGATGCAATGTTGCATTTTGAAGCAGAAATAGGGAAAATCCAAGACTGAGCGGTGCTGAGTCCCTTCTAAGGACGTTCTACTTAGCAAGAGCTCACTGATTGGTTGAGCAACAAGGGGTTCAAAATCTGAAAGTGTGAGGGCAGCAGAGAAACATACAGAGCCTACAGATAGAAAGTGTCCATCCATAGCGTATGTGTTAAACCATTTCTCTTTTGTCTGTCATAATTGTAATTGAGTATTTGTGTATCTACAGGTTTTGAAATGTTATAGTTTAAATTGCAAAGCAGTAGATTAGAAATCCTATCTTTTCATTGCTCTTGCTCAATGTAAGTCTGTTACAACGAATAGTTATTTTCATCACTGACAAAATATGTATGAATTACTTTTGTTCTGTGTAACAGTCAGTCAGTAAATTGATCATTTTGGTGATCTCATCAGTATTGTACAAATGTATATGTTTTGTGTCACCTCTTCGATTAGTGGGAAACATTTATCAGAGCTCTCTTCCCAGTTAAGTCATGAGGGAATGTGTCATGGTAATACTATTGAATGCCACGGAAGATGACTAAATTCTCTCATTGAAGATGATCATTGCCTGGCATTTGCGTATCATGAATGTTTCTTGCTATTATTACCCGAAGCTTGAATGCAATCCATGTCTTGCTAAACATGGGCATGGAATGCTTCAGTTTCTGAGGAGACTTATGTGTATGGTAGACCCTCAGAATGAGCATCACGCTTGCTCATGGCAAAAGCCTGCACATGGAGTCTTTCAATAAGGAGAGGCTGCTATGCGGCAGCAGCCCCTCAATTCTGGTGTAGTAGCCACGGGAATGGCCCTTTATGGGTAAGAGGCATTGTAGATGCAAGGTCAGGTCCAGTGACAAATAAAGTTCGGGTAGGTGTGACAGTCTTGAACAGGCACAGCGATGAAATGAAAGCTGCAAACTTGCAAATGGTGTTGGAACAAAGCTTGCCTGGTTCCTCAACTGCCTTTCCAACTGTTCTGGAATCTATTGGTTCTTCCTCTCCATGAAGCATTGAAGATATTTCAAAATCTGAGATGGTCATGACGAATGTTGCAACCTCATCGCCTTTGATGTCTAAAGAAGAGAATGAATTTCTTCCAAAATGCTCCAGGTGCAAGAGTTGACTTACTGTGCATTACACACCACATATGAGAGACAGAGTTGGAGGAACCTGATCCACTGCTAAAATGCTCCAGTTGGAGCTACAAAAAAGAAAGAACAGCCCTATGTCCTCAGACTCACAGGGGAGGCATTTGTGATTGTAATGAGGTCTGCCATTTGAACCTCCATAGAATATGAGTTCCCTGATAGGTGCTGTTAACTTGGTCCAATCAGAGAACCCTGGCTGACATAGATAACAGGAGCGTCAGAGGTTCTGTTCACTTTGAGAGCTGGCTCTGAGGAAGCTGGATCAGTATCAAGGTCCCTGCATGTGTAAGTAAAGGCTGAAATGTCACCAACTTCTACAGAGTTATTTCATATGGTAGTAATAAACTAGAGAATTATCGACCACTGATTTGTTCATCAGTGGTAGGAAAACTATTGGGCAAAATTCTGAAGGAGAGAATTAATCATCATTTAGAGCGGCAAGATTTGATCAGAGATAATCAGCATGGCTTTGACAAAGGGAGGCCTGACAAATTTGATTGAATTTTCCAGAAGGTAACCAGGTGTGTAGATGATGATTGTGCAGTTGATGTAACTTACAAGGATTTCAGCAAAGCCTTTGCCAAGATCCCACATGGGAGACATATAAAGAATATAAAAGCACATGAGATCCAGGGTAAGTTGGATCCAAATTTGACTTATTAATAGGAGACAGCGAGTGTGGTGATGGAGGGCTGTTTGTGTCTCTGGAAGCTGACATCCTGTGGCATACCACTGGGATCTGTGCTGGGTCCCTTATTGTTCATGTTACTATGTACAAATGATATAGAAGAAAATGGTGGGAGTGGGGGTGTGGGATGTGGTTAGAATGATAAGTAAATTTGCAGATGACAAAAATTGACCTCGTAGCTGACAGTGAGGAGGATGGCCTTAGGTTACAGAGGATTGGTCACATGGGGTGATGCACTTTGCAAGAAGGCACAAGACAAGGGAGTACTACATGGCAGGGCACTGGAAAGCTCAGAAAAAGAAAGGAATTTTGGGACACTTGTCAACAAATTTTTGAAGGCAACTGGACAGGTTGATGGGGTAGTTAGGAAGGCATATGGAACACTTGCCTTTATCAGTTGTTGCATAGATTATAAAGCAGGAAGATTATGTTGGAGCTGTGCAGGACTTTGTTTAGGCCACAGCTGGAGTATGGTATGCAGTTCTGGTCAATGCACAATAGAAAGGATGTGATTGCACTGAGATAGTGCAGAAGTCATTCACTAGGATATTACCCAGGATGGAGTATTTCAGCTGTGAAGAGGGGTTGGATAAGCTCAGGTTGTTTTCTTTAGATTGGAGAATGCTAAGGGGGATTCTAATAAAAATGCATAAGATTATAAAGAACAAGAACATGGTGAATAGAAAGTGGTTGTTTTCCTTACTTGAAAGGTCAATGACAAGGAGCATAATTTTAAGGTGAAACACTGGAGAAAAAGTCTTTTCACCCAGAGAATCTGGAATGTACTGTTGGGAGGGTAGTTGAGGTGGTAACCTCTAAAATGTACATGGATGAACAACTGAAGTGTCATAGCATTCAAGACTTTGGGCAAATAAGTTGAATTTGAAAGTTAGATAGATTTATAATACTTTTGTTGATGCAGACTTGGTAGGCTGAGGGCCTCGTCTGTACTATATGATTCTGCAAAGTATGTGAAATCGAAATGTAATTAATACAGGTTTTAAATTATTTTTATCTGCTTCTCCTACAGGCACATGCAGTTTCAACCCCAGTTGATAGGAATAGGTCAGCCACGGCAGAATTAGCAACTTCTACAGAAAAAGGTATCTCATTCATAAAATTATATAAGTGGACTCATTTAACTAATACTTCGGGATTTGTAAATTATTGTTATCAATCCAGAATTTTCTGCATTGGTAATTCTGGCAGAGAATTTCCCAAGTTAAGCCATTATGCTCCAAATCCTCCAGTTGTGAACTGATGCAGTAGTTGGTTGAAAAACTAATTTGAGTGAACCATAATGAGAGCACTGGTAACTCACTTATGGTAAAGCCAGTGGAGTTATGGCTGAGATAAGATCAGCCTCAGATACGATTGTGTTCTTATTCAATGGAGAAGCAGGCTCAAGGGGCTGAATTTTCTACTCCTCCTCCTAGTTTTTATGTTCAGATGCAAGTCATAGGTTTTTAGCATGCTTACACAGAATTGCCACTGACTGGTGTTTTCTTAAGTTAGTTTTACTTATACTTTGATAAATGTGCATAAGTTTAAAAAACTGTCTCTGATTTGTGGATGTTTATTTTTAACCAAAATAGCATAATCCCTTACTTGAGCTTCAGGTATTTTGCTAAAAGGTTGTTCTTCCATGAATTCTGTTTTTAGTTATTTCAGTGCTCTAGATGGGAACTAGCTATTTTGGTCCTAGAGTTCACCAATTTAAGATTATAAGTTGGGCCTGCAATGCTTGCTGGGTGATACATATACACACCTGTCCTCTGTAGGCAAAAAGAATTTGTCCAGATATTGCAACTATGTTGAATTAAGCAAAAGTAATGGGGGAGCAGTAGAACCCTGGCATAGTCTCAATGGCATTGTTGTGCAAATTAGAGATGACTTGTCAACATAACAGCACCCTTTTCTCATGTAGTATAAATTGTCACTCCCTTTGAGTTGTGGCATTCTGCTCCAATGAGTTCCAGATGAATAGCTTTAACAATATCTCTTTTCTCAGTGATACGTGGCTTCTGTACAGTGAAGTGACTGTTGGTTGTGATTAATTTTTAAGTAATCATTTCCTAGTGACCAATATATCCACTGAATTGCATACACATAAGAAAAGGTCAACCTGTTATCTTTTTTTAAATAGGTACTTCTGCACTGATTGATATGCGATTTTATAATGATCTGATGAGCCTTGTGCCGCTGGAATGCCTGTCTGTGCCTTTAATATTGTACTGTGTACTGGAGCAGGTTTGTAAGTGTTCATTCACCATGTAGCTTGATGATATGGTCCCTAGTTAGCTTATTATTTCTCAATTTACACTATATAATTCTTCATTTAGTTCATTTCTGTCAATGTCGTTTAGTATCTGGGCTTTGGAAGCTTTAGAACATAGAACATAGAACATAGAAAAATACAGTGCAGTACAGGCCCTTTGGCCCTCGATGTTGCGCCGATCCAAGCCCACCTAACCTACACTAGTCCACTATCCTCCATATGCCTATCCAATGCCCGTTTAAATGCCCATAAAGAGGGAGAGTCCACCACTGCTACTGGCAGGGCTTTCCATGAACTCACGACTCATTGAGTAAAGAATCTACCCCTAACCTCTGTCCTATACCTACCACCCCTTAATTTAAAGCTATGCCCCCTCGCAATAGCTGACTCCATACGTGGAAAAAGGTTCTCATGGTCAACTCTATCTAAACCCCTAATCATCTTGTACACCTCTATCAAGTCACCCCTAAACCTTCTTTTCTCCAATGAAAACAGCCCCAAGTGCCTCAGCCTTTCCTCATACGATCTTCCTACCATATCAGGCAACATCCTGGTAAACCTCCTCTGCACCCGTTCCAGTGCCTCTACATCCTTCCTATAGTATGGCGACCAAAACTGCACACAATACTCCAGATGCGGCCGCACCAGAGTCTTATACAACTGCAACATGACCTCAGGGCTCCGGAACTCAATTCCTCTACCAATAAAAGCCAGTACGCCATATGCCTTCTTCACCGCACTATTTACCTGGGTGGCAACTTTCAGAGATCTGTGTACATGGACACCAAGATCCCTCTGCTCATCCATATTACCAAGTATCCGACCATTAGCCCAGTACCCCATCTTTTTGTTACTCTTACCAAAGTGAATCACCTCACACTTACCTACATTGAACTCCATTTGCCACCTTTCTGCCCAGCTCTGCAACTTATCTATATCCCGCTGTAACCTGCCACATCCTTCCTAACTGTCAACAACTCCACCGACTTTTGTATCATCCGCAAACTTGCTCACCCAACCTTCTAGCCCCTCCTCCAGGTCATTTATAAAAATGACAAACAGCAATGGTCCCAAAACTGATCCTTGCGGAACCTTGTTACTATGTAGTTACTAGGGTTATCCCTACTCCCCTTCTTGAACAAGGGAACCACATTTGCTATCCTCCAGTCTACTGGCACTATTCCTGTAGACAACGAGGACATAAAAATCAAGGCCAATGGCTCTGCAATCTCCTCCCTTGCTTCCCAGAGAATCCTAGGATAAATGCCATCAGCCCCAGGGGACTTATCTATTTTCACCCTTTCCAGAATTTCCAACACCTCTTCCCTACATACCTCAAAGCCGTCCATTCTAATTAATTGTGACTCAATATTCACATCTTTACATAGGCCGCCCTCTTCCATTTAACAAGGGATTCCAATTCCTTATTAAACCACGGCTCCCTCACACAACCCTTTCCTCCCTGCCTGACAGGTACATACTTATCAAGGACACTCAATAGTTGCTCCTTGATCGTGAAGTCCAATTGTAAATCACAGTTTCGTTGACACTTGGTTATAAAGGAATAGATCACAGAAAGGTTTTTCAAGGGGATGCTGTCTGTGATTTGTATTCCACGTGCAGAAGTCATGTAAACAATTCCTGTTCTTTGCAACAAAATTTTTATTCTTAATTAGTCTTGTTTGGTATACAGATATTATTCTCTAAAACTGCAATAAGCAATTAATGTCAATGTGAATTGCAGTCTGAGTAAAAGAGCAAACTGGAAGCTCAGAAACCTTTGTTCTTTAGATATTAGCAATTTTAGTTCTATGCATTTTGGTTTTGCACTACTGCCAGTGCCCTCCTCTTCTCTATGGATAGGAATAAGCTGTTTGGCCCCTTGAGCCTATTCCATAATTCAGTACGATCATGGTTGATCCAGCACTTCTCATGTCCACTTTCCTGCCCTTTCCTCATAATCCGTGCTTCCCCTACTGATAAGAATCTACCTATTCAGCCTTAAATGCACACAAGGATTCTATTCCCACAGCTGTATGTGAACACGCTTAACCCTCTGGGAGGAGAAATTTCTCCTCCTCAGTCTTAAATTAGGCCCTTAAATCTAAGGCCATGGTCTCTGGTCCTAGACTCTCCCAGAAGGAGAAGCATACTCTCAGCATTCACTCTGTCAAGCCCCATAAGTATCCTTTAATGAGATCACTGCTCATTCTTCTTAATTCCAATGAGGAGAGTGCTAATCTGTTTTGAGAAAGTGAGGACTACAGATGCTGGAGATCAGAGTCGAAAAATGTGGTGCTGAAAAAGCACAGCTAAGGAGCAGGAAACTGGATGTTTCGAGCATAAGCTCTTAATGAAGAGCTTATGCTCGAAACGTTGACTCTCCTCCTCGGATGTTGCCTGACTGTCTATGCTTTTCCAGCACCACAATTTTCGACTCTCAATCTTTTTAACCTAAGCTTGTAAAACAATCTCTCCATCCTAATGAACCTTCTCTGAACTGGGTCCAATGAAATTTTATTTTTTCCCAAATAAAGAGACAAAAACAGCTTCAGTGTTTCAGACTGTGGTCTCACCAGCACCTGGTACAGTTGCAGTAAGGCTAATTTACTGTTATATCCCAACCCCCTTGAAATAAAAGCCAACATTCCACTAGCCTTCCTGATTATCCACTGTGCCAATGTGCTAGTTTTCTGTATTTTGTACACAAATACCCCCAAATACTTTTATATTTCTTCTTTCTGTTGTTTTTCTTAGACAATTAAAGAGTAAAGGTTTCTAGTATGCCTTAGTTTTTACTGTTTCCAAAACAAAAGTTGTAATTCTATTTTTTTATGTAACTTGCAGAGCAACACTGACAGTCCAGAAGGAAATAGTTTCCTGTTAGAGTTATAAAGTCATAAAGCATGGAAACAGACCCTTTGGCCCAACTCATCCATGCTAATCAGGTTTCCTAAACTGAACTAGTTTCATTTGCCTGCACCTGGTCCATACCCCTCTAAACATTTCCTATTCATGTACCTATCGAAATATCTCTTAAATGTTTTAAGTGTACCCACCCCTAGCACTTATTCTGACAGCTCAATCCATATATGCACCATCCTGTGCGTGAAAAAGTTGCCCCTCCAGTCCGTTTAAATCTTTTGCCTCTCATTTTAAACTAGTTTTGGACTCTCCCTACCCTGGGAAAAAGACATTGGCTATTCATTTTATCTGTGCCCCTCATGGTTTTATAAATCTCTACATGGTCATGCTTCAGCCTCAATGCTCCAATCCCAGACTATCCAGCCTCCCCTTATAACTCAAACTTTCTAGTTTCGGTAACATTCTTGTAAATCCTTTTTTGCAGCTTTTCTAGTTTAATAACGTCTTTCCAAAGCAGGGCAGCCAGAAGTATACGCAGTATTCCAAATGTGGTCTTAATAATCTCTTGTATAGCCATAACATGACGTCCCCGTAGTCAATGTTCTCACTGATGAAGGCAAGTGTGCCAAATGCTTTCTACACCTGCTACCTGTCACACCACTTTTTAAGGATGTGTGTACCTTTACCCATAGATCTCTCTGTTCAATAACACATACCAGGTCTCTACTATTAACTGTATGAGTCCTGCCCTACTTTGTCTTACCAAAATGCAACAACTTGCATTTATCTGAATTAAACTCCATTCCTCAGCTTACAGGCCCAGTTGATCAAGATCTTGTTGTAGTCTTAGAAAATCTTCTTCACCGTTCACTATACCACCAATTTTGATGTCATCCTCAAATTTACTAACCATGACTCCTGCATTCTCCCAATTCGTTTTATATAAATGATGAACAACAGTGGATCCAGCACCAAGCCGATTCCATCACTGCATTATGGAATGCTCTAAGCATAAACATTCAAAACCATGCTTCTTTAGCTTGGTCCCAACAGAAGCATTGTGGCTAAAGATGCAGTACATGGACTGAGCAATTCAAGATGGTAGCTCACTGCCTCCTTCTCAAGGACAGTTTGGAATGGGGAACAAAGTCTGATCATGCCAGCGATGTTCACATCCCATTGAAAGAGTTATTTAAAAATCTGCAGCCCTATGCTTACATTTAGCAGTGAGAAGAATCATTTCATTGAAATCGTACAATTGCATATTTTCTAAATAAATGTGGGAAAATCAGCTCTGTCACATTTGCAAATCCAAGGAACTGATACTAAGTGTTGCATAAGTCTACAGAATACCATATTATTTAAAACTAATTGCTGAAACTCATCTGAACCACTCTCATATCCCCGTTCACAGATCCAGAGAACTTCACAATCATTGTTCGATTAGGTTTTGAATTCTGAGCATCAGGATACCAAGATGTCAAATATTATTGCCTTAAAATACATCGGATTGTCTCTGTGGTTTTGTTCCATTTGATAGTGTAACTCAAATCTTCATTATTATTAGAATAACAAATAGATTTGTTTCTGTGATAGTTTGCTTCAACTAATATAGAAGGACATAGCAAAAACAGCTAATGCTCTGAGATGACTTTCAAACACTTCAGATCATCACCTACCTCTTGTTACATGCAGGTTATTGCAACAAAAGAAAGTCTAACTCCTCCAAGTGAAAGTATTCCAGTACCAAGACAAGATGGACTGGACCAGATTCTGGTAGATTACATGATATCCACTGTGCTTGGCCTTGCAATGTCCGAAGAGGAGAAACAGGTACTGACAGATCATATTATATTACAATACAGATAAAGAGAACATCTTACTGTGATCCATGTTTGCTTAAAATGCATCATGAGACAATAATAAAATATACAACTATAAATATATGCTCTGGCCCGAATGGAGAATGAGGAAGTGGGGTGGAGATGATTTGAATTGGGTCATTAAAGGAACGTTAAATAGCTGACAATAAATGACAAACCAATATAATTTAATTAAGATTATATTATAAAGTTTTATTTTGTACGTTGAACATTAGAATCCCTATAGTGTGGAAAGAGGTCATTCAGCCCATCGAGTCTGCACCGACCCTCCAAAAAGGATCCCATCCAAACCCAGTCCCCTCCTCTATCCCTGTAGTCCTGTATTTACCATAGAGAATGCACTGAGCCTGCACATCCCTGGACACTACAGAAAATTTAGCATGGCCAAGCCATCTAACCTGCACATCTTTGCACTTGCCAAAGCAACCAGTATAAACCACGCAGACACAGAGAGAATGTGCATACTCCATACATTCAGCCACCTAAAGCTGGAGTTGAATCCGGGTCCCTTGTGCTGTTAGGCAGCATGCTTACCATTGAGCCATCAAGCTGCTTTGTTATATTAGGCTTATTTATTTTAATTTTTGCAAAACTTCTCTTAACATGATAATGTATGGAATATAATATCTTTAAATTTGTTTTATTCAGCAATTTTATGTTTGAGGCAAGGGAAATTGAGGGGAGATTTTATGATAGCATACAATTTATGACCGATCTAGATAAGGTAAACAGAAAATGTTCCCATTTGTTGGTGCAAAGACAAAGTGCACAGATTTAATATTTTAGAGAAGATTTTCATAAGAGGTGAAAGAAGAACTCTTTTACTTAAATTGGATATTGTCTATGAGTAGGTGAGGTACAGCTGATTAGTGATTTCAACTGAAAATCGGATGGACATGAGGGAAATGAAGAGGCAGCGCTACCAGAATACAGAGAACTGGACTGACTGCATTGCTCTATAAAGAGTAATGGGCCATTTGCCTCCTCATATATTGAAGTTACTCTCTGAGCCTATAATTCTGGAATCCAAAATCAGATCAAAACTTTCTGTTGGAGAAAAGATTGTGGCATCATAAGCAATGTACAAATGAGCATGAAATTACAAAGAGCTATTGATAGATTAAGTGAATGGGCATAACTGTGATAAATGAATTTCAGTGAAGACAATCATGAGATCATCATTTGAGATCTGGAAAGGATACAGCAAGGTACATTTAAGTGTTGAAAAACTAGAAACAGTGGAGATCCAAAACAGTTTGTCTGTACGTGGATCATTAACATATCATGAAGGCACAGAAAATAATCAAGAAGTCTAAGAAATGCTGACCTTTATGTTAAGAAGAGCTGAATACACTAGGGTAGAATTCAAGTAATATCATTTCTGGTTGAGAAGACACATAGCTAGCCGTTCTGAACAATATACTTTAAGAAGGATATTTTGGCCTTATCAGAGTACAGCATAGACTCACCAGAATTATTCTTGAACTCCAACGTTTGAAGTATAAGGAGAAGTCTCACAAACTAGGGTTTAAAATTTAGGAGAGTAAGGAGTGATTTCATTAACATTTTCAAGACACTAAGGAGAAACTGATATGATTGATAGAGAAAAACTATCACTGTTGTGGAGTCTAGGACCAAGAGCTGAGGTCTAAAATGTGGAGCCAGACATTTCAGAAATAAAATTATACGCAAAAGATTCTAAAAGTTTGATACTTCCTCAAAGGGTACTGGATCTGCATCAGTTGTAAATTTTCTGACTTATAGATTTTTGTTATCCAAAGTTTCGAAGGAATGTGGAGAAAGGCAAATAAGTGGAAACGGGTTGTCGATTAGCAGTGACCTCACTGATTTGGTGAAATAGACTTGAGGGACTTAATGGCCTAAAAACAGAAAGTGCTGGAGAAACTCAACAAAGTATGGCAGGATTAGATTAGATTAGATTAGATTAGATTAGATTACTTACAGTGTGGAAACAGGCCCTTCGGCCCAACAAGTCCACACCGCCCCACCGAAGCACAACCCACCCATACCCCTACATTTACCCTTTATCAATTTAGCATGGCCAATTCACCTGACCTGCACATCTTTGGACTGTGGGAGGAAACCGGAGCACCCGGAGGAAGCCCACGCAGACACGGGGAGAATGTGCAAACTCCACACAGTCAGTCGCCTGAGGCGGGAATTGAACCCGGGTCCTTGGCACTGTGAGGCAGCAGTGCTAACCACTGTGCCACCGTGCCGCCCCTGATGGTGAGAGAAACAGAATTAACATTTTGTGTCCAATCATAGATAGAATCCCTACAGTATGGAAACAGACCCTCCATCCCAACAGGTACACACCATCCCTCCGAAGAGTAACCCACCCAGACCCATTCCCCTACTCTATTGTCCTACATTTACCCTACATTTACAAATCCATGAACACTATGGGCAATTTAGTATATGGCCAATTCACTTAACATACACATCTTTGATTGTGGGAGGAAACGAGAGCACCCAGAGGAAACGCACACAGACATGGAGAGAATGAATAATCTCCAACAGACAGTCACCCAAGCCTGGAATCGAACCTGGGTTCCTGGCACTGTGAGGTAGCAGTGCTAGCCATTAAGCCACCATGCCATCCACTGATTCTGAAATAAAGAAGAATTTTGTTTATGAGGGTAGTGAATTTGTAAAATTGTTCACAGCAAACGGCTGTGAAGACTAGCTTGTTAACTACGGAGGAACCTCTGTTATCCACCATTTGATTAGCCAAATTTCAGATTATCCGAACTAGATCATAAGGTCCTGATGCTTGGCTAAATTGTGCTATCCAGCATTCGATTATCCAAACAAACTACTCACTGCCCATATTGTTCGGATAATCGAGCTTCCTCTCTATATTCAAGGATGAGATAGATGTCTCATCAGTAATGGAATTAAGGACTATGAGGAAAAGGCTGGAAACTGGGGATGAGGGTGATCAGATTAGCCAGAATCTCATTTAATGGCTGACTTCTGCTCCTATGTCTTACAATCCTGTGGTTTTAGCTATTAGCTATAATATCCTTTTTAGCTATTGCTTTCTGCACTCTCTTCATTGAACCAGGCTTAATTTCCCATCTTAGATTACGATAGAGCGGTGATATGCTGGGCCAAGAGTTTTCAGGTAGTACTTGAGTAGATTCTGTTGCTGATGATGGCCAGCAGCACCTTATGGATGCCCAGTTTTTGATTTACTGGATCTGATTAAGGACATTCCCTGTAGCATGGTTAAAGTGCCTCACATTGTGATGCCATGTATCCTCAATATAGAGATGGGACTTTGTTTCATAGTCCTTGTGAAGACAGTCACCCATACCAATATTGGTGTGGATGCACACATCTGCAACAGGATGATTAGTGAGGACAAGGCCAAGTAGATTTTTCCCTTTTGTTGGTTCTCTCACAACTGCGCAGACCCAACCTAGCACCTAAATCCTTGAGGATTCCTCCAGCTTGGTCAGTAGTTGTACAACTGAGCTGGTAGACATTGAAGTCACAGACCAGGGTACATTCTGTGCCCTTGCCATTCTCAGAGCTTCCTTCAAGCTGTGTTCATATTTAAACTGATGCCATGAGACTTCATGGGGTCTGCAATGTTGAGGGCTCCCAGGTCAACTCCATCCTGACAGTAAACCACTGTTTCACCACCTTTAGTGAATCAATCCTGCTGGTAGGCGAGGGTATGCTGATGGTGACATTGCCTATTCAGTATGATTCTGGGAGTATGACTATGTCAGGCGGTTGCTTGAGTAATCTGTAGGGCAGTTCTCCAAAATTTGTCACGAGCCTCCAGTTGTTTTTGATGAGAACTTTGTAGCGTCAATGGGGCTGGACTTACCAGTATCAGGGAGGCCTCAGACATATCCAGCTTTTTCCTCAGCTTAGGATTCCTCACTAATGTGGTCGACAAGGTCCTTAGGCCCATCAAAGCCAATCCCCATACTTCTGCCCTCACCACTTCCTCTCCCTTCTATAACAATAGGGTCCCCCTTGTCTTCACTTGCCACCTCACCAGCCTCCGTATTCAAAGAATCATAAGCCACCAATCCTCCCACAGAATGCCACCATCAGAAATGCATTGCTCTCCCCTCAATTGTTTGCATTCCTCAGGGACCAATCCTTCTGCGGCACCCTGGTCCACTCCTCCTCACTCCCAATACCACCTCACATGTCCATAGCACCTTTCCAAGCAATCACAGAATGTGTAATGCTTACTGTTTACCACCTCCCACTTCACTATCAAAGGCCCCAGCTGCACTTTCCAGATGAAGCAGCAATTTCCCTGCACTTCCTTCAGTCTAGCATACTGCATTCATTGCTCACTCTCCTCTGCATTGTGGAGATGAAAGGCACTCTCGGTGACTGCTTTGTGGAACACCTTCAGTCTATCCATGAAAATTACCCTGAGCTTCCAGTTGCCTGCCACATCAACAGACCACCTTGTCCTCATGCCAACATTTCAGTTTCAGACCTGCCGCGGTGAAGCTTAACGCATGCTTGAGGAACAGTACATCACCTACTGCCTTACAGCCTTCGGGACTCAACATTGAATTTAACAATTTCAGAGGATGAACATCTTTCTCCATTTTTGTTACTGAAGTAACTTCACAGAAGCCAGTATCCCATCATCAAGTCGACCTTTATTTACACATGCGTGGCATTTGATACTGATCTAACTTCCTCAGAGCAAGCTCTCAGAGCGAACATAACCTCTGACATTCCTGTCAGTCCAGGCTTTTATATCTGTCAGCCCAGGCTCTTTGATTGAACCAGCCCTAATCAGGGAGCTCATTCTGTTGAGGTCCACCTGGCTGACCTTGTTATAACCACTACACTTAGCCACCCCCCAACATCCCCAGTTCTTGTTTGGTATAGGTTTCTTCCAGACAAACTATTTTTAACTATTCTTCCTGATTATTGGCATCCTTCAGTACATGCTGTTCTCCGGCTTCCATTCAGCAATTCCTTTGTTTTCGTCTCTTTCTTTCCTCTCTCTGGATACTGCTTCCATCTATTTGACTCATTCCTTCCCTGCAGTGCGCAACCCACATCTTGTCATCAGCATTAGAAAAACTGTTTTCCAGCTGCTTTCACTTCCAAAGAAGAATCACTGGACTTGAAGTATTACCTCGGTTTTTCTCTCCACAGATGCTGCAAGACCTGCTGATATTCTCCAGTACTTTCTGATTTTGTCCCTCCAAAGCTATTCTTTTTTTTTTCCCCCAGATATTGGTACAGAGGAATTTGCAACTCACATGCCTCATGTGAGATAGTAGGAGACAAAATGGCAGCCCAATGGTAAATAGCAGAAATTGATGTCAAAATCGCTACAGCAAGTTAATTCCTTCTATAAGTCAGAAGATTTCAACAAATGTGTAAATGTTGTTACTGGGTTCTACTTTTGAGAAAAGCAGGAGGCTGAAAGAACATAGCAAGCAAGGCAACATCAGGAGGTGGAGAAGTCACCATTTCAGATGTGACCCTTCTTTAGGACTGGGAGTGGGGATAAGTGGAGTTGCAGATAAAGTGGGGCAGATGGGGAGGGTTTTGGGTGGAGGTAAGGGCGAAATAATGAAACACAGGTCAAGGATACAGTCTTGTTGAACGATGGGAGGAACAAATTTGGTTGGTAGCTGGAAGGAAGCATCGGTCAGAGGTTTGGAAGGGAGGGGGAAGGGCCAGAAAGGGAGGTGGGGGGATATGAAGGGAGGTTATTAGAAATTAGAGAACTCTATGGAGATCGATGTGGTCTCCTCTACATTGGGGAGACAGGATGCAAACTCGCAGAACGTTTCAGGGAACATCTCTAGGACACACGCACCAAACAACCCCACCACCCTGTGGCTGACCACTTCAACTCTCTCTCCCATTCCACCAATGACATGCAAGTTCTGGGCCTCCTCCACCGCCAAATCCAAGCCACCCAACACCTGGAGGAAGAACTCATATTCCACCTTGGGATCCTCCAACCACACAGCATCAATGTTGATTTCACCAGTTTCTTCATCTTCCTTACTCCCACCTCATCCCAGATCATACCCTCCAACTCAGCACCGCCCTCTTGAAATGTCCTGCCTGTCCATCTTCTTTCCCACCAATCCGCACCACCTTATCTTCCAACCTAACACCATCGACCCCCACCTCCATCTGCCTATTGCCTTCCCAGCAACCATGCCCCCAGCCTCAACCCACCCTCCTATTTATCCCTCAACCCCTTCTCCCCCCACCACATTCCCGATGAAGGACTAAGGTTGATTCTCCTGCTCCTTGGATGCTGCCTGACCTGCTGTGCTTTTCCAGTGCTACACTTTTCGACTCTGATCTCCGGCATCAGCAGTCCTCACTTTCTCATAATGAGACAAGACTTCCTTCCCAGTAGACCATGTGTGCAAGCATGGTACATCTGGTGACACACCGACTGCTCACTGCTGTCCTACTTCTCTGCCCCTCACCCTTCAAGTTGTGTCTTCTGTCCTCCAAGGCAAGAAAGCAGTGAGGTGAGAATGTTGGCAATGACTTGGGTGTAAAGGAGGAAAAGACTATTTGTGGACCATCTTACATGGGTGCAAGAAGACAGCAGGCTAAGAATCAAGTGAGTGTTTTGGCTGTAAGATCAGCACATAGTTGTTTGGAGAGGGAATGTGTCGTACCTTGAGGGATGCTTTGTATCAAGTGATGAGTATAACAGGGTGGGAATTGGCACTCTTGTGCGTGGTCTCCAGATTGAATGTAATTTCCACCCCGAGTAAATGACTTCCATGACCATTTCCATCCACACCAACGTATTTGGTGAGATTGTCCTGTTTCACTGTCCTTGGAAGCTCACTTCCACTCTACCCTCAATTTGATCTCCATGTGAGGGTGAACATCCGAATAGGGATAGGATCAGCTGTCTTCTCTATTCCTTGGGTGATGCTTGACGTATTCATTTTCTCCTAAACTTTTATCACTTTAAATGGAAATTCCTTTCTGACTAATGTCACATTGGTAGGTGAGAGAATTTGGAGAGGGCTCTCACTTGAATAGTTCAATGAAACGGTAACTGGGACATCAGGTCCTTGACCAAATTTTTTGTACTGCTGTACCAGAAATTAAGATGGCATGACTCCACCCTTTGTCCTGGAACATATTTGTCTGATCCTACTGCAGAGATTTATTTATTGGTAACAAATGCCTGAGGTAAAGATAATGTGAAAACAAAAAAATCTTGACCCCTGAATAACATTTTCCACCTTTAAAACTTTTGTACAGAAAATAATTGAGGAGTTTAAGGAACCTTCGCAGAAGCAACTATCTAATTCATCCAGGCATACATTATTCCAAGAAAACTCTATAGACCAGGCAAGTAATAAAATCTGACTCTTCTATCATTTATCTGGTAATGCATGTACCCTGCTTTAGTTCTTTCTTGTTGCATTTTGATATTTTATTAGTTTTTGTGGAACCAAATCCAACATCAGCGATCATCTCCCCAGTCAAATTTACTGAGCAGCAGTAATTATTCTTCAATGTTTTTAATTTTTAAAGACATTTGTCCATGATATGTGGATGTCATTGGCTAGGCCAGTATTTATTGTGTATCCCTGATTGACCTGGAGAAACCGCTGCAGCCATTGGGGTGTAGTGACATCTGCAGTGCTGTTAGAAAGGCTGTTCCAGGATTTTGAGCTAGCGACAGTGAGTATGACATTGTTTCATGTTGGGATGGTGTATGACTTGGTGGGGATTGTACAAGTAGTAGAGATCCTTGCACCTGCTACCTTTGTCCTTTTAGATGGTAGAGGTCATGGAGGAGAAATCTGGCTGAGTTACTGCAGTGAACCTTGTAGACTGTATACCACTGCATTGTGGGTGAAGGATGTTAATGTTGAAGGCAATGGAGGAGAGTAGACTGATTTGTCCTGGATGATGTCAAGCTTCTTGAGCTTTGTTGGAGTTGTTCTGATTCAGGCAGGTGGATAGTATTCCTCCTAACTTATGTCTTGTAGATGGTGCATAATCACTGGGGAGATAGGAGGTGAGTTACCTAGTACAGAATTCCCAGCCTGAATTTGTAGTCAAATTATTGATAAGGTTAATCCAGTTTGGGTTCCAGTCAATGGTAACCCCAGCATGATAACAATAGGGAATTCAACAGCAATATTGCCATCGAAAGTCAAAGGGGTGATAGTTAAATTCTCCCTTGTTGTAGAAAATTTATGTCTGGCACTTGTGTGTCACCAATGTTATTCGCAACCTAATAGCCCAAACCTGAATGTTTTCCGAGTCTTGCTGCATTTGGATACAGACTATGGTGCTAAACATTGTGCAATCATCAGCAAACATCTGACTTGTGACCTTATGATAAGCAGCTGAACATGGTTGAGATGATTGATCTCCAGCAACTATCAGCATTTTTATGTTAGGTATAATAATAATTGGTGGTTAATTTTTCCCAATTCCCAATTATTACGATTTTGCTAAGATTCTTGATGTCATTCTCAGTTGAATGCTATCTTGATTTCAATGCTAGTTGCTTTCACCTCAAACCTGGATTTCAACTCTTCTGTCGATATTTGTACCAAGGCTGCAATAAGGTCAAGAGCTAAAACAAGCATCAATGAGCAGTTTGTTCCTTTGCAAATACTGCTGAATAACAATGTCAGTGACCCCTTTCAGTTTTTTACCGTACTGACAATCAAGAATAGACTGAAAAGGTAGTAATTGACAATTTCCATTTGTCTTAGTTTTTGTGCACAGGGTATACATGTACAATTTTCCACAGTATCAAGTAAATGTCAAAATTGGAGTTATACTGGAACAGCTTGGCTTAGGTTGTTCTAGAACCCTAGTCTTCAGCACGATCATCAAAATGTTGACCAAAGCCTTTACAATATCAATTACCTTCAACTGTTTCTTGATATCATGTGAAATGAATCAAATTTGTTGAAGACTGGCATCTGTGATGCTGAGAATCTCAGGAAAAGTAAAAGATATATGTGTCACCTCCCACCTCTGTCTTGCTGATATGTATTGGCTGTCTCAAAATTTTAAACTTTAACTTCAGTTGTTCACTCCATGGACTCTATGTGTGAATTATATCTACAATGTCAATTAAAGAGCTTATGAGAAGTGAAAAGGTGCTTTATGAAATAGTAATGACATTTTTAAGAATGAAACTGAAGTTAAGCATGGACTGAAGCAAGCATGTTAACACAAATGAATATGATCAAATATTATCAAAACGGTGACTATTTTTATGTCCTTAATATTATTAACTAGAGTTGAGGAATAAATTATATGTTATTGCTATATATTCTTTCACAATGTATGTGAAAGGTAGAATGTGCATTTAGAACTTTTTTATGAGTAAGAATTCCATACTTTTTAAATACAATTAGAAATTATTAACATAACTCCTGTGTATTTCTCCATGAATAGGAAGATGTTAGAGGGATATGGGCCAAATACTGGCAAGTGGGACAAGGTCAGTTTAGAATATCTGGTTGGCCTGGATGAGTTGGACCGAAGGGTCTGTTTCAATTATGTTTAACTCTATGACTCTACGACTGAAGGTTCATACTTGTTTCACTTGTTGTAATGTATGCAGATTTTTTCAGATGAAGAAATTTCTTACCAAATTTCAAAAAATCCAGAACCACAAGAGGATGTCCAGAAGCCTGTACTCGAGAAAGAACAACAGGTACCTCCACAAATTCCACTAAAGTACAGACAGATAACCAAAAAAATATTTTGTGTTTATGCCTTTCTTATGACTAATTTGTACGCAGGCAACAATTAATGAATTACATATGTCAGAATTTGCACACACAATTTACACCTGTAGATATTTAAGATCAGTTGAAAGTAATACTATACACACTTACAGATTGGAAAATACCAGCAATTCCATCAAATTTGCTCATTACCGCTGGAGTATCATGATCTAGCACCACCAACTCCTCAGCCCTTGCCCAGAGCTTTCAGCTATATATTCTGCAAGAAATTGTACCTAAAACGTTAGCTTGACTTTTTCCTACTCTTCCAGTTGTTTATCCATTCTTGTTCTGTATCTATTCAAAATTCTATCACAGGGTTAAATTTAGGTTTTCTTCTTTTTAAAATATGAATATATACCTTTAGAGAGTTGTGAACCTGTGGAATTCTCTCTCTCAGAAAGCTGGTGGGGCCAATTCATTAGATAGATTCAAAGAGAGTTGGATGTGGCCCTTGCAGCTAAAGCGATCAAGAGATATGGGGAGAGGATAGGACTGGGATACTGAGATTGCATGATCAGCCATGATCACATTGAATGGTGGTGCAGGCTCGAAAGGCTCAGTGGGCTACTCGTGTAGCTAGTTTCTATGTTTCTACATATTTCTTCAGTAAAATATATAATGTTATCCAGTAAAACCATGGCTGGGAGTCCTATTTTTGTTTACCAACACATTCCATTTATATCAACAAATATTTGGTGTGTCTTGACAATGAATAATTCTTAACTTATTAATTCTGATTTGAGTATAATATGCCCTAACATTTGATGTTATTACACAGATAATAATTGAAGAGTTAAACAAAACTGAACAAAAGGGATCACATGATGAGCCTAAACAGCCCTTGCTTCTTAATCTCCATGATGCATTGACGTGGCGGACACATCACCTGAAGGTAGCCTATTTATGTGTGTGTGAGGGAAACACAGATGGATTCACTGTTTTTCATGCTTTGGCATTCAAGGGTTTGTTTATCATAAAATTATCATCTCAACTACGACATCATCAGTGTAGGTGACAATTATTTAATGAAGTGAATCAAAGCATCCGAGCAATCTGTTGAGCATAATGACCAAGCACCCATGATTAACCATGTTTATCTTTAGTAACTTGTTTACCTGGCTGGATAGAGGGAGATAGCAACCTCTCCCTCTATGTCTGCAAAACTAAAGAGCTCATCATTGACTTCATAAAGAAAGGGGGAAGATAAGCCTCTACCAACATCAATGGAGCTGAGATGGAGAGTGTCGAGAATGTCAAGTTCCTAGGAAAGAAGGTAACCAACAACCTGTCCTGGTCTTCCCACATTGATGCGATGGTCAAGAAGGCACAACAATGCCTCTTCTTTCTCAGGGGGCTAAGGAGGTTCGGCATGTACATTAAGACCCCCACCAACATCTATAAATGCCATAGAAAACATTCTATCTCGATGCATCATGACTTGGTATGGCAACTGCTCTGACCAGGACCGTAAGAAATTTCAGAAAGTTGTGTGCACAGCCCAAACCATCTCACAAGCCAGCTTCCCATCCATGGATTCCATCTGCATCTTGTCAGTGTGAAAAAACAGCCAATATCATCAAAGACCCCTCCCACCCCAGTTATGCTCTCTTCCAACCTCCCCCAACAGGCAGAAGATACAAAAGCCTAAACACACTTACCAACAGGTTCAAGAACAACATCTTACCTGTCAAATGGACCTCTCTAATTTCAAACCAATGTTGATCTGCTTTTGTGCACCTCCTATGGAACAGTAACCTTGTATGCCTCACTTTGTTTAAGCACCCTATGATCAGTATGGCCTTGTATGTTATTACCTGCCTGTATTGCAGCAAAACAAAACATTTCACTGTACCTAGGTACATGTGACAACAATGAATCAAATCAAAAGGAAAGCTGTTTTCACTTGCAAAAAGAGTATGAATGTGAGGGCATAGATTTAAAATGATGTGCAGGGAAGCAAAGGTAATGTAAGAAAACTCATTCAGTGAGCAGGAAGGGTATGGAATGCACTACGTGGAAGTATAGTGAAACCACAGAAATAATTTTTAGTCAACCAGTGACAAATCTCCTGGATGGGTGGAATTTGAAGGGATAGTTTAGGATCCAAGATGGAGATGCCGCCACTGGTCACATTCTACATGGATTTGGGAAAGGGAAATTATGTCTTACAAGCGTGTTGGCATTCGTTGGTGATGCACTTTGGAGCACAGATGAAGGAGGATTAATGATGTAGTGTTTTTGGAATTTACACGTTTTCAATAAGGTCCAAGAACAGGACATTAATAAACTAAATTAGATCACATAGGAATGGGAATAGAATTTGTTAATAAACTGAAAACAGAGAAATAAGTTGGTCATACTCCATTGGCAGGTTCTTAGTTGTGGAGTACTGAAAGGATCAGTTATCCGATTATTGGATTATTCGAAGGAGATCTCGAGGTCCCAACAGAAACATTATATCAAAGACATGTTTCCAACACTGATCGCATCTTTTGTTTACAGTGATTAAAAGTGCACTCAGTGCTGCAGAGAACAGTCCTGAACTGATGGGAGTGCAGGCACCATCTCTAAATGACTGACCTCCCGCCCTCTCTCTCTCCCCACACCTTTCCCCTGGAGTGCTACACAGGTGTGAACCCTGACCCCCCCTTCCCCAGATAATCTCTCCAACATTGTCCTGTACAAGGCAAAGATGGAAGCTGTCAAAAAGTTGCAGTAAGTGTGTGTGTATATATATATATATATATATATACACATACGCTAATTGGAGACTCACCCCCGTTTGACAGGGTTGGGGGGGCAGGTGGGCCTCGGTGTTGAATGGGGTTGGGGGCGGGCAGGGGAACGATGTTGGTTGGGGTGGGGGCGCGGGTGGGGGTTAGTGTTGGACAGGGTTTGGGGGGGGCAGTGTTGGACGGGGTTTGGGGTGGGCGGGGGCAGGAGCTTACACACGGTGTGCTGTTGCCTAGTCTGAACAAAGAGCAGGCTTTACAGAAAACTCTGAGCCCCAGAGGAAAGGCATTGAATCGATTAACTGAATAATCAGTTATCCGAATGAAGTAGTGCCTGCCCATTTCATTCGGATAATCTAGGTTCTTCTGTACATGGTTTGGAGATGCCGGTGTTGGACTAGGGTGTACAAAGTTAAAAATCACACAACACCAGGTTATAGACCAACAGGTTTATTTTGAAGCACTAGCTTTCGGACTGCTGCTCCTTCATATTCTCCCCAGTGCTCCGAAATCTAGCGCTTCCAATAAACCTGTTAGACTATAACCTGGTGTTGTGTAATTTTTAACTTAGAATAAATACAACAAGTTATTACGAAAGCAATTGCCTGTTGCCCTTTGATGCAAATGGATTTGAGTGCAGGAGTTAAGCAGTCTTGCTGCAATTGTATAGAGTGTTGGTTATACTAGATTATTGTGTGCAGTTATCTAAGGAAGGATAGGCAAGGGGGTGTAAAGGGAGTGCACAAAAAGACACCAGACTAATCCCCGGAATGACAGGTTTGTCATACAAGAAGAAATTGAGCATTCTGGGCCTGTATCTTTTCGAGTTTTGAAGTGAGTTGGAGTGATCTCATTGAAAATTTAGAAATTCCTATTCTTACACGGCATGACAGGGTAGATATGGATAGGATACCTGGTAGAATTGCAACATTTGAAAGGCATTTAAAATGCATCTGAATGGGTACATGGATAGGAAGGGTTTAAAGGGATATGGGCTAAATTCTGATAAATGGGACAAGATTAATTTAGGATATCTGGTCGGGGTGAATGAATTGGACTGAAGGGTATTTCTATGCTGTGCAGCTCTATGATTGTAAGTCTGGAATCAGTGTCAGAATATGGCGTAGGTACTTTAATACTGAGATGAAGAGGATTCATTTCACTCAGATGGAAAGGAATCTTTGTAATTTTGTAGCCAGAGGGCTTTGAAAGCACAGTTATTAAGCATGTTCAAATCAATAGATTGCTAGGAAGTAATGATGTCAAGAGATGTATACTGGAGAAAAACAATGTAGAGGTACATGGTCAACCATGAATTTTTGAATGGTAGAAAAGTTTCTGAGTCAAATAGCCTCCTCTTTCTTCCTATGTTCCTATGTGCCAGAAATTTAGTTTAACTCATTCTCTGTTTCTAAACAGAACCATATCTTTTATTTTTAAAAAGAAACAAAATTAATGAGTTAATAAGTTCTATGGGTTCTTATCTGTTTCACCTTTGCTCCACTCTCAATTTTTGCAATAAAATTATTTTACTAAAAATGGAACGACCTGACTTTTGCTGTTATTTCAGACACTGCAAGGCTTTGACCCTGGCAAGGCTGAACAGGAAATGATGAAAAAACTGCCTTTAGAAAAGTTCCTTAATTTTACTCGTCCTTCGCCTAAGGTTGATGCCAGACGTTTGGCCAGTATCCAAGAGCTTATGTACCATTGCACCAATGGTGAGATATTGCAGCTAAATTCTCTCATTAATACAGTTTTATTGATAAGGATGTGCCGGTGTTCGACTGGCTGGACAAGGGCAGAAGTCATATGTAACCAGGTTATTCTCCAACTGGTTTATTTGAAATCACAAGCTTTCATAACCCTGTTCCTTCATCAAGTGGAGTGAAGAGAAGTACACAGGCACATAATTTACAGGCAGAGAGATTAGAAAATCTTACAAATGGTGTGTGTGAAGTGCCAACAGGCTGAATCATAAATCTCTGCAGGTGATCAAATGTGTCAGACAGTGTGAGTAAAGTGTCACAGCTGAATAGCAAGTGTAGTGATTACCTATAATCCAATTAATTGAGGCTAATTGTAGGGCAACCCAAGGTTAGGTACATGTCTTTCTTAATTTGGAGAAAAGGGAGTGGAGGCATTCTCTACTTCGTTCAAAGAAAGTAAGCAAAACAAATAAAGTAGCCAAAGCAAAGTTGGACACATTATTTTGCAAAGCAGATTGACTGAAAGAGCATATGGGATTTATGCATCACTTTCAGAAGAGGTTCCTATAGATTGGGGACAGCTATTCTGGATGGTCTACAAGTTACTCCCTGAGGCATGCAGGCAAAAGTTTGAAACATAAGGGAAGATTTATATTAAATTTGAAAATGTAGATCAAAGTAACTTTGATAACTGGATTCAGGCATTAGGAGTAAATGCCATGTGTAAAGCTCTGTGAGAACATATTTCCTGAGATAACTTTTAAAATTCTCTTCTTCCAGTAGTTAGAACTCATGTAAAAGACCAGAACAACAGTTAGACTGGCACCAGAAATAGCTGATTATTGTGACCTGATTATAAAATTAATTATTTTTTCCATAACCCCCATAAACTCAAGGAGGATGGAAGCAGAGAGGGCGAAAGCAATGCAAACAGCCTAGGTAAGGAAGAGGTTACTCAGGATATTTAAAGAATTCTTTCTCAGACTTAAAAGGAGTGGGCTGAGGTTTGAAGTGAAAACTGATGGCATAAGGTTTTCCACTGTAACAAAGTGGGACTCCTTCATTCAGAATACTGTAAACTGAATGGGAAACCTATGGAACTTATTGAGCTTAAAGAATGATTTGTGAAACTTAATAGATAGTTTTAAAAATATATATATTTAGGAACATAGGACTTAAGAGCCATTCAGTGTTTCAAGCTCCCACTGCTATTCAATAAGATCATAGCTGATTTGTATGCAGTCCCAAATTCACTTACCTTCCTGGCCGTATGACCCTTATCTCACTTGTCTATCAATATTCAATTTGACGTGGCATTGAATAATTCTGGGGAAAGAACTCCACATAACAACCTTTTATGATGGATATATTTCACTTCAGGTGTTTATTCCAGCTCAGTTGTGACATGTTTGCCTTTGATCAGGCAGTTGCAAACTGTATTTCTGTGTGAAGATTTGAGAACTCATGTCAATTTTATGACCAGAAAGTTGTAGATGCATATGATTTCTCAGTTTCCATTCCCATTAGACAAGTCTCCATATCAGTAGACTTGAAGTCCAATCATCTAAGCTGATACTCCATTCTTGTACAAATGGTGTATTACTTTGTTGAAAGGTACTACAGTTGAAACACACTTGAGGTCCCACATTCCTATTCTGATGGTTCAGATGAATATTATTCATACAATGGCATTGCTGAAAAATTAGAAATTTCCTACAATATCCAAATATTTCTTCATCAATGTATCTATTTTAGAAAATCACATTAGTTCATCTTGTCATTGTTTACACTAAATTGCTACATTACAATGGGATGGTGTTTGTAAATACAACTTTGCAATCAAAAATATAGAAAAATAAAGTTATGGACTTTGCATTATTTTAATACGAATTTAAGGATCCACTAACTTTTATGCTGATTTGGAGCAGGACTTGTGTGCAATATTTTTAAGATGAGAGGAGTAAGTTTAAAAAAGGACATGAGGGGCAACATTCTTACACACAGAAAATGTAGTTAGTGGAATAAACTGCCAGAGGAAATGGTGGATGCAGATGCAGTTACAACATTTAAAGAACATTTGGAAAAGTACCTGAATAGGAAAGGTTTGGAGGAATATGGGTAGGCAATTGGGACTAGTTTGGTTTGGGAATATGGTTGGCATGGACTAGTTGGACCAAAGGGTCTGTTTCCATGCTGTATTACTCTATAAAAAGTCATAATTTCACAAAATAATTCATTGTAAGAATTACTGAAATATTTTTATGTGATGAACTCAAATGAAAAGCAAGAGCATCCATTTTTATTGCTCTTCCAATATTGGTTCTTACTTTTGAATAATGTTAATTCATCGTATTATGGTTGAGATAGCTATTACAGTTGGTTTTCTATATGGACAATTAATTGATAGGTTGTACTATTTATTATTTCACTTAGAAAATATGACACGTTATGAGGTGGAGAAAGCCTTCAAGCAGTTTGTATTTGAGAGCATAAAGCTAACGACAGTAAAAGAGAATGGAGAATTAGAAAAGAAAAAAGACATGTTGGCCGAAAGTCTTGAAACATCATATATACCATGGGATGACCCTGTTGCATTTACGAAAGAGATGAAACAGCTTATTACTGTCAAGAAGACACGGAAACAAAGCAATTCTGCTTTTGCAGGTAATCAAATAATGAGTTTAAACTAAACTAAATTATTCAGTTTTCAGATCAATGTGCAATGCTGAATAAATTCTGAGGGCACAAGGTTAACTTATTGCAGCAGATCTTTCTAGAATTCTTTCTGAATGTTTGGTGTAGAATAAAGTTATATCCTAATGATTATTTGATGAGCTAAAATGTCAACACAATCATCTCAAATTCATTTGTTAAATAAGTAAATATTGTAAGAAACAATTAAATATATTTTGAATTAAAAAATTTTAAATGCTGGTAAATAAATTCATTTTTATCAATGTATTGGAAAAATGGGTCCTATTTGGGTATTTTAATTTCTTGGAGGAATTACAAATCCATAAGGTATCTCTGACAATGAAGCTGGGCAATCATCAAGAGATTGGCAGCTAACTAAAACAATTATCATTTGTTAATTTCATAGTTTTTAAAAAAGAAATTATTAAGTTTCCTTTGATTTGATTTTTCTTATGTTTTCTTTGAATTTACAATTTTCTAATGTAAGATATGACTAGACTGACTGATGTCATGTGACAGAACCTAGTTTAAACTGGAGAATGACATAAGAACATTACTATTCCAAGGCTAAAAGTCTCAATGGCCACCCTATGATTTTACTCTATATTATTCTGGCAGGCGTGTCCAAGAGTATGTTCCCATAACTTTTCCCAGAAGATATGATAATGTTGACATATCATGAAGCAATTTAGTGATTCCTCATTCTGTGAATTATTCAATAGGCCTCAGCAGGTGTAGATACAAAGAGATTGAACTATTTTGAACAGTGAAGAGTGAATTAGAATAGATTGCCAGGGAGTAATGAAATAGAATTTGTGGATAAACTTGATGGATAATTGGATAAATATTTTACAGTGAGGATGGATTGAAATGGATTAATCATATAATTCTTTTTGGTTTTGTGCTTTCCAACATTTTTGTGCATTCAGTGGCATTTATTAGCTGTGGTAATATAAGAGTTTATGATTCTTATGACAAAGTTTGCTTTTGTCTTCTATTCTCAAAGTTTCTGGTACTATTCTGGGACTTGTACAAATTTCTACTCCTGTGGGCTATCTTCCTGAGCTGTACTTTACCGTCCCACAGAGAGGTGGTAGGTCTCCACACATGTATTCTTCCTCCTTATATCACGATATGCTTTCCACCTTCAGTGAGCTTCCATTGACCCATTTTCTTCAGTCAGAGAAACAAGATTTAGAGTCAGTTTTGCTGAACAAAAGTAGTCAATGAAAAAGATTTCTTGTAAACTAGTTCATAGAATCCGCTATAGAAGCTGTGCTGTAGGACAAAATATAATGAGAGCTTGTCAGAAAAACACAGAAACAATCATGAATGATTTTAAGTTTTAACAAGACAATCAAACTGGCAAAGGTTGCCTGGAATTAATTTCATGGAATGTATTTGAATCCTTACTAGAACCTGTTTTGTATAAAACAAATGACAGCATTGATGATGGCCATTATTTAGATCATTTTACAGAGTAATGGCTTGATCAATCAGAGTCACCTTGTCTGATGTAAAACATGAACAAAACTTGGCTGTTAACTGTCCGTGATCATGAATTGGGTAAATTCTCCATGGCAATGTCTTTGCCAATCAGAATCCACTTGCCAACCCATCAGCACTGTCTTCTGATACAGTACAAATGTTGTTTTTCATCATCACTACAGTGATGTACAGTGATGCAAATTCACACCACCTTTATAATAGTCCCCAGGATTCATTAGATTACATTGTTGATCTCTCCAGAACAAGCCCATAACTGTCCTTTCACCGTTCAATACATTCTGTGTTTAGGGTGTAAGGTCATCATGTGAAACTCCACATAACCAAAGTGTGGCTACTTGCACCTGGTTATGCATGCTACAAACATATGAAGTCCTCTAAGGAATCACTCAAGAAGTAAATAGGATTTAGTTTGGATTGTCACGATCTTGGCGATCACAATATTCGGACTTTTCACAGTTCATGTATTGATAAACTAGTAATTATCACCAGTTATCTACCAATTGTTAGCTCCCAGTCTCTCCATGTCTAATTGAGAGAAGTTTATCTCCAGTTTGTTGCTATCACTTGTTTGACTTTCTTCTCCCATAAGGGACCGAAATAAATCCAGAATTTTAAATACAGGAGTGGCATTCCTCCAATGGATACAGTGCAATCAATGAGAATGACAAAAAAAAATTACATTTCATTAGGTTTGGCATGAATGTCAGTGTGTATGCTTACAGTGTGTGGAAAAGTGAAGGCTAGGTGCATCTGGGGTAACAAGGTGACTCAGCGGTTAGCACCGCTGTCTCATCGCGTCAGGGGCATTGAACGGCCTGTCTGCAACAGTAGTAGACTCGCTGGCAGTAAGGGCATTTAAATGGCATTGGACATATGGATAATAATGGAATGGTGTAGGTTAGATCGGCTTCAGATTAATTTCACAGGTCAGTGCAACATTGAGGGCCTAAGGGCATGTTTTGTGTTCTAGATCCTGGACCTACGATGATTGACTCAAACAATCACAATCGTCTTGCTTTGTGCTCGGTATGAATCCAAATAACAGAGTTTTCTTCTTGATTCCCATTGGCTGTGGTTGATGCTAGACTGGGTCATATGATGAGACTGGGTCATATACTGATGACAAGGGCAGTCACTTTCACGCAATTCGACTCTTCTGTCCATATTTGAATCAAAGCTAAGGTTACCTGGCACAATCCAAACTCAATGTCTTGAGCATACTAATATATGTGGACATAGTATAATTGCATTTCCAAAACTAATTTGGTAAAATGTTAAAAGGGAATTGGCAGTATTCTACAAGGAACAGCTAATTAGCCTGCAGGAACATTAAGCGATTAGAAAGTAAATGGCATCTTTTCCTTAATTGCAAAGAAATTGGTGTAGAAGAGTAAGGCAATCTTCCTACAATTGCATCCAGATTTAGTGAGGCCACACTTTGGGTATTGTGTGCAGTTTTGGTCATGTAATTAAGGAAGGTACAATTTCCATTGGTAACAGTATGGCAAGCAGTCAGAAGGTTCCTTGGATCAGAAGAGTTTAGCTTTGGCAAGAGTTTAAATAAATCCGGGTTCAAATTCTCTGTCATGTGGAAGAGTGAGGTTATCTCTATGAAGAATTCAAAATATGAATTGGCTAAAGAGGTAAATGCTGAATGGTTGTTTCTCTTAGCTGAGGAGTCTTAAACATAGGGACACAATCTCACGATAAGGGATCACTTTTTATAGACTGAAAGAGGAGATATTTCTTCACTTAAAAGGTTCTGAATCTTTGAAACTCTCCTCCAAATGTTAGAAATTAGAACACTTTGGAGAAGTATTTTTATGTCATAATATCTATGAATGTTACATAATAACTTACCAAATAAAGCTTTACACCTTCTGAAATTGTTGTTAAAAAATCATTTATGGTTTTATCTTTAATAGCTGAATTATGCTGCTTTTCATTTCAGAGAATATATTCACCAAAATTTCAAATCGGGAAGAAAGTTACCCTTTTGGGTTTGATAGTAACAGGTCAAAAGCCAACAGCGTGGCAGGAGAAAACAGCATAGAACCATTCTGTGCAGGTATCACCATTAACATTTTAGACTAATTTTATGTAGGTCACTGAGGTGAATAAAATACTATTCCGGAGTATCTTTTCAAATGAAAAAAAATTTTCAGATGCTTGAGAGCTGAAACTATAGTAGATTTTGTAAACTATCCAACTGAATTCTGTAAATTTGAAGAATGTATTCTTTTCTAAACAAAGTCTTAGGGTTGACTTCATTCAGAGTCCCTGGGCTTCATTTACACCTGGGTACAATTTTCCCAGGCTTTGATTACCATCAGTTCTAATTTAGTTCAAGTTGCTTGTTGCTTATTTGTTTTTATTAAAAACAAGGTGCACTTTGAGTAATATTCTTGTGAGTCCATGCAGTCAGGGCAGCATTCACCCACAAGCAGCATGTTATTTGGACATCATGGGCACTGCACTGAATTTTTGACAGGTGAAGTCCTTCATCATAAGTGCATGTTTGTGAAATTATCCCCGAATATTGTCCCAGATTACAACTAAGATTTTATATTTATTTTCAGTGCACTTTAAAGATACTTCTGAAATGATTGACAAGAAAAACAGAAAAGGTAGTTCAACAGATGCTGATGATGAAAAGGTACAATTATAAATGATAATGCAAATTAACAACTGAAAAGGGTACTTCAATAGTATAGCAGTTCAAATAGACCAGTGCATTGCATGCAATCTATTTTTCAAGATACACTCCCTGTCTCCATTGACAGAGCTAAATCACTAAATTGTTCTCATTATTAAAAGAAACTTAGTTACATAGCTGATTGGGTCTTGTCTGATCCACAATCGAGGCCTCTCAAGTAAAATACCCACTTATTGGTTGGACATCGAGGCCTCTCAAGTAAAATACCCACTTATTAACCTTTTATTCTCAGACAAGAGGAAAATCATTACAGATCACTGTAAAAACCCTATAATACTAAATACAATCAAGGCTTGGAATATAATGCGGCAAAATGAGGGTAATTCACATAAAACATCCCCCTATGCACCGATAGTGGGAGCATGGGGATTCCAACCGGGGTTAACAGATGCCACTTTTAAACTCTGGAGATCCAGGGGTATCTCATGTCTCGGGGATTTATTTAAAGATGGGGTCCTGATGTCTTTCGGACAGCTGCGTCAGAAATTCGGATTACCCAATGGAGACCTCTTTCGATACTTCCAAATTCGAGACTATATACAGAAGAAGACTACGTTATTAGATAGTCTTTATAAATCCGATAGAGAATGTAGTGTCCTACGACCAGTGGGGGTATCTTCCGTCAGTAATATTTATCATTTACTACATGATGAAGTATCGGGAGATATGGATAATCTGCTTAAAACATGGGATCAGGATCTGGGACTAGAAATCTCCACAGAAACGTGGAATGATATCTGGGAAAATGCTAGAAGAATTACTATTTGTAACAGAACCCAGGCTATCCAGCTGAAGATACTTCATAGGGCCCATATAGCACCGGTTCGATTGGCAAAATTTAAGGCAGGAGCATCTCCAATGTGTCCTAAATGCAAAATAGAGGTGGGCACTCTTGTACATTGCTTATGGACCTGTCATAAGATCCGTAGATATTGGACTAAAGTAGCAAGTACCCTGACAGAAATTTTAGGAACGGAAATAAAAGTGGACCCCGTATCTCTCTTCTTGGGCTTTTCGAACTTTCCCTCCCTGGACACGTACGGGAAGAGACTATTTTCTATTCTTTCTTTCTGTGCAAGGAAAAATATTTTGGTGAACTGGGCGGCGGAGGGCCCCCCTGGACTTTCAATTTGGCACAGACTAATTATGGAATGTATTCCCCTTGACTTCCTTACAAATATGGTGCACCGAAAGACCGAATTATTTTATAAAATATGGCAGCCCTTTTTGAATTACATAAATACAGATATTTCGGCTATCCTAACAAGGGCTTTTATTTAATTGAGATTACAAATCTGGCTGGTCCGCGGCCCCTCGGGGGAGGAATCCCGCACGAATACGGGTTTTATTATATCTGATGCTAACACATCCCGAGCATGTAAGAGACTTAAATATACACCCTGGTTAGTTGTAGGTTAGATTAGTAGATAGTTGAGTTTTGTTTGTTTGTTTTTTTTTCTTTTCGGTTTTTTTTTGTTGTTTTGCTTTTGTTTTTTTTTTGTCAAATTTTGGCTATTGCATATTTGAGCTAATTGTATATCAATGTTTATATCTGAGAGTTTTGTTTATTTTTGTAAACTTGTAAAAATGTTAAATTTCTAATAAAAATATCTATTAAATAAAAAAAAGAAACTTAGATGTGTTGATGTTATTCTTTGCTGTTTACTTGGTGCTATTTTTGCATGCAAAGATAAATATTTTTGTACTTGTACTCCTGAAAAATAAAATTATGTTTTCCTTTTAGGATAAAGCTTATGACATAAACATTGATATAAAATATATACAAAAGTCACAACTTCGATCTCTGATGGAATGGAGTTTTGCTGAGCAGCATGATCCATTTGTTTTGCTACAGGTAACCCAAATATCACTCTCTTGAGCAAAATCTGAGAATGACTTTAAAGTTATCTTAACAGTAAGATTTTATGCAGTTTTACTCAGGGCTATGTACATGTGCCAAGTAAATTAGATGGAACTAGAACTAATAGATTATGCATTTCTGTCATTTTAGCACAAAAAGTTTACCTTTCCAATGTTTTGGTTCAGTTCTTTAGTGCACATCTATATCACTGTGATTAGATGTATCCCTCCAGAGGTCAAAGTAAGCATCAAAAATTGTGCCAGGTTCTAAGCATTTTGTCTTGAACCACTTTGAAGTACCAGAAAAATTTTATGCCTATGTGGTTAATTTTATTCACTGATTTCTTCTTGCATTTGCAAATGTTTGCATTTTAGTATGTTACAATGGGTAGTTTTTGCCTTAGTTGCAGTCTGTTATTCACAGTTTATGATAGCATTCGTTACTAAATCTAAGAAACAGTTCAGTGACTGATTAATCACCATGCAACATGCTACTCCATAAACCACACACATCAGACCAAACTTTCTGAGGAGTGGCAACCTCATGCAGATTCTCACTCAAGCCCTTTTTTACTATAAAGGACGGGAGCTCTGATTTCTGAAAGGAGATTCTAGGTTCCCTTAGAAATGTGGAGCTGCAGTTACATTCTGATCATTCTTCTGTAGCATAGAACTCACAGCAGAAGGCAATTTGTGTCCCCTATTCCCAGGAGTCAACTGCCATACTTCTGAATTTAAAGGGTCTTGATAGCCACTTTGACACCAGCTGTAAAATGGGAAGTACATAATATAAATGTGATGTTAAGCTGCTGAGAAGTTAGGATGCCACATCAAGGTGCCAGCTTGTTTGGCAACTAGGTGTCAGGTAATAGAGTGTCAGCGGGGTAGAGGTAGAATGCCAAGTGGGTAGGATGATTTGAGAAGGATGTAAGGTGCTAAGGTGTAGAATGACAGGGTATATGATGCAGTGTTTTTGATAGGTTGGGGTGGAAAAGAGAAATCAGGTCCAGTGGGGGCAAGAAGAGTGGGTGTCAATTGTGAAGGGTTCAGATCTAGTGGGTGGGTGTGTCAGGTTGAGACCGGCTGTGTGGAAGGGAGAGAGGTATGTCAAGGCAGGATCTGGAGGAGTTTTAATTGAGGATGCTTGAAGTAGGAGCCTGATGAAAGAGCAGTGCTCTGAAAGCTAGTGCTTCCAAATAAACCTGTTGGACTATAACCTGGTGCTGTGTGATTTTTAACTTTGTATACCCCAGTCCAACACCGGCATCTCCAAATCATGAAGTGGTTATGATGTCTGTTTAATAATTATTTAGGAATTAGACAATATTTTTTAATTTCATTAGAAACATCCAAATTATTCAATTTAAATGGAGGATTCCAGGCTTAGAGTCCTTGCCCAATGGAAAATTCAATTTCCCAGGCTTTTCCTTCAGAGTGGGCTTCAATGGGGACTTGCCATGTCCAATTCCCACCTTTGCTATTGTAACAATTGTCTAGCCAGTGGAGAATCCTAGCCATAGTTACATTGCTGTTTAAGAAAATGCTAGCTTGCGTCTGAAAGTACATGGTCTGTTCTGAGTATGATGATGCATTTAAAAATAGAGCAAATTGTTCGAATCTGGATTGTCTGTAAAGAAAATCACAGTCAATGTTTTCATACTTATTAATGTAAACATGTTGTATGTACATTTCAGGTTCTTCAGGAAGCTGTTCCATTTTATAGGTGTTTGGATACGTACTACTACAAACAGGACAACTCTGTACTATTGGTCCTGCATAACCCCATGAATAAACAGTGCCAGTGTAATGAATCCTGGGAAACTGCCCTTCACTCCAATATTGGGTTCAGGTGCGAACTCTAAAGATCTGATTGCCTATCTAAGTAAAAATAACTAATTATTGTAATTAACATTCTCAGGCCTCAAGTGTGTTGAGAGAAACTTTGGAGAGCATTATATATTTTACGATTTATGTATACATTTGAGCTTGTCACTTAAGCAGTTTTAAAACCTATATTTTTCGGAACTGAAGAGAACTAAATTATAAGTCAGTGGCATTAATAATATCAGTGGCATTTTAAAGATAACCATATATTCTATAATCCTATTGTTGCCGTGGGAGGAAGTGGGTGAGGGCAGAAGTGTAAGAAATGGGTGGGAAAACAGCAGCAGGCCCTGTCAACCACAGTAGTGGGGAATCCTCAGTTGAGGAAAAAGGTAAATATTTCTAATTATTCCTGCTAATGGTGGCATTATCAGTATAGGTGTGATAGAAGCTGGGAGAATGGAAAGGAGTCATAACTGGAGGTAAGATGTAAAAGTGTGTCATCAAGGTCACTATGGGAGTCAGTTTTTTAAATGGATATCATTGTTTTAAACCAACATCAAAATAGGATATACCTTTGCTGGTGATTGCAATATGTGAAATAAGTGACATACACTGCTGGAAAGTATTGGTTTCTTCTTCTGTTTTAGTGGCATCAGCATCATATTCTGACATCTTCATTCTGTCCACTTTTGTGAATATGTTTAGCATTGTCATTTTTTGTGATGGTGATTGAGAAATGGGCAGGACACCAAGATAACTTTGGAGAGCATTATATATTTTACGATTTATGTATACATTTGAGCTTGTCACTTTTGCGGATGATACGAAAGTCGGAGGAGTTGTTGACAGTGAGGAAGCATGTGGCAGGTTACAGCAGGATATAGAAAAGCTGCAGAGCTGGGCAGAAAGGTGGCAGATGGAATTCAATGTAGCTAAGTGCGAGGTGATTCACTTTGGGAAGAATAACAAAAAGATGGGGTACTGGGCTAATGGTCGGATACTTGGTAGTGTGGATGAGCAGAGGGATCTTGGTGTCCATGTACACAGACCTCTGAAAGTTGCCACCCAGGTAAATAGTGCGGTGAGGAAGGCATATGGCGTACTGGCTTTTATTGGTAGAGGAATTGAGTTCCGGAGTCCTGAGGTCATGATGCAGTTGTATAAGACTCTGGTACGGCCGCATCTGGAATATTGTGTGCAGTTTTGGTCGCCATACTATAGGAAGGATGTGGAGGCATTGGAACGGGTGCAGAGGAGGTTTACCAGGATGTTGCCTGGTATGGAAGGAAAATCGTATGAGGAAAGACTGAGGCACTTGGGGCTGTTTTCACTAGAGAAAAGAAGGTTTAGGGGTGACTTGATTGAGGTGTATAAGATGATTAGGGGGTTAGATAGGGTAGACAGTATGAACCTTTTCCCGCGTATTGAGTCGGGTATTACAAGGGGGCATAGCTTTAAATTAAGGGGGGGTAGATATAGGACTGATGTTAGGGGTAGGTTCTTCACTCAGCGAGTCGTTAGTTCATGGAATGCCCTGCCAGTAACAGTGGTGGACTCTCCCTCTTTATGGGCATTTAAGAGGGCATTGGATAGGTATATGGAGGATAGTGGGTTAGTGTAGTTTAGGTGGGCTTGGATCGGCGCAACATCGAGGGCCCAAGGGCCTGTACTGCGCTGTATTCTTCTATGTTCTATGTTCTATAACTTCTCACATAAAAGCAAAATATTAGAGATACTGGAAATCTGAAGTAAAAACTGGAAGTTTAGATTTTTAGATTAGATTAGATTACAGTGTGGAAACAGGCCCTTCGGCCCAACAAGTCCACACCAACCCGCCGAAGCGAAACCCACCCATACCCCTACATTTACCCCTTACCTAACACTACGGGCAATTTAGTATGGCCAATTCACCTGACCCTGCACATCTTTGGAATGTGGGAGGAAACCGGAGCACCCGGAGGAAACCCATGCAGACACGGGGAGAATGTGCAAACTCCACACAGTCAGTCGCCTGAGGCGGGAATTGAACCCGGGTCTCTGGCGCTGTGAGGCAGCAGTGCTAACCACTGTGCCACCGTGCCACCCATCACAAGTGTTGGAGAAACCCAACAGTTCTGTCAACATCTGTTGGAGAGAATAATAGGATTAATGTTTTAAGTCCAAAGTCTCTTCTTGGGATTAAAAGGGAAGGGAAACTTATGGTTTTTCTGCGGATGGTAAAGGGAGAAGAGGAGCGAGTGGAACAGATAGTAGGGGTGCTCAAAGCAAAAGCCAAAGCAAGTGCTAATAGTGGTAAAGGAGAGATATAGATGAGGAATATGTTTAAATGATAGTGCAAATAGATCAGCTCTGCTGAGAACTAAGGCAACAAAACATCATGGTAAAATGTATCCTCAACTGAGGGGAAATAACAAAGAACATATCAGAGGCATCTCTATGAAACCTGACATCATCAGAACAGATTTGATATTGTATATTACAGAAAGCAACACACTTGAAACTCAAAGTTATGGGCTTTGTTGACATGTCTATCGAAAAGAAAAGATGGCAGTGCTTCTTGCATGACCTTTTCGTTAAACAATGCTTACGTGCAATGCATTGCATTGTACTCTGTCTGCTTAAAAATGTATCTCGGACAATAAGTGAGAGTTTAGGTTGTAAAAGACAGAACAAATGAAACAAAAAAATAACCTTCAGTTTAGAGGCTGCACTTTCAGACCCCATTATCTGCTGGTGATTTGATGATCTCTGTAATGACTTGCTCATAAAGTGTAAATTATGTCTGTTTATTGGCTCTTTCTCTGACCTAGCTTTGCTAACTTCTGTTACAAACCAAGTCGGTCTGCAACCAATAAATGTTGCTAAGGTTTTGTAAATTAGAAAAGCTTACAAATTGTTGAAAAGTGCAAGGTGGAAAAATGTACCCTGACTAAGATTGGCCAATTTGCAGTAACCCTTTTAAACTCGGGCATATTATGTAGTGAGATAGACAAAGGGGACAAGAGTCAAGGAAAAGTCCAACTGATTTATTGACCACTTTATCAAAGAAATATAATATTTATCAGACTCTACTAGCACGTCACTATCAAACTCTATCAATCTCTCACAGGTATCTTCAGTAAACAGTCTCAAGTCTACACTTGCTATCTACTTCTGACATGTGCTTCCAAGGATTTGTTATACCCTATCAACAAGTCCCCGCCACTGTATTTGAACTGTTTATCTGAAAGGATTGGTAATGCCCATTCAATAAGGCTGGGACAGGCTGTTCCTCGGTGTTTGAGGGTTGACTGATGTTTCAAAATCTGCAGTTATCACTGTAGACTTCTCTCCTCATCCAAGGTCACCATGATGTACAAGGAGTTGGAGATGCTGGCTGCGAGTCACAGGTGCTCTCTGAAGATGCTGTTGAAGAAGAAGCAAACAGCAGAGAGCTCGGCTCCAAGTTACCCACTTAACCCCCTCTTCATGCCCTTCTTGAAGATTCCGTGGCCTACATCCAATACTAGCATTGGGTGGGGTCACGAAGATCCAATGTGGTGACTACTTTCCATATTTGGTGGCAGAATACGGTTGAACTTCAACTGTTAAGTACTGTCCTTGTCATGCTACGCCTCTGGCCTCCTATTGAGCCAGGTGTTACCAACTCTGTCTAGCATTCTTCTAATAAAGCAGGCTAACTGGAGGTGTTAACGGTTTGTTTGAAACAATGTGGTCGTTCAACATGAAGTTGACTGTCTAAGGTCTGGTGGCATGAATACTCTGTTCCAGGTCTGCAGTTTGCAAATTGCAAAGTCCGACTAGTTTTAAACTAAGCTTCCACATGTCAAAATTTTATCCATATTCATCAATATTTCCATTACAATTCTGGGGGACATGAGTCACCTCATCAAAAGATAGAGACACAAATATTTGTGTGTATGTCATGCTTATGTTGATACGTTATTCGTATGAGGACTTTATCAGAAAAAAGAACATAAGAACTAGCAGCAGGAGTAGGCCAACTGGCCCTTAGAGCTTGCTCCGCCATTCAATAAGATTATGGCTGATCTTTTCATGGACTCAGCTCCACTTACCTGCCCTCTCACTATATCCCTTAATTACTTCTATTGTTCAAAAAATCTATCTCAGTTTTAAAAACATTCACTGAAGTAGTGTCAGCTACTTCATTGGCCGAGAATTCCATAAATTCACAACCCTCTGGGTGAAGAAGTTCCTTCACAGTTCAGTCCTAAATCTGCTCCCCCTAATTTTGAGGCTATGCCCTCTTGTCCTAGTTTCACCCGCAAGTGGAAACATCCTTTCTACTTCTATCTTATCTATTCCTTCATAATTTTATATGTTTGATAAGATCTCCCCTCATTCTTCTAAATTCCATTGCATATCATCCCAGTTTACTCAATCTCTCCTCATAGTGAACCTCCTCTGTATCCCCTTTAGTGCCAGAACATCCTTTTGCAGGCAAGGAGACTAAAACTGCACGTAGTGCTCCAGGTGTGGCCTCACCAGCACCCTATACAGCTCTAACATAACCTCCCTGTTTTTAAACTAAATCCCTTTAGCAATGAGGGACAAAATTACATTTGCCTTCCTAATTATTAGTTGTACCTGCAGACCAACCCTCTGTGATTCATGCACAAGGGCACCCAGGTCCGTCTGCACAGAAGCATGCTGCAACTTTTTACCATTCAAGTAATAATCTTTTTACTGTGACTCTGACCAAAATGGATGACTTCCCATTTATTAATATTGTATTCCATTTGCCAGACCTTTGCCCACTCACTTAAGGTATCTATGCTCCTCTGCAAAGTTTCACAGTCCTCTGCACACTTTGCTCTGCCATTAAGGAACTTCTTCTTAATGTCATTTGCAAACTACACCAACTCCAAATCATCTATATAAATCCTGAATAATTGTGGTCCCAACACTGATCCCAGAGGCACACCACTAGTTCCTGATTGCCAACCAGAATAGCACTCATTTATCCCTACTCTTTGCTTCCTGTTAGTCAGCCAATCCTCTATCCATGCTAATACCTTACCTGTAATGCCTGTAACCTGTAAGTGCACTAGCAAGAAAAAGGCAATAAATATAAGGCACTAAAGTTACAGGTTATATGAATATGTTGCATTGAGTCTCTATTGGAAAGGAAATTTTAGAACATCAACTAATTTTGTTTGGATTGTGTTTGGCATGGTCTGATTGGACTTAAGAGTCTATTTCTATGTGGTATGAGTCTCTGACTCTATAACAGCATGATGGCCCTCTTGGCATAGCTGCCAGATACCCAGGACTTTTTTATTCTACATTATACAATCAATATTTTTGGTTCAGTGGATTCTGAGATGTAATGATTAGCTCTTAACCTTGACTGCATTGTAACTGACCCTGCTTCATCATAAGAGGCTGCCACAGATTTTTATATACCTGCATAATTTTAGTCATTGGATGTATTCTATTCTCTCTTCCTACATTCTAAGGGAGAGATTACATTATATTCTGGGGAAGTTCAGACGAAGTGATACATAGATAGATTGGTGGAAATCTGTATTCCATTTCTACACCAATAACAACACTGGAATTGCGACTCTTGCCTTCAGATTCAAATGATTGATCTTTTGTGAGATATATTGAATGGACTGAAGTTTCAAATAATTTAAAAATATTTCATTTATGATTCTAGATAAAGAAGGAATTTATAATTTTGTATATCTGATACCATCCTCCACAGAAATTACCTGGAACATGTTGCCTACACAATTTCAGACTGGATAGATGAAGAGGAAGTTAAATACCAAGCTGAACTGGCAGCAAAAGAGCTGGAGACTGTGAAATTGCCCAAGCTTCCATCAGATGTGTTTCCAGAATCTATATCATCTGGTTCTGACAAACAGAGAAAGGGAAAGCCTCCTGCAAATAAATCACGCAGTATGTAGTCAATCTAATCATTTCACATTTTTACTGCTAAAATATATAAAAAGCACTAGTAGCTTAAAGGTAGGAACACTAAGTGTTCATTATTTATTGGAAATACGTGAATCAAAATATCAAGGTAATTTCATACACTGATCCATCAATATTAGAAACTTAATGATAAAAGTTCAACAGCATGAGTATGAATGCAGGACAATTATAAAGCATAAAATTTTCAGGACTCTGGAGTTCTTAGAACAAACTTTTTCTCATTGGCACATAGTGTACTGTTTCATTTTTACAATACTTACAGCTGCACAAAAGATAACTCTTACAGAGGTACTGAAAAGTGCTGATTCAGGACACCTGGCTGCCAATTTGCAGATTCCAATGTGGAAGTGTTGGTTCATGAGTTAAGTAGAGGAGGGAGGTACTCTTTGGAATCAACAGGATAAGGTTTCCAAGAAAGTAGTTCAAGGTCATTGGAAGCACTCCATGAATTGCCATTCATTCCTGAAGAAGGAGCAATATTCTTAAGAATGCCCGCTGCTAACAATTATTGTTCCTAGCACATGCTTCTTTAACATTAAAAAGATAGTCACCATAGCCCCAGAAGACCATGGCAGATCGTAGAGCTGCTCTTCATGAAAGAATGACAACTAGAGGTGAGTTTAATCTGAAGATCACTATGATTCAGACAAGGTGTGAGGATGAGAAAGTGAGTACCTCCTTGGTGACCTCAGCTGGTACAGGAATTGAGCCTGCAATGTTGGATGTCGATCTGCACTGCAAGCCAGCCATCAAGCCAACTAAGCTAATCAACCATCTGCATATCTAGGAAATAAAATAGTGTTCTTTATACCTGTTTCTTAATTCTGGTACTGTATAGGCAAAATACATTCTTAATACAAACATGGCTCACTCTCATCAGGAAATCAGATATTCAAGTCATAATCCAGAGTCTTGGGCACTTAATCTAGCCTAACATACCACTGCAGTTCTGAAGGAGTGTTGCAGTATAGAAGATGGCATTCTTTAGCTGAAATGCCAAACCACCACCATGGGCTGACTTTTAATGGGGATTAGGAAACATGGAGGTGAACAAATGGCCACCTGGACGCAATTGTAGGATTCCCAGCACCATAGTGTGGGGCAGTGGGTGTTAAGGTAGGAGATGCACCATGATCTAATTTATGATAGAGCAAGCATAAGGGCGAAAAGGCTGACTCTTGCTCCTATTTCCTGTATTCCTGTTATTGCATGACTGTTTGAGTATCCTTAACTTTGTGCAAATGGTACCATATTTTCTGCATTACACAGTAACTGGTTATTAAACATATAGGAAGGGCTTATGCCCTAAACGTCGATTCTCCTGTTCCCTGGATGCTGCCTGACCTGCCGCGCTTTTCCAGCAACACATTTTCAGCTATTAAATATATACCTAAATACCATGAAATACACCATACAAATATAATTTTTTTTTCTCGTCCAAGTTCTTATGTGTCCAAATCTAGTACATAAGGTCCTAATGTGCTTAGCCATATATACTGTGTTAGTCCACCTCCTGGCAGGCCTATAAACTCTATGGGCACTATTGAACAACATCAGTTGGAAGAATCTGATCTGAGGTGGCATGGTTGTTCAGTGGTTACCACTGCTGCCTCACAGCACCAGGGACATGGGTTTGATTCCCCTCTCAGGCTACTGTCTCTGTTAAGTTTGCACATTCACCTTGTGTCTGCACTGTGGGTTTCCTCTAGATGTTCCAGTAATCTCCCACAGTCCAAAGATGTGCAGGTTATGTAGTTTGGACATGCTTGATTGCCCATAGTTTCTAGGCATGTGCAGGTTATGTGGATTAGCCAAGGGCAATGTCGGGTGATAGTGTAGGGGTCTGGTTCTGGGTGGGGTACTATTTCAAGGGTCAATGTGTACTCGATGGGCTGAATGAAATTTTTCTTCACTGTAGGTGTTCTATGATTCTATGAGTTCAGTCTAGACACAAGCCCTACTGCAAAACCCCTTAAAAAAACAGAGCATTGAGACATGAATACTGGTAACATAGCTTCTAACTGCATTAACATAGCATTATTAGACAACCACCTTATTGCAAATAGGCCTATTCAACCTCTGTCAGAATTTTCATGAAATCCAGAGGCAATATAAAGGAGGTAGACACCCATTATTATAGGACTCTGTTCCTTTATTCCTGACCTTTGGATTTAGAGAATATTTGAAGTGCTGACCTCAGTAGATCCAATCATATGAATTTTTTGGTGATGTCTTTGACGGTTTCTAAATTTATTTGTGCCGTAACGACACTGAATGCCTTCTGTTTATTGGCATGATTATTGATGAGTATAAAGTACAGTAAAATGAACCATATGACTTACCTACACTATTATTGTCTCATTTAAAAGTTGGCCACTCATTTTGGGACATGGTGATCCACTTCCTGTTGAAAATGATAATTGAAAATTGTGCAGACATGGCAGGGATATTGTATGTCAATCTTATATTCCTATCCCTGGCTCTCGTTGATGCCCAAGTATATATTTATGCATTTAATTTGTCCTTCCAAGAGAGAACTTTGCCTAAATCATGAGTGGGCACATAATAAACGATATTCTGAATAATACATGTGCCTTAGCTGCCTACCTTTCTATTATCTGTTTGATTTAGTAGGGAATGAATGAGAAGGTTGTGTGTTCAAAACTCAATGCAATTACACACCTGCACTGTATTTTATTCCAACAAAATGTAGCCAGGTCCACAATCCAAGATGGATATAAAGGATCAAATGGTTCATGTTGAGGAACGGGGAGATTTCCTGTTATTCTGTCAAAAACACCTGAAACAACCAAAAGAAATGTGTTCATTCATTGTTCTTGCTATGAGCGAATTTGTGATCACATTTACCTACATGACAACCATAGTTATAACTGCACCTGAAAGTAATTGGTTTTGAAGCGTTTAGAACATCCTGAAAATTAAGATTACAAAGTTCTTTCTTCTTAATTGTAAGTCATGGCTTGTGCTGTAATGCAATTTCTTCTTTTTTCAAGTGAGTATTTCAAGGCAACCAACTAAATCAGAAATTGAAGAAGATGATGAGAAAATTAATGGATCTTTCATGCGAGAAGGATCACTTAAAGCAAGTATTTTGCATTTGTGTTAGAAAAGTATAAGCTATTTCCCACTGTATTATGGCCTTGATTGTCAATAAAGTTTTATGTATAAGCATTTTTAAAACTTAATGATATACTGCACCAAAACCTTTAATTTCCTCTGTTAGTCATAATTTTATCTTTAGCCTGAAAGAAAACTATAAATGTTATCTACATCATGTTACAGATGGAAGCTTGGATCTCCTACTTTGACAGAATTTTACAAAATCTTGATCAAGGCAAGAGTTTCATCTGCTCTAGTTACCAATTGGTAACCCCTGACAATTTTTCCAGTGAGATGATATATGTCTATATTTTAGGAAGGACATGGCATGAACTATAGTGCAGTGTGACTATGAGCTTTAGGTTTATATACTGAAAGAGCACTTTTTTCACGTAAAATAGTGTTTTGTCCAGTAAATTTGACTGTCCTGTGGTCAACTGTACAGACATGTAGCTCTCAAAATTTTACTGAATCTCTGCAGTGCTTTGTGTCCTCTGAGATCACCTTTTCTACGTAACTGGCCATTGTTCACAAACAATCACAAGTGTCTTTCTTCTTAGTTATACTGTTAAAAAAATCACGTTACATCAGGTTATAGTCCAACAGGTTTATTTGGAAGCACTAGCTCTTGGAGCATTGCTCCTTCATCAGGTAGCTGTGGAGCAGGACCATAAGACACAGAATTTATAGCAAAAAATTACAGTGTCATGCAACTGAAATAATAGATTGCTGTTAAGTCTTTCATCTTTTAGAATGGATTGCATTTTGGAATGAGATGCTGGGATTAATATGTAAATCCCAGAACTTCTTTTAAGTCACATTTTCAAGATAACTTAAGATTTTATTTTTTAAAAAATGACATCTCAGCTTAAGCAATGCTTTAAAGGTGCGAGGCTAGAGTTTGTATTCCAATCTTGAGTCAGACTGGTTCTGTCTCTCACATGCATTCACACTCTCTCTCATGCACACACACATACATATAACTTTATGGGGTGAATTTGCATTTTCAGCATTAAACTTGCAGATACATTCTATTTTGCTCAAAAAGCATGCAATCTGCAGGCAATCAATGCAGCCAGTCAATCCATGTAATATTTTCTAAATTCCTACTTTCCTACAATCTGACTCAAGAATGAGATACAAACTCTAAGTTCACACCTTTAATGCATTGTCTGAGCTGAGATGTCACCTTTTTTCATGAAACCTTATCTTGAAAATGTGACCTAAAAGAAGTTTTGGTATTTAAATGTTAATGAACCGAAACCTGCAACCCATTCTAAAAGATGGAAGACTTAACAGCAATCTAGGTTTGTTCAATATATCATTTCAGTTGCATGACACTGTAATCTTTTGCTTTAAATTCTGTGTCTATTAAACCTGCTCCACAGCTACCTGATAAAGGAGCAGCGCTCCAAAAGCTAGTGCTCCAAATAAAACAGTTGGACTATAACGTGTGATTTTTAACTTTGTCCAGCCTAGTCCAACACTGGCTTCTTCACATCATAGTTATACTGTGTATAACCTGAGGACATGATTGAGCAAGTCAGATCATATGAAGGGGCAGATCACCATGAGTTGCCACAGCCAGCCTGGCAATTCAACCGTCATTGTCATCATTCTGCTTCACATGCTAGTCACTAAACCAATTGACTCACATTTTATTTTTAAGATTAGATTCCCTACATGTGGAAACAGGTCCTTTGGCCCAACAAGTCCACACGGACCTTCCGAAGAGTAACCCACCCTCCTCTGACTAATGCTGCTAATAACTATGGATAATTTAGCATGGCCAATTCACCTGACCTGCACATCTTTGGAATGTGGGAGGAAACCGGAGTACCAGGAGCAAACCCGCGCAGACTCGGGGAGAACGTGCAAACTCCACACAGACAGTCACCCAAGGCTGGAATTGAACTTAGGACCCTGGCGCTGTGAGGCAGCAGTGCTAACCACTGAGCCACCATGCCGCCTCAAGAAACAGAATTTTCGAATAGGACAATTTTTTTTATTTTCTGAGGTGACGTAACATTGTGCAGAATTTCTCCTCCCTGGATGTGACAAGTGAGATGGTGAATAGAGGAGATAATTGGGTGGGTTTGTCCTCAAGTGAAATTCACACCTTTCTCACCATTTCTGCAGTTAAATGCTACATGAGGTCAGTGGGCAAATATCTTGACTCACCAGAAATTAAGGCCCTCAAATTGCCAACTGATGGACATTTAATAGATGCCTCAACTTACCATCTCTCCAATCACCCAGTTACTGAGCAATCGGATTCTTGGATAGCAGACTTTAATTGGCCGACAGATATTTAGGCAAGACCTCCATTCTCAGGTTTTCATTCCAGAGAAAGACCTGTTGATGGCCTCACTACTGTCTGGTTGGCGTGTTTCCAAAAAGAGGCAATAGAAGTTTCTCATTGGCGTTTCAGCCAGCAGGCAAAACCCCGATATCTCATCAAGATTCTGCCCAGTTCTGGGCAGCACATTTTAGGATGGATGGAAAGAATATAAAGAGGATGTAGAAAAGATATGCAAGATTGTTCCAAGAATGAGGGACTTCAGCTATGTGAATTTAAAAAAAAAGTATTTATGCATTATCATGTGCATTTCGAGTTACCCAAGTTACCCAATATGTGCATAACTGTTCTCATGCATTAGCAGTTTATTATTATCATCAATCAGTCTTTGTGTATGCATTGCATGTACAGTACCAAATTTTACAGGAAGTGGCTAATTTGTGCAAATTGTCCCCTCAGCCCGTTTTTACAAAATAAAGGAACACAGTATTTCTGACAGGAAATTTGAATCAGGGCTCTTCAGAAAGGCAAATCCATACATCCATCTTGTAATAGAGAACCATTGAGGAAGGCAAACCATGCTTGTTTTTCACAGCCTTGATTTCTGCACTCATGTTAGGGCAGTAGAGCACATCTCATGCCTTCCTCTGGTTTGATTCAGTTCCTTGGTTTTCTCTTAAGTTTTAGGTTACAATTTAAAGTCACACCAAAATACTTATTTGTCTATTTGAGACACTAACTATTCAGCAAATAGGAGACAGTCTGGCATGGCAGAGAATTTTAATTGAGTTATAAAGTAATGTTTATCAAAGCAGAGTAGTGACTTTCCAGGCATGTGACTTACTGTGCACTAGGTCACACATGGTTTCTGGTCTGTATCTAACACCACTGGGGTCAAGCTCTGCAAACTTAAGTTTCAGCTTGGTATGCGATGGTCATCAAACAATGTCATTTCCCCATTAATTCCAGATTGATTTATTAAATTGCCAGTTACTCACAGGATCGTCCTTCCAATTATAGTTGGTCTTGTTAATTTAAGATATGTGTGTTAAGATGAAATGGCATTTTGTCATATTTTCCTTGCCCGTTTCTTTAGCTTAATTAATGTATTGATACTCTAGATTTATTGTGTCAGTTTTGCTTAATTGGTGCAAGTTCCTCATTAAATATTTTTGGAAGTCATTGTCAGTTAATGCTCTTCCTCTATATGGTTGTAGATGTTTGGAATATGTAACTTTTCTTTTAAAGGAGATAGTGGAAAAATTGCTTCCAACGTATATAAAATGCATACAAAAGCCAGGGGTACAGGTCTCTGGCACAGAGTCTGTCCCTGTTGCTCAGAAGGGAGGGGGAGAGAAGAGCAGAGCATGAGTCATTGGGGCCTCCATAGTTAGGGGGACAGATAGGAAGTTCTGTGGAAACGAGAGAGACTCATGGATGGCAGGCTGCCTCCCAGGTGCCAGGGTTTGTGATGTCTCATATCGTGTTTTTGGGATCCTTAAGGGGGAGGGGGGAGCAGCCCCAAGTCATAGTCCACATAGGTACTGAGGACATAGGTAGGAAAAGGGATTTCGCCTTGTTTAAGAAGGGGAGTAGAGAGAACTCTGGTAATTATAGACCAGTGAGCCTTACTTTGGTTGTGGGTAAATTGTTGGAAAAGGTTATAAAAGATTGGATTTATAATCTTCTACAAATGAATAAGTTGATTAGCGATAGTCAGCATGGTTTTGTGAAGGGTAGGTCGTGCCTCACAAATCTATCGGGTTCTTTGAGAAGGTGACCGACAGGTGGATGAGCGTAAAGCGGTTGATGCGTATATGGATATTAGTAAGGCCTTTGATAAGTTTCCTCGCGGTAGGCTATTGCATAAAATACGGAGGCATGGGATTGAGGGTGCTTTAGTGGTTTGGATCAGAAAATGGCGAGCTAAAAGAAGACAGAGAGTGGTGGTTGACGGGAAATGTTCATCCTGGAGTTCAGTTACTAGTGGTGTACTGCAAGGATCATTTTTATAAATGACCTAGATGAGGTCATTGTATTACTAAATTTGCGGATGACACTGAAGACGGTGGAGTTGTGGACACTGCCAAATGATGTTGCAAGTTACAGCGGGACATAGATAAGCTGCAGAGAAGTGGCAAATGGAGTTTAATGTGGAAAACTGTGAGGTGATTCACTTTGGAAGGAGCAACAGGAATAAAGAGTACTGGGCTAATGGTAAAATTCTTGACAGTGTGGAGAGCAGAGAGATCTCAGTGTCTATATATGTTGATCCCTGAATGTTGTCACCCAGGTTATTAAGAAGGCACACGGTATCTTAGCTTTTATTGGTGGAGAGATTGAGTTGCGGAGCCACAAGGTCATATTGCAGCTTTACAAAACTCTGGTGTGGCCACACTTGGAGTATTGTGTACAGTTCTGGTCACTGCATTATAGGAAGGATATGGAAGCTTTGGAAAGGGGTCTGAAGTGATTTACTAAGATGGAGGGAAGATCTAATGAGGAAAGGCTGAGGGACTTGAGACTGTTTTCATTAGAGAGAAGAAGGTTGAGAGGTGAATTAATTTAGAGATTAGTAGCGCCTCGATTTACGAAATTAATCCGTTCCGGGACCCAGTTCACGAATATTCAAAGTGTGCGTAGCAAAGCAGAACAATGACAATGAAACCATAGGCTTTTTGCATTCATACCTTGAATTTCGTACGTATGTTGAAGCAAAATTTTAAGTACAATTCTGTTCGTAAACCGATTTGTTCGTGAACGAGGTCGTTCGTCTGTTGAGGCGCAACTGTATAGGATAATCAGAGGCTTAGATAGGGTGGACAGTGAGAGCCTTTTTCCTTAGATGGTGATGGCTAGCAGGAGGGGACATAGCTTTAAATTGAGGGGTGATAGATATAGGACTGATGTCAGAGGTAGTTTCTTTACTCAGAGAGTAGTAGGGGTATGAAATGCTCTACCTGCAACTTTAATAGTCTCGCCAAGTGGGCGGCACGGTGGCACAGTGGTTAGCACTGTTGCCTCACAGCGCCAGAGACCCCGGTTCAATTCCCGACTCAGGCGACTGACTGTGTGGAGTTTGCACATTCTCCCCGTGTCTGCGTGGGTTTCCTCCGGGTGCTCCGGTTTCCTCCCACAGTCCAAAGATGTGCAGGTCAGGTGAATTGGCCATGCTAAATTGCCCATAGTGTTAGGTTAAAAGGGGTAAATGTGGGGGTATGGGTGGGTTGCGCTTCGGCGGGTCGGTGTGGACTTGTTGGGCCGAAGGGCCTGTTTCCACACTGTAAGTAATCTAATCTAAAAAAACTTTAAGTGCATTTAATTGGTCATTGGATAAACATATGGATGAAAATGAAACAGTATAGGATAGATGGGCTTCAGATTGGTTCCACAGGGCTGAATGGCCTGTACTACACTGTAATGTTCTATGTTCTATGATAATAAAGCACTCATAAAAAAAACCAAGTAGATGGTCCTTAAATGTTTACACAGTGCATAAAGTCAATGTGTATCATAAACTGTATAAACGGTGAGGTAGTGGGATGTCCTTATGTATTCAGTCACTACACTGTCTTTAATGATAAAAGTCTAAATGATTATGAGGTTCCAAACTTAATATACATTGTTACAAAGTGAATCCTAATAAGAAGATTACATTTAGCCAGAGAATGGCATACTGTTATTGTCACTGGACTAGTAGCCCAGAGACCCAGGTAATGCTTTAATTACATGGGTTCAAATCCCATTTTGGCAAATAGTCTCGTGAAGACTGTGAAACCATTGTAATAAAAGCACATCTGGTTCACTAATGTCCTCTAAAGGAAATCTGCTGTCCTTACCTGGTCTGGCCTGTTTGTGAGTCCAGACTCCCAGTGATGTGGTTGACTCTTAAATGCTCTTTGAAATGACCTAACAAGTCACTCAATGTTTCTACTAACTAAAATGTCCCAGAAAAGGAATGAAATTGTCAAACCATTTATCATTGACCTTGTGACTGGAAATGATAGTGGCAAAGTCTGCCCCATCAACCTTGCAAAGTCTTCCTGACTCGTCAAGCAACAGCCTGAAATGGTCGCACTCATAAAATCATACCTCATACACAATGTCCTAGATCATAACTATTGTGGATACATTCTGTCTTACCAGCACCCATAAACTAGCCAATCATCCATTACAGCTTCCACTATGAGAAGATAATGAATTATCGCATGTCCTCTACATTGATACTCCTCTGGAGCAGTAGAAAAACCAAACACCATATACAACTATCTGCATCTCCTGAAGGATATCCAGAATGCATTTGGAAAGTTACTGCTGTCATCAGCTTTGCTTAGCAGTAACTACCCTTTGCATCTAGATCAGTGAATACTTTTGACTTTGCAAAATATGGCAAAATTCCTTTCAGAGGTCCATTCAGAGTTTTATTTATTTCCCACGGATCGATGCATAATTTCAACATTACGAGTTGTTTCACAGCTAACATGCTGCTAATCTGTTCTGGAGGAGTTGTCCCTTTCCTGCTTTTCCAGTTGACCTATCTTGTCTTTCAGACTAGCCTTAAGATCAGCTGGAATTTTCCTCAGCAGATCCTGAATTGGGTTTAAACTCTCATCTGTTTTGAGACGATGTTTTATTGATGACATCCTGCTCTGTGAACGTGTTGTTGTACTCCTCTAAGAGTGATTTGTGGTCAGTGGTTTAGTGTGCTGTAACACTTGTAAATCTGCTTTGTCACATTGAAGCTTAGTTGTCCAAGCTTTAGACTTGTTCTAGCTGAGATGAGTGACTTTTGCTTGCCATCTATAATATGGAACTCTACAGCTTTGTTCTTGTTATTCCATTGGACTCACAATGTAATCGATTAACTTGTGACACAGCTCTAGTTCTTTCACATAGCCTCAACGTTACGTTTGAGGGCTTAACTTTTGGATCACAATTAAGCCACTTTCCACAGGTCTGTAAAAGTCACCGTGTTGTACAATACTTTATGTTGACAGAATGTTCTCTTGCATAATTCCAATTATCACAAACCGTGATCAATTATACACCTGACTGAACTAATCTCTTAATTATTACAAAATGATGCAAAATGATAGTCGTAATCTTTGGCCTTTGTATATGTTTGCTGTGCCTCCTTCTAGCCATACATTTGTGTGCAAATAGGATATACTTTGAAACAGTATCTTTGAAACATAATAAATGTGTAGCAGCTCTGATTTCGCATGCAGATCTGTGGCAGTTTCATAATTTTTACCCAAAGTAAAACAAAGAACTCCAGATGCTGGAGATTGTCAATTGAATACATAATTGGCTTAATGGCAGGAGATGGAGGTTAACAGTGGAGGGTTGCTTTTCAGCCTGCAGGCCTGCCACCGGCGGTGTTCCACAGGGATCAGTTCTAGGTCCTCTTTTGTTTATCATTTATATAAATGATTTGGATGAGAATATAGAAGGCATGGTTAGTAAGTTTGTAGACGACACCAAAATTGGTGGTATAGTAGACAATGAAGAAGGTTTTCTAAGATTACAAAAGGATCTCGATCAAATTGGTCAATGGGTTGAAAAATGGCAGTTGAAGTTCAATCTGAATAAATGCGTGGTATTATATTTTGGTAGAACAAACAAGCATAGGGCTTATATAGTTAAGGGTAGGGCCTTGGGTAATATTGTAGAACAGAGGGGCACAGAGATTCTGGTACATAATTCTTTGAAGTTTGCATCACATATAGATAGGGTGGTTAAGAAGGTGTTTGGCACACTTGCCTTCACTACTCAGTCCTTTGGGTACAGGAGTTGGGAAGTCATGTTGAGGTGGTGCATGGCATTAGTGAAGCCTCTTCTAGAATTCTGTGTCCAGTTCTGGTCATCCAGTCATAGGAAGGATATTATCAAGCTGGAGAGGGTTCAAAAGAGACTTACGAGGATGTTGCTGAATACACAAGGTGTGAGTTATAAAGAAAGGCTGGGACTTTTTTCACTGGAGCATAGGAGGTTGAGAAGCGACCTGACATAAGTTCATAATATAATGGTAGTTGTCTTTTCCATAGAATGAGGAATTTCAAGACTAAGGGCGCATTTTTAAGGTGAGAGGGGAGAGATTTTTTTCAAAATATGAGAGGCAATTTTTTTACACAAAAGGTGGTTCATGTGTGGAATACACTTCCTGAGGAAGTGATGCGTGCAGATACAATTACAATGTTTAAAAGACATTTGGATAGATACATGAATAGGAAAGGATATTGGCCAGGAGGGATATGTGCCAGGACTAGGCAGTTTGGACTAGTTTAGTTTGGGATTATACTTGGCATGGACTTGTTGGACCAAGGGGTCTAATGCTGTGCTGTATGACTCCATGACTCTATCTGAAACAAAAACAGAAAGTGGTGCAAAAACTCAGCAGGTCTGGGTAGCAGCTGTGAAGAGGAAAACAGAGTTCACATTTTCAATCCAATGACACTTCCGTTAACTGTTTACCTCTCCACAAATGCTGCCAGATCTGCCAGGTTTCTCCAGCAATTACTGTTTTTGTTTCATAATTTTTTTACTCTGTATGAAGGAAATTGTCTTTTCATTCATCTCACTTTTCATTTCGACTAGAGCTGCAAGATGAAAAATTATAGTAATTGCATCTTACCCAGTGTTCATGGTGTGGTCTGTTTCTTTGCTCTTCTTTAGTTTTTTTTTCTCAGTTATTTCTAGCAACTTTCATAGCTCTGAACATTCTTGTACCCAGTCAGGAGCTGTGAATTTTAACAGCTCTTCGACACTCAATCTCGGCTCTACTTTTGATTTTGCTTTTTGAGCTCTCAAGACAATAACCTGGCCTGTACTGTGATACCTGATGAAGTCAGGAGCAGCGTTCTGAAAGCTTGTACTGAAAGCTTGTGCAATTTTTAACTTTGTCCACCCCAGTCCAAAACCAGTACTTCTCCAAGATTATGATTTTATTGAAACTGGTTGCAACATTGCAGCCCCCAGTCTGTGCCTTAGGGTAGAGGTCTCATGACTACAGCAAACCAGATACATTGTTACAGATTGAGTTTCTATTCCAAACAGATCCTTAAAGAACAGAATGTTGAAAGGAGAATCGATAGAGGTGTTCAAAGTCATTAAATCTAGATGTGGAGTACACACAGAAAAGCTGTTCAGTTGGTGGAAGAATTGAAAACAAGAGAATAAAGATTTAGTGATTGGCAAAAGAAGTAAAGAGGGGAAAGTGAGGACTGCAGATGATGGAGATCAGAGCTGAAAATATATTGCTGGAAAAGCACAGCAGGGAGCAGGAGAATCGACGTTTCGGGCATGAGCCCTGCTGAAAAGAAGTAAAGATGACATATAGAAAAACTTAGTTTCTGAATAAGGTCTGATATACTCTGCCTGAGAGTGTTGGTGCAGGCAGGTTCAAACATGACTTTCGTGAGAGAATTAGTTAAGTTACTTGTGTTGGGAAGATTTTTTGGGCCACGGACAAATTAGTGTAATGCACTAACTTGCTCTTGCGTTGAGCTGGCATGGATTTTATGGGTTGAATGGAGTCTCTGTATTAACCTATTCTATTTTCCTTCTATCTAACTTTACTTGTTCCTTCTCCAGAACCAACATCCTCAACACCAAAAATTACATTCATTTACAATTATCAAATACCAGTGTTCTGCTCACATTAGTTATCTGCAGCCCAAATCCTTTACCAAATTTTGTATTAAATGGATTTCTTAATCTTCCAACCAAGATTATATTTTATGGGGAGATCTCAATGTGCCAGTTGAATAAGAATGCTGAGTCTTTTTTTTACCTCTGTAATCAGCAAAAGGCTGTGATTTTATTTCTCAGTATCTTTCCAAACTTAATATTGAACACCCTCTCACTGATTGAATTGATGTTTGTATTTTTGTGAAAGTGTCTTGGATGAAGAATTTAGATTAATATTAGTTAATAGTTACATTTTCATACGAAGTCCAGTAATTAATGTAAATTTATTATGTAGGAAATTCTTCAGATTTGTCTTTATACTGCCAGACTTAACTGGAAGGGGAATAGAAATGTCATTTATGCGAGTTAAGTCCAGCTAATCAGGAAAATGTCCATTGACTTTCATAATCACAAGGTTCAGCAATTTTTTTAACACTTCCCTGGCAGCATCATTCCAGTCACCATGTTGGCACTACGTTTAAATGAGTGTTAGCTGAATGAGTTCTCAACATTTTCAATCCCATCTCAATCCATTGCCACTCTTCTTATTTAATTCATTTTTAAAAATTAATTCATGAGACATGGGCATGGCTGGCTGGGCCAACAAATACTGCCCATCTTATTTACACTTTAGAAGGTGGTGGTGAGCCACCTTTTGAAACGGCTGTAAACCATGCACTATAAATATACCTAGAATGCCATTAGGGAGAGTATTTCAGGATTTTGATCCAATGACATTGACAACAGTATACTTCTGCATCAGGATGGTGAATGGCATACAGGAAAATTTGCAGTTAGTGGTGTTGCCACATATTTGCTGCCCTTTATGATAGTTCATTATGATCATGGCTGATCATTCAATTCAATAGTGCGTTACTGCATTTTCCCCATATCCTTTGGTCCGTTTAGCCCCATGTGCTATATCCAACACCTCAAATCGTACAGTGTTTGGTCCTCCACTGCTTTCTGTGCCAGCAAATTCTACAGGCTGACCACTTTTCTTCTCTGTCCTAAATTGTTTTCATACTTTATTTTTAGGAATTCCCACTAAAGTATGTGGTTTCAACATATTCATGCACATGTTTTAGGAATTATATTTATGTAATCTCAAAGAACTTTCAGATTTCAGTTTCCTTTCTAATGTGTTTTAAACTCTTACATGTGGTACTGTCTTTACACTCCCAACTTTAAAAACAGCACTTTTGTGTTTCCCAGTACTTTTTTAGAGTCCCCTGGCATGAGTTTGAATATTTTACCTCATAATCTAACTGGCCAGTTGCTTGTCTGGTATGTGCCTTTGTCCTGCCCCACAATATTTAAATGAGCTAAATCCAGGATTTCTCATATTGCAAAATTTGAGCGGATACTTGCTCCACTTTTCTATACAATACAATGTGAATTATAGGATTAAGAATTTCATTCTTGTACATTCTTATTATGGTTATGCTGGTTCCTAGGCTTGGAAGAAAGACCAGGATAAGATGAAAGAGGAGGAACAAAGAAAGCAAGATAAAAAAGTCAAAAAAGACAGACCAATTAGCAAAAAGAAGGAAGAAGCTGTTCACCAATCCGACTCCAAATCAAGTAGGCTATCAAAGAAGCCAACAAAACAGGACAGTCAAATCATCAAAGAGAATCAAGAAAGTATTTCAGAGGCTGAGCCAGAAGTTCAGGAAACAGCAGAGCGAACTGAGAAATTCTACCAGGTTTGTTATAATCTTGTTATATCTGTTTACATTTGCAGAATTTTAATATCCAGACCTGGAGACAAAATTTGCCAAGCTTGTTGCAATTTAATAAAAGAGTATAAAGTAGATTCACCCAAAAATAATGGCAGAATTGAGCATTAAGAGCTTTTCTTTCTGAATCTACGCAATTTTCCACACAAGGTTGTGCAGCTTGTTAAGTGTGCAGAGATACTTATTGTGAACAACTCACCTGAATTCTGCTCAGATCTCAGTCCTTATACAAATAAAGGAAGGCAGAGTTACTGGCTGCCTGTAAATTGCCCTGCTGGCCAACTTGGGTCTTGGGATATATTTGGAGTGAGCACTAAGGTACTTTATAATGCTGGAGGGCTACATCTCAGATTGAAAAACAGATGGATTTTTTGGGATTTTGCTGCAGCATTAGTGTATCTGGAAGTGTGAACTGGAGATCCTGAAAGCCTTTCAAAAGTTTCAAGATTTAAAAATTCTTAGATTATATGGTGGTGGTTAGCACTGCTGCTTCTCAACGCCAAGGACCTGGGTTCGATTCCAGCCTTGGGTTGTGTGGAGTTTGCACATTTTCCCTGTGTCTGCGTGGGTTTCCTTGGATTTCCTTCCCCAGTCCAAAGGTGTGCAGGTTAGGTGAATTGGGCATGCTAAATTGACCACTGTGTTCAGGGATGTGTAGGTTAGGTGTGTTAGTCAGGGAAATGTAAAATAATAGGATAGGGGAATGGGTCTGGTTGGGATACTCTTTGGATAGTTGCTGTGGGCTTGTTGGGCAGAATTGCCTATTTTCATACTGTAGGAATTCTATGAATTCTATGAATTATTGCTGTCTCCATTGGATCCCCATTACTTTGAAATTAGACAAAATAATTTAGTGTACTGTAGATAAAAGCAATGATTCCTACCACCACCTAAAGCCATCTAGCACTTCCTGACCTATGTCCTGCTGCCAACACACCCCTCCCCCATGGGATCTTCCCATACATTCACAGAAGGCATAACAATTTCCCTTATACTTTTCCTCTCCTCACTGCCTGGGGTTCCAAGCACACCTTCAAGGTCACTTTGGAAGAAGTGTCATGGGACTCAAAACACTAGTTTCTCTCTTTACAGATTCTGCCAAACCCACTGAATTTCTCCATATTTTCTATTTTCTATTTTTATGACTGTATTTTACAGCCTGAGGGCTCTGCCATAGCGCTTTGAGCATTCAAGAAGAGTACTTCTCCTATTGCGAAAAGCTTCCATCATATATTCCAAGAATTTTTACGTGCTTCTTGATCTGTTTCAGTTGCATTAAGAATGACTTAATGAATACGGGTAATTCTTCTATAACGTGATGGTTGCTTTGTTGTGCAACCCAATGTTATTGAAAAATCGCATTTTGGAAAGAGTGCTTAATGAGTTGGCGATGTAATTGCATTACAGCCAATACACGTTTTAAAAATTCGCACTTTAGAAACAATATCCCCAATTCATCAATTGCTATAGTAAATTTGCATTAGTGGAATGCATCTTATAACAGAACAACCTGTATATGTATTGAACTGCTCCATAGACATCCCTTCAAACCATGCAATTTGCTTTACACAATTCCAGATTATTGCAAATAACAATTGTACTTGCATATTAACCTTCTCCCTTAATGTGTACACTTTTAATTTAACTGACGTTAAGTTTGCTGCCAGTCGTACCAAGTAATGGGTGCTATCATTATTCCCGTATTATTTATACACTGTATTACTTAGACAGAAATGATGGGAAATATGTAGCATAATCATTTTATTAAAATACACTTTGTCATTACTGCACAAGTCATACGTTCACCATCACTTTTAGCAGCAAGTTGTAAAAGTGACATGGTGACATGAATCATTGAATTGCATCACCAGACTTGTTTTCCTCCAACAACCCAGGTAATGCCAGCAATGCAAACAGAACTTCTGATCTCCTGTAACACAGAAGTAAAACATTCCATTTATCAGTATTTAAAAACATTCACTTTTTGAAAGCACAAACCTACCCAAATTAATTTTCATATTCATAACTGCACAAATGCTCTTTGTACCAAATTCAGTGACTGTTACCTGTGCAATTTATTTGCAGTTTACTGGCTACAATTTTGGAAATGATTTAATTCGTGTATCTGGTGAAGTCAAGTCTCTATTCCCAGCTGATGGAGGGCACATTCAAGTGAAAATCATACAGTTTTTGCATGGTAACTATTTGATGAACCACAAATTGGCCTGCAATGAATGAAAACTACAAAATCAAATAAATTTATTACTGCCATAACAACTTCTAGACTTTCAAGTTGTTGAAGTATATAATCTGTGAATTTCATGGAGAGAAATTCAGTTATTTTTAAGCTTCTGAGCAAACACGTTTAGAGAATATCGAGATTCCTATTGTGTGTCAACTCTTATGTTTAGCCTCTGTTTTAAATCTTTAATGTACAAATTATAGCCTAGATGATCATTAACCCATTTGTTTGAAACTGGTTAATGTCGGTGTTAGAATAAGTTAATATGGCCATAAAATAACATTGCTTAAATATTTTGGGTTAACTTGTAATATGGTAAATATGGTCTCATCATTGTTTTGCCTCCTGCTTTTAATGAGCTAGCATCCCAACTCTCTGACTGAAAACTCCAGAACTAGTCCATCCCAAACCCACTATGTCCAAAACACTGGAATACACCTGACAATGTTGAAAATTAACGCTGCTTAAGATCACAAACAGTTCCAACATCACCTGATCAAAGCCATCATATTGTCACGGAAATAACTTTGACTGGGATGCCATAGAATGCCTTAGTGAGATTGATGAAGTCAATATATTGTCATCTCCTGGGTTCTATTGAAGTTTCCCAGACTAAGATAATGATGTCAGTTATAGACCTTCTAATTCTGAAAACATCTGATTTTGTGCAGTCTTACAAAGGGTGAGCATAATACACATCAACTCTGGGGATTAGTAAATTACAATGTATCTGAAGAAACTCTGATAGTTCAACTGACACAGCTGCAAGTTTACTATGCTGAGATGTCTTTGTGAGGGGCTATTTGACATTTACTTTGAATTTAAACTTGGACTTGTTCAAATTTGTAAAAATCTGATATTTATGTATTGTTTCTGGTGACATGAAGTTCCAGTAGCTTCTTGGCTAATTGTCCACTGTGTACGAACATCCCTATTACCTGATACCCACTCCCCATGTTTGGTTATCTCTGTTGAAGAAAAATAGTGTAGCCAGCCACTTCAAAGACATTTCTTTTGATCTTCCACCAAACATATCTGGTAATTGGAAGAATCCCATGGAATTTCTACTGTACAACACTAGATCAGCTTGAAACACCCAATTCAAAAAAATTGTGCTTTGTCAGATATACTTTGATACTGAAGTTTCTTCCAAAATTAATAGAAAGCATCTTTCTTGTTTCAATAGGTTCTACAATTATTCAGGTCTGTGTAATGAAGGACAAGCATCGATTCTTGACCTATATCAAAGATCCCATAAAACACTTGGATCACAGCGAAGAAGTTTCATCAGAAAAAGGCTGTGAAAAGTCTGACACAGGTAGAAAAGAAATAGTAAGGGTGCATTTAATATTTCAGCTTTTAGTGGAAAGAATTCAATTCTTTACTCAGCGAGTCGTGAGTTCATGGAATGCCCTGCCAGTAGCAGTGGTGGACTCTCCCTCATTATGGGCATTTAAGCGGGCATTGGATAGGCATATGGAGGATAGTGGGCTAGTGTAGGTTATGTGGGCTTGGATCGGCGCAACATCGAGGGCCGAAGGGCCTGTACTGCGCTGTATTCTTCTTTGTTCTATGTTCTATGTTCTATACTATAAGAAAATCAATTGCAACTCAAGTGTTTCACTTTGTTGTTGTCTCTTATTTGTAGAAATGCAGTCTTTGATTTACAAAGCAATTACCTTCACTAAAGGATCGACAATCACTTTATTTACTCTTTTCCTTTTTAAATGCCTGTAGAATTTTTTTTGATCTCTTGTTATATTTCTAGTTAGCTTTATGTAGTGTTCTAAATTCTCCCACATTGTTAATCTTTTAGTCATTCTTTGCTGTTTCTAAAATATTATGTTCAATTCAATAATTTCCATTCGTTACATTCAAACACTAACCTTAGGCCATCTGGTCTCCAACAAACTGGTTGCAAAATTCAATCCTATTATGATTGCTGTTACCTAAAAACACCTTTTTTTCTGAGGTTATAAATTAAATCTGTCTTCATGTACATAATCCAATCTGGATCAGCCTGCTCTCTGATTCCAGAATGTGCTGCTCTAAGAAACTGTCCTAAAACTCATCGTCCAGGTTATCTTTAACAATCAAAATCATCCAATCTATAGGTAGATTAAAATGATGCATAACTATTGTTGTATTATTGTCATAAACTCTTTTATTTCTTCTATTGCATCCAACTAAATGGTTATTGTTAGAGGGCCTGATAAACTATTTCCAAATAAGACTTCCAATTTGTATTATTTCTTACCACTATATAGAATAACTATACATCTTGATCTTTAGAACCAAGGCCATTTTCTCCTCAATTAACAAAGTTTTAATTCCTCTTTTTCCCAATTTCCTATTGCTCTGAAATGTCACACACCTTGAATATTCAGGTTGTAAGTTTTGTCATCTTGTAGTAATGTCTCTGTGATAGCTATCAGATCATACATATTTATTTTTCATTGAACTCCTAATTCATCCATTTCATTAATAACACTAAACGCATTCAGATACAGAGCTTTTAATTCTGTCTTTTTACCACTTTTGCAATATCTAACCTATCTGCCAGTGCAAGTTCTGTTCCTTCTGATTATAATATCACTCTTTGCTACCTTAATCTCTTCTTCAACTTAGCACAACATCCCACTCAATCCCTCAGCTCCACAAATTATTTTAAGGACATACCTACCACCCTCTGTAGATAACTCACCAGAAGATGGGCCCAACAGAGTTCAGGTGAAGTCTGTCTCAATGGTATAGGTTTCACATTGTCCCTTATCCATGCCACTGTCCTGTCTTAATTGCAACACATTTTACACATACCGGCATTTGAGCCATATATTTAACTCTCTAATTTTGTCATCCCCTTCTTTAGTTTCCTTGTGTTTCAGATAGTAATCCAGAGATTATTCTCTTTAAGGTTCTGCTTTTCAATTTAACCACTAGTTGCTAATATTATCCAAGCAGAACCTCTTTACTTGACTTTCCTATGTTGATGGTATCTATTTGGACATCAACCGTTGGATCACTCAAATTAAGGTAAAATGTTGCAGATGTTGGTAACCTGAAATTTAAAACAAGCATCTAACAGAGAGAGTCAACATTTTAAGTCCAATATCAAACATGAAATGTTAATTCTCTCTCTCTCTCTCTCTCTCTGTCTCTCCACTAGTGCTGTCAGATCTGCTGGTTTTTTCTAGCACTTCCTATTTTTATCATCATTGTATTACGCCCCTCCCACTACAAATTCCTCTCCAGCCTCGAGCAAATATCTGAAGTCCTAACACTGGGCAGGCAGCACAGCCTTATAAATGTTGAGCCTGCAAAGATCTGTATCTAACCCAATATTTACTTTGGCTTGAGTCCATTTTTCCTAATGTGAAACACTTAATGTTTTCCTACAGCTAAGGTGCTATGTAAATATAAATTTGTTCTCTAGTTGTAGTAATACTGTCTCTCCTTAATGTCTAGCCATGCAAACTTAGACACAAGCTTTCATCTGATGCCCAGATTTCCTCTAAATGTATCTTGCTTCATCAATGAAGCAGAGTGAACAGGATTTCTTCTGCAGTTCTGATAAGGCTACAGTGGTTGTTCCAAGAAAATCTAATTGGTTTTCAGTCGCCAGTTCCTGAGAGACTTCAGTACCGAACGCATTGAAGAAAAACATATTCTGTCCTAGACTTGCTGTCAACCTTCAAGTCTCCACCAAGTCCCCCAAGATCCTCCTAGTATCATATGAGTTTGACCTGAAGGGCTAGAAAAATATTGAAATAAAGTGACTTCATGTTATTGCACAACATCAGCCCTGTTCAGTGCTGTGTCTTTATTCTGCGGTGCTGACATCATTGCTGCAATATTGTCCCACTGAATGGTAAAAAATGGTAAAAAAAATTACTTAAATTTAAATTATATTGGAATAACTTGAATGGTGAAGTGTTGGGTAACCATTGGCAGTTTACTTATTATGTTTTTGGTTAATTATTTAATTCTACAATTATCTAATCTTTACAGAGGAAGAAAGAGCACAAGTCTCCATCAGCAAGTGTAGATCTTTCTCCGCTGTCCTTGATGATGGAATAACTATAACACTCAACAAATATCCTCTTACAAAAGAACAAAAAAAAGGTGAAGTAATGTTACATCTCACTGGGCAGCATGCTGTAAATTAAGCTCTTCCAGAAGTTATCACAAAAGTTAAAGATTTTATCAAAGTATGCAAAATTCCACAATTTACCTGTCTTTTCAGCTCCAGATTAACAGAAAGAATAGATAAGATTTCTGTACCTAACAATAATTACTATTTATTGGGAATAAATAGATTCTAGGTACAACAATAATGAATCATTGATGTGTAACTCTGCTAATTAAAACTTTAATCATCTTCTAAAGCTTCACTTTTACATGTACAGGTAGATGCTAACAGAACAAAAAAAAAAGTGTTAGGCTGTAGGCTAAATTAGGAAGTTAGTTCAATGCCCCCTATCTGCAGAGTTTCCTGAGATGAATCTTTTGCTTATCAGAACTCCATCTTCAAGGTTTGCGTAAAGATTTGTAGCTTGGGTACTGATTGTGGGTTTGTTCGCCAAGCTGGGAAGTTGATTTGCTGATTTTTCGTCCCCTGCCAAGGTGACATCTTCAGTGTTTTGGAGCCTCCTGTGAAGCACTGCTCTTTTGGAATTTATTTGGTTCTGTTCCTGCAACTTCCAGTTGCTGGTTCCGCTTATTCGTTGTAGTGGCCGGTATATTGGGTCTAGGTCTTTGTCCTTGTTGATGCAGTCTATGGATGAGTCCACTTTGGCCCTGTGCAGTACCCAATTTCGCTCAAATTATCCTAGAAGGTGAAGAAATCTCAATGATTTGAACAACAGGTGAAGTTAGGTGTGTCATGCCGCTATTATGCAGTAGATCTGTGAGTGGTTTTCTCCACTAATAGGATGCTGCCATCAAGCCAAAAAGATATTTTGGCTACACATAAATGATATTTCAGTGCCAGTGTGATGCCAAGTATGTAGGTCATATATACCAGTGACTAGCAGAGCATATCAAACAACATATCCCATTGGCCATTCACAGTGGCTGACCATGCTCCAACTGACCGTGCTTCTAGAAATTCTCTGTCTGTCCTGTTTGGCTTGTCCTATGATTGTTGTGTTGTCCCAGTCGAATTTGTGGCCCTTGTCATCTGTATCAAACAGAGGACAGCCAGAGAATTTCTAGAAATATGGCACTCATCCATGGACTTCATCAATGAACACATAGACCTAGACCCAATATACCGGCCACTACAGTGAACAACTGAACAACCGGCAATCAGAAGTAGCAGGAACAGAACTAAATAAATTCCAGAGGACACAGTACAGCAGCGCTTCACAGGAGGCTCCAAAGCACTGAAGATGTCGCCAAGGCAGAGGATGATATGTCTGCAAATCAACTTCCCAGCTCAGCAAACATACCCACAAGTGTGAGGGTGCCAACCCTCTTCCCCAGGTACTTTTAACTTTTTTTTGCAGGAAGCACAGAGCAACTAGTTCACAAATTACAACATGCTTTTAATTACTGGTTAAAAATCACCACTTGCAGCAACTGATGTGGAAAGATAAACTGCATTCTTCAAGCTTCAGTATTTTTACTGAACAGAGAGAAGGAGACCACTTCACTTTCTGAGGTCTGAAGACTTCTGGCCAAATTATTTACACCCACATGATGTTTAGCTACCAAGGAGACAATGACATAGTTGTTTTTCAAGCCATACGTTTTTGTCATTGACAACTGGTTGAGACTCCACTAGTTCAATCAGCCACTTGTTGCCAACGGAATCCTACACTGTACATACCTCCGATGCTAGTTTGTCTGCAACTGACTTTCCCCCAAACAAGCAGCAGTGTAAACACCTCTTAAAATATGCATAAGTAAATTGCTTTTAAAAAGTGCAATAATCGCTTCCACAATCATCAATTTTAAAACAGTTCTTTTTTCCATTTCACTCCAATTGAAAATACAGAATAATAAACAGATGCAGTCTTTACAGTAATAAGAAATCAAATTCAAAGGGCATTTGATTTCTGTTGATGAATTGGGATATAGTACAATAGATATTTTGAGTAACATGAATTGGAAGGAAGTCAAAAGACTATACTAAAAAGATATAGTGACGTCGTGACTTTAAGCAGAGAACTATGAATTTGGTGAGTTTGAGGGATCTTACTCTGTTTCTAAAAAAACATTTTATTGTATTTTACATGTAATAATTAACTGAAATTTACTGTTTAACTTCTTTACACAACTTAATCAACTACATTCTAAGATCAAACTTATCATTTAAATGAATTCTTGATGAATTAGTTGAAAATTCTGACAATGGGTTCTTAACTACTCTGTACCGAGTTCATTGGTCTATTTACATCTCATGAAGAGGGCACTAGCCAACTGCTCAAGCATAAACTTGAGGTTGAGACAAGGCACATCAAAACTATCCTGCTTAATAATGAAGACCTCGATCAAGTCTTACTCATTGTGTGTCCACTAGCTTTGGCCTTATACATTCCAAATTTCCCTCAGATTACACTAGAAGGTGAAAAAGTCTCAATGATTTGAACAACAGGTGAAGTTAGGTGTGTCATGCCACTATTATGCAGTAAATCCGCAAGTGGTTTTCTCCACTAAAAGGATGCTGCCATCAAGCCAAAAAGATATTTGATTACTTATAAATGATAATGTGATAGGAGTTTCAGTGCCAGTGTAATGCCAAGTATGTAGGTCATATGTACCAATGACTTGCAGGGCATATCAAACAACACTTCCACAGTGGCAGACCATGCTCCACCTGACCATGCTTTTCAGCCTCAGCCAAGTATATTCACCAATCAAAGTGGTTCTGCTTTTGGAAATCATAAATAATCCAGACTATCTTAATTGGTACACTGGAAATCAGTTTAAAATCATCAATCAGCCTCATAGAGTGCTGCATTTGCTAGAAGTTACATATATAAACACACAGGCCCTATTTAAGAAGGTAAAGGAAATTTGTATGTGCATTGCACCTTTTTCAAAGACAGTATACCCCTGTATCCCCCTGGCAACAGCTGACCAATCACCCTACCTGCCCTGATTAAGAATTGAGCATGCTGGTTAACTATTCTGGCTGCATCTCCATGCAATGATGGCACAACAAATCAGCACCTTCTTCTCGTGCATAAAATCTTGTCCCTTTGATCAAGTCTGTTTCTTGTATCCTAGTTCTGATGAATGCGAGATGAAAAGCTTTAACTTCTTGTCTCCTTTTGTAAATATTTAAGTTCTGTAAAGCAATTATTTAAAGAATTACTACCAAGTTTCATTCTTAGTTGTCTGATCTCTACTGAAGTAAATCATTAAGTTATTTTTGTATAACACATTTGAAAGAATGAAAAATCAGTGAACACATTTCTGAGGTATTCGTATCCATAATGAGGTTTTAATTTAGACATATTGTTAGTGTAGATGCCAGCATAAGGAAGTTTTCAATTCAGCAAGCCAATTCTTGGTGCAACCGTCAGAGGGCGACAAAGGAGCAGATATGTAGGCAAATCTTAAGGTCTTTAGATAAAACCACATAAGTGTCTGAGGGATATGGTTACAGTAGTAGGGGATTTCAACTTTGCTAACTTTCACACTAAGGCAATTCCTATTAAAGAATTAGATAGAGTAGAATTTTTAAAGTGCATCTAGGAGAGCATTCTGTGTCAGTGTCTAGATAGTCCAGTTAGAAATGGGACTAGACCTAATCCTAGGGAATGAAGCTGGTTAAGTGATTGAATTGTCAGTGGGCAAGAATTGTAGGGGAAATGGCCATAAAGACCAACAAGGAGGAGGTAAAACATGTTTTAGCGAGCATAAAAGTGCAATCCCCAGGGTCTGATGAGATGTATCCCACACTGCTATGGGAGGCAGATGACGAAATTGCTGGGGCCCTGGAGGATATGTATCATATTTTGTTGGTCACAGGTGAAGTGCCAGATAATTGGCCAATAGCTAATGTGATTCCATTGTTCAAGAAGAGCAGCGGGGTTAGGTCAGGTAATTACAGATCAGTTAGTCTGACATCAGTGGTAGAGAAATTATTGGAAAAAATTTCTGAGGGGCAGATTAATCAACACTTGGAAAGGCAGAGATTGAGAAGCAGTAATCAGCATGGATTTATTGGACAGAGATCCTATCTGACTAATTTCATTAAGTTTTCTGAAAAGGTGACTAAATATGTTGATGAGAGTAGTACTTTTTAAGTGGTTTACATGGACTTCAGAAAAGCCTTTGAAAAGATTCCACATGGAAGGCTGGTCCAAAAGATAAGAGCCCATGAAATCCAAGGCAAGTTGGCAAAATTAGCTTGCAAATAAGAAGTAATGGGTGAAGGTGGAGGTTTGTTTTTGTGATCAGCCACAGGATTAGTGCTGGGATCTGTGTTGCTTGTTATGTGCATTAACAAATTAGATGTGAATATAGAAAGCATAATTTGTAAGTTTGTAATCAGCAAGAAAATTTGTGTTGTTGGTGATAGTGAGGAGGATGGTCTCAGACTGCAGTCTGATATTGATCAGCTGGTAAATTAGGCAGAGCAATGGCAGATATCCTGAATGGCCTGCATGTTGGGAAGAAGTGTCCATTGGCAGGAGAGACAAGGAACTGAGGGCACAGCGTTAGAGTAAAGGGAAGACCCTTTAGAACGGAAATAAGGAGAAACTTCTTTAGCCAGAGAGTGGTGAATCTGTGGAGGCCAGGTCATTGATTATATTTAAAACAGAGATGGATAGTGATTGCCAAGGGTATCAAAGGTTACGGGAGAAAGTGGGAAAATGGGGTTGAAAAACCTATCAGCCATGATCGAATGGCAGAACTGACTCGATGAGGTGAATAGCATATTTTCTGCTCCTCCGTCTTATGATCCATTTTGGGAAATATACAATTTAGACAATGAATGGTAGGTCCCGAGGGAGTAATGAGGAGTGAAGTAAACTTGGTGTACAAGTCCATGGGTCCTGGAAGGTTTCAGCACAGATAGACAGAGTGTGAAGAAGGAATACAGGATGTTTACCTTCATTTGCCAGGACGTAGAATAAAGGAGCAGGGAAGTTTTGTTGCAACTTTATAGAGTTGGTTGGGCCACAGATGGAATAATGTGTGAAGTTCTGGTCACCACATTATTGGAAGGAGTACAAAGGAAATTCACCAAGTTTTTGCCTTGGATGGAAAGTCTCAGTCACAAGGAGAGACTGGATAGGCTGGGTTTGTCTTCCTTGGAGCAGAGGGAACTGAGTGGGAGGAGAGGCAGTGGTGGTTGGAGGTGGGGAGGTTCCGATTGAGTTTGTACAAAATTATGAGAGGAATGGATAGGGTCGATGGTGAGAATAATTTTTCCATGGCAGACATGCCCACGACCTGAAGGTATACATTTTAGGTGAGGGTGAATGGCTCAGGGGATCTGAGGGAAAATGTTTTCACCCAAAGGGTAGTAGAAATATGGAACACACTGCTTGAGAGGGTGGTGCAAGCACTGTCGCAATATTTAAGAAACATCTGGACGAACACTTAAAATGCCAGAGCATAGTAGGCTTTGGACCAAGCGCAGGTAAATGGGATTGGTGCAGATTGATGTTCATTGGTTGGCAAAGATATGCTGGGCTGAAGGGCTGTTTTTATGCTGTATGACTCAATGATTGTACACAAAAAGCAAACTGAAAGTTTAGGCTTAACCTCAAGAAAATTTTCTGGAGAAGTCAACTAGCTGTACCTAATGTTATGATCTCAGCAGATGTTATAGATAATTCACATTGCAGACTGAAGTCTACCTTAATAGATTTGTTTTTGTTTTAATGAGATGGTTTTTTCACAGAAACACAGGCACATTATGCTTTGCATTAGGCTGTGCATTTAACAATAAAACAGAAGCTATTTACGCAAAAGAAATTAACGTTTAAAATAGAATAAACCAACCTATTTACAAAACATATTTAAAGATTTTGAAGCATGCAGTAAAACGCAATCCTATTAATCTTAAAACACTCCTTTAAAGTATTCACATGAGAGAGAAATTACTTCTCTTTTATATCTATAGTTCTTAAGGAAGGCTTCAGTTCCCCACTTTGAGAATCTGATAGTCTCTGCAGAGTCTTCATACAACTGAGGTCTAAGTAACACCTTCAGGGTTTTAATCATACATTTCTAGTCTGGAGTTTTTAAAGTGGACTGTTTACACTGAGGTAACCCCATTTTTAAAAGTCCTAAACTACCTCTCTTTCTGAAGAGCAGCTGTTTTACAGATCGAGCTTCAACCATGACTTCTGAGTCTTGCCCAGTGAAACCCAAAAGACTTTTTTCCAAGATGTAGTTCCAGTACGAGTTGATATTTTAAATATCCCATCCATCCATGTCGTTACACCAGTTCCTGTTACCAGTCCACAAAAATTTCAGAATCTTCTAACAAAAGGCCTAAAGAACTATACTGCTTACTTCGTTTTCTCCCAAGATTTCTCGGTGTAGACATAAGCCCATTACTCTCCAGGAGTCTCTCTAATACCGTGTTCTAAAATAAATCACCATGCCTCCATAAATACTTACAAGTTAGTCATTAAAACCCCTTCAGATGCACAAAAAAAACATATATCACTGGTACAAAATTCCAAAAAAAAATTAAAATGTATATAAACTACATACCTTGCATCGGACTAGCAAGATTTTACCTTTTAGTTAAAACTATTACGTGGTTCCAAGGTGATTCAGGTGTGCATAAGTTCAGTATAGAAGAAGACTGGTGTTAGTTAAGGAAATAAAATTGGGCAAATTAATTTGTTACAGGATAAAACCTTTTAGTGATGGTAAGTACAAAAAATGGCAAGAATTTGATTTGACTGAAAACTATATTCTGTTCATTTACTTATTTTAACTAAAATAAACCAATTCCATGTCTAACCAGAGTACTTTGTCAAATATGTTATGAAAACAATTAAGCTCAGACATCTAATGAGAGACTGAACATTGCTTTTCTTATTGTCAGGACAGGCATTACAGTGATGTTGAACAATGTAGAACATGTATTGTAGATCTATGAAATTATAGCATTTGGAATAAAGGTGATATTGTGCATATTGAACAACATCATACCCACACCCACTATTAATTTTTTTTTAGATCAGAAAGATCCAGTACTAGTTGATATTTTAAAAATCCCATCCATCCATGTCGTTACACCAGTTCCTGCTGCCAGTCCACCACTTACTGCTAAATCAGAGAAGTCTGTCAAAAACAAAAATTCACATTCAGCAAAGGGCAAACCAAAGAAGGAATTTGGCTCAGTTCATGCACTAGAGGAACCAGAGCAGCTAAAAGAAGAACAGAAGGTACATTTTGCATTCATTACGCTTCATGTGCTATTGAGATGTTATTCAAATCAACCAAAACTATCACCAAGATGTTTCACTCTTTTAAGTGATCTTTAAGGTATTTCCTGAAGAATGTAATTGGTTCTTCTGCTATCATTACTAATAATCACCCACATTACAATAATAGAAGATGCTCTAAATGCAAAGAATAAAAAAAAATTAGCTTGAAGTTAAAATTACTTTTAACTAACACCAACAGGTAGTAGTCAACCCTCTGCTTTATTTTCTGGGTTCCATGTTTCTTTGTATAGATGGAAATTGAGGAGTCTGAACCAACAGCTCCTTCAGAAGATGTTCCAGAACATTCAGCATTTCTGAGTCTGAATGCATGTTCTCCAGATGGACTGCTGATAACATTCTTCACTGAGGATTCTATAGGTTTGTCCTTTTAATATATTTTTCAAAATCTCAACATACTAACAAAGTTTGCAAAGATACCATGAATTTGCAGTTTCAAATGTAATGCACAGCTGTTTACAATAAATTGAAATCTCATATTTCCAAACATAACCAAACCATCTTATTAACTATAGTCAAGAAGAAGAAATGTTTAATTTCTCAATATGGACAGCTTTCACTGCATGTTCCTGAGAATACAGCAGAACATTTATAAACAACTTTGCTGAAAAATTCATGGAGGTTTTAAAAATAAACCATTTTGTTTTTCTTCTGTCTGCAGACTACAATTGGTTTTCCATAATTTTACATGTACCTGTATTTTTCTAATTGTCAACTTTGATTTAATATTATATTAAGGTATAAAAAATGAAGACATACCTGAAGATAGGATTTTGCTGCGCCAGAGTTATCCTATTAAAACTCATGGCTCCCAACCCTGTGAGGCAGCGCGGAAATGGCCTGCCATGCAGGAAGCATCAAGAGTTATTACACTCCAGGGAACTGTGGTAAAATACATGATGGATGGATCCTCTGAGGTAATATATTAATGGATTATATAATTATATCTGAAATAGTCATTTCCCAATTCTCAATTATACTCATTTCAGCCAGCTTCAGGGCCATCATCCCAACCATGCCATGATGATCTGCGACAACAATGGTGAATACATGCGACAGGTCTTCATGTCCTTATCTATGGTCATCATTCTTGTCAGCCACCTCCAGCATACAGAAGACTGTCTATTGCCTGTGGGTTGTTTTCTGCCACTACAGTCTCAGGACAAAAGTACAGATTGGAGGAGACAGTGGGCAGATAGCTCCCCACACCAACTCACTCCTCAGTAACATATCTTTTTAAATTGGGCACTAAGATTTTTTTAACTCTGTTCAACAGTTTCCCTGTGTCCCTTTCCTCTCTTCCTCATATAACCTTCACTCTTTCCCAGCTGTCTCTCTCTAACAACCCTTGTCTTCCCTTTCTCTCATCTCTTTTCCCCTGCCTTTCTCTCTTTCCCTTCTGATATTGCTGTTTTTGCCACTCCCCTCTCTACCCTTCTCTTTCTCTCCTTCTTAAAAGTAACTGGAAAATTAACTTCCTGACTAGGTTAGATTTTTTCAAAGTGAGCCTAACTTGTAATACTTCTACAATTTCACCCATTAGAAGTGAGGAGAAGCATTTGCAAAACCCCACAGAGTGTAAAAAAAAGTTTTATACCTGTCCAATCCTTTGGATAATAGTAACAACTTTGCTGCTTGGCGCTATAATATATACATAATACCTTATTGCAGAAAACATGTTCTGACCGTTTTGTCTTCAGCCAATCTCATTCTGAAATATTGACCACTTTATTGTAAGAGTTCTTTCTGTACTGTATTTTACAACGTAATTGTAATTTTTCCTAGATTCTGTTTGCCGATGGAACTGTGAGCAGAAGCCCAGATTCCGGACCTATTTCTACTCCCCCATCAAATATAGCAGCAAGCAACCAGCCTAATCTTGTTGATCAAGAATCAAAGCATGAAAAGGATCTAAAAAAATCAAGCAGCGAGGGAGAAAATATGAAAGGTAACATGGAAAAAAGCTGTGAATAGTCAGTGTGACGGATGGGGAACAATTCTAAACTACATACTTCATGTCAATTTCTTTCTAACATATCTGATGACCTCACTAAATATCCCTGTGCTCCCTGAGAAAAATCTGTCTATGTAAAGAAAATGGCACATCACAGTCCCTACTAACTCACTATTTATGCAAATACAGGATGTAAGCAATTCCATTGTATGGAAAGACATTGTTCATTTCCAAAAAAAAAATTAAATTCCCTATTAAAAATAATAGTGTTTACAAAGATAGTTTATTGGGTTATTCTTTGTTTCTTAAGTTAAAATCAAAGTACATAACTTTATAAAGAGTGAAAGTCCTTTATCAATGAACTTGATAGTGTGCCACGGATGCACCAAAGATCAGAAGGGATCATTTCAGTGGGAGAAGAAAAATGCAAGTTATTTTGTCTCTTCGCTTGCCAAGGCAAAGAAGGAACACATCATAAATAATGTAATCAGTAATTTTTGAGTGAAATAATGTAATCAGTAATCCTGGCACTCAATTCTGCAGCAGTAGTATATTATTCAGTACCAGGCCTTATATTTAACTTGCATGCCAGGAGAGCATTTGTTTTGCCTGTCAGCCTTTCCTCCTTCCTACTATGTGCTGACTATTACTGTGCTTGATTCTCTGTGCAATGGGAGGGGCTTTCTAATGCCTTCCCTGAATCAAACATTTCTCTTAGAACAATACAGCATAGGCACAGGTACTTCATTCCCCATGTCTGTGTCAACCATGATGCTATTCTAAACTAATCCCATCTGCCTGCACATGATCCATATCCCTCTATTCCCTGCCTGTTCATGTATCTGTAAAATGACTCTTAATGATAATGTATCTGTTTCTACCATCTCCCCTGGCAGTCCATTCCAGGCACTTACCACCCTCTGTTTAAAAAAGAAATGCAAGTAATTTAAACTTTTCACCTCTTACCTTAAACCCATGGTATTTGACATTTCCACCCTTGGAAAAAGACTCCAACTATCTGCCCTATCCATATCTTTCATAATTTTGGGTATTTCTAACAGGTTGCCCCTCAGATTCTGGCATTCTAGTGAAAAATATTGAAGTTTGTCCAACCTCTCCTTAAAGCTAATACACTCCACTTGAGGCAATATCATGGTAAACCTCCATTGTACTCTCTCCAAAGCCTCCACATCCTTTCTATACTGTGACAACTAGAACTGCACACAATATTCCACATTTAGCTGTTGATTTGCTGACTTGTATACTTTATGCCCCAATCAATGAGACAACCATGCCATGTGCCTTTTTTACCATCTTATCCACTTATGTCACTTGCAGGGAGCTATTGACTTGGACCCCAAGATCCTCTGAATATCGATACTCCTAAGGGACCTACCATATACTGTATACATTCCTCTTGCATTTGACCTCTCAAAATGTATCACCTCACTCTTGTCCAGATTAAACTCCATCTGCCAGTTCTCTGCCCAACTTTTCAACTGATCTATATCACATTGTAACTTTTAACAAACTTCCTCACTATCCACACTTCAACAATTTTCTTGTCGTCAGCAAACCTACTAATCAGACTACCTCATTAAGTACCTCACTTCCACTGCCTCCATGCATAAATTCCCTACTTTGTCCTTGAGTGGATCTACCCTTTCCCTAGCTCCCCTCTTGCTCCTAATACACGTATAAATGCCTTGGGATTCTCCTTAATCCTACTTGCCAAGAATGTTTCATGGCCTATTTCAGCCCTTCAAATTCCTAGTTTAAGTACTTTTCTGTTCTCTTTATATTTCTCAAGGGTCTTGTCTGATTTCAGTTTTCTAAACATTATATATGATTCCTTTTTCCATTTTGACAAAACTTTCAAAATCCTTTGCCATCCAGGGTTCCCAGATCTTGCCATCTTTATCTTTCATCTTCACAGGAACATTCTGATCCTGAACTCTGATTAACTGGCTTTTAAAAGATTCTGACATGCCTGATGTGGATTTACTCTCAAACAGCAATCCCAAATCTAAGTTCTCCAGTCACTGCTTAATATTGTTGTAATTAGCCTTCCCCCAATTTAGCACTTCCACCCAAAAAACAGTCTTATGCTTATCCACAACTATCTTAAAACTTATGGAATTATGAGCATTGCTCCCAAAACGCTTCCCCTCTAAAACTTTGATGATCTGCCACACTTATTCAGCAATACAAGGCATATCAGCCTGTTGTTTCAAGAAACTCTCCTGATGCACTGAATAAATTCTGCCCCATCCAAGCCCCTGGCACTAAGGAAGTCCCTGTCAATATTGGGAAAGTTAAAATCACCCACTATACAACCTTCATATGTGATCTGAGACAAAGTCCCAAAGGTTTGAGGGCCATCTGGTTCAATTCCTGCTATGGGATTTGGATTGCACAGAAACCAGCCTATTTAGAAGTGCTAAGTGATTGATGCACGCCAGGCAACTTATAAGAATCCTAGCAATCCAAGCCAGTCTTCAGTCAACTCAATTCATTTATCAGACCTCATGCAAAGGGAAATAGTTATGATTTTTTTTCATCTCAATTCTAGGACCTTACTACAGGAGGTCTTTGTAACTGTGTCCTGTGTCCTAGGTCCAACCATAATTAGCTGCTTTGACACTGACTTTCCCAACAAATTTAGGTCAGAAGTAGGAACATTCCTTGGCACTTGTTCAGATCCTAGCTTGATATGTTCATAGGACAAGGAAGCTATTTATACCTACATACAACAAGGCTTGGAATCTAAAAAAAACTGAGAAGTGGCAAGTAACATTTGCCCCATGCAAGTGCCAGGCAATGATTTCTTCCAAAAGAAGTGAATACTCCATCTCCTTTGAAATTCAATGGCATTACTATTGTTGACCCCTGCCCACCATTGACATTCTGGTTGCCATTATTGACCAGAAACTTAACTGGATGAGGCACATAAAATACTGAAGTGACATGAGCAGTTCAGAGCAAGGAAATTCAGCAGTGAGTAACTCACCTCCAGATTCCCATCATTGACAAGGTGAAGTGAGATAAAATACTCCACACTTTCCTGGACAAATTGTAACTCCAACACCACGTAAAAAATATTATCCAGAACAAAACATGCCTCATTAGGACTCTACCCTCCACTGCTACACAGTGGCAGCAAGGTGTGCCATCTACAAGAGGCGCTGCAGCAACTCCTCAACACTCTGTCTCCAGCACCTTCAAACCAGTCACTACCAGGATCTAGAAGAATAGAGATAGCAGGCATGTAACTTTTGCTATCAATGTCCACATCTCACAAAAAACACAACTAGCCAGTATGAAGGGCTCTAGAAAAACTGTATACAACCTGGATATGTACTAGGGCTATGAAAATTATTTCAAATTGAGGGCCCTTTCCATAATGTGATTGACTGTAATTTGGCACAGCATGCTGTGAACAAAAAAAGTGTATCTTCTCTTCTTGCTTTATTCCTATTTTTCATCATCAATATTATCATCTCTACCAGGATGTATTTCAGTGTTTAACAAGAGTCATCAGTTTTGTATTCACTTTTAGTAGCAAGTTGCATTTCCTTCTCCAAGTCCTCCAGCATGTGATGAATAATGCATTAGGAACACCAGAAATGTATTCAAATAAACTGATCTCCAATAATCAGAGAATATTATTTATGAACAGATGTTTTCGGCTTTAACATCATTTATTTGCTTCCTTAAGGAAAGTATAGTCATGGAGGAAATTCCATTTCAATTATTAGTGAACATCCAATAATTCAAACACAACCATCAAACATTGTACCTGGTACTTGGATAACTACAACACCGATAGGTTTAACTATAGCAACAAAAGGCACAGAAAAGTTGGATATAAAACCTATCTTAGTCTACAAAGCCACAGATCCAGGAACTGGAGAAGTAAGTGCAATAATATTTACAGATTTTACTCTTGTATATTTTAGAGTATTTTGGTTTTTGTTTCCAAACCTGAGATTCCCGACTTTCCCATTGTCCCCTTTTGGCTTGTTTACACTTATTTCTATGCTTTCTCAATTTTTAAAAATACTTATTAAGATGCTGAAGCAGATTGAGTAGACTATTGTAGTGGTTTCTGTGTGTATTGTTAGGTCACATTTAATAGAGCAACCTTTTGCTGTGTTTTCATTTACTTTTACAGGTTAAGAAGGCATTGAGCATGCTTGGCTTCATTGCTGAGATTATTGAGTATAGGAGTTGAGAAGTCATGTTAAGGTTGTACAGGACTGGAGTACTGTGTCCAGTTCTGGTCACCTTGCTATAGGAAGAATATTAAATCCGAGAGGGTTCAGAAAAGATGTACGAGGATGTTGCAAGGACTGAAAGGTTGAGTTACAAGGAGAGGCTGACATGAGATTGAGGGGCTGACCTTAAAGAGGTTTAAAAAGTCATGAAGAGCATTAATAAGGTGAGATCAGAAAGATTTGATAGGAACCTGTGGGGCATCTTTTTCACACAGAGTGTCGTTCGTACATGGAATGAACTGCCAGAGGAATTGGTAGATGCAGATATACTTACAACACTTAAAAGACATTTGGATAGATACATGAATAAGGGACGTGGACCAAATGTTGGTAAGTGGGATAAGTATAGTTTGGGAAACTTGGTCGGCATGGACGAGGTGAACCAAAGGATTTGTTTCTGTGTAGTATGACTCCAAGACTATAAATGAAATAATTACTTACAGTGATTTACATGTTATTCTATTGTTAGAGCTGGTGTTCTCAATGTTTTCAGGACTAAATTCTAAATTATGTTCTAAAGATTGGTTTATCTCATTTTTCAAGCATAAGGTTCACAATTTGTCCTCTGCCCAGGCTGGTTCTGGTGAGGGTGAACATAGAGAGCCATACAGCACAGCAACAGGCGTTTTGGTCCAACATGTGTATGCTGACCAACAAACACCAATCTAAACTAATCCCATTTACCTACACTTCCCCCATAGCCTTCAATTCCTGGCTTTAAGTATTCATCCAAGTGCTTCTTAAATATTGCACACAAGTTTGGTGCAAGCACTCATTTACCAAACAGGAGTGGTGCCAAGTAGCTCCAAGCAGTTGTTCATTGATTCTGGACTAGCAAAACTTCTAGCCAAGTTTTGATCATCATAGTATGTGGTGTCAACATTCTGTTCTTAAATTCTGTTCCTCTTTAAGAAAGGTTGCACGAACTGGCAATAAGCATCTGCTCAATATTATTTTTGCAAATTTTTTTAAAACAATATAGTGCTAAGGAACAGAAATGTCTTCAGGGTTATGGATAGAATCCTGGAACCTTTAATGGTGAAGGTGTAGAAGAACAGACATTCCATGGTTAATTTAGGACCACAAGACCTTTGAGGAATGTTCTCAGATGGGAGAAGAGCAAATGACTAGGGCAATCAAAACCTGTCCTCTGAACTTAAGGACCTGTCAACATCCTCCCAATGATCTATACCTTTCAGAGCAAGCTCTTCTATTACAACTCATTGGATACTTTGGACATCCGTCCTCTCCTTATCTTTTTCTCATATTTGCACTATTAATTCACATCATCAATCCTGTAATACCGATTTAATTCAAGTCATGCAGGCAATATTTCCTCACACACTAAACTTTACTGTTCATCTACCAGAAGATCATACAAAATACAAGGAATTTGAAACATAACGTTTAAAAATAATCACCCTGTCATGCATCAGTTCCTGGAGAACACTGAGAGACAGAGAGAGACCAATAATAGCACAGCATTAACACAGAAGCCTTGATCTGACACTCACAACCATTATTTCAGCCTTTACAGGTACCTTGGACGCAAATTTAGATCTGTGATTTGCACATTGCAAGTTATTGGACATGAGTGGTTAAGAGGTGGTTCACTTGAAGTCAAGTGTTTCTTCTGAGAGAGATTAGTTGGAGGAGCTCAGGGATGACATACAGGAGAATACAGCATGTACACTGGCCAGTCTGCCAGACAGCTTTCTGTGACTGTCAAGAAGCATGGATGCATTCAGCATACGTGGTAGAGGGCACAACAGAGTTTGCTAGCTCCACAGCATCTGCAGAATAAGTATTAAATGTTATGTCTAATCTGGAAAAATGGTAAAAAGGCATCAAAATGCATTTCATGAACCAACCAACATGTTGTTGTTGCAATATAGATAATGATTACAAGACAAGATAAGGTAGTAACTGTCTTTGGGAGTGACAGTACTATAGTGGAACATGCTGATGGAACCAGGATTACAACCTTTTTTGAGGATATCACAAAAACAGATTATGCATTGCAAGATGAAACTGGTAAGAAAACAAGATACCCAATTTTATCATTGCTTCAATTCTGCAGATGTTCCTTGTGCATTTTTTACTGAACATTGATATGTTACCATGCCATTTTTATCCAAATAAATATGCTATCTACTGTATGTTACTGTTTTCACTTCAATTGATCAGGTGTTTGAATACTGTTTGGGCAGGAATAATGTCATCATCCAAACTTGCATTGTCTAGCTTGATGAGTTATTTTAGTTGTTGGACAGCAAAATATAATAATGAACAGTAGTGAATATTCATCCTGAGGAATGGAAGGTTTCATTGTTTAGCTTCCCTTCCAGACATTAGCTTTCCAGCACTTATTCAGAAATCTATAAATTACACCTTTTTCGACTTGCCTCATCCAGAAAGATCTGAACGTAATGCATAAATGAAGTCCAATCGTGGCACATGGTATTCTAGGCAGGTTGTTTTGAGCAACCTGATAACTTAATTCACAGATGATCAAGAAAATTGAATGTTAGAGATGCAGAATTTGCTTACCAGATTAGATAAAATTATTTGTGCATTTTTCGCTTTTTAAATTTGGTGTCTTTGCTGTACTGTCAGACCAACAGTGCATTCAGACTCATCCTAGGTAGATTGCAATCCAAAGTCATCCTCAATTTTGAGTGGGGAATCGAGAAATGTTTGAGAAGAGATGCTAGATGCAAACATCCCAGAGGAAGCCAATTAATAAGTTTCCTTGCGTAGCCCTCTAATTACGGATGGTGGTTAGGTTGCATTTGGTCTGGGCAATGGGTAGGTCTACCAGCAACTTTGCAGTGTGGGTACTGTTGAGGGTCAAGCAGCAGGAGAAACATTAGCACCACTGAGGGACTTTGAGTAAGATAGCAGTAGCTGCCATTGTAGCAACAGTTCCGTTATCTTAGACATTATTCTTCAAGATGACTGCAATGGCCTATCTTCCACTTTTGGAGAACTGATCCCTGCAAATTAATGCCAGTTGATTCATAAAATGCTTTACATGGTTCACAGCTTTGACCTCCTGTTGTAAAGCCACCTCATTGGTGTCGGAAAGAGGGATTCCACTTCATGGGGCATTGGCATCGGTTTTGGAACCGGGAGGATCTGTACCGTTGGGACGGTCTCCACCTGAACCGATCAGGTACCAATGTTCTAGCGAAGAGGATAAATAGGGTGGTCAGTAGGACTTTAAACTTCTGAGTTGGGGGGAAGGGAAAGTGAAAGCGACAGGGAGTATGGAGTCAAATGGAAAGATAAGCGGCAAGATAGCATATGTGCAGGCAGATTTAAACTTGAGACAGACTGGGAATGCAGCAAAAAGGAAGGATAACTTAGGACATCTTATGACTTCCAATATCTCTAATAAGAAAGTTAGCATTAAGGCACTTTACCTGAATACTCGTAGCATTCATAACAAAGCAGACGAACTAATGGCACAGATCATCGTGAATCATTATGATGTGGTAGGCATCACAGAGACGTGGTTACAGGGGGGTCAGGACTGGCAGTTAAACATCCAAGGGTTTTCAACTTATCGAAATGACAGGGAGGTGGACAGAGGGGGCGGGGTTGCCTTGTTAGTTAAGAACAAAATTAAATCTATGGTGCTGATTGACATAGCGTCGGATGATGTGGAGTCTGTGTGGGTGGAATTGAGGAACCACAAAGGCAAAAAAACCATAATGGGAGTTATGTACAGACCTCCTAACAGTGGTCAGGACCAGGGGCGCAACATGTACCAGGAAATAGAGAAGGCATGTCAAAAAGGTGATCATGGGAGACTTCAATATTCAGGTGGACTGGATAAATAATGTTGCCAGTGGATCCAAAGAAAGGGAATTCATGGAATGCTTACAGGATGGCTTTTTGGAACAGCTTGTCATGGAGCCCACAAGGGAGCAGGCTATTCTGGACATAGTGCTATGTAATGAACCAGACTTTATAAAAAATCTTAAAGTAAGGGAACACTTAGGAAGCAGCGATCATAATATGGTAGAGTTCAGTCTGCAGTTTGAAAGAGAGAAGGCAAAATCGGATGTAATGGTGTACAGTTAAATAAAGGAAATTATGAGGGCATGAGAGAGGAACTGACGAAAATAGACTGGAAGCAGAGCCTAGCAGGGAAGACAGTAGAGCAAAACTGGCAGGAGTTTGTGGGTAAAATTGAGGACACTGTACAGAGGTTCATCCCCAAGAAGAGAAAGATTATCCGGGGAGGGATTAGACAGCCATGGCTGACAAAGGAAGTCCGGAAATCTATCAAAGAAAAAGAGAGAGCCTATAAAGTGGCCAAAAGCACTGGGAAATCAGAAGATTGGGAAGGCTACAAAAACAAACAGAGGATAACAAAGAGAGAAATAAGGAAGGAGAGGATCAAATATGAAGGTAGGCGAGCCAGTAATATTAGAAATGATCGTAAAAGTTTCTTTCAATACAAAAGAAACAAACGACAGGCAAGAGTAGACATTGGGCCACTTCAAACTGATGCTGGAAGCCTAGTGATGGGAGATAAGGAAATAGCTGGAGAACTTAATAAGTACTTTGATTCAGTCTTCACTGGAAGACATGAGTAATATCCCAACAATTAAAGGAAGTCAGGGGACTGAGTTGAGTATGGTTGCCATTACAAAAGAGAAAGTGCTAGAAAAGCTAAAAGGTCTTAAAATTGATAAATCTCCTGGCTCTGATGGGTTACATACTAGAGTTCTGAGGGAGGTGGCTGAGGAAATAGCGGAGGCGTTGGTTGAGATCTTTCAAAAGTCACTGGAGTCAAGGAAAGTCCCCGATGATTGGAAGATCACTGTTGTAACCCCCTTGTTCAAGAAAGGATCAAGGCAAAAGATGGAAAATTATGAAAAAGATGGACCGAGCCTGCTAGTTTGACAAACTCCTGCATTGATGTTCTGTCACTGAGATGATTGACCTCCAACAATGTCCAGTCAGCAGAGAGTTTTCTTCAAATCCAATTGACTCCAGTTTTGCTCAGATGTCTAGCTGCTGTAACTGTAAAATGCAGCCTCAATATCAAAGGCAGTCATTTCACCCCACTTGTCCTCATCAGTTCTTTTGTTCATGTTTGGACCATGGCTGTAATTATATAGGGAACTGAGACACCCCCCGGGCCCGGTGGAACATAAACTGAGCAAGTGCTATTTAATAACATTATCGATGACCTCTTCGATCCCCATTCATCATTAATGAATCCACTAATGCAGGGAGGTGGGTTAGGACAGGGAGAGGCAGGCAGAAGGCTTATCAATCTGAAAGAGCCCCCGCAGAGAAGAATACTGTTCCTTTAAACCCATATAGTAATTTCTAACCATGTTAAATTGATGAGAATTGATGAAAAATGTGCATTCTGAATTACATTTAAACTTAAGTATCACTAAACTCTTTATCTGATGCATTTTTTCATAGAAGAAATCCCACATGATAAGACTAGGCACATTAAATACATAAAGGTGGAATGCGTGGGGTTTGCCACTGTGTTAATGAACTGGGAAGATTACACATGTTGTGCAGTGTTTGGAAATGGTACAGCAATTATCGCCAATCCAGAGGGGGTGTACCAGGTAACATGGCAATGATTTTAAGTTTGTTTTTTTTGTAATAACATCAGCACTTAACCAAAGGAGAGATTCTGTTATTAAGTTTCACAGATTGTTTCCATTCCATACTTGAGTGCAACCAAAAGTTTGATATTAGACCACTCCTTACTTTATCAACTCTTTCTTTCTTTAAATATTTATCAAAACTCTTTTATCTGTTTTTATATTTCTGGCTAACTTTTTCTTGTTGTCTAACGTTTTACTCCTTTATAATTTTTTAATCATTCTTTGCTGTTTATGCTGCGTCGTGCTATCTATTTTTAGATTTTTTTTGTTTTAGTTTGGTATTATGTTTAACATTTCTAATGAAGCATGGGTGGTGGGTTTGTTCTTTAGAATCTTCCTTACTTGTTGGCATGTATCTGTACTGCATATTCTAAAATATCCCCTTAAATGTCTGCTGCATCTATATTGACCAATCCTTCAACCAAATATATTATTTCACTTTAGCCCACTCTGCTTTCCTAATTCCCCTTATCTAAGTTTTTAAAAAATAGTTTTGGACCCCTTTCCTTTCTCTCTCAAACTGAATGTAAAACTTCAATCATATAATGCTACCCGGTGGGAACCTTCACTATGGGACTTTGAAAATGAGGAAGACAGTCAAAGGTAGTGACCACATGGGCAAGTGAATCAAATGGAGAAAAAAACCTGCACTACTGTCTGACCCCGCAGTGAATCTGCATAGCTGACTGTTCCCCTGTTGATTTCAAGTATTTCTGGACATTGGAGATTTGTAAGAAAAACTAACAAACGGTGAAATTCACAGCTGACCTTGGAGAAACCTGTGTGGGAGAGATCACAGCACATGAGCAACTAAGTGGCTTTTGTTTTTGTAAATCTACAATGCTGAGTAATGATGGAAAATGATAGACCAGATCTATACGTTGGAGTCCTAAATTGTAGGCAGACCAATTTTGATGGTACGAGGCAAGGGTTGTCAAAAGTTGATTGGGGGGTGGATATTTGCTGGTAGAGGGATGGCTGAAAAATAGGAAGCCTTCAAAACTGAGATAACAAGAGTCCAGCAACAGTATGTTCCTGTTAGAGTGAAGGGCAAGGATGGTAGGCAGAGGAATACTGGATGACTAGAGAAATTGAGGTTTCAGTCCAGAAAATGAAGGAAGCATATGTCAGCTATAGATAGCAGAGGTTGAGTGAATCCCTAGAAGAGTATAAAGGCAGGAGGAGTATACTGAAGAGGGAAATCAGGAAGGCAAAAAGGAGACATGAGACAGCTTTGGCACATCGGATTAAGGAGAATCCAAAAGGATTTTACAAATACATTAAGGACAAAAGGATGACTAGGGAGAAAATAGGGCCGCTTAAAGATCTGGAAGGCTGCCCATGTATGGAACCGCAAGAGATGGGGGAGATATTAAATGAGTATTTTGCATCAGTGTTTACTGTGGAGGAGGATATGGAAGATAACGAATAGGGGAAATAAACAGCGAAATCTTGAAAAATGTCCATATTACAGAGGAGAAGGTGGTGGATAGCTTAAAATGCATAAAGGTGAATAAATCCCCAAGACCTGATCAGGTGGACCCTAGAAGTCTGTGTGAAGCTAGGGAAGTGATTGCTAGCCCCCTTGCTGAGATATTTGTGTAATCAATAGCCACAGTTGTAGTACTAGAAGACTGGAGGTTGGCTAACGTGATGCCACTATTTCAAACAGATGGTAAGGAAAAGCCAGGGAACTAAATACCAGTGAGTCATGTCATCTGTGGTGGGCAAGTTGTTGGAAGGAATCCTGAGAGACAGGATTTATATATTTATAAAGGCAAGGACTGGTTAGAGATAGTCAACATGACTTGGAAATCATATCTCACTAACTTGATTGAGTTTTTTGAAGAAGTAATGAAGAGGATTGTTGAGGGCAGAATGGTGGATATGATCTGTATGGACTTGAGCAAGATATTTGACATGGTTCCTCATGGTAGACTGGTTCACAAGATTAGATCACATGAACTGAAGGAGAACTAGCCATTTGAATACAGAACTGGCTCGAAGGTAGAAGACAGAGGGTGGTGGTAGAAGGTTGCTTTTCAGACTGGAGGCACGTGACCAGTGGTGTGCCACAAGGATCAATAAGGTTGATATTGATCGATAAGGTTCCCACAGTAGGCTATTGTATAAAATGCAGAGGAATGGGATTGTGGGAGATATAGCAGTTTGGATCAGTAATTGGCTTGCTGAAAGAAGACAGAGGGTGGTGGTTGATGGGAAATGTTCATCCTGGAGTCTAGTTACTAGTGGTGTACCGCAAGGGTCGGTGTTGGGTCCACTGCTGTTTGTCATTTTTATAAATGACCTGGATGAGGGCGTAGAAGGGTGGGTTAGTAAATTTGCAGACGACACTAAGGTCGGTGGAGTTGTGGATAGTGACGAAGGATGTTGTAGGTTACAGAGAGACATAGATAAGCTGCAGAGCTGGGCTGAGAGGTGGTAAATGGAGTTTAATGCGGACAAGTGTGAGGTGATTCACTATGGTTGGAGTAACTGGAATGCAAAGTACTGGGCTAATGGTAAGGTTCTTGGTAGTGTAGATCAGTGGTGCTGGAAGAGCACAGCAATTCAGGCAGCATCCGAGGACAGGCAAAATCGACGTTTCGGGCAAAAGCCCTTCATCAGGAATAAAGGCAGAGAGCCTGAAGCGTGGAGAGATAAGCTAGAGGAGGGTGGGGTTGGGGAGAGAGTAGCATAGAGTACAATAGGTCAGTGGGGAAGGAGATGAAGGTGATAGGTCAGGGAGGAGAGGGTGGAGTGGATAGGTGGAAAAGGAGCTGGGCAGGTCGGACAAGTCCGGACAAGTCAGGGGATCGAGTTGCTGGAGGTTAGAAACTAGGATGAGGTGGGGGAAGGGGAAATGAGGAAACTGTTGAAATCCACATTGATGCCCTGGGGTTGAAGTGTTCTGAGGCGGAAGATGAGGCGTTCTTCCTCCAGGCGTCTGGTGGTGAGAGAGCGGCGGTGGAGGAGGCCCAGCACCTCCATATCCTCGGCAGAGTGGGAGGGGGAGTTGAAATGTTGAGCCACGGGGCGATTTGGTTGATTGGTGCGGGTGTCTCGGAGATGTTCCCTAAAGCGCTCTGCTAGGAGGTGCCCAGTCTCCCCAATGTAGAGGAGACCGCATCGGGAGCAACGGATACAATAGATGATATTAGTGGATGTGCAGGTAAAACTTTGATGGATGTGGAAGGCTCCTTTAGGGCCTTGGATGGAGGTGAGGGAGGAGGTGTGGGCACAGGTTTTACAGTTCCTGCGGTGGCAGGGGAAAGTGTCAGGATGGGAGGGTGGGTCGTAGGGGGGGCGTGGATCTGACCGGGTAGTCACGGAGGGAATGGTCTTTGCGGAAGGCGGAGAGGGGTGGGGAGGGAAATATATCCCTGGTGGTGGGGTCTGTTTGGAGGTGGCGGAAATGTCGGCGGATGATTTGGTTTATGCGAAGGTTGGTAGGGTGGAAGGTGAGCACCAGGGGCGTTCTGTCCTTGTTGCGGTTGGAGGGGTTGGGTCTGAGGGCGGAGGTGCGGGATGTGGACGAGATGCGTTGGAGGGCATCTTTAACCACGTGGGAAGGGAAATTGCGGTCTCTAAAGAAGGAGGCCATCTGGTGTGTTCTATGGTGGAAAAGCTCCTCCTGGGAGCAGATACCGCGGAGGCAGAGGAATTGGGAATACGGGATGGCATTTTTGCAAGAGGTAGGGTGGGAAGAGGTGTAATCCAGGTAGCTGTGGGAGTCGGTGGGTTTGTAGAAAATGTCAGTGTCAAGTCGGTCGTCATGATGGAGATGGAGAAGTCCAGGAAGGGGAGGGAGGTGTCAAAGATGGTCCAGGTAAATTTAAGGTCAGGGTGGAATGTGTTGGTGAAGTTGATGAATTGCTCAACCTCCTCGCGGGAGCACGAGGTGGCGCCAATGCCGTCATCAATGTAGCGGAGGAAGAGGTGGGGAGTGGTGCCGGTGTAATTACGGAAGATCAACTGCTCTACGTAGCTCTTGGTAGTGGAGATGAGCAGAGAGATCTCGGTGTCCAGGTACACAGAACCTTGAAAGTTGCCACCCAGGTTGACAGGGTTAAAGAAGGCATACAGTGTTTTAGCTTTTATTTTTTTAATAGAGGGTTCGAGTTCCGGAACCATGAGGTTATGCTGCAGCTGTACAAAACTCTGGTACGGCCGCACTTGGAGTATTGTGTACAGTTCTGGTCACCACATTATAAGAAGGATGTGGAAGCTTTGGAAAGGGTGCGGAGGAGATTTACTAGGATGTTGCCTGGTATGGAGAGAAGGTCTTACAAGGAAAGGTTGAGGGACTTGAGGCTGTTTTCATTAGAGAGAAGGTTGAGAGATGACTTAATAGAGACATATAAGATAATCAGAGGGTAGATAGGGTGGACAGGGAGAGCCTTTTTCCAAGTATGGTGACGGCGAGCACAAGGGGACATAGCTTTAAATTGAGGGGTGATAGATATAGGACAGATGTCAGAGGTAGTTTCTTTACTCAGAGAGTAGTAAGGGTATGGAATTCTTTGCCTGCAACGGTAGTACATTCGCCAACTTTAAGTACATTTAAGTCATCATTGGACAAGCATATGGACGTACATGGAATAGTGTAGGTTAGATGGGCTTCAGACTGGTATGACAGGTCAGCGCAACATCGAGGGCCAAAGGGCCTATACTGCGCTGTTATGTTCTATGTTCAATGCTGGGTCCACTGCTTTTTATCATTTATATAAATGATTTGGATGTGAACATAGGAGGAAAGGTTCATAAGTTTGCAGATGATACCTTAATTGGAGATATAGTGGACAGTGAAGAAAGTTACCTCAGAGTGCAATGGGATCTTGATCAGATGGGAAAATGGGCTGAGGAGTTTAATTTAAATAAATATGAGGTACTGCATTTTGGAAAGGAAAATCAGGGCAGGACTTATACACTTAATGGTAAGGTCCTGGGGGATGTTGCTGATCAAAGAGTCCTTGGAGTGCAGATTCATAGTTCCTTGAAAGTGGAGTGCCAGGTAGACAGGATAGTGAAGAAGGCATTTGGTATGCTTGCCTTTATTGATCAGTGCATTGAGCATAGGAGTTGGGAGCTCATATTGTGGCAGTCCAGGGCATTGCTTAGGCCATTTTTGGAATACTGCATGTAATTCTGCTCTCCTTGCTATAGGAGGGATGTTGTGAAACTTGAAAGAGTTCAGAAAGGATTTACAAGGATGTTGTCAGGATTGGAGGATTTGAGCTACAGGGAAAGGCTGAATAGTCTGGGACTGTTTTCCTTGGAGTGTCGGAAGCTAAGGAGTGGCATTATAGAAGTTTATAAAATCAATAGGGGCATGGATAGGGTGAATAGACAAGGTCTTTTCCCTGGGGTAGGGGAATCCAAAACTAGAAGGCATAGATTTAAGGTGGGAGGGAAAGAATCGAAAAGGGACCTAACTTCTTCATGCAGAGGGTGGTGCATGTACGGAATGAGCTGCCAAAGGAAATGGTGGAGGCACTTAACATTAAAAAGGCATCTGGATGGGTATATGACTGGGAAGGATTTAGAGGGGTCTGGGCCAAATGCTGGCAAATAGATTAATTTAGGATATCTGGTCGGCATGGACAGGTTGGACTGAAGGGTCTGTTTCCGCGCTGTACATCTCTATGACTCGGTGAGGTCAGTACTTACAATATCAGGTATCTATAGCCTCATGCTGGTTGACTCCATAACATTGCTGTTCTAAAAAACTATCCTGGAAACATTCTATGAAATCCTAAGCAAAAATAGATATTGCCAGAAAAGCTCAGCAGGTCTGGCAGCATCTGTGGAGAGAAATCAGAGTTAATGTTTCGGGTCAAGTGACTGTTCCTCAGAACTCTATGAAATTCTAATCCTTTCCCATCTGACTTTTACAGTCTATAAATAGATTAAAATCAACCATGAATATCACCATACCTGTCTGACAGGTTTTTGTGGATCAGAAAGCTTATCAATTGTATAATCTCTATTGTTCTTACTTTAATTTGCTGTTTACATTTCAGATTTTCCCAGCAAGTTGTGGATGTCTTTCAGTTGATCAGGATGGCAGTGCCTTGTACACATCGAAAGCAAATAATGATGTCATAACACACGGTACTATCAGCAACATGGAGCTGCAGCCTGCTGCATATTTTATGAAAAGTACTTCCCCAGTCATTTTTGAAGTCTTGGATCCTGAAGGAAATCATTTCCAGGTCTTGTAGAATGCCATATTTTATCATTTGAACTATAGTTCCCCCATTTCTTTATTTTTACTCCACCTGCTTTTTATACTAATATCAGTCCAGCTGATGGTAAAGATTGCAATTCTTATAAAGAAGACAGAGATGAAAAATGTCTTCAAAAATTAAGACAAGCATAATTCATTACAATGAAACAGAATTAAAGCTTTTGATTAATCTTTCATCTTACCATGGCAGTGTTGTATTGAGTATGTCTTCAATTTTATAACTTTTTTGCTGGATTATACATACTCAGAAGAGATCAAATTTAGTAGGCTTCCATTAGTGATTTTGGAGGCTGGGGCACTAGTGAAATTTCACAGCTGGCCTTCCCACCACCCTTTTCATTCTGAACTGTAAGCAATTTTATGATAGACCTTGGCCCAGCTCAGATCCTTACTGATCAATGAATGGTCACCTAAGGACCTGTCCCTAAGCATCAAAGACAGAAGCAATGCCTGGCAGGTTATGCAGCTTGGATGTTGGATGGGCAAAGCAGGAGTAGGGGGAGCTCTCCATCATTGATCCCCTTTCTCAATTGGACATCCCTTTGTTCTGCCTATACAGTTGTTCCCTTCCCTCACCCTCCCACTGTAATATGTTGCTTTTATTGATATTTCCAAAATTCAGAGTTTACTTAAATTGAGAATGACTGCAGGTCCTGAGATCCGGAGAAATCTAAGTTTTCTAATACATAAGTCACAAATGTTAATGTGCAGGTAGAGCATGTAATGGGAAAGACGGTGTGATGCTAGCCTTTATTACGAGAGGAATTGAATATAAAAGTAAGAAGTTAAGTTTCAATTATGCAGAGCGGCATGGTGGCACAGTGGTTAGCACTGCTGCCTCACAGCGCCAGAGACCCGGGTTCAATTCCCGCCTCAGGCGACTAACTGTGTGGAGTTTGCACGTTCTCCCCGTGTCTAAGTGGGTTTCCTCCGGGTGCTCCGGTTTCCTCTCACAGTCCAAAGATGTGCAGGGTCAGGTGAATTGGCCATACTAAATTGCCTGTAGTGTTAGATAAGGGGCAAATGTAGGGGTAGGGGTGGGTTTCGCTTCGGCGGGTCGGTGTGGACTTGTTGGGCCGAAGGGCCTGTTTCCATACTGTAATCTAATCTAATCTAATCTAAGCACTGCTGCAACCACATCTCAAATCCAGTGTACAGTTTTGATCTCCTCATTTAAAGAAGGATGTAAATGTTCTGGAGATGGTTCAGATGACATTTTCTAGATTGGTTTCTGGAATGGGTGGGTTGTTTTATGAGGAAACGTGTGGCAAATTGGGTTTGTTTTCACCAAAGTTCAGAAGAGTGAGGGGTGTTTTAATTTAAGTCTATAAGATTCAGAATGGTCTTGACAAGGTGAACATGGAAAAGATGTTTTCCCTTGTGGCTGAGTCAGAACTGGAGAACACTGTGTTTTAAAATTAGGGTGGCCCTTTTAGGACAGAGATTAGGAATATTTTTTTCTCCGAAAACTGCAACTTTGGATCTCTGCCATGGAAGGAAGTGGAAGTTAGGGCATTGAATATTTTGAAGGTGAGGCTCGATAGATTCTTGTCAAGCAAGCGAATCAGCAGTTACCAGAGGGAATGTGGCATTTGGAACACCACTAGATCTACTGTGATCTTATTGAATGTTGGTGCAGACTTGAAAAATCAATGATCTACTTCTGTCCCTAATTTGTGTTATTATATGCATTGACAACAGTTGAGATAGTGCAGATTCAAAATTACACTGATGGTACAATTCAGCTTTTACCTTTCATAGTTTTTTCATATTCGACACACAACGTGATCCAAGTAGCTTAAAATGTCAACCTATGTATTTGCTACTTCACCAACTATGATACTATTGGTTTTATTGCTTAAACATTATCTTGCATTTTTATTGTATTCATCACACACAGGAAGATGTCACATCAGAAAGAAAATAATAGGTGGAGCAAGGGGTAAAAAGAGAGTTGAAAGATAAGGTTGAGTTAAGGAGAGGATTTTGAGGAGATTTTCCAAATCCAGGAAAGAGCAGGTAAGGTGAAGGAAAGGGAATTCAGAGTGCAAAGCTATAATTTCTGAATGAGTGGTGAGCAATGAATAGAGCAAAAGGAATAGTTTGAGTTTTAGGAGAAATGAAAATAAGTGGTAGATAAACCAGGAGCAGACATGAAGGTTTATAGAGTGACACTATAGAGAGATTTGAGGGTAAAAATAAAAAAATTGAAGTTAACATGCTAGAGAACAGGGAATCAGTGAAACATGACCATTGGTATGAGTGAAGATGTACAGTATGTCATCTTGGATGGTTGGATGATTTGAAACTTAAGTGAATGAAAATAACTGGAAAGGAATCCATACCTGCACTCTGTAAAGCCTGGACATCATCCAGGTTTAGTATCATAACAAGTAATGCTTGGACCACACTGGTGTTAGTAATGTTCATCGACAATGATAATGAGGCTAATGATCTGGCCTCATCATTCAATGATATTACCGTCATTGCAAACCTCTCTGAACATTCTGGGAGTTACCGTAAATCAGAAGCTTAACACGACCAGTCACATAAATGCTGTGGCCGTTCAAACAAGTCAGAGGCTAAGTATTCTACAACAAATTGTTCTTCTCCTAATTCCTCAAAGCTGCCCATTTGGTATAGGTCTGGCAGCAAAATGCCAAGTAGACATTTAAATAAGCCACAATTATAGTAACTTATGATATCATGGATGTTATCAGCAACAAGTACATATCTACCTGCAGTTAGTAATGCGATTTTACACAGATGTTTCAAGTTTATTTATTTTTATACATTAGGTAATGGTAAATGGTAATACTTCTACTTTGACTCATGATGGCAATCAGGAAAGAGAAGAAGATGCTTTACTCCAAGGACTCATGATTGAACCTGAAGTTTATAAAAAACATGCCCCAAGGTTTGTTATAAACTTACAAATGTTCAAAAACAAATATAATTTGCAAGTCAGTCAATATTTATTAAAGAAATCTCTGAGGCAAGAACAATAGAATAACAAGGAGGCCATTTTGTGTTTTCTTATCAAGAGCAGTTTAGCTAGTGTTGGTCACCACCACTCCTGCTTGCATCCATCTCTCACCATAGCTTGCAATTATTTTTCACTTTGTAATGAAAGACTTTTTCTGATGCTGACACTGTTTCTTTTGAGATTCATCTTCTGGTTGTTGACTCTTCTAGCAATAAGATACTTTATGGACACTATCTAGATCCCTTGTGGTTTTAAACATCTCCATCAAATCGCCTTTCAAACTTCTCCATTCTAAGAACAAACCCAACTTCTCTCATCTATCCATATACTTGCAGTCCCTCATCCCTGGAAACATTTTTGTAACTATTTTCAGCAACCTTTCTGAAGCCTTCCATCATTCCCAGAATATTGTTATCTGTTAATAGGATGGGGTCAACATTGGTTGGGCCAGTATTTATTGCCCATTGTTAATTGCCCACAAAACACTTAATAATCAACCTCATCGTTGTGGGTCTGGAGTCACATGTAAACCAGATTAGGTAAAGATGACAGATCTCCTTCCCTTGAGGATTTTTGTGATTGGGTTTTTATGACAATTAACAATGGTTATGTGGTTGGAATTTGCCTAGCTTTTTCTTCTAGGTTTTTGTGTATTGAATTCTGCAGGAACAGCAAAGTAATTAGGAATGTTAATAGAATATTATTCCTATATAACAAATTATTAAATGCTTTCATTTTAAATTTTATGCTTGAACACAATACTCCTGTAAGGAAGTGAGAAATGCAGATGCTGGTGATCAGAGCCTAAAAGTACAGCAGTTCATGCAGCTTCTGAGAAGCAGGACAGTCAACGTTTTGGGCATAAGCCCATCATCAGGAATGAGAGAAAGGGGTGGCAAAAGAGAGCTGAGAGATAAATAGGAGGGTGGGGGCGGGGCTGGGACTGGGGGGCAAGGTAGCTGAGAAGGTAATTGGTAGGTAGAAGTATGGGCATGATAGTGATAGATCAGGGGAAGGATGGAGCAGATAGGTGGGAAGAAAGAAGGACAGGTAGGATAATTCAAGAGAACGGTACTGAGTTCGAGGGTTGGATCTGGGATGAGGTGGGGGTAGGGGAAATAAGAAAACATGTCCTTGGCAGTGTGTTTGCTTTTGATGTGGGCTCCTCTACACTAGGGAGACAAGATGCCAACTCGCAGAATATTTCCGGAAACAGCTCTCGGACACACGCATCAAATAAGCCCACTGCCCTGTAGCCGACCACCTCAACTCCCTCTCCCACTCCACCAAAGACATGGAAGTCCTGGGCCTCCTCCACCACCAAATCCAAGCCACTCGACGCCTGGAGGAAAAATGCCTCTCTTCCACCTTGGGACCCTCCAACCACGTGGCATCAACATCAACTTCACCAATTTCCTTATCTCCCCACCCCCCCTACCTCATCCCAGACCCAAGCCTCCAACTCAGCACTACCCTCATGAACTGTCCAATCTCTAAATCTTCCTTCCCACCTATCCACTCCACCCTCCCCTCTGACCCCCACCTGCCTTCCCAGCTATCTTCCCCAACCCCTACCCTCCTACTTATCTTTCAGCCCCCACTTGCTCCTCCCTCCCACCACATTCTTGATGAAGGGCGTATGCCCAAAACATTGACTGTCCTGCACCTCGGATGCTGCCTAACCTGCTGTGTTTTTCCAGCACTGCACTTTGACAACACTCCTGTTGTATAACTTATTGTGATTGGTTAAAATTTGCCATTCTTGCATTTGTCCTGATGAGTGCAAGACAAAATGTTTTTGCAACATGTTCATCCTTTCAGCAATATTCAAGTTTGATACTACCACGCAACGGTTCACCAAATGTCCCCTCCTCACATTCGATCCACTTGATGCATCTTATTCCCCAGAACCAGATGCAGCAGAGCTGGAATCAAACAGATCAAGAAAATTTTCAATTTATTAATCATTCTGCTGTCAGGTCTTCCCACAATTTAATATCCAAGACTCTATCAGGATAAAGTCTCCATTCTCACTTCTCTATAGTTTTTAATCTCTCTATGATTCCTTTCAAATTTGTTCCTTTATATCTTTTTATACACTTAATAGTGTAACTCTGTTGCTTCTTAACCCTAACCAAATTATTTCTGTCTTTATTCTATCTGGGATGGCCTCTCTCTTCAGCATTTTCATATTCTTATTCGTTACTGCTGCCTCCTTCTTTCTTTTCTATCCTACCTTTCCTGAACACATTGAATGCAGGAATACCTAGCACCCAGTTCAATCCTTTCTTGAGGCAAATCTCTACTATTGTTATGATCTCATATTACTTTGTGGTTAACTGTACCTGCAGTTCAGTCTTATTTGCCTGTATCATGCATTTGCAAACATGCACCGCATATGTAACTTATCCCTTATTGCATTTTTCTTACTTTGAAACTACCAAATACCTTGGTATTTCTTAAACTAGTGCTGTCTATCTCTTCCAATCTCTGTTCACCTTGTTTTCCCTTTTTAAAGTTACATTCTGATTATTATTTCCCTGCCGAGGTGTTTTAAATTTGCCCAGCAATGCCATGAAGCTATGCCAGTGTGAACATTGATCATGGCTCTGTTATATATGAGCATATGAATCAGGAGTACGAGAAGACCATTCAGCCTCTCAAGCCTTTTCTGCCATTCAATAAAATAATGGCTGGTCTGATTGTAACCTCAAACCCATATTCTCACCTAACCTGAGAGATTTTGTTTAGAAAGGTTACCTCTGTCTACCTTAAAAGTATTCAAGAACACCGTTTCCACCTTTTCAGGAAGAGAGCTCCAAAGACTTTCAACTCTTAGAAGAAGAAGTATCATCTGTTTAAATAAGCAACCTTTAATTTTTGAACAGTGGCCCCGGTTCCAAGTTCTCCCACAAGAAGAACTATGTTCTCCAATCCACTCTGTCAACACGTCTTAGGATCTTGTGTTCTAGTCAAGTCACTTGTAACTCTCCTAATCTCCAATGAAGCTTTGTCTGTCTAACCTTTTCTCAAACCCCTCCCCTACCTCCACCATTTTCAGGTATTAGTCCAGTAAACCTTCTCCAAACTACCTCCAGTGCATTTATGTCCTTCCTTAAATTATGTGATCAATACTATGCATGATACTATAGATGCAGTCTTACCAGTGCCCTGTATAGACAAAGCATATTCTCCCTATTTTTATATTAAATTCCCTTTATGATAAATTGTATCAATTAATGAGCTTTCCTAATTACTTGCTGCACTAGCCTACAAACCTTTTGCAATTCATGCACAAGGACACTAGATCCCTCTGCATCTCTGGGCTGTATAATCTCTCAACATTTGGAAAATATGCTTCCTTTTTATTCTTCTTGCCAAAATGGGCAACATTGCACTTTCCCCCATTATACTCTTTATGCCACATCTTTGCCCACTATCAATATTTTGCTGTAACCTCCTTGAGTCCTCTTTACAACTTACTTTCCTATCTATCTATATGTTGCCAGCAAATAGGGTAACCACACCTTCTATCCCTTATCATTTTCATAAATTTGAACAGTTAAGGTCCCAGCACTGATCTTTATGGTACACCACTTATTACATTTTGTCAACCTGAAGAAGACCCATTCACACCTAATGTCTGCTACCTGTTGGCCAGCTAATCTTCAATCCATTCAAAAATGTTCTGCTCCATACTATGAACTTTTGTTTTCCACCATAAGCTTTGATTGGCCCCTTATCAAATTCCTTTTGGAAATCTGAGTACAGTACATCCAATGATTCCTCTTTATCCACAGCACATACTACCTCAAAGATCTTCAGTAGATTAATCAAAAATCCTTCATATCTTTTGTCTACCCTATTCAGCTATCCTGCACTCACAGCAGTGATTACTTCATTGTAAAATGACATTTAAAGCTGCAATTTGATCCTTCACATGTTCTGTAGATTTCATTTTTTCTGACTCACTCTTACTTTAAGTCCCATGCAACTTGCAGTATTTCAGACAATGATTTCCCATTTTATTACAGTGAAAACACTTAGGCTTTCAATTTTTGTCATCACTCTCAGTACATTCCATGCTGTTCTGAGTGGATCTTGTGACATTTCCAATTGTCCTTTCTTTACCCTGGCCACTTCCTTTCACTCTCCCATCCTCTATCCTTCTCAGGTGTATGTGGATGCCTGTTTTATGCATTGGCTTGTAACATTTCTTGTGTTTATAGCAGTTGAAACCCTTAAACATGAGTTCTTATTACAAAAGGTAGTGAGTTTTTTAAATTCTTCAAGAGACTAATTTCTCTAAGAGCATCATATATGATAATTACTCCTAATGCTCCTATCCAACTGTCTTAATTACTTTGCTTTACCCTTCTAAATTAAATCTGGGTTTGCCCATCCTGCTTCCACAAACTTCAGAACTTTGCATGTATGTTCCAGAAACTAACTCATATGAACACAGAATGGCTTTATTTTTACAGCACCATGATCCTTAGAAACCTCCTGTGACAGTGATGCATAAATTTCAGTGCTCTACCTATCAATATATTCTGCAAGGGCAATGTCCAGTTTCTTGTTGGCCACTTCATTTGTTTTGCTATTGTCTCAAATGACAGAAAGGGTACCTCTGCATCCTCTTGCTTAAATTTTGGTAGAGCTTAAACAAACTGCTTACTGGATTTAGAATATGACAAGGATTTTCCGTATCATAGCATTCTTCAATATCTGACATAGATTTTTTTTAACTTATAATTTTAAGCTGGTGTTCCCTTTCCCTCTCCTCTTTTTTCCCCTTTCTTATCCCAAATCTTTGCTGAATCTCTAATTACAGCATTTAAATAGTGATCCTTTTTGGATGGAAGCTGATAGGAATTTGGGTGGCATGGGCTGTAGCGAGATTGTGGCAGAATGAGACGAGAGGTCCAGCAAGTCCAATTTTGGCAGTCGGAGCATTCTTTCTTCATCTTTTATGTTTCTGACAAGTAATGTAGTGAGTTTCTTGTTCGGCTGCAGTGAGCTACAAATTAAAAAGGGGATTTTCCTTGTTAAATACCTTGTTGATGGACCAAATTACTTCATTAATATTCAGGTTCCTATATTATCAAATGTGCCATACAAGCTAGACATTGAATAAAATCAGGATGGAAGCCTGATGAATACAGTTCACTGATTGCACTGAAGTACCTCTACGTTGTGTACGACCAAACAGCAACTTAGGCCATGATTCATGGACACTAGCTGCAGATACCCCATATCCACCAATTTTGGCACTTAACATATGCAGCCTCTCACAACCACCATGTCACCTATCCAATACACTGGCAGGGCTCTAGGAAGCACAGTTGTCAGCATGTGTAACCCTTCACGACCACTGTGGCACCTACCCAATACACTGTAAGATATGCTGCCAGCTTGCACTGAACATTTATATCAGGGAGACTTTGTTTGCAGGGACCGGGAACCAAGTAAAGGATTAGACTAGATTGCATTGGCATTGCTCGTTTGGTCTCTTAGTGCACACTCACTTAGGCAGGTTGGGTTAGAGCAATTGGCTGGATGGCTGGTTTGTGATGCACAGTGATGCTAACAGCATTGATTCAATTCCCAAACTAGCTGAGGTTACCATGAAGGACTCTCCTTCTCAACCTCTTCCCTCACCTGAGGTATGGTGACCACCAGCAATCTCCTATTGGATGAGAGAGCAACCCTAGAGTCCAATAGCAATATGGAATCTATGCCTTACCTTGCTTTGCCATCCTTGTCAGTACAATAATACAACCAGACAGCTTGCCTTTCTGATTAGCATTCCTCAGTCAAGTGGGTGTACATCTTGTAGCATGACAGCACGTTACCTCAATCACTCACCTGCACCATGTTCTAGCCTTACCAATGCTTCCATTGAGGCCTCAGAACTCATATCCTCAGAAGTCAAGGAGTTGCCTTCTGAGGGAGATGGCCATTTCTCCACAGAGGTGGTGGACTTGGTGGCAGAGCCTTCAAAAAGAAAAAGAGACAAGGCATCACAGCTAGTGGCTCAAAATGGTATGCCATGAATAACAGTGAGGTTAGTCTGAGAGTTACAGTTGAATGAAGAGTGGTTCTGATTCATTTCATGGAACATCGATGTTTTGGCATGTCAGTAAGAGGAGTCCTTGACCTTTCCAGTGAACTCAGGGTTCTCCCCTCATAAGTGTCTAGTATAAGCACCAGTCCACCAGTATAAGCTCTCTCCTCTCTGCTGTGGACTGCCTTCTCCTGTAATGAGAGAAAGGAAGTAAGTGAGTGATTTGAAAGTGGGTGGCACAGCCATCAATGCTGATTTGGCTGGTGGAAAGATGGTGAGGTCTTCCAAGGTAGTGAACAGCAGTGTTAGTGGTGTTGGAAATTGGGACAGTGACAGCAAATGAGGGAAGATATGAATGGTAACAGTGAATATGGCTGAGGATTAGTCTTAATGGGAGGAGGATGCAGTAGCAGAGTCAGAGTGTGAGGTAGCAGAGAGAAGAATGTGGCAGCAGAGAAAGTCATTGACCTTCTTAAGGAGCTGTTAGCCATTCCTCAGCACCATGGAGATTGCACTGTTCCAGGTGGCAACTTTGAACCAGTCTGCCAATGGCATGGCTTGCTCTGATCCTACAGGAAGAGGACTCCAGCCTTTTGGCCAAGGCTTCCAGGTCCCTGTTGGAGAATCATGGTACCATCTTCCCTTTCTCCAACATCTTTTGGAGACAGAGCAGAGCAGCTTCAGAATGCCATGCAAATATAGATGCATAGTGGCATTTTAAAGATTGAAAGAGTGAGGGGACACTGGATATCTGTCGAATGGTGAGTTGCTCTGAGAATGGCACATAGTAAGAAGTTAATGAGGCAAGTTTGGTAATGTATACTAAGTAAAGGCTCTTGGTCTCACAGAGAAAGATCTTCCAAAAAATTTGATGACAACTCGGACTTAATAATAAAATGTAAGAACCAGTTCTTTAAATTTCTCCTCTCTCTGGTTCAATTTTTAAAAAAAATCCACTTTCTTTAGTTTATTTCCTGCTTCTTCAGTTCTTTTTTCATATTCAAACTGCTTTAACTGTAATTGAATCCTTGTGAGCCTAAGTATCTCACCATGCTGTAGTGCCTAATTCTCCATATTTCCACAATTCCTGGATGATTTGCTATTATTTCAATCACCTCTATGTTCTTGGCTTTAGCAGGCAGACAGGCAATTCTACCTCTAATTTATTTGCCAATTCAGTCTGACCCTTGTAAATCTATCAGAGATACCTCTTCCAACAGCAGGATCTTTTATCTATTTCTTATGCCAACTTATTTTAGGGTGGGAAATCTGCCATTTGTCCCTTTATCCTTTACTACTCATCTTAACTGCACATCAAACCTAACTTTATCCTCATTCAAAAGAGCCAGGATCCTAACCCAAACATTTGTCACAACTTAATCATGCCCCTCGGATCCACAAGCCATTACAATTAGGGATGACCAATTTACCTGACAGACTGCTTTTCAGGCCAAAAGCAGTTCACAACATATTTAATCATTTACAGAAAATAACTATTTAATGGAGCACACTTGACTTTGGCAGAGAAGAGAAAGGATTTCTAATCTACTACAATGTTATTTAAACTGTGACCCTTTAAAATCCCAAAATACACATACACAGACACACGCGTACACTCACATTCAAATTCACGATTAAGACAGACAAAAGTAAGTCAGTCTTACACACATCTTATAGGTGGATAAAAAGTAGGCAGATATAATTCTGAAGATCAAAATTCCAGATCTTAAATTGTGTTAAATTGTCCCTCACAAGTTATTTTGATTTCAGCAATAATGACGTGCTGTTGTCTGTAAAATGATGGTCATTTTTCATGTTAAAATGTATCGGATAGACCTAGGTCATTCCCTGTTAGAATTCTCTCTTTTAAACTTTCTTGATTTTCTGTCTTTTTCTCCTTACATGGAGTGAGATGGAAGAAAGCGGTTTTCAGCTCACAGACTTCAGATGTCTCTGACACTCCTTGCACTTACAGCTTTGTTCCAAACTTATTCAATCAGTGGGTTGTCAACAAAATTTTCTTATCTCAAAGACTAAGTGCTACGCTGCCTCAAAGTAACCCCCTCACTGCTTTGAAAATCCTGAGAGGTGACTTTTTCCCAGAGTAGGTAAGTCCAAAACTAGAGAGCATAAGTTTAAAGTAAGAGGGAAAAGATTTAAAATGACCTGAAGGGCAACTTTTTAACACAGAGAGTCTAACGTATGGAACAAGCTGCCAGAGGATGAGGTAAATATGGTAGAAATATGACATTTTAAATGCATCCGGATGGGTACATGAAAAGGAAGGGTTTAGAGGGATATGGGCCAAATAGAATATCTGGTCAGCATGGATGAGTTGAACTGTAGGGTCTATTTCTGTGCTGTGTAACTTTAACCCTAGAATGAAAATATGCACCACTTTAATTTTGCAAGTTGCAAAACTCTTCTAATATTTCTGCTATATAGCAGATGAACTTCCATTTCGGTTTTTGCCAGATCTGCTCATTTGTCCAACATTTTCTGATTTTCTTCCAGGAACTGCTATATATTTGATTTTGTAGCAATTATAGGTATTCAGATTGTTTATGAATGACTTAATATTGCTTTGTTTTAACTGGCAGGTTTTTTATTCTGCACACTGATGGCTCAGGGACTGAACTGCTTCGATCTAGTGATGTAGAAGAATACTTATATAATGCATACTTTTGTCCAACTACTGCCGTTCTAAAGGAACAGCTACCAGAATTCCCAGGTCAGAAGACAGAACATTGTTGGTGTGACCACAGAAATAATGTAGAAATGTATCTGAAAGATGTCCACAATTGCATAATAGCATCACCATGATTTAGGATAGACAATGGCATCACGGTAGTATCACCAGAAGCTCAGGCTTATGCTCAGGGTAGATGGATTTAATTCCCACCATGGCATTAGTGAATCTAAAATTCAGTTAATGCATCAGAAACTGAAAGCAAGCCATAGTAATGGTGGCCATGTAACAGTCATTGATTGTTGTTAAACAAAAACCTCTGGTCCACTAAACTCCTGAGGTAAGGAAATCTGCTATTCTTACCTGATCTGGCCTACATATGACACCTCCCATAGCAAAATAGTTGATGTTTGACTGCCCTTTGAAATGACTGAGCAAGCTAGTCATTTCTAAGACATTTAGCAATAGGTATCATTGACTGCAATGTGCATTTCCCATGAAAGAATAAGGAGAAAGGAATAACATAACACAGTAAACTTTGTTTTAACTGGCACCTTATGAACTGGCACTATAGTTCTTCTATAACGCAATGGTTGCATTCTTACACAACCCCGCATTAAAGAAAAATTGCACTTTAGAAACATTACAGCTAATACACGTTTTAAAAGTTCGTGCTTTCAAAACAGTGTCCCCAATTTGGCAATCATATTACAGCAAATTCACGTCAATGAAACACATTTGAATGACCTCTCAAATACTGTAAAATTTACTGTATCATTCTGTCCAATTATTATAGATTTTTAAATTTATTTATTTCAGTGTAAATATGTTTGTACAATTTAATGGCTACACGAAATATCAAAAGTTGATACAATTTCGAGTCAATTTCTCCTCATAACCGTGATCTACTACATGTCTAAGTAGTCAGTTGAAGGTATAAGTGAGAAGGCTCTCTGCCAGTAAGCTTTATTTAAGGCAAAGTTGCATTATTATTTAAGTGATTACGTTGTAAATAAAGTATAACACTGATGTGCTATACCCTCTGCATTATGTTTCACTGCCACCAAACCCCATTCCCATCTCCTATAACAGGCACTGTTGGCTTTGAGTTTCCCTCATCATCATCTTTCTCTCCACCACTGTAAATGTGTCTGTTTTATCCCTAACCCCTACCTTGACTCACCCATCTCACCTTGTACTGATCATAGAAACACAGAAACATGGAATATAGGAGCAAGAGTAGGCCGTTTGGCCATTCAAACTTTCTCCATCATTCATATGATTATGGCTGATCATCCAATTCAGTACTTTGATCCCACTTTCTCCTCATATCTTTTGAGCCCTTTAGCTCAAAGAAATATATTTATCTCCTTCTTGAAAACATTCAATGCTTTTTGTGGAAGAAAATTCCACAGGCTTACTACTCTTAAGAAGGGGTGAAGAAGGTGAATACTTTTCTCCTCATCTCAGTTCTAAATGGCCTACCTTGTAGCTTTGACTGTAACTTCTGGTTCTGCTCTTACCTTGTCTAATTCTGTTGGAATTTTATAGATTTGGGGAAAAAAAATAGAGTGACATCACAGGAAAGTGGTGAGTTGATTGGCTAGTAAGGAACTAATCTTAAATTGCTATAATTTAGTCACGTATTTTATTATTTAGGGATTGACTAAGAAGCGCCAGGGATAATTACAAGTCAGAGAATAAGAGAAGGAGACTAAAGTTAAGATGTAGCTTCTAGTGCTGATAGTTTCTTGTTTTTGTTTTTAAGTAAATGAGGGCTATACTTCAGAACTCCAGGGTAGCAGGACCATGGAATTCATTTCTTTCTCCAGTTCAGATGTGAGCACCTGATTGAGTTAAATTAAGGGTCTGTGCTGACTCCACTCCCTGGTAGGTATGCCCTGAATTCTCAGCTGCAAATTTATACTCACTGCTCTACTGGTGCTGATTCATCAACTATCTCTACAGGCCTACCCTTGAATGCTCCTTCGCAATTAATGCAAGCAGAACCAGGATTATATTTGCCCCAGATTTCTTACTGACTTCAGTGAGCAGCCCCTAGATATGACTGATCAAATCCCTGACTTTTGTGTTTGTAACTCTCTCACTGAGGATACATGAATCTCATGATGGCTGGTGCTGGCCTTACAGGACTGACTGTTGTCAAAATTAAAGTGGTGTTGGAAAAGCACAGCAGGTCAGGCAGCATCCGAGGAGCAGGAAAACCACTGTTTCAGGCAGGAGCCCTTTATCTGACTGTTGCCCATTCTGACTGTAATCGGACAGTATCCTAAGCTGACAACTGATTATGTTGAAGCCTCTGGTCTGTTTGTGCACATGACTGATGATGAGTGCAGCCTCCTTCTCCCCACTTTGACTGAATTGATGACTAGCCCTCAACGGTTTTCAATAAGACCAATTAACTGAATGAACATGCAGTGTATTTTCTGTGCAAACATTTGGCATGTGCTGTAGCCATTCAATTTATGTTAGGGTGTGGTTTTCGCCAAAATTTCTTTCCACCAGACAGATCCCTAATGACAAGAATGACGAGATGCCTGTCTACATAAAACAGCACCTCAAAATTGCAGCAATGTAAGCTTTTGACTTTAGCTCTGGTGCCGAACAGGCATGGTAATGAAGGTTTGGATGCTGTGAGCATGCAGGTAGGTGCTAATTGTATGAGTACTAAGAGAATGAGCAAACAACCCTGCATTGCAGCTTGGATCAATCGGTGAACTGGATGGCCTGTACCTGTGTGCGCAGTGTCGTCACAGACTTTCGATGGTAATTGTTAATTAGCTCTGCCTTTCAATTCTGTGCTTTGTGAGTAGTCAGCCAGTGTATTGGAGAGGTGCTATAATGGTTGTGATGTGTTGGCAAATGCCAGGTGTCAATGTCCATGGATGAAGAGTGCATGCATCTGACACCTATGGATTGTAAGCTGGGTTGTAGTTTGCTTATAGGCAATATAGATATAGAGCATAGAATCCCTACTGTGTGGAAACAGGCCAATTTGTCCAACAAGTCCACACTGACTCTCCGAAGTGTAACCCACCCAGACCCATTCCCCTATCCTATTACTCTACACTTACCTCTGACTAATGCACCTAATCTACACATCCCTGAATGCTATGCATAATTTAGCACGACCAATTCACCATTGTTCAGAGCAAATATTGAGCTGATTCCAACAGGTATCCATTCTGGTTTCCTTGTCACATTTTCATAGTAACTAGCTTGGTGATTCTGGTGGATGAGAGGCTAAATATTAAACAATGAGTTTTAACCTCAACAAGCATTAATCCCCATCAATCAGCATCTCACTACTGCTGAACGAGAATCTTACAATACTACTTGTAAAAGATGGAACAAGACAATCTTGACACCGGGATGGGCCTCGCAGGACTCTTCATCCAATTCTGCCAAGTCTTTCCACAATCCCTTTGAGATTTGATGGGCGGCACGGTGGCACAGTGGTTAGCACTGCTGCCTCGCAGCGCCAGAGACCCGGGTTCAATTCCCGCCTCAGGCGACTGACTGTGTGGATGTTTGCACGTTCTCCCCGTGTCTACGTGGGTTTCCTCCGGGTGCTCCGGTTTCCTCCCACAGTCCAAAGATGTGCAGGTCAGGTGAATTGGCCATGCTAAATTGCCTGTAGTGTTAGGTAAGGGGTAAATGTAGGGGTATGGGTGGGTTACGCTTCGGCGGGTCGGTGTGGACTTGTTGGGCCGAAGGGCCTGTTTCCACACTGTAAAGTAATCTAATCTAATTCCACTCTGTGTTCTGAAGCTCTGAACCATTCACCTCACCACATTGTTAAAGCCTAATTTCAATGCATGCAAACTAATTTCCAGACAAAATTAGACGAAAGCGAGGACTGCAGATGCTGGAGATCAGAATCAAGATTAGATCAGCAGGTCAGGCAGCATCTGGGGAGCAGGAAAATTGATGTTTCGGGCAAAAGACCTTCATCAGGAATCAGGCGGGGAGCCTCCGGGATGGAGAGATAAATGGGAGGGGGTGGGGCTGGGAGAAGGTAGCTAAGAGTGCAATAGGTAGATGGAGGTGGGGATGAAGGTGAAAGGTCAGAGAGGAGGGTGAAGCAGATAGGTGAGAAGGAAGATTTGCATGTAGGACAGGTCATGAGGATGGTGCTGAGCTGTCAGTTTGAAACTGAGGTAAGGTGGGGGGAGGGGAAATGAGGAAACTGCTGAAGTCTAGTACTACACTCAAAACTCAGAAATGAAACTAAGCCCTTCCTTTCTTAACCCATACAATATAGAAAACCATACCAAGTTTAATGTAATTTATGGCTCTGTTCACTTTCAAGCCCAAGTTTCTAAATAATAATATAATATGAAACTCATCACACCTGACAATTGCTAGTTCCGTTGCTCCTATTTATGTTCCTCAATCTCCCCCAGCCCATGGCTCTGCAAGATTATCTTTACACAGGACTGGAGAGATTTGATCTCATTTATTTGTGGGATTATTTAATTGTCTAAAAAATCTGATGTTTAAACAGGCATGTGGTTCTCTATTGTACCTTCAATAGGTTGGTATTTCATTTCCAAGTATGCCTGGTTTAGGCCCTAATCTCTATACACCTCATTGAATCAGATTTGTTCCTCTCATATAAGATTTGTGAGGGTTATGCCAGGCGTAACATTATAGTTTATGTTAAATAAAATTCTACTGCTGATGATAACTCACAGCACCTCAAGGATGCCCAGCTTTGATAGATTATAGATCACGATACACAGTTTCTGAACATTAAAAGTTTTCTAAAGCAGAAAATTCTGAGTGAACAATTGTCTCCTCACCTCGTTCCTAAATGATCAACTCTTTATTCTGTGATTGCAAACTCCAGTTCTAGATTTTACAGCTCAGGAAACACTTTCTTGCAACATTTACTCTATCAATCCTTTAAAAGTATTATCTGTTTCAATGAGATCTCCTTTCACTCTTCTGGGCTTTAAAGAACATTGACCTGGACTAATCAGCTTCTGGCCTCAAGGCAAGCTGTCCAGTGAATCTTTTTGCATTGTAGGAAAACAATGTAGGAAGATTGGAACAGGATTAGGCCATGCAGCTCTTCCAGTTTTCTCCAATATTGTACATCATGACTGATCATCTAACTCAACACCATTTTCACACAATATCCTTCCTTAAGTAAAACCATGAACTGTAAACTGGGTGTGTTATCACCATGCCTTAGATAAGTCGAGTAAGATCTCTTCACTTACGTACTCCAATTCATTTCAACGAAGGCTAACTTGCCATTTGCTTATTGTAATTCCTATATAAGGACACCAGGATTTCTCAGAATCCAAATCTTTTAAGGACTCAGGCCATTTCAAAACATTCTACTTTATTATTCTTAAGATAAAGGTGAACAATTTCACACTTCTCCACATTATATTCCATCTGGTATGTTCCTGTCAAATCACTTCACCTGTCTGTTTTTCTTTGAAACCTATTTTCATCTCCGCAGCTTTCTTCCCCACCTACCTTTGTATTGTCAGTAAATATAGAAGCATTACACTTGGAATAGATAATTGAAACCATCATACTTTCTGACTATAAATTGGAAATGCTGGGAACATAGAATGTTAAAAATAAAAGCAATTATTTATAATGTGGCATGAAGCAGAACTTGAATATAATATGTAGCTTTCACATTAAAAGCTTTTAAAAACACATTATTTTAATGCAAATATTTTAATATATTTCTTTTGAGCTGTTTCAATCTCTACTCCAAACAGGTGTATTTGGTATCACTTTTCTCCAGCCATCCACTGAAGACATTGGATCACGCTGGTTAATTAAAAAGGACGTAGCCAATATTATCCCCCACAATCTTCGATCAAGACAATGGGACACATTTCCTCAAGTAGAGGTAAGTCTTTAAAGGAATATATTAGTTACAGGGGAAGGACTGGATTGTCATTTGTCATTTTTGTTCAGTATTCCAGATTGTCGAGTTGTTACTACTTCAGTTTTTAAGAATTTTCATGAACCAAATTTTGCATTATTTGGTTTGTTTTTGCAAAGTCCTGTGAATAGCACAAAATTCATGCTGCTGTGATTATTTTGTTTATATATGTTTGAATTAACCTTGTTGAATTCTCTATATATGGAACTATTGTGAATAGTCAATATATTGACAATTGTAAAAGTTAAGTAAATTCTGATCTTCCAGATGTTTTTTTTAGGATAGGTGCATTGCGTTAGTTCCTTTTAGATCGATCTTTAGTTGTGCTAGTGCAATTTGTTTAATTCCAGTTCTTTGCTAAGTTAGAGTCAAGAGTGTGGTGCTGGAAAAGCACAGCAGGTCAGGCAGCATCCGAGGAGCAGGAGAATCAACATTTCGGGCAAAAGCCCTTCATCAGGAATCAGTTAGCAGAACTTAGCCAGAACCACAATGTACTTAACAAAGACAGGAGATCTCATAATTCATTATCATCAAGAGACTCTTGCTGCAAACGTGTACATATCAATATATTGGTGCAGAAAAATTCAAACTATCTCATTATGTGCTACACAATATTAATTTGTAAGGTAAAACAAAGAACTGCAGATGCTGGAGATGTGAAACTAAAACAGAAATTTCTGGAGAAATTCCAGCAGACACAGCAGACGATGTTTTCACAGCCCATGATGTTACAGTGCCTCCCATCGATGCTGCAGCTGCATCAAAGTATAGGACCAGTAAAACAAATGTTTTAGATCAATCCAAATCCTGAGATTGTGATTTTCTCACTGCCCCACTCTTAAAACTTGTCTGCTCCACTCCTAACCCCTCTCTGCTCCCGCCTGAGCACCACTATGCTTTCTCACTGTTCACCATGCCCAGGAGTAAGAGAACAAGGTATTAAGGGATCAGGATCAGAGGATGATGAGGTGCTTCTTGGAAATCAGTAGCAACATGTGTGTGCACATGGATGAAGACAACATCAGCTTTTGGTTCTGGCACAAATGCATGACATGAGCTGCAACTGACTTAATGTTCCACTGTGGTGGCAGGAGAAATACCAAATTTGTTATTTCATCAGTATATATTGAACTTTTTTTTTAAGGAACAAACACTCGTATTAAGCAAAAGACACTAACTTGAACTAGCTTCTAATTTGCCTTATGAAGTCACATTTCTATTTGACGGGGACATAAAGCCTACAAAGACCCCGACAGGAATTTCTAGAAATATGAACAGCTTCTCCCCATCTCATCAATCAAGAATAGAACATGTGGAAGTTAATGGCTGGAATATTAAAACAAAATCATTAACCACAGCCACAAAACAAAGCTGAGGAGACGCTGTGCGAGGCATGGGCTAGTCTTCTATATTCTTTGGAATATATAATCAACATGAAGAGATAATGTCAAGCTGGCATTGGGATCGAGGCAAAGAACATGCAAGCTTATAAATTCAACATTGTCTCTCTAACATTCTATCTAAATACTGAACCCAGTTTTGCTGAGAAAGATAGTCACATTCCTACACCAGCCAGAGACTCTACGAAAAACCATTAAATTTGCGACAACATGATTTTATGAGAAAAGGGAATATACCAACAAAGCCACAATTTAAAAGCAACTAGCTCAGTAAGAACCAACTGCAGTAGTGTATCTTTATTGAATTTTTGCCTGCATATAACTTGGACAAGTTTAACATACAGTATTCTTTCAAGCTATATTTCTTTTTGCATGCTTGGTGAGTGAGTGAGTGAATTTGCATGCAGCAGTGGGAAGTAGGGCCCATTTGTACATCTTTAATATTTTTACTTAAGTAGGTTTTAACAACACAGATGTGTGTTTAACTCAAAAATAGCTGTCTAATCTGTTTCTTTGAAACTTCAAACAGAGAAGTGCATACTGAACTGGCACTTAGCATCCTTTTAAAATTCAAAGCCTCTGCTACAACCAAAAAGGGAATAGAAAAAAGGAAAATCATTCCACTCCTTCTGACTTCACTGTCACACTTTTGTAGTCATAAAACGTTTTTGTAGTCATATAAGTCATTGCCCTGATTTACACATGAGCACTGGCTTCTTGGTAAGATGTTCTTTGGCTAGCAGCATCTGTGAAGTTACCATTAGGAACAATACCTAGTAACTCCTGTTCAGTAAAACTATATGCATGCATCTGACCAAACTGGCCATGGTAGCAGGGAGGTCCAGCCAATTTTAACAGTCAAGCCTCATTTACACACCCCTTGCTGACTTCCTCAGTGAGTAAGCTGAAAGATTAATGAGAAGCAGTAATTACGCTATTAAAACTGAGTGGCTTAGAGGTCTCACCTGATAGCCATGGATTAGCAATCACTAGTCCAAGAGCAAATGAATTAGGGGGCTCATTGAGGGAGTCATAGAGATGTGCACCACGGAAACAGACCCTTCGGTCCCACTCATCCATGCTGACCAGATATCCCAACTTAATCTAGTCCCACTTGCCAGCACCCAGTCCATATCCCTCCAAACCCTTCCTATTCATAGACTCATCCAGATGCCTTTTAAATGTTGCAATTGTACTAGCCTCCAACAATTCCTCTGGAAACTCATTCTGTACACATACCACCCTCTACGTGAAAAGCTTGCCCCTTGGGTCTCTTTTATATCTTTCCCCTCTCACCCTAAACCTATGCCCTCTAGTTTTGCACTTCCCCACCCCAGTGAAAAAGCTTTGTCTATTTATCCTATCCATGCCCCTCGTGATTTTATAAATCTCTATAAGGTCCTCAGTGGTTGGGAGCCTCCTGTGAAGCGCTCCTGTGATCTTTCCTCCGGCATTTGTAGTGGTTTGAATCTGCCGCTTCAGCTTGTCAGTTCCAGCTGTCAGTTGCAGTGGTCGGTATATTGGGTCCAGATCGATGTGCTTATTAATTGAATCTGTGGATGAGTGCCATGCCTCTAGGAATTCCCTGGCTGTTCTCTGTTTGGCTTGTCCTATAATAGTAGTGCTGTCCCAGGAGGAAAGATCACAGAAGCGCTTCACAGGAGGCTCCCAAGCACTGAGGATGTCACCTAGACAGGGGACGAAACGTCTGCAACACAAATTCCCAGCTCGGCGAACAGAACCACAACAACGAGCACCCGAGCTACAAATCTTCTCACAAACTTTGATCACCTTTAAGTGTATAAGTCCTGCTAAGATTTGCTTTCCCAAAATGCAGCACCTCGCATTTATCTAAATTAAACTCCATCTGCCATTCTTCAACCCATTGGCCCATCTGATTAAGACCCCGTTGTATTCTGAGGTAACCTTCTTTGCTATCTACAACACCTCCAATTTTGGTGTCATCTGCAAACTTACTAACTGTACTTCCTATGTTCATATCCAAATCATTATGTAAATGATGAAAAGTAGTGGACCCAGAACCAATCCTTGTGGCACTCCTCAGGTGAAAGGCTTCCAGTCTGAAAAACAACCCCCCACCACCACACTCTGCCTTCAACTTTGAACCAGTTCTGTATCTTGTGGAGTTTGCACGTTCACCCCGTGTCTGCGTGGGTTTCCTCTGGGTGCTCCGGTTTCCTCCCACAGTCCAAAGATGTGCAGGTTATGTGAATTGGCCATGCTAAATTGCCCGTAGTGTTAGGTAAGGGGTAAATGTAGGGGTATGGGTGGGTTGCGCTTCGGCGGGTCGGTGTGGACTTGTTGGGCCGAAGGGCCTGTTTCCACATTGTAATGTAATGTAATGTAATCTAATCTAATCTAATCTAAATGGCTAGGTCCCCCTGTATTCCATGAGATCTAACCTTGCCAACCAGTCTCCCATGGGGAACCTTGACAAATGCCTTACTGAAGTCCATATAGATCATGGCCACCACCCTGCCCTCATCAATCCTCTTTGTTACTTCTTCAAAAAACTCAATCAAGTTCGTGAGACATGATTTCCCACGCACAAAGCCATGTTAACTATCCCACATCAGTCCTTGCCTTTCCAAATATATATAAATCCTGTCCCTCAGGATTCCCTCCAACAACTTGCCCACTGATCTATAGTTTCCTGGCTTTTCCTAACCACCTTCCTTAAATAGTGGCACCACATTAGCCAACCTCCAGTCTTCTGGCACCTCACCTGTGACTATCAATGATACAAATATCTCAGCAAGGGATTCAGCAATCACTTTCCTAGCTTCCCACAGAGTTATAGAGTATACTTGATCAGATCCTGGGGATTTTTTCCACTTTTATGCGTTTCAAGACATCCAGCACTTCCTCCTCTGTAATATGGACATTTTTCAAGATGTCACCATCTATTTCCCTACATTCTATATCTTCCATGTCCTTTTCCACAGTAAACAGTGATGCAAAATACTCGTTTAATATCTCCTCTGTCTCCTGCAGCTCCACACAAACGTTGCCTTGCTGATCTTTGAGGGGCCCTATTCTCTCCCTAGTTACTCTTTTAGAACATAGAACTGTACAGCACAGAACAGGCCCTTCAGCCCACGATGTTGTGCCGACCATTGATCCTCATGTATGCACCCTCAAATTTCTGTGACCATATGCATGTCCAGTAGTCTCTTAAATGTCCCCAATGACCTTGCTTCCACAACTGCTGTTGGCAACGCATTCCATGCTCTCACAACTCTCTGTGTAAAGAACCCGCCTCTGACATCCCCTCTATACTTTCCTCCAACCAGCTTAAAACTATGACCTCTCGTGATTATCATTTCTGCCCTGGGAAATAGTCTCTGGCTATCAACTCTATCTATGCCTCTCATTATCTTGTATACCTCAATTAGGTCCCCTCTCCTCCTCCTTTTCTCCAATGAAAAAAGTCCAAGCTCAGTCAACCTCTCTTCATAAGATAAGCCCTCCAGTCCAGGCAGCATTCTGGTAAACCTCCTCTGAACCCTCTCCAAAGCATCCACATCTTTCCTATAATAGGGCGACCAGAACTGGACGCAGTATTCCAAGTGCGGTCTAACCAAAGTTTTATAGAGCTGCAACAAGATCTCACGACTCTTAAACTCAATCCCCCTGTTAATGAAAGCCAAAACACCATATGCTTTCTTAACAACCCTGTCCACTTGGGTGGCCATTTTAAGGGATCTGTGTACCTGCACACCAAGATCCCTCTGTTCCTCCACACTGCCAAGAATCCTATCCTTAATCCTGTACTCAACTTTCAAATTCGACCTTCCAAAATGCATCACCTCGCATTTATACAGGTTGAACTCTTTTGTCCTTAATGTATTTGTAAAAGCCCTTCGGTTTCTCCTTAACCCTATTTGCCAAAGCTATCTCATGTCCCCTTCCTGTCCTCCTGATTTCCCTCTTAAGTATACTCCTGCTGCCTTTATATGCTTCTAAAGATTCATTCGATCTATCTTGTCTATACCTGACATATGCTTCATTGTTTTTCTTAACCTCACCCTCAATATCTTTAGTCAGCCAGCATTACCTTTACCTACCAGACTTTCCTTTCACCCTAACATGAATATACCATTTCTGGGCTCTCGTTACCTAATTTCTGAAGGTTTCCCATTTTCTAGCCACCCCTTTACCTGCGAACATCTGCCCCCAATCAGCTTTTAAAAGTTCTTGCCTAATACCTTCAAAATTAGTCTTCCTCCAATTTAGAATTTCAACTTTTAGATCCAGTCTATCCTTTTTCATAACTATTTTAAAACTAATAGAATTATGGTCACCTACCCCAAAGTGCTCCATTGTGGTTGAGGAAGGGAGAAAATCCTTGGGCAGGGAAACTCAAGGTTTCCTTGTGAGCTTTGACAAATTGTCTGCTTCTCCTGGCTCACATGGAAACCGTCTCTTTAAGAAAAACTCTACAATCCGGTATTAAGACTTGGATTCAAGACCAGAATTTAAAATTGCAGTCTGCTAAGCTGAAATGGAGAAGCTGCAGATACATTTTAATTGCTGTCAACCCTCCACAGCTTCTTATCAGGAGGACAGTTCAAATTAACCAAACTGCTTTCTGTAGGGGTAGAAAAATATTTGAGGGTAAAAAAAATTCTAACCTGTAAAATGCAGAAGGCAATGTGGCTTTTCCCAAAAAAAATTTTTGAATATTTTGAAATCTGCAGGAAGAATATTTCATCTAAACGTGGTACTGTTGTTTGTATCAATTTGAGTGTCAAAGTTATAGATCTAGGAAGGTTTTCATGACTGAATCTTGTCTGACACAAGAAGACTGACTTCTCTTTTTATTTCTGTTTCCAGTGCAAGATCCCGGGACCACCTGTTGGCATGCACCCTTTCACTCTACAAACTGAGCATGTGGATCCTTCATCTCCTCCTGTCTTAAAGTGTCCCTCTGTTCTTGAAGTCCGTCAGCTGTTTCAATATGAGCCTATAAATATAGAAATACAGCAAGGATTGCAGAATTGTCTTAAGGTTTTTCATTCGAATTTCTTTGGGGGTGGCAGAAGCTCTGCTAAATAAAGTAGAATTATACAGTACGAAAAAGGCCCTTCAACCCATCAAATCCGCACTAACAAAAGTTTGTTCTAAATCTACACCAGACCCATTTTCCAGTCCATAGCCTTGAATGTTCTGATATTTTGAGTGAAAATCCAAGTATTTGTTAAAGGTTGTGAGGTTTCCCACCTCAACCACCCACTGAGGAACTTCACAAACCAGAGTGCTTCTCCAGCAGCATCTTTGGGCCCATCCTGTCCCTTCCCAATATATTGCAGATTTTGAGGACAATTTAAAACCATAATTTCAGAGCAATAATGAGAAAATGGGAGATTAGAAGGATGGTTTTATGCAGAAAGTCAATTGATCATTGAATGTCCAACCCAAAAATACTGATGGAAATGAAATGCATTAAATGTTTAAAAGAGGGATTGATAAATATTTGTAAAAGGAATGCTTAAAGATCTTTTTTTCTTTATTCATTGGATGGGGGCATCTCTGGCTAGGCAGCATTTATTATCTGTCCCTAATTGCCCAGAGGGCAGTTGAGAGTCATCTGCATTGCTGTGGGTCTGGAATCACATGTAGGGCAGACCAGGTAAGAATGGTCGTTTCCTTCCCTAAAGGACGTAAGTGAACCAGATGTTTTATTTTCTGACAATCGACAATGGATTCATGGTCATCATTAGATTCTTAATTCCAGATTTTTAAATTGAATTCCAATTCCATCATCTGCCATGGTGGGATTCGAACCCAGGTACCCAGAACATGATCTGTGTCTCTGGACTAAATGTCCAGCGATAATGCCCCTAGTTGGTTGCCTCCCTGTTTAGAAGGCACAAGGCAACAGGACTAAAGGTAGAAATCTTTTTCAGGGAACTTCCATACGATCATCAATTCTGTTGTGTAAAATTCCATAATTCTGAGACTGAGTTGAATTATTAGGTAGATGACATACAAGTCGACATGCAGGTGCAGCAATTAATTAAGAAGGCAAATGAAATATCGGCCTTTATTGCAAGAATAAGAGTGTATACAAGTTTGAAAGTCTTGATACAACTGTACAGAATATTGTTGAGGTCATTCTTGAGTATTGTTATATATTTGGTCTCCTTAGTTAAGAAGAGAAGGATTATTGAGTTTTTTCCTAGAATTAAGAAATTACCTAATGCTGATCGGTTGAGCAGGTTAACATAGAAACAGAAAAAATAGGAACTTAAGTAAGTCATTTGGCACCTTGAGCCTGCCCCATCATTCAACATGATCATGGCTGACCATCCAACTTAGCTCTGACTTTCTCCCCATACCCTTTGATCCCTTTAACCCCAAGAACTACATCTAACTCTTTCTGGAAAGCATTCAATGTTTTGGCCTCAATCACCTTCTGTGGCAGAGAATTCCACATGCTCTCAGTCTCTGAGTTAAGGAATTTCTGTTCATCTCAGTCCTAAATGGCCTGCCCATATCTTTAGACTGTGATCTCTAATTCTGGACCCCAAGTCATCACGAACATTCTTCCTGAATTTACCTATTTAGTTAGGCATATGCTCTCTGGGGTTTAGAAGAATTAGAACTGCTCTTACCGAAATATAAGATCTGAGGGTTCTTTACAGGGTAAGTGCTGAAAAGATGTTTCTCATTATGACAGAATCAAACTAAGTGGCACAGTAGGAAAATAAGAGGTCTGCCATTTAAGATGAAGATACAAGGAGGAATTTCTTCTCTAGGAGCAGAGTTAATGCTTGGAAGTCTCTACCTTAATGATGTTCAAAAGTGGAGGCTGGGTTATTGAATATAATCATAGACAAGTTAAACAGATTTTGACATACATGGTAGCCGAGAATTATGGATATATCCAGGTTAGATTAGTTAAGGCCACAGTCAGGTCATTCATGATCTTATTGAATGGGAAAGCAGGCTTAAAAGACTAAAAGAATTACTCCTACTTGTTACTTTGCACGTCTAGAGAACTTTGTTTAGCTGTTTACTTTGTGAATAAACTCCCATCATTCGATGAATGCACTGATGCCCTGCAGATTGGCTATAAAAATATGAAAACTATGAAATAACCATGAGGCAAAAAATGTTCAAAGTAGTGGTCACCTTGACTACAAGGGTGTGTTTTTCCTGAAGTGTAACTGAAAGTCCTCCTATAAAAAGCTGCAGCTTTTCTGGGTCACTTCACTGTTGAAACAAGACCATCAAAGGTTTTGGGGTCAATAGATCCAGTCAAGGGATAATGGTTCATAAAAATCCTGCTTCACCCTTTTCTTTAAATAAGTCAAATGTAAAGGAACTCTGCATAGTATTGGCCCTCTGCTGATGTGGTTTCACAAGCTTGTTAGAATCATAGAGATTTTAAATTTAGGAGTTTGCTCTTAGTCTAATGCATTAAATCATATATATCAAATAATCATGTGAAGACAGACCACACATTTTCTGATGTTTGGAGTTATATTTGTATAATTGTAGGAGTACATTGAACTCACTCTACAAAAGGAGGAACAGAAAAATGAAATGGCACTTAAAGAGCCACGGAATGAAAAAGAGCTTGAGCATGCTGCTGATCTCCTCAAACTGGTTCTGGTAAGAAGCCTCTTTTATAGGTCATTCTGCTATTTGACTGGTTCACCCAACTGGAATTTATTGCCAAGATATGAGGCAGTTTGGAGGAGAAGCCCATAACTAATATTCCCTATTGCTTTATGATGTGCCTCACTTCCATGTAAGAATGTGTATCTCATCACAAGATTAATTTCATAATTGCAATTGATCTGGTCTATTGCTTCACAGACATCAAAACCGTCAATGAGAATTTGTATAAACTCTAATTGACTGAAAAACCATAGTAAGCTAGGTATCACTGTTCATAAGTTGTTATGGACTAAGCCAGACCTCTCAAAACATTCTTAAGCAGGCAGCCCCAGACCATAACTTTGCCATTTGTTTTGGTAAGTGAACAGTGAAAATTAAGCGGATTAAATTAGCTAGGTTGACTACAAGATTTTAAAACAGACAGAAATTTATTCACAAAATTACACAATGAAACACAAAGAACATAATAAAGAATCCCTACAGAACTCAAACTATCCAACTGGACTTAATTATGCTGTTCCGAATATACACAACAGTCCCAATAAGCAAATTCCCTTTAATAACAATATAAATGGAACACATGCTTACAGGTTGAAGTTGAAGGGCAGAAAAGAGAGAGGTTTCCACACAGCTCCCGTTTGAACATCCAACTGGTTCAAGACTGAACTAAAACTGCTCAGCTCAGCTTAGCTAGAGAGCTGACCACTCCCCTCTCTTTATACAAATCACTCCGAAAGCATAACCACTTTGGCCTGAAGTCTTATCTATTTACATATAAACAAAAGGCCTCTCACAATCCTTTTTATCTCTGTACCAAACCAGACTGATCAGAGCCCAGCCCAGTTTATTGCCCCTCTGAAAAAAAATCAAGGACAGAGTCTCCTTGAGCCAAAGAACAGCTTTTAGAAAAAAAGGCACTAGCTTTGTGACACCTCCCCCCCCCCCTTAAAAATAAAGAACCATCAATACCAAAAGATGGCTTAATTCTTAACCCTTCAAAATCCAGTTGGTAGTCTAAACACACATGTATATGATACTAACTATAAACATGCAAACATGCACAGCCCCATGCAAATTCAGGCCGCTATGCACACATCATCGAATGCCTCCGTATCTCATTTGAGTCTCGATAACGCATCGGCAATCACATTTTTATGACCTGCCACATGCACAATTGTCAAATTGAATGGCTGCAACAAAAAGCTCCATCTAAACAGTCTGGTATTTTTGTCCTTAAAATTTTCCACAAATGTCAATGGCTTGTGATCAGTGTATACAATTGTCTCAGATGCATTGCTGATAATATATACACTGAAATGTTGTAATGCTAACACCAAGCTTAAAGTCTCTTTCTTCACCGTTGAATATTTCTGTTGATGAATGTTCAACTTCCTGGTAAAATACCCAATGGACCTTTCTATTCCCTCATCACCCTTCTGCAGGAATACCGCAACGACACCCACATCACTGGCATCGATAGCCGCCTTGAAAGGCTTCGTATAATCCGGTGTGGCTAATACTGGGGCAGTGGTTATCACAGTTTTTAGGCTGTCAAATGCCTTTTGACAGTCTGCTGTCCACTGAAACTTCTTGCCTTTTTTAACAATTCGGTGAATGGAGCAGCCACACTGCTAAAGTTCGGCACAAACTTTTAGTAAAATCCACTCAACCCCAGGAACCGTAGTTCTTCTTTCTTCGTCAACGGTGTGGGAAATTCCCCAATTACTTTTGTTTTCACATCCCGTGGGGCCATTTGTCCATGGCCAATAACATACCTTGGAAGATGACTTGGGCTTTGGCAAATTTACTTTACCACCAAGCCTGCCTTCCGAAGTCGATTGAACAAGTCCAATAAATGCTGTAAATGTTTCTTCCATGAATGACTAAAAATCATCAGGTCATCTATTTACACCACACAATTGGGTAAGCTGGCAATGACCTTATTAGTCAGTCTGAAATGTGGCTGGAGTGTTTAGCATACCAAATAGCATGACTTTGAACTGATATAGTCCATTTGGCGTTATGAAAGCCAAAATTGTCTTTGCTCTCTCTGACAGAGGTACTTGCCAGTAGCCTCTGAGCAAGTCCAATTTAGAAATGTAAGATGCTTGTACCACTTTTTTGACACAGTCCTCCAACCACGGAATTGAATATGCATCAGTCTATGTAACGGCATTGAATTTGCGATAGTCCACACATAATCGTTGGGTACCATCTGGCTTTGGCACCATGACTATAGGTGAACTCCAGTCACTGTAATTCACTCCGATTATGCCATCCTGGAGTAGGCGCTCTATCTCCTTCTGAACCTGTGCCAACTTTAGAGACTTATGCTTATAAGGATGTTATTTAATCGGAACAGCATCTCCTATATCTACATCATGCATAATTAGATTAGTACTTCCCAGTTTATTTCTGCATATCTCCCCATGTGATAGTAATAACTCTTTCAGGTCATTTTGATTTTCTTGTGGAAGGTAACTCAATAATTTATCCCAATTTTTGACATCTTCCTCATTGTCCAATTTAATTTGTGGAATGTCCAATTCAGAATTCTCTGAACTTGGTTCTTCCTCCTGTGCTGTAATCATTAACACCTTCTCCTCTTGCTTTCCTTCCCTATCAAAATACCTTCTGAGCATATTTACATGACACATTCTGTGAGTTTTTTTCCTGTTCGGAGTCCTTATCAAATAGTTCACCTCACTCAATTTCTTCTTAATTTGATATGGTCCACTAAACCTTGCTTTTAAAGGCTCACCTGTTACTGGCAGTAACACCAATGGCTTATCCCCAATTGCAAAATTGTGAATTTGTGATTTCTTATCTGCTTCCTGTTTGGTTGTATGCTGTGATACTTTGAAACGCTGGCAACCAACTCTCCAGCTCTAATTAATTGTTCTCTAAAGTTTGACACATAGTCCAAATGAGTGGTCTCTGAATTCTGACTTATTAATTTCTCCTTAATCAGTTTTAATGGTCCTGTTACTTCATGCCCAAAATGGACTGAATTTGGTTGATTTATTCAGTGCATCTCTGATCACAAAACGGACAAACAGAATTCCCTTATCCCAATCATCTGGATAATCCTGGCCATAAGCCTTCAACATGATCTTTAGTGTTTGATGCCATCTCTCCAGTGCTCCCTGCGATTCTGGATGGTACGCAGTAGATTTGAATTGCTTTATTCCCAAGTTATCCATAACTTCCTTGAATAATTTGAATGTGAAGTTTGATCCTTGATCTGACTGGATCTCTATTGGTAGTCCGTATCTAGTAAAAAAAATTTAAGTAATTCTTCTACAACCCTTTTAGCTGTGATGTTGCTTAATGGGATTGCCTCTGGAAATCTAGTTGACACGTCCATTATTGTTAACAAATACTTATTCCCACTTTTTGTTTGAGGTAGGGTACTTACGTAATCAATCAAGACTCTTGTAAAAGTTCGCTCAAATGCTGGAATAGGTATTAAAGGTGCAAGTTTTATTACTGTGGTTTTCCGATTAGCTGACATGTGTGACATGTCTGGTAAAATTTAGCTATATCTTTGTGTAGTCCAGGCCAGTAAAAATGTCTTTATATTTTAGCCTGTGTTTTCCTCACCCCTAAATGACCTCCAAGTGGTAGGTCATGTGCCACTCGCAGCACCTCCTTTCTATACCCCACTGGCAAAACAATTTCAAGAAACTCTGCCCATTTCTCATCTGCTTGAATGCGTGATGGTCTCCATTTCTTCATTAAGACATTTTTAAAATAATAACACACAGGACTGCATTCACTTTCCTTCTCTGTAAATGCCTTTTGATATAATTGTTTTAATCCCTCATCTTTCTGTTATAATTCAATCAGTTTAGTAGAGCTAAAGATGCTTGCATGTTTACCAATTTGCTCCTTCTCTGTTTCACTTATATGATCAAGGACATTTTTAGATAATACTATATCAGCTTCCTTATCTGTGCCTTTTGATCTCTCCTGCTTCAGCTTGTACCTCTGTGATCTTGTGATCACACAATCAGGGAAAATTCCTGGATAAACATTCTCCAAGTCTTCAGTTGTCTGAGTCTCCACTGGCTGCACGCCTACTGGTGAATCAACTATATCATTTGCAAGGATAAATTGTATTTCTGGAGCTGAGAGTTTGTCCAGTACTCCAACGACAAATTCTCCACTCTTCTCTGGACTCTCTAGCCTCACTTTACATAACTGAGCACTTTTTGTCTCACCATGAATTCCTGTTATCAGTACCTTCTCTGGCAATAGTCCTTCAGGAGTGCAAATCTCCTCATTCTCCAGCATTACAGACTGAGAGGATCCTGTGTCCGTTAATATTGTAACTTCCTTACCTACGGCTCCTGGCCTATGTGAATAAACTTTACCGTTGCATGTGTACTTTTTAAGCAGATCTGGCACTTCCTCCTTAATCAACCTCTGATCATCTTGTACACTCTGAGCAGTTGTCTAACTTCCCTTGTGCTTTTCTTCATTGGTCCAACAAAACTTCCAGGCTTGTTTGGTTTTCCTACATCTGGTTTTCTCCTAGCCCACCAACACTGATTTCATGTGGTCCACCTTATTACAATGAAAACACCAGAGCTTTTTGACTTCTTTGTCCCTCTCAAGGATTTCTTTTTTACCCTGTGGTAAGTTATCCTTATGATCTTCACTGAGATCTATCTTCCCCTTTCCATGTGAGGATTTCTCTTTGCCCCAGTTTCTATCCCTCATGGACTGAAATTGATTCTGGAAGCCAGACCGAGTTTTATAGACCAGCTCATAATCATCAGCCACATCAGCTGCTAACCTTGCTGTTTTAACTCTCTGCTCTTCCACATGAGTTTGCACTACTTCAGGCAGTGAATTTTTGAATTCCTCCAAAATAATTACCTCTCTAAGGGCATCATAAGTTTGCTCAATTTTAAAGGTCTTATCCATCAATCGAAATTACTCTGTTTGATCCTTTCAAACTCAATATAGGTTTGACCAGGCTCCCTCCATAGATTCCTGAAACGTTGTCTATAAACTTCTGGTACAAGCTCATATGCACTTAAAATGGCTTTTTTCACCTCCTCATACTCCCCAGATACATCCTCTGATAGTGATGAAAATACCTCAGCAGCCCTACCTACAAGTTTTGTTTGAATCAATACAACCCACATTACCACTGCCCACTGCATTTGTTTAGCCACCTTTTCAAATGAGATGAAAAAGACTTCCACATCCTTCTCATCAAATTTAGGCAATGCTTGAACATACTTCAACAGTTTCTCACTAAGCTTCTGACTACCAGGGGCTTGCTCTTCCTCTACCCTCAGCCTTTATTTCCAGCCTTTTAAGCTGCCTTTTCTTTTTACGTGTCAGTTTTTGAAATTCATAAGCTCTCTCTTTTTCTTTCTCTGCTCTCTCTTTGTCTCTCTTCTTCTGCTCCATCTTTTTCTCTCTGTTCTGCTGCTCTCTCTTTTTCCCTCTCTTCTGCTTCTACTTCTAACTCAAACTGTTTCATTTCTGCTGCTCTTTTCTTATCTCCAACTCAAGCTATTTCATTTGCAATTGAATTCTTGCCATCTCTATAGATTCTGATGGTTTCTCCAGCAAGTTTAAATGCTGAGCTACTGCTGCAATTATCTCTCCTTTTGTCACTGAAACAGGCAGTTTCAATTCCAGCTTCACTGCTAATTCTTGCAACTTGGTCTTATTCACTTTTTGCAAAACTTCCAAAGTCATCGTACTCACACCCAGAAAAGTTTTGGTGACTGAAAGAGCCATTACTATCCCAAGCTTTATCTACCCAACCAAACCAACACCCAAACCAGCACCAACCACTAGCTGTTTCAAAATCCCGCAAAGGACACCCAATCTGTCCACTCAAAACATTCTTAAGCAGGCAACCCCAGACTATAGCTTTGCAATTTTTTGAAGGGCAGAAAAGAGAGAGAGTTTCCACACAGCTCCCTGTTGAACTTCTAACCGGTTCAAGACTGAACTGAAACTGCCCAGCTAAAGAGCTGACCACTCCCCTCTCTTTATACAGGTCATTCCTAAAGCATGACCACTTTGGCCTGAAGTCTCATCTATTTACATATAAACAAAAGGTCTCTCAAAATCCTTTTCATCTCTGTACCAAACCAGACTGATCGGAGCCCAGCCTGATGTATTGCCCCGCTGAAAAAAAATCAAGGACAGAGTCTTCTTGAGCCAAGGAACAACTTTTAGAAAAAACGGACTAGCTTTGTGACAAAGTAGACCTGCATGATTAACAACGGGAAGTATTCAAAGTTACTTTGAATAAGTAACAAAAAAAGTAACAAAAAGAGCTTTAAAAAGGCAAAAACTGCACATTTGCAGCTAAGTAATCATGGTAAATATATGAGTTAGGAAAAAAATATGTAAACACCATATGGTAATGGTGGACGAGAAAGAATCTAATCCATTCAGTCTGTCCCACACAATTGTGATACTTTATTCATCATAATACTAACATTCCTACCCAAAAGAAAGGCAAGAAAGCAGATAGGAGAATAAAATCTGAAATATTCCTCTTTAATCCCCTTAAGTAAATAACAATGCTATCATGGATCACATTGTCCACATTTGCAAAATGTCCAGATTACAGAGGAGGAAGTGCTGGATAAATCCCCAAGATCTGATCAGGTGTACCTGGGAACTCTATGGGAAGCTAGAGAAGTAATTGCTGGGCCTCTTGCTGAGATATTTGTATCATCGATAGTCACAAGTGAGGTGCTGGAAGACTGGAGGTTGGCAAACGTGGTGCCACTGTTTAAGAAGGGCGGTAAAGACAAGCCAGGGAACTATAGACCGGTGAGCCTGACCTTGGTGGTAGGCAGGTTGTTGGAGGGAATCTTGAGGGACAAGGATGTACATGTATTTGGAAAGGCAAGAACTGATTCGGGATAGTCAACATGGCTTTATGCGTGGGAAATCATGTCTCCCAAACTTGATTGAGTTTTTTGAAGAAGTAATAAAGAAGATTGATGAGGGCAGAGCAGTAGATGTGAACTATATGGACTTCAGTAAGGTGTTCGACAAGGTTCCCCATGGGAGACTGATTAGCAAGGTTAGATCTCATGGAATGCAGGGAGAACTAGCCATTTGGATACAGAACTGGCTCAAAGGTAGAAGACAGAGGGTGGTGGTGAGGGTTGTTTTTCAGACCGGAGGCCTGTGACCAGTGGAGTGCCACAAGGATCGGTGCTGGGCCCTCTACTTTTTGTCATTTCCATAAATGATTTGGATGCGAGCATAAGAGGTACAGTTAGTAAGTTTGCAAATGACACCAAAATTGGAGGTGTAGTGGACAGCAAAGAGAGTTACCTCAGATTACAACAGGATTTGGACCAGATGGGCCAATGAGAAGTGGCAGATGGAGTTTAATTCAGGTAAATGTGAGGTGCTGCATTTTGGGAAAGCAAATCTTTGCAGGATTTATACACTTAATGGTAAGGTCCTAGGGAGTGTTGCTGAACAAAGAAACCTTGGAGTGCAGGTTCATAGCTCCTTAAAAGTGGAGTCGCAGGTAGATAGGATAGTGAAGAAGGCATTTGGTATGCTTTCCTTTATTGGTCAGAGTATTGAGTACAGGAGTTTGGAAGTCATGTTGCGGCTGTTGGAATATTGCATGCAATTCTGGTCCCCTTCCTATCGGAAAGATGTTGTGAAACTTGAAAGGGTTCAGAAAAGATTTACAAGGATGTTGCCAGGGTTAGAGGATGTGAGTGTAGGGAGAGGCTGAACAGGCTCGGGCTGTTTTCCCTGGAGCATCGGCGGTTGAGGGGTGACCTTATAGAGGTTTACAAAATCATGTGGGGCATGGATAGGATAAATAGGCAAAGTCTTTTCCCTGGGGTCAGGGAGTCTAGAACTAGAGGTCATAGGTTTAGGGTGAGAGGGGAAAGATATAAAAGAGATAAAAGATATAAAAGGGGCAACATTTTCACGCAGAGGGTGGTACGTGTATGGAATGAGCTGCCAGAGGATGTGGTGGAGGCTGATACAATTGCAACATTTAAGAAGCATTTGGATGGGTATATGAATAGGAAGCGTTTGGAGGGATATGGGCCGGGTACTGGCAGGTGGGACTAGATTGGGTTGGGATATCTTGTCGGCATGAACGGTTGGACCAAACGGTCTGTTTCCATGCTGTACATCTCTATGACTCTATGACATGTACATTGCAGAAAACGTCTGTCTTATACAAAATAATCTCTATCCCAGCTAGTAGCAGTCATAATTCTTGTTTAGAGAAATTTAGATGAATTCTTTACTCGGAAAGTTGTAGGGGCATGGAACACATTGCCTGCAACAGTAGTAGACTCATCAACTTTAAGGGCATTTAAATGGTCATTGAATAGGCATATGGATGAGAATGGATTTGTGTAGGTTAGATGGGCTTCAGATCGGTTCCAAAGGTCGGCGCAACATCGAGAGTCAAAGGGCCTGTAGTGCGTTGTCCTGTTGTACGTTCTAATGTTCTATGTTGTAACACTTACAGGATAAAGTGTCAGGCAATTCCTCAGTATTATTTTAAATAAAGAGTTGTTTACCATGCAACAAGTGCTGCCCTAAAATAACTTGTAATCCTCTTGCCTTTCCAACCCGTTTTGTTGAAATAATTCATCACATAAATGAAATCTAATTAACCGATAGATGGGGTGTGTTCATCCAAAATTGTGGACATTGCATATCAGTTATAGATAGCAATACTGAAGAATATCACCAATAAGTGGAAAGACTCTAATCCACTTGTAAGGACTTTGGTTTGACAGTTGACATCAGGAAGTTAACTATTACAGTCCATATTGCCATCTCTCAGCATTAAGAATTTGACACTGGAAGTTGCGAGAATTTCATGCACCTAGACTCCATTAATCTGACACAGTAATGAAGTCAACACACATCACAAAAATGGCATCTGTTATGTTCAAGCTAACTGACTGAATATAAAGCAACAGTAATCTGATAGAGAATATCAAGCAGGACAAAAACTGCAACCTCTGTGCACTCCTCTATTGTGATGACACCTAAGCAACATAGGCTAGGTAGGAGAAAAGGCTGAACGATTTCCACCTCTGGTGTCTCAGATGCATTCTTTGCATCTCTTGGCAGGACAAGGTCACCAATTCACTGCCTCCTCACATGTAATTCTATCATCGTACATCCATTACGAAGCCAATGATATACATGCTGACCTGATCACACTGGGGGGTTAATGACAGCCAAATACACAAAGACTTTCTGTTCAATGAATTGATTACTGCATCACAACCCTGAGGACATTCACACCTCTGTTATAAGTTCACCTGCAAGATGATGATATAATCCTGAATGAGACCACAATTTTGTTAGGATCCAATTATGGACCAGTAACTTTTCTTGTAAGGTGGACAAAATTTGAATTCTCAGGTGTTTACTAAAAGAGTAAAGCAAGATTCCATTGTTGAAAGCAAATAGAAAAAATAATATCAATAAAGCAGAATATTTATCCTATACTCTGACATCTAGAATTAACATGAGGTTAAAAATGAATTAACGGGCAAACTGATTGAGCATTCAACAACTGCCCAGTGACCATAGATGCCAGTTTCTCGAAGAATGTGGCAAATATCCAAGGGGTTGTCATGATGTGTACATGCTGGAAAGCTCTCATATCCTGCACCATTTCAAAGTTTTCACATCATACAGAGATCGCTGCTGAGACACACTCCCTTTCTTATACAGTCAATGTTAGCTTTGCGAAACCCTGAGACTATCAGAAAAAAGTGAGGACTGCAGATGCTGAAGATCAGAATCAAAATGTGTGGCACTGGAAAAGCACAGCAGGTTAAGCAGCATCCTAGGAGCAGGATAATTGACGATTCAGACATAAGCCCCTCATTATGAATGTGATGAAGCGCTTATACCTGAAACATTGATTCTCCTGCTCCTTGGATGCTGCCTGACCTGCTGTGCTTTTGCAGCACCACACTCTCAGACTATTGCAGGATGGAGTTACAACCAGCTCACACTTTCACCAATGCCTTAGTGGAATAGACAATAGGCTTATTTAAGATGAGCCTTCACTGCTCCAGTGTTGCCTTGCTCAACTCAAAGTGGATGTCTTGCATTATTATCATTTGCTGTGCCTTCACAACTAGACCCAACTAAGGGGTGATGTTCTGGATACAAAGGAAATGCAGGATTGTGGGCAAGATAATGATATCTGTGTAAACATCGAAAGACCAAAGTAGACCCATGCACTATCGAGCTTGAGAGGCCAGACAGAACCTCATCAAAACCTCGTTCCTGGAGGAATGTGCTGTGTTTGGATTTGGAATCATACAATCCCTATATTCCAGAAAGAGACAATTCAGCCCATTGAGTCTGCACTGACCTTGCAAAGAGCTTGTCTGCCCATCCCATCCCCTATCCCCATATCCACCTAGCTTGCACATCCCTAGTGACTGCATGGCAATTTAGCCTGCCCAAACCACCTAGCCTGCACATCTTTGAATTGAGAGAGGAAACAGGAACCGTCAGTAGAAACTTACATGGATATGGACAGAACTTGTAAACTCCACACACTCAATCATGCAAGGTTGGAATCAAACCTGGGTCCACTGTGAGGCAGCACTTCCTTCCAAGGTCTTTCTTTCTATTGATAATATGGCAAGGAGCCCCTGGCCAGTGTATTGTATATATGGACATGTTTACTCCTTTCCTTGAACTTTTATTTTGATAAATAAATGTTTTATTATCCATGTGAACCATAATTTCTAATACTATTGCTGTCACACTGATTCTAATTTCTTGATTCTTGATTCCAATTTTGATATTCTTGTTTGTACTTACATTCTCCTGACACTTTACATCTTTACATCAGCCCTACAATTTCCAGTTTTCTGACCCAAACCACCTTGTATTCATCATGGATGTGCAATCCCTCTACATGTACATTCCATTAGGCTCTCCACTTCTTCCTTGAAAAGTCCCCAACCAGTACACCCTCTTTTCCCTGGCTAAACTGGTTCTTCCTTTGAACAACATTCCTTTAACTCATCCGATAAGGGTCCCAGCTATGCCTATCTCTTTGTGGGGTATATGAGACATTCCTGTTTCATTCCTACTTCAACTCATACCACGACTCTTTCTCCAAAACATTGATGATGTCATCAGTGCTGCTTCCTGCTCTTGTTAGGTATTAGAAAACTTGCTTCCAATTTTTATCTTCTCTCATCTTTATCTGGTCCATCTCTGACTCTTCGCTTTCCCTCCTTGACGTCATTGTTTGCATTTCTGGGTATAGGATGTCCACCAATATACTGACTCACACAGTTACTTTGACTACACTTTCTCCCACCTTGCTACCTGCAAAGATACCATTCCATTTTTCCAGTCGCATCTGTTCCAGTGATGACACCCTACATCAGAGTGTATCCAACGCGTGCCCCTTTTTCCTCAATGCAGGATTCTCACCCATTATGTTTCACGAGGATCTCATTTGTGTCTCACCCATCTCTTGCACTCCTGCACTCTCCCCTTCTACCCCCTTTCAGAACAATGATTACATTCCCCTTATCCTTTCTTTCCACTTCATCAGTATTGCATACAAAGGGTCATCATCCACCATGATACCTCCACCAAACACTTCTTCCCTTCTCACCCATTGTCAGTACTCAACAGGGACCATTCTCTCCATGACATTGTGGTCCACTCTTGCATCATTTTATTACTGTCCCATGGCACCTGCCTGTGCAATTACAGAAGGTATAATACTTGCCATTAACCTTCTACATCCCCTCCATCCAAGACTGCCAACACACTTTCCAGATGAAGCATTATTTTGTTTGTACTTTATTTAACCAAGTTTGCTATACTCACAGTTCACAATGTCTCCTTTACATTGGCAAGACCAAACACAGACCGGGTGGCTGCTTTGTAGGTTACCTTCACTCTCCATAGAAATGACCCTGCCCTTCCAATTATTTGCTATTTCAATAAATCATTTTACTCCTATGATAATATTTTGGTCCTTGGCCTACTGTAGTGTTTCAGCAAAGCACAGCGCAAGCTGGAGGAGCAAGTTCATTTTCTTCTTAGGCAGTTTATCACCCTCAAGATTCAAAATTAAATTCTACATCTCTGTGTTTGACCTCTGTACTGCATTTTTCTTCCACCTTCACCCTCTCCCAGCTGTGTCTTATTGGTAAGTTGCAAGTTGGCCCTTTTTTAAAAACTTTTTACACCTAACATTAAGACCTGTTTTACATATCTATTTCTCCATTGCGCCCATTATCACTGACTTTGTCTTTTGCCATGGACACCCTCATAATCTATTCAACTTACCCCTCTTCCCACTCTGTGTACAGTATAATGCCACTACATTCCAACTACTCTCAATTCCCAGGAATAACTATACTAGTTTATTACCAGATTCAAGATAAAGATAAAGATAAAAAGTTATTTAGAAATACTCGGATGTGTCAGTAAATGCGTTTTCAGCTATTGTACATTATGGATCTATATTGTACATCTTATTTGTCATTAATTTCTTTTGGAATGTACTTCCTACATTATCACAAAATTACCAACATCATTCCTGTGCAGTCCTCCTCTGATGAAGAAGTGTGTCAAACTGAAGAGAAAGAATCAAACAAAGGTACATTTTGACACATTTACAATGTGAATACATGGGTCTTTTCAGCAATCGTCAATGTAAACTTTAAAAAAGCTAAACTCTGTAATAATGCTTTCAGTTATTTAAAAACAATCAAAGGATTTTATATTCTGCAATAAACATGAAATAACTGAGACTACCCATGAGCAATACCTTTACACTCTTGATTTGTTGGATTCAATGCTACCCCAAGTGAATATTTTGAATTACTAAAAATGTAATATGACCATGCAGACTCATGAAATAACTACACGCTGTGTATGTTAAGTTGTGTAAAATTAAGTGCAGTTTTAAGGGTCAGAGTTTGTGCTGTGTCCATTTTTGTTGATCCGACATGCATCCCCCCTTTCTCCACCCCCCCCCCCCCCACCCCCCCGCCACACACTCACACACACACACAGGTATTTCTTGTCTAGTGAGAAGAACCATCTCTTAAATCTGCCTCTTCACCTGAATATATTTAAAATTCAATATGGCCAGTGGCCTTGAATTCATGTGAGCATATGAATTAGAAGCAGGAATAGGTCTTCTGGCCCCTTGAGCCCCCCCTCCATCATTCAGTAAGAATGATCTAGTCTACCACTTCAGAATAACTTTTAAATCATTAAACATGACTTTCAAAAGTTATAATGGACTACTTGCTAGGTTAATTGATGTATACTAGTCAGGTTTTCAATAAGTTGCATCTTTTGTAGTATTTCAGAACTTCTAAAATGTGCCTTCTAGTACCCACATAAAAGCCTAATATGAGCAGTATCATCTGAGTAGGCTTGATCATAATTGCCATCTGTATTATCTAAACATCTGGGAATAGGTGTGTAGAAGGGTGTAGATTTTCAGATGAAGCCAGCTTGCAAGGTAATTATTTTTAAATTACCATTGATATATCAATAAAACTCAATATGTACTTGACTCAGCTTGTACTCTATGCTCTTCTTTGGTTTTACCATTTGCAAGGTCACATAGACTAGTAGAAAATCTTCTCCATTTCTATCAGCGTAATTCACACACAGTAAAATGGAATTTGAATTGACCCACAGCGCCAGGGTCCCGGGTTTGATTCCTGCCTCAGGCGACCGTCTGTGTGGGGTTTGCGCATTCTCCCCGTGTCTGTGTGGGTTTCCTCCGGGTGCTCTGGTTTCCTCCCATGATGCAAAGATGTGCAGGTTAGGTGGATTGGCCATGCTAAATTGACCATAGTGTTAGTGCAGTGGTGAGGGGTAAATGTAGGGGAGTGGGTCTGGGTGAGTTACTCTTCAGAGGATCGGTGTGGACTTGTTGGGCTGAAGGGCCTGTTAGGGAATTTAATCATTATTATTTTTCTCACATTTAGTGAATAATAAGCTCGTGCTTTTATTAACGGAAGAAAGCCTGGCTAAATTAGCTCTTTTTAAAACATAAATTCATTTTGTCTGGGAGAAATGTATCCACACTGAAGGGAATCCTTTATATATTAAGCTTGTTGTGACCAGTCAAATTAATAAAGAACCAGAGCAATTCATTTCCCCCTCACCCAGTAGCTTGATAGTTTGGTAACTGCTGAAATATTTTTAACACCTACCCATGAAAAGAAATATTACTGAATAGGACACATTTCCTAATTAAATTCTTCCTTTGGATAGCTTGATGCAGGGAGAAGGTGACCAGTGGGCACAAAAACAACGTCAAAGAAAGGCAATGCCAACCCCTAATATTCCCAATAAGTAATGCTGAGGGACTGAGTGAAAGTTGTGCCATCAAAAACTTTGTTTTATATGGAAGTTCTACATGTGCTGTGCCACCTTCTGCACAATAATCAGCAACAGTTCAACCTTGTTCGTGGTTATCAGACAACAGAACTTTCAGCTTTAATATACAGATGCCAACCAAGTTGCAAACAGGGGCTAATGCATCACTCAGCCGATCTTGCTTGAACCACATCAGAAATGCTATTTATAGCAAGGCTACAGAATTAATCTATTTTGGGATGTATGGCAGTTATAAATGAAAGAATTACAAATCCATGGGCTATATATCTCCTGCAGGCATATGCAAGTGAAAGGAGAAAGTGAAGACTGCTGATGCTGGAGATCAGTGTCAAAAAGTGTGGTGCTGGAAAAGCACAGCCAGTCAGGCAGCATCAGAGGTGCAGGAGAGTCGACGTTTGGAGCATAAGGTCTTCTTCATCATTCCTGATGAAGAGCTTATGCTCGAAACATCGAGTCTCCTGCTCCTTGGATGGTGCCTGACCAGCAGTGCTCTTCCAGCACCACTATTTTGTCTATGCAAGTGAAAGTGCAGATTTAGGAGGTGGCTCTTCTCACATAAACAGGAAATGGTGGATGTGGAGGAAAATGAGTGTCATGTTGGTAAAAATAAATGTAGCACAAAAATCTGGCTTGTAATTGTTTAAACTTTTGTTGCACTTTTATGCATCTATATTTCATTTAGCCAGAAAACTATAGTTTTCCACCATGTTGGTAGACAATAAATAGTAGGGGATATCCACATTGCACTTCAAGTCCTGTTATGGAGACTAAGTTGGCGAATTTATAACATAATCTAACATCACCCAAAGTAATGTCAGATTGTTGTGGAATTAATAACAGCTGGCAGAGAAATCCACAGATTTCTGTAAATTCTTTCCCCCACCATTAATTTCTTATGATTTGAAAATGTAAATCATTAACACAATTTTTACAGTAAATCACAATAACTTATTACTTTGGGCTTTTGGAAATATCGGGTTTAAAAAACCATATATAATTTCACGAATATGTATTAGTGTGACCTAATGAATCTGACAATGGTTGTGCAGTTTCTATACATTTTCTAACTTTATTATTTGTCACAGTTGATGTGGCTTCAATTTATGAGGATGCTGTGAGGTCCACTATGAAGAGCACACCAGAGACAGATACCTGTGATTGGACTAAAATCAACTTGGAAAGGTATGTCAGACTAACTTTAACAAAGACACAATATTTCTCTCTCTTTTGCTTAATTTCCCATACCATAAAAGTCATGGAACAACATCAAAACGCAGATCCCTTGAATGACTAACTGCATTCTAAGGAATGAAAGATCCTCCATTTCAGTATGAAAATGGATTGTAAGTAACGTTTCCTAGTACACGTATTTGGGTAATAGTGTATTGTAAAACAAAACTTGCATTTGTATCACAACTATCACAACCTCAGAATTTTCCAATGCGCTTTACCGTTAGTTAGGTGCCTTTTGAACCATTTGAGCTGTTGTAATATACAAAATGCAGAGCTAATTTACATCTAACAAGTTTTCACAAACAGCAGTGTGGTAATGACCAGGTATAGTCATTTGTGGCTTTTGATTGAGCGATAAATATTAGTCAGGATTCTATGTCTATCTCCCCAACTCCTTGTCAAAATATTTCTGTGGGATATTTAACATCCACCTTAGAAATCAGACATAGGAACTTAGGACTTAGGAGCAGGACATTCAGCCCTTTGAGCCTATTGAACCATTCAGTAAGATATTGGCTGATTGATTACAGTCTCAACTCCACCTTCTAGTCTGCTGCGATATTATAACTCAATATTGTGTAAATTCAATTATTTAGCTTCCACTGTTTACTGAGGAAGATAAGTCCACAGACTAATGTGATGATAGATGTATCATTTATGATTATTTATTATAACATCATTTTTGGAAGGTCAGTTTTACCATGAAGGCAGATAAACTAGGTTCATTTCTAAGGAGGTTTGTTTGAAAGTAAAATCAAGCTCAGAATCCTGATGAAACAGTGTTGTTACTCCAGTATACTTCAGAAAGCAAATGGCTGTCGATTTGTGTGGCATGTTAATGTAAAATTATTTATTGGGTGGTGGTTTATGACAAGTTAGTAAATATTTAAGATGACTAACTTACTTTCAGTTCAGAATAATCAAGTGGTCATGGAACAGACTGCCAGAGGTAGTGGTGGAAGTGAGTACAATTTTGTCATTTAAGAAACATATGGACAGATACATGGATGGAATAGGTATGGAGGGATACGGACCAAACACAGGCAAATGGGACTAGTTTAATTATGAAGACTGGTTAGCATGGGCAAATTGGGCTGAAGGGCCTGTTTCCATGCTGCAGACCTATACAAAAAGAAACTTCACAGAAAAGGTACCCAGCGAATCAGTTAAATAGAACTTTAACAAGTTGAGAGGGGTAATTTGTACATATTGAATCTCTAAATTAATGGTGTTGAGAAATAGGTTGAAAACTTGTTGTACAGATTTTTCTAAACTGTTCTTCTATATCTAGATAGTTTCATTTTTAGTTGCCATTCTTTTTGTGATAATCTTCTGTGCTGTTGTTAAAAAACTCTGGAATCTTGTGTCACTATACTTTAGTGACTGACCATCATGTGAACTACATTTTTTAAAAATGATGTATCAAGCCCAATCTTACTCTGAGATCTGACTTGTCCCATTTACCATGTGTTGAGAGCATAACGCTAATGACCCTGAGAGAAAAATATCACCTCATCTCTATTTTAAAAAGCAGAAGTCTTATTCCTAGACCATGTCCCCAAGTCTGGTCTTTCCATAATGGAAATATTCTTCCAGGATCTACCCCAAAAGACAAGTTAAATCACTCACCATCATAAATAATTCAATAATAATCATCTTTGTAAACTCCAATGGATAAAAGCTTAATCCTTTACTTCATAAAAAAAAATGCTTTAACTCAGGAATAAGTGAACTGTTTCTGAATTGCCTGTAATGCAATTGTTTCATTCTTTTTCAAACAAGACCAAATTGTACAAAGTACTCCAGGTGTGGTCTTACTAATACCTTCTACAAGTGCAATAAAGTGTTTTCTACCCTTATATTCCATTTCACTTGCAATTAGCACCAGAATTCTATTTGCTTTCCTGATCACTGTAACCTGCATTTCAAGATACCTAGATCCCTCTTAACATCAGAGTTCTGCAGAGTTTCTCCATTTAAATAGTATACTACTTTTCAATTCTTCCTGTTAAAGTAGGCAACTTCATACTTTTCTACTAAATGCCAGCTGCCAAATGTTTGTCCTCTCATATTACTGTTCAGATTCTCCACCACCTCTTGACAATAAACTTTCTTGCCTATCTTGATATCATCAACAAATCTAGCTACATGCAGTCATTGCCAATATCCAAGTCATTGACATAGTTTATAAATAGTTGAGGGCTCAGAACTGATTTCAATGGCACTCCAACCAGGCGTGCCAACCTGAAAATCTCCTATTTATCCCTATTCTATACTTCCTTTTAGCAAAACATTCCTTTATCCATGCTTGTATATATTATCGTTGACTTCATGAGCTCTTACTTTGTGTAGCTGCATTTAATGTGGCATATTTTCAAATGCTTTTTGGAAATCCAAATGCACTAAATGCATAGGTTCCTTTTTATCCATTTTGCTTGTTACTTCCTTTAAAAAAAATTCAAATAAATAAGTTAAATACAATTTCCATTTTGCAAAATCATGGTTAGTACATAGGACTTCCTAACCATTCTGTTCTTTAACCTCCTTTGTAATGAATTCTAGATATTTCTCTATAACAGATGTTGGGCAAACCGGCTTACAGTCACCTCCTTAATTGAATAATGGTATTACATTAATTGTTTTTCAATCCACTGGGATCCCTCCAGAATCCAAGAAATCTTAGAACATTATGTACAATGTCTCTGCCATCTCTGCAATCACCTCTTTTCAACTTTTGACAACTATGAAGTATCTCTACTTTGATATTCTACTTCCATTGCAGTCAATGCCAATATTCCTTTTTCTTTTGCATTTGTTTCCAATATTCTTTTAGTCTTTCTAATTGCTTGCATCATATGTAGGTTTGTTCTTTGCACCATTAAGAATAATAAAGAAATTATGACATTCAAACAATAATGCTAAATACATACTCAGAATGAAAACTTCCAAACAGCTATATAAGTCATGGCATTTATCAGGAAATGATATTTGTTCATATTACTCTGGGTATTGCTCCCTGTGCTTGTTTTTTTTAAGTACCAAGAAGATAAGCATTTATTCATTTGCACAGTTTGCTTACAGAAAACACTTTCCAACTGGAGCACACCTATCATGAATTATATATGAATATATTAGTAATTTTAATATTCTATAACTTGATTTCTCTCCTTTCATGCAGCAATAAAGAGCAGAAGCAGACATCTCGGTGGCCACAAAAATTAGAACAATACAGGTAATAGCAAGCCAAGCAAAGAAAGTCAGTTTGTAAGGAACTAAAGAAGGTGCCAATGTTAATAAAATATGATGGAAAACTGGGAGCTGTTCCACACAAATCAAAAAGCTAAGGCTTTCCAAATCGATCATAGATGTCAGTTACATAGTTCCTTCAGAATGTTAACTATTTCTTCTTATTCCATACTTAACCATTCGAAATAACAATAGATTCCTCAAACCTATCAAAACATTCTGCTACGTGGCCCCCAGCTAAATTTATTAATTCTGCAAAAAAAAATTGTCAATCCCAGTGCAAATGCCAAGACTTTTCGCATTGGCTCCATCAACTCCACAAAGCCACAGTGAAACCAACAAATTTTAATAATTATGGTACACACTTTGTATAAGTAATGCAATTCCTTATACTGGGAACTAGAGAATCAGTTAGAGATGGAACAGCTACTCAAAGACAGCAAGAAAGTTTGAAACACTGTCATATGGCAAGCATATATAGGATTACGTGATGATATTTGAATGCAAGCCACTTCCAACTTGATTCTGGACCTAATTATCAAACCCCTTGAACTAACGATTTTGCATACAATCTCCTCCTTTTCTACACGAAGATATCCTTATGTGTGTTTGTATCTTACCAAAATCAGTTGGAATGCACAACAACAAATACAAATGTTTTTGTGTTGGCTTAAACTAAGTACTTAGAAATGGACATTTGCAATCAACAAAGAATTGACAGCTTGATTTGTCAATTCCACTTCATCTTACTAAGTAACCACATGGTACTAACTAAAGTATTTGGCCTGTGTTTAAAAGAGAACTGGCTTGAAACAAGCCACATTGAATGGGCTCACATACTAGTCTAAATTTACCCTCATCTGACTCTTACGATATGTACACTCATTTGTAATCTGGCACTCTCATCCTTACAGCACTGTATGTCTCAATACATTTAACAGGTAGTGGCTCAGAACCGGCTACGTCAGGGAATTCACGATTGCAAAATAAATGCTGGTTTGCCAGTAGCATCCACACCCCATGAATGAATAAAGACAAATATCTTACTGTTCAAGTTACTGTTCCCACTTTTTTTTCCTCTATATTTCCTCTGTGCTCTATATGGCATACTACTGAGAATCAAAAGTAGCAACGTTCACAATTGGGTATAGAATACACATGCAAGTCCCCATGTTGACCAAAGATCTCATAGTTTAGATTTTGAGTTCAAAGTAATCAGAATTCACATAATGAAACAAATCAAGCCTAAGTCAACAATTTGAATTTTCCCAAACCTTCTTCCTTACTTGGAATAAAACTAGAATAGTAATAATAAATTCTTGTTTTGACATTTTTAGCAGTACTACCACATATGTAATTTTTATAAGTTTTATTTTAAGTTATTGTGAATGGCACCTTTGTATGGCAATGGTACACACTTTTCTCTGTATTTTACATTGAATACATGTGACAATAAAAGGATATTCTCTTTTATCCTAGACTATTAGCAATCACAGTTTTACAATTCTGTGTGGTACTCAGTATTTAAGTTGTGAGTTTGCTTGCATTCAGCACTAATCATGATTTCCCATACATATAATAATGTGCAATGAACAAAGTAAGAATTAACAAATTATTTTGATAAGTGATTAGATCATTAGTTGTCAGAAATGATTATTAGAAAGACAATTTCAAGATTGCTTTGCAAAAAGACTGTAAAACTTCCAAGGATTTCATACTGTCAATTCTGACCAATGATCACCTTAAAGTGTGTACTTCTGGATATTGTCACTAAGTGTAACTGGCATTAGATGTGTTAGTATAGTTTATAACAGCTGTAATTTTGCACTGACAGGCAAGAGCTTGATGAAGTAAAAGGAACCAAACTAGCTCTTAAGAACATGATTGTCCCATCATACTTTCAGTCTGATATGAACAAACCCTTGGACTCAGCTCAGGTATTTTTTCAGTTCTCCTTTTTAAGTCTGTGTGTAACTGCTTTTCTCATTGATCAGAAAAGGATGAGCATAATAAATATATATTCAGTATCTGATTGATCAAAAGAGAACAAATTGAATCTTTCTGCTAAAAAACCTCAACCATACTCCTGACAATTGAAAGCAAACCAAGAACTATTAAGATTTTCAGGGGAAGTCACTAGGATCATAGAAATGATAGTCCACACTGCACAAGTTTACTGGAATTCTCTAAGAAAGATACTACACTAATGAGTAAGGGTTATTTGGGGAATACAGAGGATAGCTCGGCTGTTGGGGGGAATGCAGTTTGGAGAATTGAGATTAAGTTGAACCATATTCCCTACAAGTGTGGCTTGTAACTAAACTCAGTGGTCTAGTGTTATAGCAAGATGAGTGCACTTCACAATCCAAGTCAAAGTAACTGTGTAAGTCAATGGGGCTAGGCTGGTCACCAATATCCACTACAAACTCACTGACTCCCACAGTTACTTGAATTTATATCCTCACAACTGCTTCCTTTAAAACTTTATTTTAAAATTATCCCATTCTCCCAGTTTCTCCGTCTCCATCGCTTCTGTTTTGATGAAGCCAGCTTCGACAAATGTCCACCTTCTTTCTGAACTGAGGATTCCCCACCACCACGTGACATTTCTGATAAAACACCTGTACTTTGACCCTCCCGCCTTCTCTTTCCTCCCAGAACAGCAACAGGGTTCCTCAGGTCCTCATGTACCATCCCACCAACATTCAATTCCAAAGGATCATTAGCCATCATTTCTGCTATCCCCAGTGGGTAACCACCACCAGACACACATTCCCCTTCCCTCCCTTGTCAGCCTTCCACAGGCTCTATTCCTTCTGGGATACCTAGGTTCACTCCTTCTCCACTTCTCCACTTCCAACACCGCCCCTTACGCCCACAATACTTGCCTCTCTACATTATCCTTCCTTACTACCCAATGCCCCAGACATATCTTCTAGGTGATGCAGCAATTTAACTGCACTTCATTCAATCTAGTCTACTGTATTCTCTGCTCACAATGTGGTCTGCTTCACATTGGGGAGACAATACACAGACTGGGTGACAGTTCTGTAGAACACCTACATTCTGTGCGCAAAAATTATCCTTAGCTTCCTATTGTCTAGTTCAATAGACAATAGACAATCTGTTCTCTGGCCAACGTCTCTGTCTCAATCATGCTGTAGTGCTTCAGTGAAGCTCAGCGCAAGCTGAAAGGACAGCATCTTATTTTCCACTTGGGGACCTTGCAGCCTTCAGGACTCAATATCTCAATATCGAGTTCAATAATTTTAGGGCCTAAGCACCTTGTCCCACATACCGGACCTTGTCATTATATGGGCTGCTATCACAACGACTCATTGTCAGCTACTAGTGGTCCCCATTAGCAGCAATTCATTCTTCCAGGGTGGCCTTTACCCATTCCTCTGTCTACCCAACAGTTGTTCCCTCTCTCTGGGCTCCATTTAAACCTAACATTTAGTCCTCCCTCTTGCCCACCTCATTTTCAGCATGTATACTAACCTCCTTTTCCTATCCTCAATCACTTCTGAAGAAGGGTCACCGCACCTGAAATGTTAACTCTGCTTTCTCTCCACAGATGCTGTCAGATCTACTGAATTTTTCCAGCAATTTCTGTTTTTGTTCCTCATTTCCAGCATCCTCAAGTTCTCTGCTTTTTGGGGAACTGCACTGTGACCAATCTGACGACCATATTCTCATAACATCGACTATAGTTCAATAGTATTTCATTGGTTGTGTTGTAGTTTGGAATTTTCTGAAGATTTGAAAGGCAAGATTTTTCTTGAGCTTGATGAAACTTGAGTGGAAGGAAGTCATGATTCCCATGTGACAAACAGTGTTACCTCTAATGTTTTTTTCTGGTTGCGTAGGCCTGCAATGTTCATGTGCTCCAGTGACTTCCAGAACTGAATATTAATATCATGATCGCTGTGCACAGAATGTTAGAGCAGTTTAATGTTCTCAGGAGAATTTTATTCAACATTTTAATTTTTAAAAACTGCACTGCAACCATTAAGTTGCATTTCCCTCCCTTTAGGCTATATGCAGACATTGCTGATGAGAAGGTTCCCATTTTTATTGGAGCTGTTGCAAGTAAACATTGAAAACCATGACTTTACATTAACCTAAAAGCTGGTCTGTAGCTTCTGGTCATCAAGAAAACATATTCCCAATTCAGGAGCATGATTTGCCAGGTTCCAGTGGCTTCACATTGACCTTTGTCTGTTTTCAGTGCAGGATAATTTAGGCACCGTGGCTTAGTTGGTTAAAGCACCTGTCTAGTAAACAGGAGATCCTGAGTTCGAATCTCAACGGTGCTTTTGTCTTCGAATTTAACGGTCGGCACAGCATCGTGGTCTGAAGGGTCTGTTCTGTGCTGTACTGTTCTATGTTCTATGTATAATACATTCATGTATTCCTCTCAGAAATTTAACAGAGTAGAGTTCAGGAGAAAGACTCAATGTATGAACCTCAATGCTAGTAATTTGCCAAACAAATCTACTTCTGATGTTGGCTTTTTGCTTTACCGACAAACAATTACAGAGTTATTGAGTTGTACAGCATGGAAACAGACCTTTCAGTCCAATTCATCCATAACAACCAGATATCCCAAAATAGTCTAGTCCCATTTGGCCCATATCGCTCTAAACCCTTCCTATTCATGTAACCATCCAGATGCCTTTTAAATGTTGTAATTGTACCTGCCCCCACCACTTCCTCTGGCAGCTTATTCCATATGTACACTACCCTCTGTATGAAAAAGTTTCCCCTTTGGTCCCCTTAATAATTTTCCCCTCTCACCTTCTATGTTTGGACTCCCCTTCCTGTGTAAAAAAGAACTTGGTTATACACCCTATCCCTGCCCTTCATGATTTTATAAACCTCTGTAAATCCACCCCTCAGCCTCTGGTGCTCCAGGAAAAATAGCCCCAGCCTATTCAGTCTCTCCATATAGCTCAAATGCTCCAATCTCAACAACATACTTGTAAATCTTTTCTGAACCCTTTCAAGTTTAAGCACTTCTCCAAAGCAGGGAGACCAGAACTGAACACAGTAATCCAAATGTGGCCTTACCAATGTCCCGTACATTCACAACATGACACCCTGACTCCTGTACTCAATGCATTACCGATAAAGGCAAGTGTATCTAATGCCTTCTTCACTACCCTGTCTATCTGTGACAACACCTTCAAGGAATTAAGCAACTGCAAACCAAGGTCTCTCTGTTCAACAATGATTCCCAGGACCCTAACATTAGGGTCTGGCCTGATTTGCTTTATCAAAATGCAATACTTCACATTTATCTAAATTAAACTCCATCTGCCACTCCTTAGCCCATTTACCCATCTGATCAAGGTCCCGTTGTACCCTGAGATACCTTCTTCACTGTTCATTACACCACTAATTTTGGTGTCATCAGCAAACATACTAACCCATTTGTCCTATTTTCACATCCAAATTATTTACATAAATGACAAAAAGCAGTGGAGCCAGCACCGATTCTTGCGGTACACTGTTGGCCACAGGCTTCCAGTCTGAAAAGCAACCCTCCACTACCACCCACTGAATCAAGCCAATTTTGTATCCAAATGGCTAGCTCTCCTTCAATTCCATGTGATCTAACCTCGCCAACCAGTCTACCATGTGGAACATTGTTGAAGACCTTGCTGAAGTCCATATAGATTATGTTTACCACTCTGCCCTCAACAATCCTCTTTGTTACTTCTTCAAAACTCAATCAAGTTAGTGAAACATGATTTTCCACACACAAAGCTATGTTGACTATCCCTAATCAGTCCTTGCCTTTCCAAATACCTGTAAATCCTGTCCTCAGAATCCTCTCCAAAAACTTGCCCACTACTGACATCAGGCTCACTGGTCTATAGTTCCTTGGGTTTTCCTTACCACCTTTCTTAAATAATGGCACCACATTGGCCACCTTCCAGTCTTCCAGCACCTCACCCATGGCTATTGATACAAATATCTCAGCAAGGGGCCCAGCAATCACTTCCCTAGCTTCCCTCAAAGTTCTGGGATACACCTAATCAGGCCTCGGGATTATCCACTTTTATGTGATTTAAGACAACCAACACCACCTCCTCTATAATATGAATACGTTTCAAGATATCACTACTTTTTTCTCCAAATGCTCTGGCTTCTAAATACACTATAACCTAATGTGATAGGGCAGAAGCGTGCACATATCTTCAGCCAGAATCTGCCAAATTGGGAAAAGAAGTAGTACAATTTTGCAATATCCATGTCTGAAACAGATGTTAGGCCCCAGCAATTTCCATTAAGGGACCAAATGATCAAGACCTAAGCTCTAAATATCCAAGCAATAAAACAAGACCTTGGGAAAGCCAATTAGGCTGCAACCAACAAAATTAAGTGTTTTATTAAATAAATATATATGGTTGTGGAGCCAGGATTAGCAGGACATCACATTTGACCAAGGGAGTCAGAAACACACCCTGCATTCGGTACCTCACTGCAAAAGGTTCGGCCCTCTTTCCCACTGTGATCAATGCCATCCTCTCCATTTGACCTTCAATCTCTTCCCATCCTAACTTGACTTCTGATCTTTTAACCCACACCCCCGCTATGTAAATCTGATTTCTGTTTTAGTCTCCACCATAGTTCTCAACTTCTCTGCGTCAGAGTGGTCTGATCTTAATTCATTATTTTTGCATTGCCAAGTTGATGGAAACAAATCTTAAGACCCAATAATTCTGCACCTCTACCTTCACTGTTCAATTATGGTAACTACTCTGTGCTTCTGTGCAGGAAATATTGGCCATGAGATAGAGCAGTAATTCAACTAGTAATTCAATTAAAATATTTCTTGATTCACAGTGCATTCCAAATACATTTCAACTTGTGTTCGTTTTACATTGTTCAACTTCAACACTGAAATCTGTACAAGTCTTATGTTATCACAAATTATTTTGTACAGGGGCTTGATACGGACAATTTATCAGAGTCATTTCAAATTAGTCAGAAGATAAAGGTTCCAGAGGTATTTAAGGATTTATTTTCAGCTTCGCCTGATAGAGATGCAGGTAAACCCATGATACTTAACTATGATCAATTGATCTGATCTCCTTTGAACTATTATCTTATGTTGAAATAGTATAATTCTCATGTAAAGTTAAATTTCAGCATCTTTATTTCCAGGCGTACTTTGAAGTATATAGAATTAGAGAAATCCTGAAACATTTTATTTGGTTGAGGTGAAACTATGATAAGATTAGAAGAAAATGAGCTGAATTTTCCCATATTTTGGAAATGTGTAATTTTTGGCGAGTTTAATTGAGGGTCCCCTCTGTGGGCCATGGCAACGTCTCATCAGTCTTCCGCTGTTCACCTCTGCAATTATGCATCCAAGCGACACTGCTTGTTAAATCACGAGATCGCAGAAGCGAAAGTGCCTACTGCTGCTGGGGTCTTCATGCAGTGATGCTGGAGGAACCTTATTTAAATCCCTGCTGCACACTCGTTCAAATGCTGCAAGCCAGAAACTATCATTTCAAATGTGTTACTTGACCACAATTTGAAAGGAGGTAACTGAGAAAGGGTATTTGGCAACCTAGTTTGTGGACAGGGATCTTGAATCCTGGTGGACAGGGCAGTTGAGAAGAGGATTGTCCTCATTCCTCAGGACCAGAAATTGCCAGTGTGATCAGAAATAGCCACCCAAGTGCTAATTCCATGGGCAGAAGAAAGGCAGAGTAATGCCATAAGGTCATCAACCTCTGTGTTCTGCAAGGGTAATTTACCTCAAGTTCACCCTAAGTCTGCCATTGCACATGCATCCTACCAAGGCTAATGGTCTGAGACTGCTGAGCTGCAGAATCCTGAATCTCGAAGTCGAGGCAACTAAATATGTTTCATTATGCTATGCTGTACTGTTATCCCATTACCACCACTGTGGACGTGTTCTTAACAAGCTCAACCTTCTGTCCCTGTTACACAATTTGGTCCCTATCTTCTCTTAAGCAGACACCAATGGCACCATGCAGCCTCTGCCCCAAAGAGACCAGTCCCTCACCTATCAGTTCCTCTTCAATATCTCAAGAAGAAGTCACTAAACCCTCAGAGGATGAACAAGCAAGGTTTTCTCCTGCACTCTCCGCTAGCTCACATCCACCTCAATGGGCAGAATCTGGTAACTACATCACTGGCACATCACTGCAGCTGGTCAAAGCAGAAAAACTCAATTAGCATCATCAAACATGCAGTCCCTCCACCACTAACTCAGTATCAGCAGAGTGTCTCATTCACAAGATGTACTGCAGAAATTAATAAGGCTCCTCAGACAGCACCTCCAAACCAATGACCATTACTATCCAGAAGGGCAAGAACAGCAAATGAAAAATGAACATAACCACATTGCAAGTTCCCGTCCAACCCACACACAACTTTATTTGGAACTATATCAATGTTCCTTCACTGTCATAAGGTCAAAATCCCGGAGCTCCCACCCTAACAGCTTTGTGAGTCCACACACATTTGGTGGACTTCAGTGGTTTAAGAAGGCAGCTTACCACCACCTTCTCAATACCAACTAGGGATTGGCAATAAATGATGCCCCTATCCCATGACAAATCTCATAAACAAATTGAATAAAACCTTGGATTACTTAAATTTGCATGGAACTAAGCACAGAATGAAGTGTCTTTTAGTTTAGTTCTTCAGCTCTGCTCTTTCAGGTGTTGTGCCGGTAATTTTCAACATTTTACATTGATTTATGTGAATACATGTATGGATAAAGGACTAATTTCAAGTATTTTAGTATGAGTTATTCCACAAACATCTGAAAAACAAATGGAGAAAGATAAAATAACTAGAGCAGGCTTACCACATGTCATTGTCTAGAGCATCATGGCATTTTGCCTTCTAACTCTGCACACAAATTGAGTTCACATCGAGGGGCAAGGAGTTTTAAAAAAACCAAAAACAATCAGGCCAATACAAGTTTGAATCCTAATTTTTGTTTACATTGCCAAATTCCTACTTTAGGTATAAAGAAAAAGGAGAAAATGTACTTTTGACTGGAATTGTTCACCTCTGCAAGTATGATAAGTATATAGGCTTCCTGTGGAGATGCCGGTGTTGGACTGGGTTGGACAAAGTCAGAAGTCACATGACACCCGGTTATAGTCCAACAGATATATTTAAAATCACAAGTTTTCAGTGCATTGCTCCTTCATCAGGTGAAGTATATAGGCTAACAGTCTCTTGCTTCAGAAAAGCATTGTTAACTAACATTTCTTATTTTGTCAGATATTAGTAACCAATCAACATATCCAATGCCAGTTCACACAAGGACAGACACAGACAAAAGAACAGATAATTCAACGCAGCATGTAATTTCTCCTTCTCAATATGCCATAGAAGGTAATTTGTTCAATAATCTATTTGCAAATCTACGATATTGTTGATGAGACTGCATAAGGCTACAGTGACTCATCTTTCACATTTCATCAATAATGTGTTCAGTCTTAATTTTTTTCTTTACTTACCTGGGAAAATATGCCTTTGGTAAATATTGGCCCTAATTTTGCAGTCAGTACTAAAGAAGTGGTTCTCACTGTTAACCTCAATCAATGCTCAAAGAGTAGACTGAATTTTAATTTTATGTGATATCCAAGTAGACAGGTCAGAAAGCCAAGGGCGACTCTGTCTAAATTGTTAGCCAGATTCACAACAGCATTATAGACTGATCAATCAATGAATCATTTGCTGGAAAGACTGTGCTGCCTTTAATGGACAACCACCCAGAGAACTGCTCCCAGTCAATCAGAGGGCCTTTGCTGACATTGCACCTGGAAGAAAAGGGTGCCTGGGGAGGATGCTGCCCTGAACAGGTAATTGGGGTCTGGGGGTACCTGGGTCAGTGCTAGCGAAATGGTATTGGCTATGTGAAGCCAAAGACATTCCATCCCACCAATCCTCAGCAATTTTGTAGCCCTCCACCTCCACCACCACCAAGCCTGTACCTCGATGCATTACAAAATCCAATTGACTTAATCTGAAGCTATTACTCATAACTTTTCTGAGATTGCATATTACTTTAATGGAGGTGTAAAGGATAAGACGTATGGTGGTGTGAGTAGAAGCCAACTCTCTAAATCCAAAGTGACATTGGCAAAAGGCACGCTCACAAGGTTTTTTTAAAAGTACATAATTTTGATACTCATGGTTATTTTCAAAATTTTTAAAAACATAAATATGAATGGATCATATTAAGAAGTTATAGAAATTTGAAAAAAATATATAAGAAGGCAGACATGAACAAGATCATGTTACAAAGTTAAATTTAACTAAGTCAGATAATGATATCAGAATCAGGTTGAAAACTCATCAAGTTTAATCATTTTAAAAGGCTGATAATGTCTGAACCATGTTTTAAAATATAAATGTAACCATTTAAGATAATAAACATTCGGGATCATGTTGAATAATTAAATAAATTAAAAGAGAATGAAAAAAATGTAAACCAATAAATATTCACAGAGGAGTTTGTTATAAATGGGCAATTATCTCAAATATACACCAGTTTCCTTTCTCTTTCTATTGCTGTTTATATCACAGATATAAAGAGTGAACTCTCTGGAGCAGGATTCTAACATCTTCCCAATCCTTGGGCTTACTATTTCTTTGGTATCTTTATGAGCTTTTTTGATTTAATTCAGGTCTTGATGTCTTTCATGAGCCATAGTTTGAAAATTTTGTTTGATAGGTTTTCATGCATTAAAGGATTTTTTTTTTGTTGTATACTGTTTTTTAGTTATTTAAATATTAGCCATTGCCTGTTTATCTGAAAACCTTTTAATATAGTTTCTCAATCATCCATGTTACCTTTCTTTGGATTTAAGACCAGAGCACTTTCAAATTTAATGTAAATGGCCGAGCAGGGGCTGATAGCCAAGCTCAGGACCCATGTGGATGGCATCAACTGGAACCTTAGGTTCACCTCACACTACAGGTGACCCCACTGCACTACTTCACACATACACACATACAGACACATGTACAAGCACACACACACATCCTCCTGCAGACGCATATACTCACGCAGACTCTCTCTCATATGCTCACACATGCACCCCCCACACTCACACACCTTCTCACAGACTTATACCACCTTTACTCACAGTCACACACATACACACACTCTCCCACAGACACTCCTAACTCCTCCGCGCGCGCTCACACACACAAGTTTGTGAGGTGAATTGTACTTGCGGAATTACACTTTAATTTGCATGAATCCATGTAAGATTCTGTAAATCCCTATCTTAGATTAGAATCAGTCTGAACATTGGGGCACAGACAGCCTCACACAGGGCACCTCACACCTTCAATGCATTATCTGGGCCAACATGGCACCTATTGTTAAAGTTCACTTGAGAATGTAACTTTGAGAAAGTCCTGGAATTTACCTATCAAAGAACTGAAACCAACATGTCCCTTCTAAAAGATGAGAGACTTAACAAACAATCCAGGTCTTTTTCAATATATAATTTCAGTTACATCACACTGTAAACTTTTGCTATAAATTCTGTGTCCTATAACCTTATACTACACAACCACCTGATAAAGGAGCAGTGTTCGGAAAGCTAGTATTTCCAAATAAACCAGTTGTACTATAACCTTGTGTTTGATTTTTAACTTTGTACACTCCAGTCCAACACCGGCACCTCCAAATCATAATGTAATCATGCTTTCTTAATTGTTCCTTTACAACAAGCTTATTCTCATTCCACAATACTGATTTGGAATACCTGTTCCTAGTTGGGTCCGATAAGTAGTGTTCTAGAAAACCATTGTGCATACATTTGAAAAATATATCCTCTATAACATTAGTATAAATTAAACTTACACAGCCTACATGTTAATTGAAGTTCCCTATGATGACTGTGCTCTCTCGTCAATGCACACAGCTGCAGTTTCCTGATTTATACTGGCATTTACATTATCAAGGTGGTAATAACAATGACTGCAGATGCTGGAAACCAGATTTTGGATTAGTGGTGCTGGAAGTGCACAGCAGTTCAGGCAGCATCCAAGGAGCAGCAAATAATCCTGATGAAGAACTTCTGCCCGAAACATCGATTTCGCTTCTCCTTGGATGGTGCCTGAACTGCTGTGCTCTTCCAGCACCACTAATCCAGAATTTACATTATCAGTATGGTTTGGCAGCCTACAAAAATCTCTCTGATGCATGTAATATCTGCAGTTTGGCCTTCTCAAGCTACCGACGCTTACCACAGATGTGGTTGTCGTGGTTTGCCATTGTATCTAGAGCCACCACGTATTGCAGCTGTGACATATCATTTGTCCAGCAACTTTTATTGAGTTGATTAAACATATTTATCTCAATTAGTTTTGGTTCTCTTTCTTACCCAACTCTCCTAATTGCTTAAATATTACCTCTGCATTCTGTGCTGATGTGAAAAACAATACAGTGGACATTACATGCTTCTGCTTGGTGTGTTCAGCAAATGAGTAATTGTTACCAGCAGACAGGGTCAGTGACAAGGTGTCATGGTGGGTCAGTGGCTAGCACTGCTGCCTCACAGCACCAGGAACCCAGATTTGATTCCACCCTCAGGCAATTGTCTGTGTGGAGTTTGCACATTCTCCCCATGTCTGCGTGGGTTTCTTCTGGTTGCTCTGGTTTGCTCTCACAGTTCAAATATGTGCAGGTTAGCTAATTTGCCCATAGTGTTCAAGGATGTGCAGGCCCGTTGGGTTAGCAGTTGGAAATTCAGGGTTTAAGGGATAGGGTAGGAGGAGGGGTCTGGGTGAGGTGCTTTCTTTCAAAATTCTAAATTTCGTATTGAAATGATTTTAATGAACTTCTTAGCAGGAGGGGAAATTTCCACTATTTCAGTCAATCAACAGTAAGGAATTTGACTCATCCCTATCCACTGACATTACATGAACAATGCCATCTTTGGTCCAGGCAGCTGCCTTCCACTGCCAAGCTATGCACAATTGCTATCTCTGTGCCATGTGGTGAGGACATTCACAAAAAATGCAACCTTTCAGCATACGGGCATGTAAAACAGAGCAAGCCCCAGCCCAGCACCTTACCACATGCACTCCTGAGCACATCGCTATAAAATGGAGACCATAATATGCTCACCCACCAAATATAAATAAATCATGAAGGTCAATTAAATGCACTAATACCCTCCTTATACCATGACATGCTTGGCATGTGAGCGGTGGACACCCATTTTTTTGTTCCCTCTATCATTTTTAAAATGCCAAGAAGGAAAATGGTGCTACCTTTGAAAGGCACCCTTCTCCCATCAGGGTCACCCCATCAGAAGATAAAACCACCCTGCCTTCCTATCCACATATCCATTAAACACAGCCCCTACATCATCCCTCTTTAAGATAAAAATGCCCTTGGCAAATGCCCCCAATTTACCTGGTCCAGCAACCCATTGGGCCTCTTTGTGGTCTGCTTACATCAGTCTTGGTAGTGCCCACTACAGAGTTCAGCAAACACTCCACTCTTCAGCTAATGATGGAGGGATGGTAAATTATGAAGCTGCTGAAGGTGCTTCGGCCTAGAATACTACCAATATTGCGGCGTTAGTGTCTCTACCTCAGGATCAGGAGACCTGGGTTCAGAGGTGAGCCTTAACATGTCTGATCGGGTTGATTATAAAATATCTACTCTAAAAATCTCTTACGGCTTTTGTGGCATGGTGGAAGTATCCCTACCTCTGAACCAAGAGGTCCGGGTTCAAATCCACCTGTTACAGAGGTGTGTAATAGCATTTCAAAACAGATTGATTGAACACATCTACCCCAAACATCCTTTGCAGCAATGCAGTAGGTCTTAGATAGCTATCCATCAACAACTGTCCAGATTAGAATGGTGCTGGAAAAGCACAGCAGGTCAGGCAGCAACCGAGGAACAGGAAAATCGACGTTTCAGGCAAAAGCCCTTCATCAGGAATAGAGGCAGGGAGCCTGCAGGGTGGAGAGATAAATGAGAGGGGGGTGGAGGTGATAGGAGAAAGTAGCATAGAGTACCATAGGTGAATGTGTGTGGGGATGGAGGTGTTAGGTCAGAGAGGGGGGTGGAGTGGATAGGTGGAAAGGAAGATAGGCAGGTAGGACAGGCCATGAGGGTGGTGCTGAGCTGGAAGGCTGGAGCTGGGGTGAGGTGGGGGAAGGGGAAATGAGGAAACTGGTGAAATCCACATTTATACCGTGTGGTTGAAGTGTTCTGAGGCGGAAGATGAGGCGTTCTTCCTCCAGGCGTCGGGTGGTGAGGGAACGGCAGTGGAAGAGGCCCAGGACCTGCATGTCCACGGCAGTGTAGGAGGGGTAGATGAAATGTTGGGCCACGGGCGGTGTGGTTGATTGGTGCAGGTGTCCCGGAGATGTTCCCTAAACCGCTCTGCAAAAAGGCGTCCAGTCTCTCCAATGTAGAGGAGACCACATTGGGAGCAATGATATTGGTGGATGTGCAGGTGAAACTTTGATGGATATGGACGGCTCCTTTGGGGCCGTGGATGGAGGTGAGGGAGGTGGTGTGGGCGCAGGTTTTGCAATTTCTACGGTGGCAGGGGAGGGTGCTCGGAAAGGAGGGTGGGTTGTTGGGGGGTGTGGACCTGACCAGGTAGTCACGGAGGGAACGGTCTTTGCGGAAGGCGGAGAGGGGTAGGGAGGGAAATATATCCCTGGTGGTGGGGTCCGTTTGGCGGTGGCGGAAATGTCGTCGGATGATTTGGTTTATGCAAAGGTTGGTAGGGTGGAAGATGAGCACCAGGGGCGTTCTGTTCTTGTTATGGTTGGAGGGGTGGGGTTTGAGGGCGGAGGGGCAGGATGTGGATGAGATGCGTTGGAGGACATCTTTAACCACGTGGGAAGGGAAATTGTGGTCTCTAAAGAAGACAATTCTGTGTTCTGTGGGAGCAGATGCGGCAGAAGCGGAGGACTTGGGAATACAGGATAGCATTTTTGCAGGAGGAAGGGTGGGAAGAGGTATAATCCAGGTAGTTGTGGGAGTCGGTGAGTTTGTAAAAAATGTCAGTGTCAAGTCAGTCGTCATTAATGGAGATGGAGTGGTCCAGGAAGGGGAGGGAGATGGTCAGAGATGGTCCAGGTGAATTTAAAGTCAGGGTAGAATGTGTTGGTGAAGTTCAACAACCACAACCGCCAAACTTTGTGCTAGGCATGACTTCAAACAATGGAGAGTTTTCTAC